>NC_080843.1:37039976-37664976 GCF_030435755.1 Ochotona princeps | reverse complement strand
AAACATAATTTGCAAAAAATGCCTGACTTAGTTTGTAATGACAGATTCTTGAATGAATTTATAAGTGTAAAATGTGACAAATATTTAATGGCATAATGCAAGTGCCCCCAGGATATAATGACCTCTTATTTTGAACATGATGGAAGCCCAGTAAACCAAAGGGTAATGAAAGTGAGGCCCTCTTTCATTTTTTCATTCTTACTCATTGTTCCAGTTCACCAGCTTATTTTGTACAGTCAGAGATTTGCAAAATATTTTCAATGAAAACTTTGAAACAGAATCCTATGTACACTTTGAGAAAAAGAACATGACAACAACATAAATAAGAAAAAATTTAAGACTTCATACGCTCTTATTTTTACACCATCCCACACATATTCCTTACGAGACATGTAAACATCAGAAACACTTGAAATACCAGAGAGATTTTTTTGAAACCATGAGACAAAAAGTCAGTTCATTGAAAACAGGATAATATCTCTGGATCTTATATCAGAGGAATCATGGATAAGATTTTTTAAAAATAATTACAATTTAAAGTGGTTTTTCATCCCCTACAAATATACTTAAAGATGTTCTCTTGACAGAGCAGAGGAATAGGACCTACCACAACCAAAGGTAAATGTGAACCCAGTAAAATAACAACAGAAGATAAATCAACTAACAACCTATTGCTAAAATGACAGGACAAAATTACCATCAAATCATATTAACCCTAAATATAAGTGGCTTAAAGTCATCATTCAAACGTCATAGATTAGTAGACTAGATTAAAGCAGCAAAACCCATCTATCTGTTGCCTAAAGGAAACATCTCACCAACAAAGATCAGCAGAAACTGTACTCATGGATTTTGATTTTTAAAAAATTTCACCTCTTCAAAACACTTTCTTTCTCATTAAATTCTTAACTGACTCATAGATCATACAGTAGCCTCATTTTCTTCAAGAAGGTTCTTGATTTCCTTTTTCATTTCTTCAGTGACACATTAGTCATTCAGTAACACGTTACTTAACTTCATGGCATTGTTAATTGCTTTCTTTCTGTTGTTGATTTTTCTTGTGGCTTTTCATTTAAGGGGATGTACAGTAACTGTGTAATGGAAACTATCATATTCAGTAGCATGTTATTTAACTTCATGGCATTGTAAATTTCTATTTTTCTTCCTGTTGTGGATTTGACTTTTTAGCCTGTCATTCCTGCTAATTCACTTCTGCGAATCCAGTAATTATAGTTGGACCTGGGGAAGACATGCCATTTCCAGGTACCTGTTTAAGGCACGACGTGAGAGATTCACATGATAGTAACCAACAATTTTCTCAAGAAGCCTCATATCTTCCCCAGGTCCAACAATAATTACTGGATTCGCAGAAGTGAATGAACACTAAATAAAAATCATCTGATTTATCTAATCCCTGAAATGTTCTGAAACACCCAGCATCTACTTTTTGAGAGTTATATCTTTGAAATCATTGATATAAAACTGTTCTTTGATTTTTTAGTTTCAGAAATCCGTTATTAAATTAACATAGAATTTCAAAAACCGATAATGTATTATAGATTTTGAGTACTTGATGGAATTGAAAATAATGTGTAACACAGACTTCAAAAAAATCATACTTTTTTCTTATATTTGTGACATTCAAAAAAGAGCTTGAACTTGGTTCCTTTGGCATCAGAGCAAAATTTTTGAACTAAGTGCTAGCTGAAGGAATTTAAGAGTTGGAAGACAGGTTATTGGAGAGCACACAGCTATAGAAAATATTGGTTCAAATGTAGATGATCAAAGGCAGGCACGTGCCTGAGTGGTGAAGATTCTTGCATCACATGTCAGTGTGCTTGGGTTCAATTCCCACCTCCAGTCCCTGATTATAAACATCCTGCAGGGCCCGACGGCGTGGCCTAGCGGCTAAAGTCCTCGCCTTGAACAGTCCGGGATCCCATATGGGCACCGGTTCTAATCCCGGCAGCTCCACTTCCCATCCAGCTCCCTGCTTGTGGCCTGGGAAAGCAGCTGAGGATGGCCCAAACCTTTTGGACCCTGCACCCGCGTGG
Source organism: Ochotona princeps (assembly GCF_030435755.1). NCBI lineage: Eukaryota > Metazoa > Chordata > Mammalia > Lagomorpha > Ochotonidae > Ochotona > Ochotona princeps. Next base: position 37,662,922 of record NC_080843.1, on the reverse strand, counting down.
GAGACCTGGAAGAGGTTCCTGGTTCCCGGCATTGGATTGGTGCACAAGCCCATTGTGGCTCACTTGGGGAGTGAAACATCGGATGGAAGATCTTCCTCTCTGTCTCTCCTCCTCTCTGTATATCTGGCTTTCCAATAATAATAAATCTTTTAAAAAAAAAATCCTGCAAAGTAGTGGTGATGCCTTTAGCAAGTGGGTGCTCCCTGACACTCAGGTGATAGACCTGGATTATGTTCCCAACTCCTTGCTTTTGATTGTACCCAATCTGAGATTTTGCAGGTATTTGACGGGGGGTTGGGGAACTAGTGGATAGCAAATTTGCTCACTCTCTCTCTCTCTCCCTCTCTCTCCCCGACACACCCCGTCTCCATATCTCTGTGGCTATTTCTGTCTTTTTTTCTTTCTGTCTCAATGAATGAATGCTTTTATAAAAACTATCATGCTTACTTTATATACTTACTTACATTTGCAGCTACTTCTAGCTCTTTTCTTCCATCTCAAATTATTTCAGAAGTAGTCAAAATTTATTGGAAATAAATTTTCAGTAGCTTCAAAAAAGCTGTATTCTGGCTAGATGCTTAAAATACTTTAATTTTTCTAAAAATTCATGTATGGTAAGTTACATTCATATCTCAAAATTTATATTCCCTGAGTAGCAGTAATTTCTGCTTCTGCTACTGACTTACAGCTTGATGATTCTTTTCTTTTTTTAATATCATGAAACTTAACACTGCAGGCTGTAGCAGAAGGATAACTCTCACAGTTTTGTTCTCTCCCACGCTTAGCATTCACAAACTGGGCTGATTAAAGAATCAGTATGCATGTGGTTTGTCGCACATGGGATTGCTGGCTGACCAGCAGTGAAATTTAAATGCTACAAACTATTAAGTGTGTGAATACATGTACAAAAATGAGATAATACTAATTCCTCCTCTTGAAAGTCATATTAATTTATATGACATTATCAGAGGTGTAAAGAGAAGCTACCTCCCGAGTGTCAGTCTGTTATATCATGCCTGATTCAGAAAGCTTTCCTCTGAATCAAAATGACAATTTCCCATCTCAGTTATTTCCAGTTTCTAGAGTGAGGGGTTCCATGAGAGCTTGGGTTACTTTTAGGGAATGACAAAGGAAGGAGAAGAACAGAGTGTATTTTTAATTGAGTATCCTCATAAAGTGAGGTGGTGACTGATATTTTCTACTTATATCCATATTTCAAAACTATTGTTTATTTTAACCTCACATCAAAGACTTTCAGGGCTGCATAAAACTTTGGTAAAAATATCTGGATAATAATACAGGCAAAGAAAGACAAATATGGAATGTTCTCTCTCATCTCTGGACGTATTTAAAAAGTCAGTATGGTCTCCCCAACAAGCCACTGAATTTGTCTGGACAATAAGATGTTGGACTCTATGCTTGGTATATATTTGCAATGAAAGAATCTCAACTGATCTTGAACTGTGGTAATGCAACATGGTGGAGGAATCCACCATGAGGGGAGGAATTGGGGAGGGGTAGGGAGAATCCCAGTACCTATAAAACTGTGTCACATAATGCTATGTAATTAATGATTTAAAAAATACCCAGAAAAAAAGTCAGTATTAGGGAACACCATTGTGGCATAGCAAGTAAAGCTACCACTGACAAGGCCTGCATCTATATAGGATTCATGACCCAGCTGCTTCAGATTTAATCCAGCTTCCTGATAATGTTATCAGAAATCAACAGAAGATGGCCCCAGTACCTGGGCACTTGCTACTCATATGGGAGACCAGGATGAACTTCCTGGCTCTTGGCATCAGACTGGCAGAGTACTGGCCATTGCAGCTATCTGGTGAGTGAGCAACAGATGGAAGATTCTCTCTCTTCGTGTGTGTGTGTGTGTGTGTGTGTGTGTGTGTGTGTGTGTTTCACTTCTTCCTCTTTCCCTTTGTAATTCTGAATTTCAGAATAAGTAAATATTACCAAAAATGGAAAGTCAATCTTACGATACTAATTATAGAAGCTGGGTAAAGGCAAGCAGAGGAAGAATAGAGGCTATTAAACATCACCACAGTGTCAGGCAGGAGTGATAAATTCTTGTATTGCACATCACAGTGAGAGGATTATGGTTCTCAATGCGTAAAGAACTGGAAGAAAAGGGCTGCACAGCTCCTAACACAAAGAAATAATAAGAAAATGAGAAAGCTAATAGCATGGTTTGATCAGTTTAAAATGCATACTTGTATTGAAGTATTGCACTAAGCCCCACAAACATAATCAAACATTATGTTAAAAATTTTAGAAAATTAAATAAAATGTTTAAAATCCCTGTGTGTCAGGAATTCTGCTTTGTTTGATGCTTTCATTAGCTTTCTCTCAGGAGGTGGTTTCCCCTTCCTTCTCCCTTCCCTGCTTACCTGGTCCCTTCATAAATAAACTTTTCTGTGTGAAAAAAAAAAAAAAAGAAAAAAAGAAAATGACTGGTTGGAATCAAACATTTCTCTGACCCCATGCCTCTGAGTAAATTAAATTTTAAAATTCCATATTCTTTCATGTTTTACATAAGTATGAATATAACCATCACTTTCAAGAGGATGTGATGTATACTGTAATTGGTTTCTAGAAAGGAATACTAAGATCTAATCTTAGAAAAATTCTAAGAAAATATCAAATATGTTGATCTGTTTGAAACCCCAAAGTTACAACTGCCTTCTAATACATTGCAAGAATTTTTAAGATACAGCTTGTGTGTTGGTTATGAATATGATTAGAGGACAAAAACATCTGTACACTTAATGTGCATTTCTTGTTATGTATACTGCATTTCAGCAATGTTTAATTTTAAAAAAGAAATACACATACATGGCCATGAGTCCCACATGAGTGAACATCACACGGAAAGCTTGCTAAAATGCACAACTATAGGTGACATCCTTACAGTTTCCGACTCAGGATAGCCAGGGTCATTGGGAAGGACTTGCATTTCCAAGGGCCTTCCAGATAACAGGAATGCTGCTGATCTAGGGACCATATTTTTAAAACCATTACTGTAAAGTATAGCTTTGTTGTGCAAACTCACATAAAAAATGGTAATCATAAAATATATAAAGGTGGCTGTAGAATAAGAAAATTTTGCACCTCTCAGTTTATTCCAATAACAATGTTTGAAACTGAACTAAAAGTGTTTGGAACCATAGCAAAATGTCATACATCCTAGGTTGCTTAAATGAATTACATGCTTATCAAGGGAGATGTCTGGCAAGATGCTAACATTAGGTCATTGTATCATAAACTGTATTTTCTGCAGCATGCAATAGCTAGTTGTATGACTAACTCAATAAAAACAATATTAACGCTGCTATATTACCAGGCAATCACATTCCCATTAGCATCAGCCTCTCTGAAAGGTATTCCCAAGTTGGAAGTTAGCCAGACTCCTTCAGACAATCTCAACTTACAACAAAATGCAATTTGGAAATCGCCATATGGCAATAAATATGGTCACAAAATATCTTACAAGCCTTTGCTCAGTGTTCCTGTGTGACAGAGAAAACTGAACATGCAGAGTTTACTTCAATGACAGCCTTTGTATATTTATGTGCGAAGCACATTAGCATCATATTTGGCCCTACGGCCACAGAAAAACACTTTATTTCTGAAATTGAATTAACAAACATTTTATTTTTTAAGTCACTTAGAATATATAGATCCTTGCCTTTGCATAAGATTTAAATGGTAGGAGAAAGAGGAACGATTATAAGCAATGTTTCTGTTACTGTATAACTGGTCACATTTTCTTTCATGGAAGAGATTGCTTACACCATTTTCTTGCATTTGGTGAACTGAAAGAGCCAACAATGTCAGCATTAAAGCAGAAATATTTAAGGCCTGATAGAATCTACAGTGAGGTCTGTTTCCATTTTCTCCTTTACAGTGTACATCAGTTAGGAGACTGTAGTGGACTTCTCGTAATACAGAACGAGCTTTTCTATTCTCTTGCCTTTTTGCATTATCCTTCAAGTACAGCCACCTACTCAGACAATCAACATGACTTTCTATGACTTCTCAATAAATGAAGCTCACTCCACTAACCCAAGGGTACTGTCAATCTAAAACATCAATATGAAAGCTGGAATTGCACATTTTATGATCAGCCAACTGTATTTAAGCAGTAGCCATATTTAGAAGAGAGCCATTTCCACCTCTTTTAAAATCATATTCTGCTATGCCCTCTCTCACCAGTATTAGAAAACCTATCATTTTGCATATTAAATGCAGCATTACTGAAAATGCAGCGGAATAAAGTGGCAACTTTCTTTCTACCCAGTAGAATTTCAGAGTGGTTATTGGTTTCAGAATGAAATCTCAAAGAAAAAAAAATCATAAGCATGTTAAAGCATCTTCCTGTAAAGAAAATGGAAGAATATGAAGTGAACATGTATATGTCCTATGCCACTAACTCTATGTAATTTTTAATTAAATATTAACATTTTTCATTTTCCTTACATACTTGCAATAGAAATTGCCAACTTTCTTGGGGTGAAGACAAGAACATTTTATTCAACTTCTTTCAGCCTTTTGTAAAAGGAACAAAACATTATCCAATATAGTTTTTCTTTCACCATTTACCTACGTTTCTGAACATGACTGATCAACCTTAATGGCACAACATTTTGATCCAATAAGGCTGGTGGGACTTTAAGTCACATATTAGTCTTTTAATTTATATTTTCATCCCAACACAATAACTGAGGTTAAAAACAGAAGATAAGTCAATGGCTAATATTGTATTTCCCACCATCTTAAATGTGAAATAGTTGTGTTCTGACCAAATCAGTTGAAAATACCAACTCAGAATGAGCTGGGGCCAGGCTACTGCCTGCACTGTAACTCAGATGTTAATTTCTTACCCGGAACAATCCTGACCTTAGAAAATTTCCTCTGGCCTTTCTCGCACACAGGAGAGAGAATTTCTCAACAATGTCATGAATTTAATACATGTTTGAATTACCAGATGAAATTATCTACATGTGGTCACAATGCCATTCTGACACAATGAAATGAATGCCAAACATGAGGTCAGAAGATCAAGGCTTATGATTAGGATCCATTCCTTGCTATTTATGGAAGCCTCATGGGTTTATCCAAGGTTCAGATCCCAACATAAAGAGTTTGACTGTAAAATCTCTCCATTAATTACATCTTTTGCCCCACTCCCTCATTTTTTCTACTTGTCATGGAATAACTCTTACAGAGAATCTTGACACTTGATTCACATCTTCAGTACCTCCCAGGTGCTCTTATGTTTCTATTTCTAATTTAAAATCCTATCCCTTTCCATACCAAGTGCCTACCTACCACACAACTTTATAGTCATCATCAGGTTTCTCTGACTTCTTATGTCTAAATCATGATCCACCCTCATCCAGCTTGAAGTCTGTCAATTTACTTACACTCCCTGGTTATTAGACTCATCCATTATTTTTAACTCTCTCTTTCCACCATCATCTATGTGTAAGTCCTCTTCTGCTTCACTGACTCCACAACATCAATGATGCCCGGATCCATATTTTGCCTCAACTATTACTGGCATTGCTGACGCTTAAGCCCTCTTTTTTCTTCCCTCAATTTTGGGAAAATCCTATACCCCTTATTCCACATTATCCCTGCTGCTGCTACCAAGCAGTTCTCAGTTAATAACATATTTGTGTAAGCTATTCCTTGCCTAAACTCTCCAATAACTGGCTATCTTCTTGAAGGTAAAAATAAAAATTCCTCCATGCATATTTTCCCAGACTTGGCTTCCATCAAGAGCTATGTCTACTCTCTAGATCATTACCACTCACAATTTAATTTCCACTCAAATTTTAACACAGTGTTCTGCAAGCACAGTTGTAGTAAGCCTGTCCTTCTCCCTGGCTTCTCAACAGTCCGAGCATTACCACTCCTTTACTCTCTGTCACCACTGTTCCTGGTTTTCAGTTCAGCTTCATCATTCCTGAATTACTCACAACACTCACAGTGGTGCAAACCTTATTTCATTTATTTTTCTCTCTACCTTAAGATTCAGTTTTTTCTTAAAACATCAATATGTTGTCTAGAATATTGTTGATGTTCAATAAGCAATTGCTGAATAAACGGGTTTTTCCTGGTCATCCATTTTGTTCTTTGATTTTAGTAAAAAGTAATAAAATATTTTATCCAACAAGTTAGTGATACATATCTACTAGGAGAAATGTTGCCTGCTTGCTTTTATATATATATATATCCCACAGTTTTTACAAACTATCATACTTGCTTAGAGTTAAGATTCCTAATCTAAGGAAGTGAGTTCAGCTCTTCTCTAATCCTATCACAATGATTCAAGCCATAGGAACACTACTGAGTTTCAAAAAAAAAAAACTGTAATCAAGGTAACAACAGGAGTTCCTTCTTATTTTTTTTTTTCCTAATTTCTGGTTGTTGAATTCTTTACCTAATGGAGTGTTAAACCCATGACTGAGAAGTGAACTGAAAATTATAGGAAACAATACAAGCAAGAAAGGAGGAGGGTAAGTGGGGAACGCAGGCAAGAGGGAGAACAGGGGTGGGGAGGATCACTACCGTCGAAAAACCGTACTATGAATTATCTGAAAATTGTTCACTTTATATCAATAAAATCAATCTTAAGAAGAAAAATTAAAATGGGAGTGTTACTTAACTAACAACTCATTTCCATCATGGTCTAAAGGTTTTTCTGCATGGACAAAGCAAAACTCCACAATAACATTAAATTTGTGGTAGTAAAAAGATACAACAGAAGGCCCAGCACAGTAGCCTAGCAGCTAAATCCTCACCTTGCAAGAGCCAACTCATGTCCCAGCTGTTCCTCTCCCAAACAGCTCCCTGTCTGTGGCCTGGGAAAGCAGTAGATGGTGGCCCAAAGCCTAAGGGCCCTGCACACACGTGGGAGACCAACAAGAAACTCCTGACTCCTGGCTTCAGATCAACTCAACTATGGCTGTTTTTGCCAATTGGGGAATGGCCAGCAGACAGAAGACCTTCCTCTTTCTCACTTCTTCTCTCTGTAGAGCTGTCTTTCCAATAAAAAAAAATAAAATAAAATAACTCTTGAAAAAGATAACAGAATATGCTGATATTTTATAGTGATGTGCTTTGGGGAATGTACAGAAGACTGGGCTTGGGCAAAAACTCCCTCCGAAAAATTACAGGGATCCCTGCCATTTAACTTTTTATTGAATTTCCTGTCAATTAAGTAACAGTAAACTGCTAGGCCCAAAATGTATGTACTAAATAATCATCTGAGTGATTTTTTTTATTAATTGTCAGAATTCACTTTACGAGAAGTTGTTATTACTACCATTCCTATTTCAAAATCAGGAGGTAAGTTAAATTCCTTAGTTTCCAACTTCTCCGCTACATGTATGATTCTCCCACATCCTCAAAAATACATGCTTAGCAGAACTGGCATAATTTAGAAAGAAGTTAAACAGCACACAGTGTGAAATCGTCCTATAACATTTTGTGCATCTGTCCATCATTCATGAAATTGAAATAGCAAAAGTACTCAGAAAATGAACATGAACTAAAGACATATTAGTCCCTCAATTTTCACATGGGCAATTATTTATACTTAAATTTATTTGCTGTCTTCATTTGTTCAAGTATCTGCATTCACATACAAAATCTGTCTTGATTGAAGTTTCAAGTCACCGTTATTTGCAGTTTCTGTGATACCTATGAGACTATTTCAAAAACAAAATTAAAATATATATATTTGTTGAAAAAATTTAAAAAACCTGTTAGTTTTTCACAATACATATTTTTTAGGAATTTGAACATTGTCCTCAAATTCAGAAAGTTTTTGCTTTCTAAAGCTAAGATAAAATCCTAACAAAATGTCCTCAGAGAGACTTATAACATATTCCCCTGACTGCTGTGAGTAAAAGGCCCCATCCTGACTGAAAAAAGGAAAAAGACAAAAAAAGTTTTAGTTGTTCAAATGTTAAGTCTGGGCCTAAGTCCATTCTTAGTTAGCAACACGCCTTGTGGAAAGAGAGGGGGAAAATGCGACACATGATGCAAACAGATGTTCTTATTTTAATGGCACTGGTGTTATAATCCCCAAACACAAGCATGGTCTTTGGAATGAAATAAAGGGCATGACATTACACAGAAATCTAAATCCCTCATAAAATAGTAATTTACTAGAGATTAATTAAATTACTAGGGAAATAAAACTCTGCGTATTTACTTACTTAAAGAATGGGCCTGATCTAAAAGTGAGAATTTTCTTTCCTCTAAAAGAAAAGTCTAATCAAATATATCAGAAGTTAATCTATTTTGGTTGTTGTTGTTGAAAGCCACCTTTGAATAACAATGATTGAATTTCAATGATCTTTTTTCTTTTGTTATTGAATTAATACAATCAATATTTTCTTTAGATTTCTATAGAAGGTCCCTAAATATTTATATATTATATTGTATAATTTAAAAAGTTCATGAGAAACTTGAGTGAAGAATAATCTATTGATGCAAAAATAAAATCCACAACAGTTTAGCATAACATGCATTTACCATGAACTTTTAAACATGCCTACATCATCCCATGAAGATGTTCTTAGACCATAACATCTGAAATATTTATCTCACCATCATCATACACTCTTATCTCACTCATTTCTTCTAATTTTTTTTACCATGTTTTAAACTAACCTTTTCCAACTTTATTGGTTTATGCCAATATCCCATCCCTCAAAAATATTTACTGCATCCCATGCTCCTGGATAGGTAAAATCAATATCATTAAAATGTCTATACTGCTAAAAGCAATATATACATTCAACGCAATCCCAATCAAATTGCCCAAAACATTCTTCATGGAACTGGAAACAATGATCCAAAAGTTCATCTGGAAGCACAAAAAACCACGGATAGCTAGAACCATCCTGAAGAACAGGAAGTTAGCAGGGGGAATCACAGTTCCGGACCTCTGGACATACTATAGGGCAGTGGTTATCAAAACAGCCTGGTACTGGCACAAAGATAGAGAGGAAGATCAATGGAGCAGAATAGAAACACCAGAAGGAAACCCACACAGATACAGCCAAATAATCTTTGACAAAAAGACAAACGACAATCCAGGCAAATGGGAAGGTCTGTTCAATAAATGCTGTTGGGACAACTGGTTAATAGCCTGCAAAAACAAAAAAAATAGATCCACATCTCTCACCATACACTAAGATCAGATCTAAATGGATAACAGATCTAAACATACATCCAGAAACCTTCAAACTTTTGGAAGAAAATGTTGGAAACACACTGGAACACTTAGGGGAAGGCCCTCACTTCCTAAAAAAGACTCCAAATGCAGTAGAAATCGAGACCAAAATAAACAATTGGGACCTCATCAAACTAAGAAGCTTCTGTACAGCTAGAGAAACAATCAACAAAGTAAAAAGGCAACCCACAGAATGGGAGAAGATCTTTGCACACGACATAGGTGATAGAGGGCTGATCTCCAGAATATACAAAGAGCTACAAAACCACCAAAATGTCAAAACAAACAAGCCACTCAAGAAATGGGTACGGGAAATGGGCAAACACTTCACAAAGGAACAAACCCAAATGGCAAATAAACATATGAAAAAATGCTCAAGTTCCCTGGCAATAAGGGAAATCCAAATTAAAACATCAATGAGGTACCACCTAACGCCAGTAAGACTGGCCCACATGAATAAAAGCACCAACAACACTTGTTGGCGAGGTTGCGGGGAAAAGGGATCCCTACTCCACTGCTGGTGGGGCTGCAGGCTGGTACAGCCTCTATGGAAATCAGTATGGAGAATATTCAAACAACTCAAATTCAACATACCGTATGATCCAGCAATAGCACTCCTAGGAATATATCCAGAACAATTGTTTTATGAGAAACCAACATGCACTCCTATGCTCATAGCACAATCAGTAATTGCAAAAACATGGAAGCAACCAAAATGCCCATCAACAGAGGATTGGATAAGAAAGCTATGGTTCATCTACTCCATGGAATACTACTCAGCTATTAAAAAAAACAAAATGCAGTTCTTTGTGGCCAAATGGGCCAAACTGGAAACCATAATGCTAAGGGAAATGAGCCAATCACAAAAGGTTAAATACCACATGTTTGCCTTAATTTAAGATGATATGATGTTATGTATAACATGTTATGTTTTGAATGTTATATGTTGTGTATAAACTAAATTGAAGTATAGGTGAGGTGGTCACAGAAGGTGGCTGGGAACTCGCATTTACTTTCAACATGTTGGTTACTCATTACTATGTCAATTAATTCCATAATGATGTAAATTTTTGCTGATGGTATGATGGAGCTTTCAATTGACTGGGATAATACTCTGCTAGCTCTGTCTTCAGACCAGAGAGGGTATACCTAAGAAGACGTTGAACTTGACTGGACAATAAGATGCTGGACTCTATGTTTGGTGTATGCTTGCAATGGGGGAATCTCAACTGAACTTGAGCTGTGGTTATGCAACAAGGTGGATGAATCCACCATGGTGGGAGGGTTTGGGGAGGGGTGGGAGAACCCAAGTATCTATGTAACTGTGTCACATAATACAATGTAATTAATGAAGTTAAATAATAAAAAAAAAATATTTACTGCAGAATGCGTCCTGCTTGCTTTATAAGGGAATTTTCTGTTTCCAGGTCTCTACAACATATCTAGTATGGCAGTAATATAATGAATGATTGAAGTCTTCCTTCCTACACTCAATTGTTAATTATAAATATGACTTTCATTATACTATCATGATGTTAAGCATGAAATGAGATATTTTAAATATCCTAATGTACCTGAAGAGAGAGAAACCCAGATTTGTGACCTCATTACATTTTTGGGGTATCTTCTCTTTGTGACATTTCCTCTGTGGAGCTGGAATGAAGGTCACTGGTTGTGTCAGAATCTAATAACAATATCAGTTCCCTCGTGGTAGCTGGCTGCTGGGCTATCCACTGCTGGAAGAGCATGTTTTTTGTACTGCCGGGGAAGAATGAGTTGAGAGTTGCCCCTACAATCAATACAGAGAACTGGGCATGACCAATCACTGTAGGCCCTGCTTAGATTTTCCTCCCACCCTCCCAATCTTTACACTGCGATACAGATAAGGTAGGGATGAGAGAAAACACAGCTGAAGAAAGTGACATGATGGCTTTTCCCTAAACCACCAATTGTCTAGAATATTGTGGCAAAGAAAAAAGGAAAGAAAGAAAAAGCAAGACTATGACTGCCTGTAGCTCTTACACTTCTGCCCAAATGATGGGTAAAATTATATGAAATACAAGTGCCAGTGACAGCAAAAAAGAAAACTTCCCAATTGCTTGTCTGTCCTATAAGATGAACAGCTAGCAGAAACCTCCATGCCTTTCCCAATGAGGTCAAGAAACTGCCACTCCCACAAATATATTTAACAATGTTCTCCTGGGTGAGATATTTCCAACCACAGTCTCTCGAGTGCAGCAAGCTTTAGTTGCCTCATGGTGTGTTGAGTTTTTGCTCTGGCAAAAGATCTATTTGCTATAGCTACAGGCTTAGCTTTCAACAAGGCATCCTCTTGATTCTTTGCTGCGACATTCTATCATGAGAGAACAGAGAGCCCTGTACAAAGAATGACTGCTAAGAAGGATAAAACATTAAATTAATTTTAAAAAAAGCTTTTGTACTGAACGACAAAATGCTGCATAATGAATAATTAAACAATTAATAATGTAATCCTCTTAAAAGCACAGAACCACTATGTGAGAAGATTAAGTGTTTAACAGTTTCCAGTATAATGCAATGGTAAGGATGAGCCTATTTTTTTTTTTTTTTACCTTTTAGAGAAATGGAATTGAAAGCACATTTCTGGATTTTAATTAAATACTAATAAATTTTCAGTAATAATCCAGAAACAGTACTGCAATATGTAAGGATTATTAAATACAAAGGTAAGTACACAATAACAAAATACTAACATTTCTTGGTTCCATTTTTATAATAAGAGGTTACTTGAAACTGTGTTCTACCTCTAAGCTACTGTGGTACACATCACTAAACCTCAAGTTAAATGTTAATCTGCGTAATGACTGTGAGATTAGGATTTAGAATAATGTGTTTCAGTGGCAGTCCAGTCATGGGGAAAGGACTGGAGAAACAATGTACAATACTTTGAGTTATAAAACAATGTAATTAGTGCATCCAAATTATATTACATTCACAAGCCTGCAATTAATACTCTACCTGACGTAGCATCTTTGTTCCTATGATTAAGTTTTCAAGGTTTCACAAAGTCAGCAAAAAGGAGCTATCTTTGCTCAAGTTCGCTAGAAGCAGGAGGTGAGACTGGTTCGGGTGAACACGAGAAGCAGAACATGCAGAGACGACTTGGGAAGGATCCTCTGGGAGAAACTGGGATCAGGCAGGAAGATGCCAAACTCAATCTGATTATGCAGAGAGCTTTGGAGCATCAAAGACTCCACAGAGTCTGCACAGCCACCTGGCAAGTGACCCCAGATCCCCCAGATAATCTGGGGGATGAGTAGAGTGGGGGGCACACACAGGACCGGCCAGTAAAGTGATTTCAGGATTGCAAGCAGAACACCAACAGCAACTCTACATGTTTGCGATAACAAAAGATCTTGGCTATATACAGCTATCCAAGAACTAGTTTAACATTACTGTTAAACTAGATGTTGTGTTATAAGGTTTAAAATGCTGGTTAGGTCGGTTTCAATCGCTACATTCTGCTTGCTTCTGCTTACTATGGCACATCCCTACATGGAAACTTCCCAAGATCAATGTAAACCTCAAGCAGAAGGGATATTTCCAACTAACAGTATTTTGCCTGACAGTGTAGAACTTGGCTGCAAATAACCTTATGTCCTGCTCTAAGAATTGAGACATATGCCTGAAATGCAATCCCACTCACATTCCCATAACTTTTTTTTATTAATTATTTTGCATTATGTTACAGTTTCATAGGCTCTGGGAATCTCCCCCATGCCCCTCCCCCCTGGTGGCTTCCTCCACCTTGATGCAGTATTACAGTTCAAATTCAATCAAGATTCTTTCCTTGTAAACATATACCAAGTATAAAGTCCAGCTATTTATTGTCCAGATGGGTTGAGCAGTCGCTTGGGGAGACCATTTCTGGTCCGTTGTTAGAGCTGGCAGAATATCATCCCATTCAACCAAGAGTCCCGACATAACATCAACAGCAATTTGCAACATTATGGAATTGACATGGTTTTGAGTAACCAGTGTGTTACAAAAAAAAAAAAAAAAAAAAAGCAAGTTCTTAACCACAACCTATGATTAGCCCATTGACATTTCAGTTTTAGTTTTATATACAGAACCGACTGCTATATACCTTAAAATGGCTATAAGGTACCATTCAGCTGTCTCGTGTCTATTTCATTTTAGTATTTAGCCATTTGTTGTGTTGAAGTATAATTTTGCTGATCTTGGCAGATTTTAGGGTAATCTAGACTGACTTGCATAAATTTTATTCATTGTTTAAGATCTCAGTGTATTATTTAGAGTACTGCTTAGCTCTCAGTCCTGTTCTACTGCTGCTCCTCAGAACTGTTGACTCTCAACTCCTCATTTATGACTTTCCACTTCAGGCTATGTGAGTATATTTACATTTTTGAGAACCCAAAATCTGTAGTTTCTGCTGTTTTCTATTGTCATTGCCTCATTTACCAATTCCATACTCCAGACATTGGGTAGCAATGACCTGGACACATGTAACTACATTCTCAAAGACAATGTCAGTGATGATCCATAAGAAAATCAAGTTTCAAAAGAAGAAAAAATAATTTCAAGTCATTTTGCAAGAGATTGTTGGTGTAAGTCAAATAAATAAAACAATTACAAAGTCCTCCAATTAAAAACAAGAATTTGGAAGAAAAAAACAAGGTTTGCTTTACAGATGTTCACTTCAGGAAGTAATTCCTGGGACTATACAAAACTTTGGGGAAGAATGATCTTAACATGATGAGCAACATTAATAATATGGACATTCTAAACACAGAACATGAAAATAATCAGTTACTTAGTTTTGGAAATGTGGCTATAAGCAAAAGTTACAATCATTTGAAGGACTGTGAAGCAAACAGATATGGTTAGTTTATACAGAATTTTTAAGAAGTACAACTCAATGTTGCTTGATTTATCAGCAAATAAAAATCAAGTTACAATTTTATTATCAATATCAATTTTAATATATTAACTACAGTTTTTTATAATTGCCTAAAAGTCTGCTATTTTAAAATTATCTAGAAAAGTATTTTTTCCTAAAAAATATAAGGAAAGTAGAAAGCATCCAATTGAATCATGACAGTCAATACTAATTACATACTTCATTATATATGTGCACATTCACATGACACTAAGCACATCTTCTATACCAGATTCCATAGTCAGTAATTTCTACTTCATTTGATTTTGTGTTTTTGCTTTTAAAACACAGGTAGAAAGAGACAGATGGAGATGGAACGATCATGCCCCAAATGGCTATAATAGCCAGGGCAGGAACATTTTCCAAACAGTAAGAGACCCAAGTACTTGGGCCATCTTATGCTGCCTCCCAGGCATATAGGCAGGACATTGGATGGAAGAATAAGTAGATTTGATCCCAGGTACTCTGACATGGGCTGTGGGCAACCCACTGTGCTACAATGTCCACTCTTTACTTTTCTAGTTTAGGAGAAGCAAGCATTAACATGAATATCCAATGGATAAAAACATTGAGATTCATAGATATGAAACAAAATAATTTGCCCAAAAATTACATTGCCAAGGAATGAAAATTTGTTTGACTCAGTTCTCTACTCCCTCATTTGAGTCATTTTGTTCAAACTTTGGACAAGTTACTGTAGCTGAAATGATGTGGGATTTTAATATGGCCCTAACACTAATAGAACTCTGACAAGTCCCTACAAGTTGAACTAGATGATGATTTGAAATACAGCAACAAAACAGAAGCATCAGGATTGATGATGCAGCAAGTTACTCCTTTACTTAGGATGTCAGTATTCCATATCTAGGCACTGGTTCTAGCTCCAGCAGCTCGGCTTCCACTTCAGCTCCCTACCGAGCTGCCTGGGAAAGTAGTGGAAGATGATCCAAATAGTAGGACCCTTGCCATCCTCATGGGAGACATGGCTTTGACTTGACTTATTAGCCCCAAGAGGTGAGATTTTTGGACAGAACCAGCAGAGAGAACACAAGTCTCTTTCTCTGCACACCTAAATCTGCCTCTCAAATAAAGTAATACTTAAAAAAATATAAACAATAGCAAACTAGTTGAATGGGGGAGAACGTGGGATAAAACTATTTCCAGTATTATGAGTTTATATGCCTATTATGAATACACAGGCTTTATAACATTTCTCCAGGTTTAGAAGATTTATAAATGGGGATTGTATTTCCAGAGTAAGAGAAGCATTATTTAGGAAAAAAATTAGAGGATGCAATCTCAATTTGCTTTCATTTCCCTAAGGAAATGTAAGTCTGATTTCTAATGATAATCAGTGTAGAAATCTGATTTGTTTTAAAAGAACTGCTTTTCCAACCAAGTGTGCTGGCATTCATCTGCAAGGTAATGAAACAAGAAAGTTCAGTTCTCAACATTTAACTATCCTATGTTGACATTTGAAACCACTTTAATGGAAAAGGATATCATACTTGAATATGAAGAGACCTGGAATACGCATCAATGGGCTAAGACCTCGCCACTTCTTCTCTTAAGAGAAAAGATTATTATTGATACTCACTTTTTAGAGAACAAATGACAGAAGATGAGGTACAAAATGAAATCTGCACATCAAATCCTATCAAGATCTTCAAAGTCTTTCTGAATAAATCATATTTGAATGAGGTAAGAAGCAGAACTAAAATATCTCATATTAAATCTGAATTAGAATACAATTCTCAAATTTGAACCAAAGCCAGAAATCTAGAAAACAGTACCAGTCAAGGATGTAAATATTTTTGCAAGGTGGAGCTAATTTGATTTCCCCCTAAAGAGAGATCAATGCTGAGAGCAAACTAACACCTGTAGGCAACCAGCATAAATAACAAATGTACTCAAATAACATACTCTTGCATTAGTATCTCCGCTCTGTATGCACCAGCTCTCAGTGTGTTTGACCAAGACAGCCAATCCACACAACACCCTGAGGGCTGGACAGTGGAGTCATCAGGAGGGCAGAGAGCAAAGGAGAAGGAGCCCAGGATGAGCAGCTCATTGTTAACTTTTCACTCAGCAGCTTCTCACTTTGTATACCTACACACAGAAATCTGTTCATAGCTGTTGATTTCCCTTCTAAATGACAATATAGATACCTCAAGCTCAACTAAATCTCATTTTATGCTCATTTCACTTTGCTGCAGCATTTTTAAAAATTTCTGCGCTGTATTTTTCTTGAACAATCACCAAACTGGCAGACTCTGACTAGCTTGTCAGAAAGGAAAAGGAATTTATGTTTCATAGGAAATTAATCTAATCAACAGAACATTTATAAGGGACCAAGACAGGCTTGTTTACAAATGAACAATATCAGAAGGGGAGAATTCTTAATCTCATTATAATATGACCTTCTAAAACCTAGGACACAATGGTTTAATTCTCCCTGTTAACTCATTGTGTTTAAAGTTTACTGTGCCTTACTGGTTTCCAGAAGGATAAAAAAGAAGCTAAAAATCACCTTATTGTAACAAAATAATAAGCAGGAGGTAAATCAATAACCTTTAATACTGTGCTGAAAATAACCTGGTATAGAACAAAGATGAACAGCATTGCAGTCTAATTTTCCTCTGCATAAATGTAAACCAGAACTCAATGTCCAATAAAATATGAGTATCTTCACTTGCCAGCATAATCTTAACTAATCATTTCTTAGGTTACTCCTGTAGTTACAGTCAATCAGCTGCATAAAATTTGACTAAATCAGGGTAGCTCGATGCCTGAAACCACTCTGGGTTTCCTTCTTTTCCATTTCCTAAAATCTTTTTTCATTAACATTCTCATACATTTCTAAGCTGGTCCCAAACAGGATCAGCCTCTACTCTTTTCAGAAATGTCACCAGTCCAAAACTGTTTGCTTCTTAACAATCCCCTTCTTTGTAATACATAAACACATTCTTCAGGGGCACTGTAATTATCCAAAATGAGCTTTAGTGCTGCAAATTACTCTAGCACTGCTTTGATTTATCTGTAGTAAACACACTTTATAATATTTATATTCCCATTAAAATTGACACTAATAATAAATCGAGGGTATGCAAACATTTATATGCTACTACATGGACAGATACCGGATGTCCGATCAGTTATATTCCCCGCTCCTTCCATCGTGTTGGGAAAAACCAAGCCTTGGCACCTTGCCACACTGATGAAAATACCTTTAAAAATGGCTCAGCACATTGCAGTTCATGTTTCCAACCATTCCCTTTAAAAAGATGGCACTTGTCCGTCCTTATGAGGTCTGGGTTATTGCGTTTCCACATTATGCATCATTACTCTGAGTAGGTGTCTTATCAGCAGCTCCAGTTGGTGTGGAGAAGATTGGAATTAAGCACTGGAAGCTTTTTATTTATTTTACGTGCTTTATTCCTACAAGATTTTCTGCATATAAGCTTCTTTGTTAGGCTGAGAATTGGATACATTGCTGAGGCATTGTAAAATTTACATCTTGCATTTTCTCCTTGTATTCTTTCCAAAATTGGATTGAAAACAAAATATAATTTTTAATTAAAGCTCAGACTGATAATGGACTTTTTTCCCTGAGCATTGGCATTTTTGATCAGTGGTGAGCTTTGAGGGAAACCTAATAAGAGATGTTCACTACTTAACCACAATCAGACTTCAAGCAGTTTATGTCAGCTAAAATCTGGGGTATTCCTTGACAGTATTCATTTAAAGATAATCATCATCAAAGTTGATGCTACTACGGTCAGCAAGAGCATGGCAAATTTGAAACAAATTTGGCTTTTCCTTTTAACATCACACGAGACACAATGATGCTCCTGCTGAGATTAACACGGAAAATGAGAGAAAAGTTACTTTTTTCCAGAAACTGTGGGATAGATTTTGGGCTACATTTTGTTGCTGAGTTCAGACAATTCTTACTTATTTTATACTGAGGTTCATTCCAGAAGTCATCTGTTTTTGACTCCAAAATGGCTTAATGACTTGTACATCCAGAGTTAGGTTAATAGCCCGATTATCTGGATTATCTGAATGCTGGTTTAAGAAATCCAGTATCACAGCAAACTCAAGTACATGACTTAAATCTAAGCTAGTCAAGAAATCAGAGACTCTGTCTTCCCATTTGTAAACTGAAATTGGCAAACACGCCTTTAACTGACAACCTTTCCTTTCTGAAATGCTTAGATCTTTACATTTCTATAACACTACGAGTTCTCTCTGAGAGCTGTCTCCCTCTTATATCCAACATCCAGATTCAGTCTTAGCCCTTTGCATTCTCTTGCCATACTTTCCCAAGTGCTCGCATTCACTCTCAGGGTTTTAAAGAAACACCGTGAGCGGCTGGCTTAGTGGCTCATAGGTTAATCCCCAGCCTTGCTGCACCAGAATTTCATATGTGAGCTGGTTCACGCTCTGGATGCTCTACTTCTGCTCCAGCCCTCAGCTTACGGCCTGTGAAAGCAGAGGAAGATGACCCAAGTCCTTGCGCATTTGCATCCACATGGGAAACCAGAAAGAGGCTCCTGGCTCCGGAGCAGCTCAGCTCTGGCCACTAGAACAATCTGGAGAGTGAACTATTTGAAGGAAGATCTCTCTCTCTCTTTCTCTCTGTGTGTGTGTGTGTGTGTGTGTTTGTGTGTATGTGTGTGTCTTCTTCTCTCTGTAAATCTGCCTTCCAAACAAAAATAAATTATTTTTTTTAAAAAAAACCTTCATGTCAATGACACCTGAACTTCAAAGTTCAGTCGAGGCTTGCCTGGGATCCAGATTGCTGCATCTGAATGCTTACTTGCCTTAAATGTCACACAAATATTTCAAGTTAAGTTACTTGAAATCTAAATTTACTTCAAGTTTCCTGATTACTGTATATTGTCTTAATAACTCCTAACACATAATACCAAAATCCATTTATACGGTTCTAGGAAAACTAACCAGGATACATCATCTTTCTAGCACTGAAGTACATTTATAGTTGGTCCAATTCTCTTCATTTTTGCTGTCACAAACGCTTAGTCCATTCTGCATTGCTAAGGTAAGACGTAATGGAATGAATGAATAATAACAAGATTTATTTCTTAGCATCTGCAAAAGATGATATCAACATCATGACATCTGTTTAGCATCCAGTGAGTATCATCTTTGATATCATAATGTGGCAAGAGGATATCACATATTCCCATGGTTATTAAGCCAGTAATCCCATCATGAGGGCCACCACATCCACATAGGGACTTCATGGAATTCAGTCACCTCTTGAAGATTCCAAATTCCAGTTCATCACTACATACATTCCAGAATCTAAAATACCTCGGAGTAAGCTTGGAACAAACCTAGCCAAAGATGTAGAGGATCTCTATGATGAAAATTACAAAATACTTTAAAAAAAGAAATTGAAGAAGACAGTTGAAGAAGTTTGCCATGTTCCTGGAATGGTGCATTAAGATCATCGAAATGTCCACATTACCAAAAGTAATATAAAGATTAAAGTGCGATCCCAATCAAACTCCCAACAACATTATTCTCAGAAATAGAAAAGATGAAGCAACAATGATCTGAAAACAGAAGAAACCAAAGTGCTTCAACTTCTAGTCTCTACAGAGGAGCACCATTCCACCCCAGACTGCCATCAGTTCCTTTGAAATTCTTTTTTTCTAACTAGATTTCTTTATCAAGTTAAAGTACTTCTTTTTTATTATTTTTAAAATTTTGTTTTATGACACAGTTTCACCGGCTCTGGTATTCCTTCTACCCCTCCCCAGGCCCTCCCCCCATGGTGGATTCCTCCACCTTGTTGCAGTGATGCAGTTCAAATCCAGTCATGATTCCTTCATTGAAAGCATGTACCATGCATAGAGTCCAGCCTCTTATTGTCCAAATCAATTCAACAGTTTCTTAGGGAGACCATCTCTGGTCTGAAAGCAGAGCTGGCAGAATATTATCCCATCCAATGAAAAGCTACAACATAACATCCACGACAATTTACATCGGTATGGAGTTAATTGACATGGTATTGAGTGACCAATGTTAGAAAATGCAAGTTCTTAACCACAACCTGTAACTACATTGACTTTTCAATTATAGTTTATACACAACCAGCTGCTATACACCGTAAAATGGCTATAGGGTACTATTCAGCAAGTTGAAGTACTTCTAAACACATTTACCACTTTATGCTTTGTCACAGCTTACCTTATCCTTCTAGCAATTATCACTTATGTCACTTACACTTTTTTAGTTTGATCCTCTATCCCTAAAATCTACCTCAGCACATGACAATATACAGGCATTCAGTGGTCCAGCATAGATTTTTATGCTTTGCATCACCTAGGTTGGTCTCTAAATATGAAGAAGTCATTGCCAGTTTTTCTTCTTTGCAATACCAATCCTTGATAGCAATTACAAACCCTGACTATAACTCCACTGAAAGGAATAGCTTTAACTTTTTTTGATTGTACTATTTTTTTTATTTTACTTCTTTGTATTATTATCATTTTATGATACAGTTCCATAGACCATGGGATTTCCCTAGCTTAAAAATAAAAAAAAAAAAGGAAAAGCTGAAACATGGGAAGAAATGAAGAGTAAATGAAATGGCAACATTTTAGGCATCTTTAAATAATTGAAATAATTGCTAAATAGAATTCATAAGATAAAAACTATAGTAAATGAATGCCCAGCATGGCAGCTGAGCAGCTAAAGTCCTCGCCTTGAATGAGCCAGGATCCCATATGTGCACAGATTCTAATCCTGGTGGCCCTGCTTCCCATCCAGCTCCTGTTTGTGGCCTAGGAAAGCAGTGCAGGGTGGCCTAGAGCTTTGGGACCCTACACCCTTGTGGGAAACCCAGAAATAGCTCCTGGCTTCAGATCAGCTCAGCTCCGGCCGCTGCAGCACTTGGGAAGTGAATCATTGGATGGAAGATCTTGCTTTCTATCTCTCTTCCTCTCTGTATATCTGACTTTGCAATAAAAATAAATAAATATTTCAAAAAAAAAACTATAGTAAATGAAAACTAGATCATGTACAGCACCAAATATAAATACAATGGAACCAACAGTAATAAATGAATCACAAATTTTGATTATTTAAAACCTTCCAGGAACTCAAATGTATACATTTTTAAAATATACATCTTTTAAATAGGAACACTACAAGAAGAAAGACTCAAATGTGGATTTGGTAGAAGATAATACACATAAGTTTAAGGAACTTGCACAGGAAAAAAATAAAGGAACAACACTCATCAGTGTACTTAATAGTCTTAGAAGTTTAATTCTTCATAGAGTAAATGGAACAATTTATAAAGGTTAAGCTATACTATAGAGTATCAATAAATAAGAAACATGTATGTGTAAATTTGGATAGTATGAAAATTCATCTTAAAGGAGGGTAATGAGACATACTAGATAAAACAAAATAGATCAAAAACAAAATAGATCAAACTCAACAGCAGTGAATATGCGAAGCACCAAAATTTGGAAGGCATAGTATAGACAAAGAAATGTCTACACTTAAACACATGCAATCAGAGTCATTGTTACAGTGTAGTGAACTAAGTCGCCACCTATGGTACCAGCAATTACATATGGGCACTGGTTCATACCCGGGCTGCTTCACTTCCAGTCCAAATTCCTGCTAATGATCTTGGAAAAGAAAGGAAGATGGCCCAAATGTTTGGGCCCCTGCTACCCATATGGCAGACCTGGACGAAGCCTCTGGTTCCTGCCTGTGGCCTGACACAACCCTGGCACAGTCCTTGCTACTGTGGCCATCTGGGGAGTGAGTAAGCAAACCGCATCTAACTTTATCTCTTCCTCTCTGTCCCTCTCTTTGAAATAAATATATAAACTTGTAAAAAAAATTATATTTAAAAACATACATTAAAAACAGAAAGTGGTTTAAAAGCTATAATTTAAGCATTTGTCTCAATAAATTAGACAAAACAAACAACAAAAGCAGGAAGAAAGAAATGTTAAATAAAAATAGTATTAAGTAATACAATAAAACATTAAACATAATGGAAAAGGTAAACAAAGCCAAATATTGGAAAAGTAATAATGTTTAAACATATATACAGCCAAGAACAGATAAATTAATAAGTATTCATAGTTACTGAAAAGAAACTTGATATTATAAACAAGTTTATCCCCAAAAATTTAGAAATTCAGAAGAAATTTCTTAGAAAATAAAAATTACAAATTGGGCAAATAAGAAATTAAAACTTAGAAAAAAACAACAAAGGAAATTGAGCTAGCAAAACAAAATTTTGTCCAAAACAACATTCTGACCTAAATGTCTTTTTTTTGGCAAGCTCCAAAAACACTTAACATTTATCCTACGCACTTCTAGAGACAGGATAAACTATAACTTGTTGTATTGAATTGTATTTTCTTGACAGAAAACCCAACAGAGAAAATACAACAAGAAAAAAATACAATCTTATTCTAAACATGAATGCAGAAATCCATACATATCTTTGGCAAAATAGACCTTGGAAAGATTTTCTCAACTTTGGAGCAAGAAAACCAAGAACATCTCAGAACTGTCAATACTACTCAAACAATACCCTAGGAACGTTCTTTTCCACACTGGGATTTCTAAGATGGCATGTGCTGACCATTCCCTTATCTCACGTGCTGATGTAGTTTGGCAACTAAGTGTAGTTCCTTCCTTCCCCACCCCTGACACAGGAGAAAAAAGGGGGGAAAATGGAAGCATTTGTCCCACCCACCTTCCCCATGCCTTGACCCTCCCCACCCAAATCAGTGGTCCTTGTGAACATACATCCTACTCACCAATGTAAACAACATTAAGAAAAATTGGCAAATTTAAGTTAGCAATTGTGAACTCACTATGAGTCAGCGAAAACAAAAGAGCAGTTCATTTACACTAGAAACACAGTTTAATTCAAAAGGCAATGTAATATTAATAGCATATTTATAGAATAAAATAAAAGGTATCACTTCATTGACACATAAAAAGGCATACACTGTGTTTCATAATTAATTCCCAATAAACATGAAAACTCTTGTCAAACTTGGTCTAGAATGGAGCTTAATCTGATAAAGACTAATGCCAACACTCACACAAATACACACATCACAACTTCACGCACACACATGTAACAACTAGCACCTAATTAAATGGTAAGGCTTTCAGAGCTCTCCTTTTGAGTTAAGGACATCAAATATCACCACTTCAGTTCAGCTTTATGCTGAAAGGCCCACACAGCACAAAAAGGCAACAGACAGCAATAAAATCACATTGAGTATAAAAGAAAACTTTAAATTGTCCTTATTCTCCATTCTCTCAGATACATAAAACAATTTTTTAAATGTATACATAGATCAAAAGCATTAATAATATGTTAACAAGGCTGCAGAGTCAGTAAGTCAGTTATATTCATATGCCAACACCGAAAAGTTATATAAATGTTTTAAACCATAATTTAACAAAAGCAAAAATATTAAATATCAGCATATGAATATAATTTATGCAGTATCTCTAATATGAAATTATTCGGTTACTTTAAAGAATGTCAAATTAATGGAGAAATAACATTTTCTGAATTGGAGAAGTTAATATTGAAAAATGCTAATTTTATAAAATAGCAATCATCATCAAAATTTTGACTCTCTATATGTATGTGTTTGAGTATGTCTGGCTGTGTAACTTGACAGGCTAATTGTAAAATTAGTCGCACAGAGGGTGAATATAGTTAACAATACTGTATTGTACATATCAGCATTGCTAAATGAATAAACTTCCAATGTCTTACCACAAATTATGGTGAGTGAAGTGATGGATATGTTAATTACTTTTATTTAATCATTTCAAATTACATAAATAGATTAAAACACCACATAGTATGCCACAAGTGGATATTATTGTTTTAAAATAACTTTTCATTTTCCTTCTTCAAGAGGCAAGAGGTAGCAGAAACACAGAAACAGAAACAAGAGACAGCTGTCATTTCCTGGCTCACTCTTTAGTGACCATGACAGTGAGAGCTGGGCCCAAGTGAGGGCAGTAACACAATCCCTTTCTCACAGTTGGGTGGGAGGGACCAAACAGATCCATCTTTGATGCTTCCCACAGTCCACATAATGGGAATCAACAATCAGGAGATAGAGCTAGGAGTTAACCACAGGCATCCCCATGTGAGATACAGCCATCCTTACCAGCAATGTAACCTCTAGGCTAAATTCTCATTACTATACAAATAATTAGCATTATGATAATATTGGTCCAGGCATTTAGCCTAGAACTCACATCCTACATCACAGTAGCAGATTTGGTCCCTGAGTCTGGCTACTGCTGCCAGCTTCTTGCTAATACAAATTCACAGAGGCAAGAGGTGATGGCAGAAGTAACTTGGTTTATGCCACTGTTTTCCCTGCTCTCCCAGTCCCAGCCTCTGTTCAGCCTTTACCATTGCAGACATTTGGGGAGTAAATCAGCCATTCTGCCAGTTGAATATTTTTTTAAAAAAGTAAGCAAGCAATAACGTCAAAAGAACAAATGCAAGGAGACAAAAAATTATGAAGAGAAACAATGTGGAAGGACTATCAGATATCAAGAGTGGTTTTGAACTGTAAATGATGATCATGGATTGAGTAGTGGATATCTATTTCACACATACTAAAATCATTACAGTAAGGACTCCAGAGCTAAGAAACAATGTCTGAAAGATAATATTTGCATGTTCTTCATTGTGTAGAAATTAATAAAGAGAATAATCCTGACTACTCATATAAAACAAAAGATTTATAAGCTAAACTGCATGAAAACTAAGAAACTCAATTTGTCACAGAGTACAATAAATTATTGAGAAATGGATTGTCATTACATATAAAGGAACTAAAATAATTTTCCGGGTGTGAAAATAGTATTATGTATATTCATAATAAAGATATATCTATATATTTATTTAAAAGGAAGGGGAGAAGAAAGAGTGAGAGCAATTCTCCATCCTCTACTTCATTCCCCAATTAGCTATAACAGCCAGGGCTAGACCAAGCTGAAACTAAGAGCCAAGAATTTCATCCTGGTCTCTTACATGGGTGGCAGGGGCTCATATACTTTCACCATCTTTCACTGCCTTCCCAGGTGCATCATCAAGAAGTTGGATCAGAATTGGAGAAGAGTCTGGTGCTGTGGCTGTTCCACTTCTGATTCAGCTCCCTATGCATGTATCTGATAAAGCAAAAGATGGCTCAAAGAGCTTAGGCCCTTGAACCCATACGAGAGACCCAGATGAGGTTTCTGTTTCCTATCAGCCTGGCCCAGCCCTAGCCAACATGGTCATTTGGAGAATGAACCAGTAGATGGAAGCCGATGGAAGACATCTGTACGTCTTCCTCTCTCTCTCTCTGTCTCTCTCTCGACCTCGACCTCCTCTCACCCCCACTCTCCCTCTCTGTGTGTATGAATGTCTTCCTCTATCTCTGTAACTGTACTTCAAATGAATATATAAATCCTTAAAAAAAATGTAAAGGAGCCAGGGCTCAAACCATCACTCTGATATGGGACACTAGCATCAAAAGGAACAGCTGAATCCATGGGTCCCTAAAGCTAACCCCATAAGATTACATTTGTTAAAAGTTGTATTGATATAAAGAGAACATATTTCATTAATTTCATAGGTATAGGTATAATTTTAAGAATATAACCATACTTTGCCACCTATGAACTTTCCTCCTTCCATCGTTTTTTTCTTTTTAAAGAAATAACTATTACATATTGAAATATTTACAAATGAAATACATAATGACAAAATTATCGTAAAATAATCCCATTATTCACTAAATTGGACAGAGGTACAAATGAAATCAGCTTGACCATGAATTCACAATTTACAGCTGAGTACCTAGAAATCTATTATTCAGTACATAACTTACTCTCTTTTGAAATGTTTCTAATTTCCAGAATAGAGATGTAGAAAGACAATATAAATAAAGCTTGAAAGAGACAATAAAGATGCAGCATTCATAAAATTTATATCCAAAATATATGAAGACTTCCATCATCAATAACACTGAAAACACTACCCCCATGAGCTAATGACTTGAAAAGTCTCTTCTCCAAAAATGCAAGTGAACAACAAACAAGATAAAATATTCAAACTCATTTATAATCAGAAAGACACACATGAAATACACAGTAAAAGAAACAGCTATATATCCACAGTAAGGGGATGGGTTAGGGAAGTAACTATAGCAAATAATGGCAAAAAAATTAAGGAATGGATTTTTTGTACACAGAATCAGAGCTATCATTTATAACATTCACTTTGAATTATCCTGTAAAGCTGCTGTTGAACCTCATGTGACCTACCAATTCTAGGTATGATCCCTAGAAAATTCATGTACATGTGTACCTGGATACTTATACCACACTGTTCATAACAGTGCTGTTCCCTTCATCTACAGACTAAAAATAGTCCAAATGGCCATCAACAGAAATTGCACCATAACAAAAATGCAGTCTATGACTCTTTCAACAATGGAAATTCGTTAATCAGGCATAATTCATTTAATAAAAGCCCTACATTAGTAAAACATAAACCTCATCATTTAGGGTTGCATTCTAGGTGGGATCACTATAAAGAGAAAAAAAAAGTCTGGATAATCATACTCTCCAGAAGATGGCAGAGGGGATTGAAGGAAGCATTGCATTGTTAACCTAGATAGTAATTTCACAGTATTCACTTGACAATGGTTTGTATAATTCTATAATACTTCCATGCTCTTTTCTACAAGTCTGTGTAACACTAGCAGTTAAAAATAAAGCAGATAGTTATTTCTTCTTTGCACAAGACACGCAGACCAATGAGACCTTACACTTTTACCACTTTGGTGTTTGTAGGAGGTTGGCTGTAATATTTGGACACATGTGACGGGAACTTAATGAAAAATGGAAATGAGACATTTTACTGATGGGCATTCTGAATTACAAATTATATTTTTGGATTATGGTATTCATTTTTTCAATTAATACCAAAAGGAAAATGAATATAAGTTAGGAATTGCCTTGAAGAAAGGATTGCTTTAGTGAACAATAACTACCAACTGTTGGCTTAAACAAAATTACACATAGTTTGTCTCTATTTTATTCCATTGTTTCTTAATTTCCCAACTAGCATCATTTGACTTAATGAAATCTATCACCTAGGACCTTGCTCCACTTTGGTACATACAGGTTCTTTCGCATCCTCTCTTTCTCCTCTAACCTCTATTTTCTCCCCTCTTGATTGTCTTTCTGAATCACTTGACTGTCCTATTACAACTGCTCTTACAAATAAGTATATTAGTTTGCTAGGGTGGTCTAAACAAAAAGATTTTGAACTCAGTAGTAGGTCAACAAACACAAATATATTTCCTCACACTTGAGTCTGGAAATCCAGATAAGAGTGAGCATACAGCTTTCTCTTGAAGCCAATCCCAGGCTTGTAAATGAGGGGTATTCTGGTTTTATATTCTCATTGCATGTTTTCTGTGACCACACCTGGTGTCTCCTCCCCTTATAAATTCACCAAGTTGGAATAAAGCCTCATCCTTATGAATTCATTTAACTTTAACTGAGTCTTTACAGTTTGTATCTATAAATTTAGTCACATTTAGGGTTAAAAATTTGCCACAAGAATTTGGGAACAAGGGGTCACAATTCAGTCCATTTCATAAGTTCTTTTCATTATTGTAACATTTTATGTAGGCATTCTCAGAGCAGCAATAGAGTAAAATAAATTTCAAAGTTAGTAACAATATATTATTTCTTAGAGAATGACAAATCATAGAAACCAGCATCTACTGCCCTCCATTTTAATTACAAAATGCAGAAAATATATTTAGATGAATGGATAATATAAAATGGGATACGAAGTTTATTTAGGACTTCCAGCTAAAGACTGTGGATCCTCAGATTTTGAAAGGGGCTGGAGGGGAGATGGGCATTAAATGTGTTCTGAAGCTCTTCATTCCAATATATAAATATCTGAATACATTATTGTTTCCCATAGACTCAAGTCTAACTTTATAGACTTTGGATGAAGCCCTGATTCATCAACTCCAGCTCCTGTTCTTTTGCTGCAGAAGTGCTCTAATCTGACAACTTGGCACTTCTCAGCTACCTCTAGATTCTTCCATACTAAGTGTGGAATTCTTTTTCACTGCCTTGGTGCCCAGGACACACTTAACTTAAAGACACAGCTGAAAGGTATCTCTTTACTACACAAGCAAGTTTGATCTGGTAAAGTCTATGGCTCCGGATGTTCAACTGACAATAATTTCATAGCCAAGTCATGTGCAACGTGAACACTTCCAGCCTCAGTTTTTTGGCATAGGGTAATGTTTATGGATTATGGCTGTAATATGCAAGCTATTGCATTGTTTTATTCTTTCAGTAAATAGGCATATAGACATCAAGAATACACCACATGAGACACTTACCAGTGCTCTGTGAATGTAGCTGGTAGCAAAGTCCCATCATGTTTGGATGTACTGCCATGGAGTTTATATCCTAAAAGGAAAAACAGGCATCAAACAACTTATTAAACAATGACTTAACATATAATTTCTTAACTTCTATAAAGGAGAAAAAAGACATGAATTTCTATAATATATAATGGGTAGCTACAGTCTTCCTAGATTCACAGTTTGGGAAGGAATAATTCTCAGCAAAGTTTTCTCAATAAAGTGACAATTTGAATTACTCCTGAAGAAAAAGAGAGAGTGACAAAAAGAAAGTCACTAGGTCATCATAGTCAAAATGCAGTTAAGTATCGCATCTCTCCCCGGCTCTGCCCATCACACTCTCGTCCCTCACCTAAACCAGTGGGAGGAGTGCTGGTCGGGTGTTGCATTCCCTGCTAGCACAGGCCATTTCACCTTGGCATTTTGTGTTTTGTACTGTTTTTTTTTTTTTTTTATCGCAACCAAACCCGGCCAGGCCCCCACACAGTTTCAGCACTTGGGCTTGCCAGTGGATGACGTGAACCGACTCAGCCTGGTCTGCCCCAACCCGAGCCAAGTGTATTCCAGTGGGTCACATTCCAAAGCCTCTTCTGGGTTATTTACCTCCATGCTTCTTGCGTTTATTTGTAGAGTCAGTGTCCTGTCAGAGGAACTGTTCAGGTTCCTCCCTCCGACTCCTTCATGGTGTCGGGCTTCACGCATTCCAGCAGGTCCTTCGGCCAGCTCCGCTCTTCAATCCATTCTGGTTCCTGCTGTTGAGAGTTTCAGCCCAGCCACGGCTCGTCCATACCCACGCATATCTCATATATGGCTCAGATGGGGTTGAGGCCTAGCCGAGCCCGTCCAACGTCTATCCTGGTCCTCCGGAGCACCAAACTGTGCTGTGGTCTAATCCGGCATGGTGCGTCAAAGCCGAATTGATATTTGTGCCAAGGGATTACAACTGTGACCCGACCAGAACTCAGCCTCCCTCCAGTTCCTGTGCCCCTTAGTGGTAGGCTCCACGCAGCCAAGGCCTCCACCACGCTCTCCAACCAGGCCTGTTGCCAGCCAGTGTTAACTATGCCAGAGGTTGCTCTGGTCAGCCCAGAGCGTCCTATAGACTGTCATGCCTCCTGCATAGACTCCACCGGCCCTTCTAAACCGTCCAATGGGGTCAGAGTGTCAGGGGATTGGTCCACGTATGCTTCGCACATTCTAGCCCCGAGTATGGTTCTTGAATGCCAGTCAGTGTCATAGTAATGCCTTCTGTGACCCCTCTGCTGATCCCTCATCCTATCAGGTAATGGGGCATCCTGCTGGAAAAGCCCGGAATTTTGCCTTTTAAGTGAGCTGATGTTGGCGATCGGCACTATAAAGTGACTACAGGTTCTTCAGAGGAAGATTAAATGCCTTTGAAAAGCTTAAGGACTAATACATATTCTCAGAGTACTGTGGGTTCAGCACGGAGCGTCTCATGCAGCATATCAGAGAAACCAAATTCCAGAACTTCCTGGCCGGGCAGCCAGCAGGCGAAGCCTGGCGCCAAATGGTGCACTGGCCGCCCGAGAGCCTCGCACTCCATGTACCTGCGCAGGTGGTGGAAAGCTTGGCTGTGTTAGGCTGGAATCGTGGCAGGGACCCTCGCACCCGGGCCGCATGGTGGCCCGGGGCCAAGCTGCTTGGGCCCCCGCCTGGATCGTGCTAGCTAGCTCCTCCCCCACTTCAGCCCCTGGCATGGCGGCTCAGAGGCATTCCCAATCCGCTTCTCAGGGTCCTGGGACAACCTTCCCGCCCCAAAAGGAGGCCATCAGACCAGGACCCCGGCAAATCAGAAAGCTGCCAGAGAGCCTCGCACCCCATGTACCTGCGCAGGAGAGATGCGATACTCATCGGTTCCAATAGAGGTCGGGGCTCAGAAGAGAACCAACCCAGGGGTTAAAACCATCAGCTGATCGGAGTGATGGACGGTGGCGGGCACTGTGCTTACTAGTAGTACATGTAGGAGCCTGGACTGGGAATGCCTCAAAGTTTTTTTTAGGGGGATTCCCCTGAACAAAATGGAGGAATCAAAGCATTAATCAAAAAAAGATGGAAAATGGAGTAGATGAATCAACCACCTCAGCTTTATGCTTGCAGCGGAAAACTGGACAAGGGGAAACCCTAAGACGGACTATGTCAATCAGTGGACTCTGCACCAGCCTCATTATACCTGGACTGTTGCTGATGATATGTTGGAGCTTCTAATTGATCGAGGTGACGCTCTGCTGGCTCTGCCTACAAACCTGAGAGGGCCTCCCTAAGAGGCCGTTGAACTTGAACTGGACAAGTGGGATGCTGGACTCTGTATGGTGTAAACTTTTAATTAGGGAATCTCAACGGAACTTGAGCTGTGGTTATGCATCAAGGTGAAGGAATTCATGATGGGGGAAGGGTTTGGGGTGAAGGGGGGGGAATCCCAGTACCTATGAAATTGTGTCATGTAATGCAATGTAATTAATGAATAAATGAATATTAAAGAAAAAAAAAAGAAAAAAAGAAAAAGGCAAAAAAAATGCAGTTAAGTGTAAATTATATGAATTACTATGTCTACTAATTATGGCAAATAATCATAGCTTATTTTAATTTATTTCAATAAGATTGTTTTTTCTAATATATTAACTTTAATTCAAAGAAAATGACTGACTTAAAAATATGAAATAGAGAAAAATGCTAGTGCCAGCTAATACAGATTAAAGGAGAAATTTTAAAGATATTATTCATGGGATTACTTGGTTGTTTTTCAAACAGTGCAATGCAACAGCAAAAGGAAAGAATTCCAGGAAAATGGGGAAAGAGCATGGCATGTAGGACAAATAAAGGAAGTCCACATACATAAAATTTGGAGAGAGTAGGAAAGAGTGCTAGAAGATGAGGTCTGAGTGAAAGACGATTAAAGTCATAAGGTAATATAGCAATGAACACACTCTGATGAAGAAGAAATAGAAGAACGGTGGCAGGGGGACAGAAGGAAAGCCAGCCTAGTGTTCCATCATCCAAGTCAAAGGGAAAATTTTTCTGGAGAAGGAATTCTTGCCTGTGCCCAACAGTGCTGAAAAGTCAAGTTAAGAACTAAAAAGCTGGCACTGGCATTGTAACACAGTAGACTAAGCTGCCACTTATAACTCACCCATTTAAGAGTGTCAGCCCGAATTTTAGGTGCTCTGCTTCAGCCCAGTCCCCTGTATTCGCCAAATACTTGGGAGACCACAATGGTGTTCCTGGCTCAGGGCCTTACCCTGACCCAGACTGGCCATTTAGACAGTAAAACACCAGATGGAAGATTCTGTCTGCCTGTCTCAAAAATGATTAGAATATTTTATATATATATATATATATATATATATATATATATATATATATATATATATATATGGTGTGTGTGTATATATCAATTACTTTAGCAATATGCATTCCATTCAACTGTTCAGCCAGAGAAGTAAGGAGATCATTTTTAATCATGTGGCCATGTCTTGAGTTTTGATGAACTGAAAACTTGGTCTTGGGCACAAGATAGGCTTTGATCTGTCTTTATTGTCAGGATCCAAACTTTCAAAGAGATGTGTTCTTGATATTTATTTCTCTGGAAATAGATTGTTTCAGAAGATATTAATTTCTGATTTCACTAAATTTTCATGCTGCCCTTGATGATAAATTAAAATTCCTTCACTAAATATTTGATCTTCGGCAAGTGATTTATGTGACTGAGGCTCAGAATTCTCTTTTTCCCAGTAGGGAAAAATTATACCTACAGTGCATTTAATGTGTAGTGAACATTTGACTTAGTGGTTAAGATGCCCACATCCCCTCTCAGAGACTGCCTGGATCATATTCCCAGCTTGAGGTCCCAGATGCTGCTTCCTACAAAGGCAGGCTGCAGGAGACCGCAGGGGATGGCTCAAGAAGGTGAGCTGCCAACCATGTGAGAGACCTGGATTGCAAGTTGGGCTCTGTTGTTCAGCCTGGATGCATTCCTATTCATTGCAGGCATTTAGGGGAATGAACTAGCTGATAGGAGCTCTGTCTGTCTACCTCACAGGTAGATTTAAAAGAAAAGGAAATAAAAAATAATGCATAAAAAGTTGCTGGCACACAACAGTTTCATCTAAGTAGTATGGATTCTTGCTCAGCTCCTCACATTAATCCATTCATCTTTAAGCCACCAAAGGAAACTAAGTCTGAGGACATGTCTTCCCCACTTCACCCTTTCCCATGGTTATATAACTGGCTCCACACAGGATGAGTGCTTGACTAAAACTCAGCTTGTTAGGTGTCATCGTGTTTCAAAAACAATCAATACCTAATAAAAATAACTTTTAAATATGTAGACAAATATTTCACTTCCTCAAAAAAAAACCTGTCTCTTAAAACAACTTGTAACTCCATGAAACTCATGAAATTCTATTTCTTGAGATTAACATCCAAGACATGGTTGATATGGCATAAACATTGTTTAGAATATTACAGTTATTTTAACTCATTCTTTTTAGACTAAATCACATTTACACAAGCACATTTATAGAAGGCTGAAGACAATGCCATGTGTAATAAATAGAATCGTTGTTTTGCTCTTGTCAGTGAACACTTATTAAACACCCACTAGGTACTGGAGCTAATGGAAATGAATATGAATTTATACATTTCCTTCTAAAAAGGACATTTTTCAGTTACTTGACTTTTTTCTAGTGTTTGGTGTAGCAAATAAAAATGACTGCTTCACATTAGAAACCAATCCATTATCAAGTGTAATTTTTTGCAACAGCAAACATCTTTAGATTATATGGACACACACACATACAGACACACTAAAAGCATCTGAAACAGGCAATGCTCTATTATTCTAAATGGCTTTCTGACTGAGACCTGGTATGCCAGCCTGAAGCAAATTATTATAGCCCTGCTATTAGCTCCTAAAAATAGTGAGATATAATGGAAACACGTGGAGACTAAAGACTAGGCAAAAGTATTGTCCCAACAATGCAGCAGCAATTGGCCATATCTGCATAGTTGACCATGTCATGGGGGGAAGGGGTATATGATAGCCATGCCTGCCTTCTGGAATCAACCTGAACCTTGGGTTCAATGCTTTTTCCTCTTATTGTAGACTTAAAAAAAAATCGTTACAAAATCTTTTCCTTTGCTCCTCTTCTCTTCTCTGGGAAAATTCTCAGATCAAATTGCTCCTTTAAGGCTATACCCAAGAAAAGGGTGGCTGTATTTGTTGAAGCAGAACCTACGAGTAAAAACTGCTAAAGTGATCTGAAATGAAAATGCCAGAACTGTGACCCTTGGCAATTTTGCAGAGCCCTTGTTGAGTGACAGTGTATGTGAGTGCACATTTTCTAATACAACCCACAAGGAACTGACCATTTTTGTAGGGTGTAACATTATTTTCTTTGAGCTTATGCCAGCACTGTAACAAACTGCCACCTAAATGCATGTTGTTAAGTCAGCTGTTTTCTATCTTGTCATTAGGTAGGTCAATAGAATTTGCTTTTACATCCATTAGAATGCTTAAGGCTTTAAATAAGTCATGTTGCATAACATTATTAAATCAAATTTGTCAAAATATTAACATATCCTACTTACCTTACAGATTTCAAATCACAAACACAAACCCAATCTTAGTTTAAAACCATGACAAGAAAATGAAGAACTGAATTATCCAAAAGGTACCTAGATTTGAAGTATAATTCTCATACAAAAGGTACACAGACCTCAAATGTAACAGATGAATTAATTTAGCCAATAGATTCACCGATGTAAAACCCAAATCTATTATAAGAACATTAATATTATTACAGAAAGTCCATAAACATCCCTTACACTCATTCATTCCCACTCTTGATCCAAAAGCAATAACTGTTCTGAGTTTTTAACTATTGATAAGCTGTCCATGCTACAAAATTATATCAAAACTGATCAATAAACACTGTGATTGATATCTTTCAATTAGTACAGTAGTTCCCAATGAACTCATGAATTGCTTTTACATTGTACTGCTGAGTAGTGTTGTGATTTTTCATTTAGTTGTGTTTGTTCTTCTAGTCATTTCAAATTTGTGTTCATATTAAAGAAAATTGCTACACACAAACTTCAGCAAGTCCTTTCCTCAATGTCTATCTTACTTTCTTCTGGAGGAACACCTAGAATTATTAGATCACAGAGTAGGAAACAGCTATTCCAACAACTATTATCACATGATTTTCAAGTTAGATGTTTCAGTTCTATACATATACCCCAACTATGATGTAATGTATTTAATATCTCATTATGAGAAATTTTTTTAAAGATTTTATTATTATTGGAAAGCCGGATATACAGAAAGGAGGAGAGACAGAGAGGAAGATCTTCTGTCCGATGTTTCACTCCCCAAGTGAGCCGCAATGGGCCTGTGCACCGATCCGAAGCTGGGAACCAGGAACCTCCTCCGGGTCTCCCACGCGGGTGCAGGGTCCCAAAGCTCTGGGCCATCCTCAACTGCTTTCCCAGGCCACAAGCAGGGAGCTGGATGGGAAGTGGAGCTGCCGGGATTAGAACCGGCTCCCATATGGGATCCCGGGGCGTTCAAGGCGAGGACTTTAGCCGCTAGGCCACACCGCCAGGCCCTCATGACTCTAAAAATTAATGATTTTAACATACTTTATATGCCAATTATTTATTTTCCTTTGAAAGTTCTTCAGGTCTTCTATCCTGAACAATTCAAATCAAATTTGAATTATTTAGAGTTTAAAAATTTACTTAGCAACAGTGTTTATATATCTCACATAAAATTTATTGCCATATACATATACATATATATATATATATATATACATCAAATAGTTTCTTATAGTCGGGTTTTTTTCTTAGCAAAACATTTCTGTATTTTGGGAATATAAATTACTAATTTTTCATTTTGGTTATTGTATTTCTCAGTCCCAGAACTTTCATATGTCAAAGTTTAAGATTTCCTATTTAAGTTTTTCATATGCATATTCATCATTTGCAACCTTTCTTCATTCTTACACAGGGGCAGATATTTGGTCTAGTGGATAAGATGCGTGCATCCCACATCAGTTTGATCTATGCCTCTGACTTTAGATCTTTACTTGTTAACTCAGAACCTTGGAGTCAGTAGTGATGACTCAAATAACCAGGTTCTTGCCATTTACATGGGACACTTGGGTAAGTTTCCAGCTCCCAGTTTCTGTCTGGCCTACGCCCATGCATCACAAGCATTTGGAATACAAAGCAGGAAGGAAAATGCTCTTGCTTGCTCTCGTATTCTCCCTTACAAGCAGATAAATAAGTAAATAAATGTATATTCTGAACCATGTTTAAGCTCTTTGTGAATAGAACCATGTTTAAGCTCTATTAAGCTCTTGGTGAATTTTAACATCTCCATCAGCTTTAAGATTCTATATATTTATTGATTTTCATCCCTATACATAACATACTTCTTTACTCCTAGGATTCATGGTAAGGCGGTCGGGGCTCAGAAGAGAACCAACCCAGGGGTTAAAACCATCAGCTGATCGGAGTGATGGACGGTGGCGGGCACTGTGCTTACTAGTAGTACATGTAGGAGCCTGGACTGGGAATGCCTCAAAGTTTTTTTTAGGGGGATTCCCCTGAACAAAATGGAGGAATCAAAGCATTAATCAAAAAAAGATGGAAAATGGAGTAGATGAATCAACCACCTCAGCTTTATGCTTGCAGCGGAAAACTGGACAAGGGGAAACCCTAAGACGGACTATATCAATCAGTGGACTCTGCACCAGCCTCATCATACCTGGACTGTTGCTGATGATATGTTGGTGCTTCTAATTGATCGAGGTGACACTCTGCTGGCTCTGCCTACAAACCAGAGAGGGCCTCCCTAAGAGGCGGTTGAACTTGAACTGGACAAGTGGGATGCTGGACTCTGTATGGTGTAAACTTTTAATTAGGGAATCTCAATGGAACTTGAGCTGTGGTTATGCATCAAGGTGAAGGAATTCATGATGGGGGAAGGGTTTGGGGTGAAGGCGGGGGAATCCCAGTACCTATGAAATTGTGTCATGTAATGCAATGTAATTAATGAATAAATGAATATTTAAAAAAAAAAAAAGAAAGAAAAAAGAAAAAAAAAAAAAAGAATTATATATACTATGTATTCAGAATTGGATACTAAGACATTAAGGAGGTTTGAGTGGTTTTTTTTTGTTGTTGTTGGGAAATTAATTTAATAGTGGGCCACTCTCACTGGTAAGCTAGGTCTATGTGATTTTTCATGTTAAGTCTGGAGTATCCCCATTACTAATACTTTTCAGACATAGCTGGATGGCCTATGGCAAGGCTCTCACAACTGCCATTTCTTTAGAAATGCATGACCTATCACTTCTTGGCCTTTTGGCTAAGATCAAGTGTAGAAATGCATGACCTCACAGCTTAATATTTAATAAAATAAAACAAAACATTTCCTGAGAGGATTGGCTAAAAGTGCAGCTACTTTCTCTGTGGTCCCTGATACCACAAATTTCAGTTCATTCAACAACCCAGAATTCTAACCTCTTCCTGCTACACTCAGCAAGACTCACATGTTCCACCCGAATTCTGCCTTCCTGACAGGATCTGGAAACTGCTTCAAGGCAGAAAGTCAGGGTAATCACAGGGGCTACTTTGCCTGTGCCCTTTCTTTACAAAAGCAAAGCCCTGCATTGCCTCTTATCAAATGTCTAAAACAGTTTTTCCAAATATTATGTCCAGCTAGATAACTGTTTATATTGAGTGAACGATTCTAGACAAGATATTCTGGCTGCAGTAAAACCCTTGAAGTCATCAGTTTCATGAAAGTTAATATGCATCCATAACACGAAACACAATGGTAGCTGGTAAGAAGCCAAACCACACTTAAGAACCTCAAAGGCTTGCATTTGGTTTGATTTGGCATAGTTCAGTTTGTTTTTAATGTTGCTTTAGAGAACATATTTCCTGTTATATCTACCTCAATGCAAAACAGATTGTTTCTGGATTATGCTTCCAACTAAGTATATTTTTCAATATAATATAAGCAGCTTTAAATGAAACCCTAGTACTTAAGAAAAAAGCAAACACTTTGCATACATTCAGAAAACAATAACACACACAAATCATCCTGTGATTTTAGAAAATGATGTCCAATCTGAACTATATATAACATTTCATGTTACTTCTTTCCTTCCTTGGATAGTCAGAACACTTCATCTATGGGCATTTTACAGCATTTAAGGTGAGTTCTGACCTCTGAAGCCTTTATCATTTGTACTATAAATTTTTCTTAAGTAAGAACAGGCTTTTTCATTCTGGATAGACACCTAACCTCTGCCATCTTCACACATATCAACAAACACAAATACATATACACAGAGATACATATGGACAGATCTGGGACAGCAGACCCATCACTCATTATCTGCCAAGGCTCCAACTACACAATGAGCAAGCACAATTTGAATTAGTATCACTTCCATTATCATTTGCCCGTTTTCTCTTCTTCATCAAGGCTTAGTGTCAGTTCATTCATCTTTTATATAATATAGTGAAAAGAAAAGAAAATCTGATAAGACAAACTAAATTTATTCCACTCAAACAATGGGATTTCCTTTGCACACAAATATGGAGACTAGCTGTGAAGAAATGCACTTCTATTGAGGATGCCGGGTCTTCTATCGAGGTCTTCTGCCTCCTAGCTTTGTCTGTTGCAGCTCTAAGGGTAGAAATGCAGACACATAGTATATCTGGGTGGAGGATAAAATATAACTGAGTCATACTAAAGGAGAATATAGCTACTAATTCTACAAGTAATACTTCAAAGCAGGAAAAGAATCCACTAAAAATAAACTGAAGCAAAACAGTTAGCAGAGGCATAGCACAAGAGGAAGATCAGGAATAAGGATTCCCTGAAGCTGATTCAAAGTCACAATCATTATGGTGAAATAGATATTAACTGTAAAGAAGTGAAAAGGATTTCACCAAACTTGCTTGTATGAATGAACAGGAAGAAGTAGCATGCTGGCTCCTCACCTTTCACACACCATTAACTTTTAATAATGTAAGGCCAATCACCTCACTTGGAATTGCTGGTTATATCCATCTCTCCTTTCTCTAGAATCTACAGTCCACATTTCACATTTCAGGCAAATACCAGATATCTTTTCCAGCCCTTCAATCATGATTAGACTAAGAGATGCAGTGCTGTCTGAGAAAGGTCAATAGTTCCTGGCACATTATGTGCAAAAATACTGACTAAGGAATCCCAGAAAGGGAGGCTAGGCCTAAATACACATAGTAGGAAAGTGGAAGATGCAGCCTTCACACTAGATCTCTTGTCACTGCAAGTTGTATTTTCTGCATCAAAGCTTAGCCTCTTTCCCCAGGTTCTGAATCTACTTGGATCTCTATCTCTGATTAGTTCAACATGCAAAATTTCCAACAACTATGGATCAAAAATTTTTTCTAAAAATATTCTAGAAAGCCCCCAAATGCAGAATTCTGCCAACTAATATACTGGATCCATGAAGATGCATAAAAACTATATTAAAGTATTATAAATTGCATAGAAATGACAAAGCATAAACAAGGATGGTGTAGGTTAAATGGGAATAATGTACCATTAAGCATATTCAGATTTCAGCATCCATGTGAGGTGTGGAACCGACTTTCTATGGGTGCCCAAGGACAAATGCCTTTTGAAATGGAGTATGAACTGGGTGGGTGGCTTATGTTTGTACAGATTGCTTTCCAGACTAAACAGTGGCTTATGTTTGGACAAAAACTTTCCAAAACCAAACACTGGCTTATGTTTATACAAATTGTTAAAATTTTCGTGTATGTCATGAGGCAGTGTCACATTTATTATTCCTTAACAACATTTAGCCAAGTATTATGGAATTAAGTAAAATGAGAATTAAATCTCAAATGGCAAGGAAGTATCTAATGTACTATCATCTCCTCTTTAACAAGTGTCCAAAACTATAGCATTTGTATTAAATTATTTGTAAATAAAACAAATTGCTCCCAATTAACCAGGCATGTATACATGCAAATGTAAAACTCCCATTGCTCATTTATTTTTAAAAAAAGATAGAAAGAAATATTAAAATACAGAACAATATTTTTTTGTTATTGAGAACCTGACATTATCTGAATGGTACCAAGCACCCGGTGTCACACTGAGAAGATCAAAATCTTGATGGCAATATTAATCTTGGGTGGTACCAGAGATGTGGCTACAATGAGATGCCTGATACCACATTATTCACTACAAAAATATTGAAATTTTTCCATTCTGATTGGTACTCAGCAGTTATAAGTGGTAACATGAATTAATAATATAATTCTAGCACATACACTTTATCTCAGCAACCCAGGACTCATGGCAATTTCAGGACATTTTTCCTAGATCAGACATGGTACACAGAGTTGAGAGAAACTCTAAAATCCTACTATTCATTGTAGATAACAGGGATATGAATCATGAATAAAAAATATTTTCAGATTGGATAGAGGGTTCCGCAGCCCTAGAGAGGAAAAACAGTTTTACAAATCCCTACAGCACATTTTCATGAAGGGACCATTTGCAAAAAAGAAAGTAGAATTTACAAGGGCCTTTGCATTTGCATTGTCTCCTCAATAGGAATGTTTTAAAAGCATAGATTTTTTTTTACAATCCTGACATAATTAGGGTAAAAAGGTTCAAGCACTAGAGGAAGATGGGTAAAACAATTAATTCCATATTGTTTCCTTAATATATCTGATGTAAAAGAGGATTTTAAGGGAGAAGCCCCACCCAGTCTCCCAACCACCTCAGGTCCCAGATGTGGGGCATGCTCCGAGGGTCTTGCTCAAGTGGTTTTGATAGTTCAACAGTTCTGAATTGCTGCCACTCTCACCACTTCAAGCATGATGAGGTCGTTGGAGAATTCACTGATTGACATAGTCCATCATAGAGTCTCCGTTTGCCCAGTATTTTCATTGCCAACATATAGCTGAGGTGGTTGATTGACTTGTTCTGTCCTCTGTCTTTTGATGGTTAGGATTCTGAGTCTGGAAGCTCGATTGGGGGGATTCCCAAAGAAACTTTGTCTGAGGTGCTCCCAGACCAGATTCTTGTATGTACTAGCAAGCACAGGGCCCAGCACAGTCCATTGCCCCGATCAGCTGGTGGTTGAAATTGTTGGGTTGGTTCTGTTTCCATCCCTGTCTTCCACTGGAACCAATGGGTGTTGCAGTCCAGCCTGGTTCTGCCCAGCACATACTCGGCCCTCACATAAACCAGTGGGAGCTGCAGCCTAGTCGGAGCAACCTATAATAACCCCCACCAGGCGTGCCCCCTACCCTGGTTTGCCAGTATGTGTGGCAGACTAGTCCAGTCTGTCCCACATCCCCTTCTGCTCTCATACATGTCAATGGGTATTAAAACTTGTTCCATCTAACCAGCTCAACTATTCAGCCTTCACGGATGTTTTTGGGTGTCTCTTTGTCTAGCCACCCCAGCCCCTGTCCTAGTTTTTATGCCCTCCCGTGAGGGGTGGTAACCCAAGAGGGAGGAGCTCACTATTTCCCTCCCAGGCCACTCCCACTCCCAGATTATGCACTCTCCAGGTGGTTCTGTGGTTTAACTTGACAGAACTAGCTCCCAGTGCCAACTTCTGCCAGCTGATGCTGTGGCTAAGCCCCAACAACCCTCACCCACTCTAACTGTAGATTGCACCAGAAGGAATAAACAGCCCAGCCTGCTTTTTCCCTGATATGGTCCGCATGAGGCACACAGGTGTAGTAGCCCTTCTTAGTCTGGTCTACCCCAATCCCAGCACACGCTCTCCAGTGGAAGTAGCTGTCCAGCAAGGGACTCCCCCCCACCCTTATTTCCCTGCCGACTCTGCCCCTTCCCTTCCTGATTCTCCCTTGTGCTGGTTGGGTGCTGCAGTAACATCTGGCACAGGCAGCCTCACCTTGGCATTCCGTTTTGTGCACTGCTTTTGTCGCAACCGAACCTGGCTCGACCCACACTCTGTTCTGGCGTTCGGATTCGCCAGTGGATGACGTTGAAAAAGCATAGATTATTTTCAAGAACTTATTCTGTAGATTTTCTCAAAGAACCAGCTCATTTGATTTGATATAAGGTTAGTCTGTTAACCTGGTGCCTTTCTAAATTCTTGACATAAGCATTAATTGAAATAAACTTTCTCTTTTTTTTATTATTTAACTTCATTAATTACATTGTATTATGTGACACAGTTACATAGATACTTAGGTTCTCCCACCCCTCCCCAAACCCTCCCACCATGAAATAAACTTTCTCTTAACACCACCTTTCAGTGTGTCCCACAAGTTTTCTGCAAGTATCTGCATGTTTTCTGGGGTATTTTGACTTACTATTCTCCAGTTTCACTCATTATGGTCTGAGAAGACATATGTATGAATTTTCATTTTTTTTAAATATTTTAAGCTATAAAGAGATCAATCCTGGAGAATCAAAATTCCCACACTTTAAGACATACTACAGGGCAGTGGTCATCAAAACAGTCTGGTACTGGTACAGAAACAGATAAGAAGATCAATGAAAATTAATTGTGGATTTACTCCCCAGAAGTCAGCCAACTAATCTTACACAAGAGAATGAAAATAACACAGAGGAAAATTTGGTCTCTTCACCAAATGCTATTAAGACAAACGAATATCAGCCTGAAGAAACAAAAACTGCCACTTCTCATCTTATACAAAAATCAGCTCTAAGTGGATCAAGGACTGAAATCTGTACCCAGTCACCAATTACTAGAGCAAAACATATGAAATGATATATAAGATTTAGGCATTGGTAAAGACTTCTTTAAAAAGTCATCATCCAGTATTTATAGAATTTCAGAAACTCAATGACAACAAAACAAGCAACCCTGTGAAAAGAAGGGCAAAGGAAATGAGCAGGCATTTTCAAAAGAACAAATTCAAATGGTTGATAGACAAATGATAAAATGTTCAGGCTCCCTAGACACTAGGTGAACACAACTAAAACCACATTGAAGTCCCACCTAACTCCAGCAAGACTGGCCTACATTGAGAACTCTCCTGACAACACCTGCTGATGTGGGTTTTGGGAGAAGGGTATCCCACTGCACTACTTGTGAGAGTGTAAACTAGTGTAGCCACTATGGAATTCAATATGGAGTGTGTTAAGACAAATGAAAAACTGATCCACTGTATGACCCAACTATGCCACTCCTGAAAATATATCCAAAAGAAGGGAAATATGCATATGAGAAAGTTACCTGGACCCCTATATTTACAGCTGCATAATCCACAAGAGTGAAGACATAGAAACAACCTAGATGCCTGTCAAAAGAGGAATGGATAAAGAAGCTATGACACATCCACTCCAAGGAATACTATTTATTCATTAAAAAGACTGAAATTATACCATTTGCAATGAAATGGTCCCCTCTAGAAACCATTATGCTAGGTGAGATAAGCCAATCCCAGTGGATAAATTCATAATTCCTCTTCAATGTAAGGTAACATTCATACAAAATATAAAGCAAACAGATAAACAAGTATATACATATATTCACATAGATAGATAAACATAAATATATACATATACTCACACACATGCATTGTATAATGGGTACTTGCATACAGAGATGTCAAGATAATTGCAATATACATCTCTACTTCTGTATAAAATGAAGATTTTCAAGGAAAGTGTTAAATATCTCTTAACAACATGATTCTAGATTTTCCATCATTGCCAATATCTGCAATGCTGTGATACACTTAAGAAGCAGAATGTTGGGCTTGTGACTGTTTCTGAAGGACTATACTATTTATAATTATATAGGGGGAAATGGTGGGGGCGAATGAAGAGGGAGTAAAGGGAGGTGGAGGGGCAAATCCCCATACCTATTAAACCTTCTCATGGAAAATAATAACAAGCCCCTCACTCCAAAAAAGAGAAATAAAAACAAAACTTATTTTCTGGTGGGTAGTGACCATTCATATATATGAGGATGTCTTAAAGTCCAGCAAAAACACATTTATTTTTTAGAAGGGTATGAATTGCAAAGACTGATAGAGAAGCATTGTTTATCCTAAATTGAGCTCTCTCACACAGATAGTCCATGTCTCTCCCTCTGTGTGCCTGCCAGCTATTCTGGGAACACCTGAGCCAGCCTACATCTTCTTCAGCCTTCAGTCACTGAAGTTTTCTCCCATTTTTTTCTTCTCCCCTTTTATTTTCACTACAGATAATATAAAGGACCCTACAGTTAGCAACTCATGTGCTGGCACCAGCTTTCACACCTGAATGCACAGCTGATTCATGCTCTTAGAAGAAAAAAGAAGAAGAAAATGAAAATTCTTTGCTCAGAAATCCCAGTATCAACCC
Source organism: Ochotona princeps (assembly GCF_030435755.1). Classification (NCBI taxonomy): domain Eukaryota; kingdom Metazoa; phylum Chordata; class Mammalia; order Lagomorpha; family Ochotonidae; genus Ochotona; species Ochotona princeps. Next base: position 37,618,811 of record NC_080843.1, on the reverse strand, counting down.
ACCTCTAACCCCTTCTGATCCCTCCAGTGCTTCTTTCCAATTCTTTGTCCTCATGGTTTTGTGAACATTGATTGACTGAAGAAAGAAGAAAGAAATAGGAAAAGTCAAGACTTGAACAACAGTGTGGGGTATGAAAGCTAAGACAGGGAGGGTGAGTGTGAAAGTGACTTTAGGTGAGGCTGGGAATGCCCAGTCCCTGGATGGGTGGATGAGAACATCACTGGAACAGAATGAAGCATGGCTCTGGCAAGAAAACTATTAGGTAGGAGTTACAAAAACAAAACCTTATAATACTTACTCCAAGGTAATTACTGGTTTGTTAACCCTGAGTGTTGTATCTGTATCACTGGTTACAATAAAAGGAGGAATATGTTCGTCTCCATTGATGGGAGTCATTGGTTTCAGATTAGAAACCATGCTGAGAATCTGTGGTGAAATCAGTAATCTCGTACCCTATGGCTATGTTCAGTCTTCTCTTCCATAGCATCAAAGGCTTAAGGTTCTGAGGGTAGGGATGCAAGAACATCAATACACATAATTTGTTTTTTCTCGAAAGTAGTAGAGACCCAAGAGGAAGTCCACTGATAGACATCCAGGGGCATTTTTCTCTTTGATGAAAGCACATCTTCTAGGATAAAACCGTTGACCCCCCTCCAGCACCAGCTGCCTACTTGTATCCTTTCTTCCTATTTTGGACACACGGTAACAGGGGGATTGATCCTGTATGCTGCTGTAGTCATCTTCAGATCAATGATGCATTGTGGAAAGCAAAGCAGAAAAATAGAAGAAACCCAGATAAAATCTTGGACTTTAAATTAAAATGAACAAGAGTCATCCTCAGATTTCTTAATAGACAACACATTAAATCTTATCTCCATTGCATGTCTCTTCCAGTATTTTGCTACCTTAGACGGACATACGGAAACAAAGCTCATGACAATTTCATGTTTGCATTAATTCCCAGTCCTTTGCTGAGGAGCTAACAATTACCCTGGAAAGAAACTAATGTAAAGTCATCATGGAGATTCAGAATGAGAAAAGATCAGCCTCAGACTCTCCCTCATACCTCATCACATACTCTTCTCTACCAAAATGCTCCTGGGAAGAAATCAAGCTTCCCCAGACAGAAGAACCCCAGTCTCATGAAACAACCCAATCTTCCCCCTTTACTTCCTTTATATTTCTTAATTTTTCTACCAAGCCACAGAGCAACACAAGGTATAAGAAAGAGGAATTCCGTGACACTTCTCACAATGATGCAGAGTAAGTGATATGCTGGCTGTGCGATAACCATAGAGATGTACAGATATGTATTGAGGTGGAAGCTGAAGTTTAATTATGTACCTAGTGAGACCACAGGGTAGACAAAGGCAATGAGGATGAGCAGCTGATAACACCCCTTCCCTTAAGTATCAAAGTCCTGAAACTCCTGGTTGGGAAGAAAAAGATTGTTGTGGTGGACCAACTAACTGTAGCAACAGAATAGCTCTCTACTTTCAATTTCTACAGATTTATTTATTTTTATCAGAAAGGCAACTTTACAGAGTGAAGGAGAGACAGAGAGAAAGACCTTCCGTCCACTGGTTTACTCCCCAAGTGGTTGCAAAAGCTGGAGTTCAACCCATTCGAAGCTAGGAGCCAGGAGCTTCTTCTGCGTCTCCCACACAGGTGCAGGATCCCAAGGCCCTGAGCCATCCTCTACTGTTTTCCCACCCAAAAGTAGGGAGCAGGATGTCAAACGGAGCAGCTGGGACATGAATGGCACCTATATGGGTTCCCAGCGTGTACAAGTTGAGGATTTAGCCACTGCATTTGCTTTAAGTCTGACATCACTATACCAAACACCAACCATGAAACCACAGACATGTTTGCTGAGATCCTTCACATGTTTACCTTATATCTTGCTACTTCTTTCCGCATCTCTAAGATAGATCCGAGTACCAGGAATTTGGACATGCTGGTATATTTTTCTCTGAAAGAGTAATTCCACCAGTATAAGGTAGGGCTGCAGAATCTGTGCAATTTCTAGCAGAGCCGAGATGCCTTGGGAGTCGTGAAGGTCTCTGAGCCTGCCTGCCTCTGTTCCATGAGACAGAGGAGAAGCCATTAGGGTGAGAATCAGCATCATGACAATCCTGGAAAAGATTCAGGAGGATATAAGCTCCGATGACAAGTTCATGCACATGCTAAAGACTCAACACCAAGCAAGACTAAAGGGTTGGGAGCCAGAGATCAGCTCTCCTGACTACAGGCCTCTCGGTCCAGCAGGTGCCTGGAGACAGGTGGTATAACTTAAGTTGTTGGATTGCTTCACATGGGATCATGGGATATTAGTGCATTTGGAGGGAAAGTTACTTTTGATTATTTGAATTTTCCCTCCAAAGTATATACAAATTTATTTGTTAAAGAAAAAAAATCACTAATATATTTTGATGAATTTAAAAAGCAATTTAGTCCAGTAGTTAAGATGCCCTTTGGAACACATACATCTATATTAGAGCATCTGGTTTCAAATGCCTACCTCTGCTTCTGAACTAGCTGCCTGCAAAATCACATCCTGGAAGGCAGCAGATATGTGTTCCTGCCAAGCAATGTGGGAGACAGGCTGAGTTCCAGGCTTCTCTAGTTTCCTCCAATGTTTTGCTGTTGTGGGCGCTCAGACAGTAAGACAGATGGTCTCTTTCTCTCTTCCATCTTTTCCTCTCCCCTCTCCTCTTCCCTTTTAATAAGTAGCTATTTTAAAACTAGAAGAAAATAAACTGATGATAACATATTCTAAATAACAAAATCAAAACAACCCTTTTTAACAAAACTATCTTTGTGAAGCAATCTTGCAGTACTCAAGTTATTGATTAATGGAATGTTAACAGTAGGATATGAAAAGAAAGAAACAACTTACAAAATGTAATAAGCACCATGGAGGAAATTTACCAAATGTTTTACAACCTTCCTTATCTACAGAGTGCTATAAAAACATCAAGAAAGAAACCTGCAAAACAAAACACTGAGTATATATTTAAAAATGGGTAGAACTGATGGAATATTAAACATAAACATTTAGATAGCTCTTCAAAATTTGATTTTTAAATGCTTCCATTCTATTTTAACTGCTACAATAGTGAGAAGTTCACAATAAAGTTGACTGAAATAATTTCCCTGGTTGTGAATCTGATGTTGATGCTTTCTCAAAAGGCCATTAAAATGGATTCAGTGATCAATGGGCTGATGTTGAATTTCTTGTGTACCTATGATGTTATTTTGAAATATTGCATTATTCTAAAACTCCAGAAAATTTTAACAAAACTTAATAGAGCTATTTCAGTGTCATTACATCAAGTGTAAAATTGCAAAATTGCAGTATATCTTTAGGCCATAGACATGAGCAATACAGTATGAAAACAGAAAATATAAACTCAAGAATCATATAGTGTAGTCATTGATCTTACAAAAACATTTGTCTGTCAGAGCACACTGAATTCTGCACGCTGAAACTGACTTCAACTTATTTAGCATTCTCTCAATCTTCTAAGACACAAGGACCCATCTTTTAAATCTGGAATAAGATTGTGTCATTCCTGGCTATAAAATTATCTGCAAATAACATGCTGTGAATTACCTGTGTTGGCAGAGCAATAGACAAGAGGATATGTATTTCATTTTTCTTTGATTCTTTGCATTTTATTGAAAAATATCCAGTTAAATAGAGAAGAAAGGCAAACAATATGTTCAGTCATGGATCACTAAGGAAAAAACCCTATCAAGTAAGTTGTACATGTGGACAAAGCCTTTGAATTCCTCTAAAGTCAAATAAGTACCACAAAATGTACTGGCCCATGTGTTTTTCTTCATCCTTTCAGAGCTGACACTTCAAAACTAACATTTATCCCTAGTGTTTTCTAATTGCAAAACACTGATTACTATGCTATGGTTCAGCTTGTCTACAAACAATTCAGATCTTATGATCTCACAGTGCACTTCAACAGAGACTTGTTGATTTGTGACAAATTGTGTTAAGTCATCTTACAATTTCCCAAAGCAACATCTGTGAACTTTCATTTTAACATGTGTTTCATGAGATTCTCGTTTTCAGCATTTGCTTTGCCACTATTCCAAAGAAAATTAATGACCCTTGGAAAACATGAAATAGAATGCGAGGTGATATACGGTATGCATTTTTCAGCTGTTTTGTTAAACACACTATGAAAGCCAAAAGGTTAATACTGTGGGTAAATACTGCCCAAACCAACTTTGAAAAATGTCACCTTCCAGCAACATCACTTTTCTGTGGTTGATAATCCTTTATAGCCTAATCTAAAAGTCAAATGAGCATCTCTAGACAAAAGAATTAAGAGTGGGGGTGTGCTCGTGGGTTTATTTTTAATTGGAAAAAGGACTCCTCTTTCTTAAAAGTCAGGTAATGATTTTAATGTATTTCTAAGCAAGACCTGCATAAAATATTAGACAATCATGCTCAGAAGCTATTAAGGTTTTCTAATCTAATACAAAGAGAGGTAGTTTTAAAAGTAATTGGGATTTTTCTTTATTTGTAGCTGTGGAATTTGTGGAAATTTACCAAGTATATCAGTTTTTTCAAAATTGTCATCAAGCACAGGACTGAGTTTAAAGCTCTTTATAACTAACCTGGAATATTATTTCCATTAACTGGTAAACATACAGTTTTTCATAAGGCAATATCTAGATCTGCAAAAAGTGGGATATGCTATTCTGTTTTTTCCACCATGGTAATTGGTTGTTATAGAATATTAGTAGTAGTAGTAGTAGTGGTAGTAGTAGCAGTAACAGCAGCTGCAGCAAAACCAAACTAGAGTTCTAGAATCTAATATACACTCAAGTAAAGACAATGTTATTGAATTTATCAAAATACTGACCAGGAAAGAAGTTTGAATCTGTGCTACCTTAACTCTGGCCTAAGATCTTTGCTTAAAACATGAATTGTTTGTCCGTCATATGTCAGAAATGTTTGCATAAGAAATTACTAAGTGGGGAGAAATGAATAACTTTTATTTAGAGAAACGATGGCCTGACTTAGAAAGAGAGCAAAAATAATTGGATGGTGTTTTTCTCTCCCCAGAATTCTACAGCATTAAGGACAATTTCCCTGGGTATGCTGGGAGCATGGTGTATTGGGTTCATGTTTTTAGCTGATAACTTTTGACACCTGAATTAAGTGTCAGAATGAAGGAAGAGAATCAGATAAAGTGCCAAAATAAATAACACTCCAACTATCCACCTTTAGATATAGGTCTCCTCCCCAAAGGAAAGCTCTTTCAAGAATACAAATCCAACTGTGCTCTCAAACTGTAGATTTTGCATGGTAGAGGCTCAGTTAAGGATGGTTTCCAGGATTAATTCCATTAGCATACAAAAATACCATTTAACAAACATTTAAATGGTGACAAAAGAATTGCCTTCCCACCGCATCTTTAAAAGGGCACTGGCACAATATTCCTTGTCCTGCTGATAATCATTTTTTCTTCCTGCTGTTCATCCATTCCTCACTTCTGAAGACTAAGTATCTTTTGCTCTGAGAAAATTGAAATAAAATAAATCCTAATCACTTGATCTAGAGACAAACTATAATGACCACCATTTTACATACTATAACCATAATCTGAAAAATGAACAATTTGTAGATTTCCTACATACAATGATGTATTTTTTCCAACACTAGCAAGATGCATTAAAATATGGTCTCCTTAAGAGATTTCAAATTCATTACCGGACAGTTATGTTTTTACTACAAAGGCAGAACTGACAGTGCTCTGTGAATAAAATTTAAAAAGTAAATTCCACTACAAGAAACTCCAGTGGCTGTGAGTGCCTGTTCATAGCACTTGAGGATTACACATTGAGCAAACTAATTGTTCACTGATTCAACCTCAGTGAGTGACAGGAAGGTTAAAGTGGAGGAAAAAAAAACACTAAAAATATGTTACACTTTGGCTATCAAGAGTTTTGTTAGCTATGTACAAAAATCCAATATAATGTCACTGGGTTCTCAATGCAGAGATGCATTTTTACATTTTTATTTGCTTTACGCCTTTTTATTTGAATTTGAGATACAGAGATAGACATGCTGACATAAATGTTCTATTCCCTGGGCCAAGCTAATGGTCTTAGAATTCCATCTAAATCCCACACACAGCAGGCAGGGACCTAAGGATTTTGGCCTTCACCTGCTGCCTCACAGGAAACAGAGTGGAGTCAGGAGAACCAGCACAAGCACTACGATATGGGATCTGGGCATCCAAAGTGGCCTAACAGCTGTGCCAAACATCCACCCTTTAATATAGACATTTAACGAATCTGTAAATGAAATGTGATTAATCTTCCTGTTCATCTATTGCAATAAAATACAGGATTTTGCTCTTTGCTTCTGGTGAAATAAGCGAATCGGGCTCAGGTAAAGCAAAGGCTGCTTCGGAGTCTCAACCCCTGACCAACTCTTCATTAATCACCATGTCAGCACTGAAATTAATGGTAAGCTTGTATCTGGATTTCACAGTTAGAAGGGATCGTGGAAATCATCTAAATAATGCTCTCACTTTAGAGTTGAGGGAAGGGAATGAATATATCAGTTATTAGCAGAGCAAAGACCAAAATCAGAGTTTTCTATATATCAACAATTTGGGGGCCTTTTATGCTCTCCCATATTATTCAGAGTACAGATGTTTCGTGACCAGTGACTTGACACCATTTATGAAGAAATGATACGAAATGTGTTTCACAGCATTACTCAGAAAACACAAGCAAAATTTCCTCAAAAAATGCTTACTACATATTGTGCACCAAGGCACTTTCTGCATTCCTTTCTGTTACACACTATTTTACTTCACTGTAATGACAACCAAATGCTAGGGAAATAATAATTTAATTGGTTGAAACACAATATTATACACTTTGAAACCGCAACTCTAGTCTCACTCTCCTAGTTTGTTGGCTTCGCAGAAGCATGAAGAACTTTGGCTGTAATCTTAAGAATTTCTGCCAACAGGGAGGTACCACATCAGGTGTCGTCCCATCACATGAAGACCCTATGCAAAAGGGCCTAGTGCTGGTTTTGTTGATTGTGTTTGCCTTTCCCATATCAGCATTCACATGGTGCCACTTGGTGGAATAACACTCCAGCCATTCCAGACAAGAAGAATCTAGAGAAACCACTCTAGTTCTATGTAAACTGCTTCCACCTTCCTCCCTTCATTTTCCTACCTTGTATTGAAAAGATGTTGCGGAATCAGAATCGTTATCACTGTTATTACTCATCTTCTCACAAGGAAGTGTGCTGCACATTTTGCTAGAAAACGCCACAGGTGCCTTGTCGTTATTTCCTTCTCATGGATCACATGGAAGTCATTTTTCTACTGAATTCCCTCCTCTAAACAGAAGACAGGCAGTTTCAAGGAATACTATAAAGTCCTTTGACACTGTCTTGCCTGCCTCTGTAATCCCACTTACTGTCAATGTCTCCTTCTGCATACTTTCCTTCACTCTCTCTTTATTCTATTTCACATGCACACGAATAGCAGCTAAGAGAAAAACAAAGGTAAGACTTTGGAATTGGGATGCACAACTTCACCCAACTCACTGAATAATGGCTATAAGCACCATCCCCACCTCCTGTACATAGCAGCATACAGGCCCCACAACCAACATCTTTGGATCCTTTAATCAAGTGCCCTTTACATGATTATTTCTTGTTACTGTGGTTTTGCTCACTGACTTTCAACAAAACTTTAAGTGAAATCCTAACATGGCAGTAGAGTAGATAAGGGGAATATTGAATATGTATACTAGCCCTGCTTCAAAGCTGCCCTCCACCCTCTGTCACTGTAAGGTTGGCTTAGCTGCTTGAAGCACTTTAAAAATCTAAAGTATTTTATTTTTTTTATTCATTGATTGTATATGTATTATGTATTATGTGATACAGTTTCGTTGGAACTGGGATTCACCCCACCCCTCCCTGGACCCTCCCCCCTTGGTGGATTATTCCACCTATTTGCATATCCACTGATCAAGTACAGTTGAGATTCCCTCTTTGCAAGCATAAACTAAACATAGAGTTCAACATCCTGTAGTCCAGTCAAGTTCCTCGGCTTCTTGGGGAGACCCTGTCCGGTCCGAGGGCAGAACCATCAGAGTATCAACCCAATCAATCAAAGGCTCCAACATACCCTCAGCAACAATTAACTTCGTTGTGTAATTAATAGTTATAGTATTGAGTAACCAATATGTTAAAAACAATTGAGATTTCTTAACCACCTTCTGTGCTCACCTCATTGACAATTCAGTTTTAGTTTATACACAACATATAACATAACATACATAAAATAACATGTTTTACATAACATCATATCCTCTTAAATTAACACAAACATGTGGTATCTAATCTTTTGGGATTGGCTCATTTCCCTTAATCTAAGGTATTTTAGAATACTCCTAGACAATACAAGAAAACCACAATATGTTAGTCATTTGAAATGAAAATGAAATAATTTGGGAAGAGAAATAGAGTGAAAAGAGTTACTAGTGCTGGATAATACCCAAAGCAGTTTAGAGCGAAGCTTGTCCGAATCTCCATTACAGATGTTAGTAGCTGCTCTTGTTTGTTTCATCCTTATATCAGTTTGTCTTTGGTGGCAGCCACAGCGGTGGTAAAAGGCTGTCCAAAAGGAAAACTTTATGATGACAAATATCACTCAGAGTTAAGCCACCTCTGCATCCCTGAAGCATTCACAGACCCTCCAAAGGAACCAAACTAAATTAAAAGGAATAAGCACACACTGAACCAAAATACCCCAGGGCAAACAAGGCATCATTTCCGCCTTAACTAAAATCATTTTTCAACCATTAAGGAAACAGAGAGCTGTGAGGCTATCTCTCTGTTCTGTGGAACAGTTACAAAGATGGCAGATGATACCACTGCGGCGCTCTGGACGGTCAGAGAAGAATGTTTGCTTCTTCACATTTTAACCTGCTGAGCTGACATCAGGTATAACTGAAAAATAAAAGCCAGATGGTCTCACAATTTTCCTACTGCTACCAATTACCCAGAGATGAATTGTCTGTACAGATGAACAACTCCGTAACCTTGGCTTATATACACGATAGACTTAAAGTAGTATAGCCACCATGACTTCCTCCAACAGAAGAAAGAAATTGTTGAAAGCCACATACACAGTTCCTAGTAGACTTACAAAGGCAAAGAAAACTACACACATATATATAGGTGTGGGCAAGAAAATATCTTGAAAATGTTCTTATCTTTCTGAAACACCTTTCGTTCAACATGGATAGAAATATTTGATTCAATTTATAATGTCAAATTATTAACAGAACGGATTCTTCTTGTTGAACATGGAATGCAAGGTTATGCAATAGAAAGTTGGCAAGTGCTCTTGGCGATCTTTGTCAACAATCTGTTTCAGAAGGCCTCTAGTTATCTGTGCTCTGCTTTCAGCATCGCCATTTATTTGAGGGTGACATGGCACAATGGAGACAAGTTAGATAAGGTTTCTGTCTGCACGTTTTTCAAACTGAAGAAAAGGGAAAAGAATAGAAACAATAATGTCTGTCAATCTGGGGTCCTTGAAATAAGTGGCAGGGAGGCAGCTGTGCCTGGGCACCAAAGTTTTAATTTAGAACTAAGGGCACTAGAAGAAATGTTGAACAGTCTCCCAGAATCATAAATTGTTTTCTCTGGAACGATCCAACAAAATAATTTGGGCTCTTAACCATGGCTTCTTTGGTCCCCTCACCTAGCAAAGCTAAATGCTTGGGCTATGTTCAACACAAATTGGCATGTGCTACATACCTTTACAGATTTTTAAATATCAGAGTCATTTCTGCACAACCAGTTACATTTAAAGCCAAAGCTTTTATGCAAACACTTCAGAACGTGTGCATTTATTGTGGCAGGCATAATGCAGTCACTTCATTTGAGAATAGCAATGCAATTTCTCCCCTTTAAAATGTATGCTTTATGCACACAGACTGTTCACATGAATGTTTGTGAAAGGCTTGGCTCCTGAGCAATAACTTATTTGAAGAGGAGGCAATTGATGTCTCATTGCTTTGTGGCATTTGTGGCTAAATCAAAACTCCTAAGCTAAGCATGGTTTCTATTCTGTGTGGCATAATAACACAGGTGCAGTAGACAACTACTTAGAAAATAACAAAAGTTCATTTTCCGTAGAAATGGGTCAGTACCATAGCATAACTTAAAGATACCTTTTCATTTAAGGAAGACTTATAGTAATTTTCTTTGCTACTTAGCTGCATAGATCACCCATGAGATGGACTTTTCTTGGGATTAAACTCAGGAACAATTTTGTAATTTATTTTAAATTGTAAACTTGGATGTTTCCACTATAGAATTCTCAATTATCTTTATTCAATATTTCACAAATATGAAAAATCAGAAATTTTATGATTCATTTGTGGAAACTTAACATATAAAACCAATTGAGAAAATTTGGTTTGTCAGAATAAGCTTTAGAATGAATTTAGTATTCATTAGAATATAAGAGATTAATTGATAAGTAATTTAAATAGGTGTGTTCAGGTAAGAAGATGCAAAAGCTCGGGATGGGAATTTATGGAATTCCAGGAGAAGAAAAGCAGATAAAGCAGGATGACAGGAGAAACAAAGAAGGTTGGCAGCACAGGGAACTCAGAAGATGTGCTCTGTGAAAAACAATGCAGTAAGAAAATTGACCAGAATAAAAAAAAAGGTTTGGTGAGAGTGTATTTCTTGTGGAAATCTCTTCAGAAGCTGAAGCACTCATTCGGTACTGATTTTGAGCTAAATGTAAATTCAATGGTTGATGGACTCAACCATTTGAGATATTCACCATGCTTGGAATTGTAGAAAATGAGATCTCACATCTTATAGTCTGCCCCATACTGCCCCTCAAAAAAAACAAAAAGATATTGAAATTCTCAGAATTGGGATCAAATTGATTTTATAATCATCTTCTGATAATAATGGACATTTTTTTACAGGTAAAACTGTATATACATTTATTCAACTAGAGGAAACGTATTATGGAGACTAGCATGCAAAGAAGTGAAGATACATCGCAGTATGCACATACTCTGGAATAAAAGGACTCCCATTGAAACGTTAAATAAATCTTGACAGTAAGATACTGGACTTTCTACCATTGTCTATACCAACAATGCCATGATACACTTAGATAGCAGAATGTTGGACTTGAGACTATTGCTGAAGGACTGTAGTGTCGTAACACTAAGGGGGAAAGCCGTGGGTAAAGATTAGAGGTGGAAGGGGGAATTCCCGTGCCTATGAAACTATATCATGAAAAAAAACTTTTAAAGATATATGATAAAAATAAAAAAATTAAAAAGCTCATTTTATTATTATTCCTGCAATTTCCTTTTGAGCACATTTCTTTGTTGCGGTTTTTTCCTTCTCTCTCTCCTTTCTTACCTATGCTGTTCCACTTACACAGTATTTTATCCTTTCGTGCATTTTATGTCTTTCATTTTTAAAACAGATTAGCTGGGAGATTAATACAGATGTTATTTGGCACATTGCCCACCATTTTGATTATATTAATTCATCTCACAAAAACAAAACAATCTGGTTAAGAAGTAGCACAAAGTTATAAGCAAACATTTTTCAAATGATGAAATACAAATGGCCAACAGACAAACGAAGCAATGATCAGGATTACTATCCATCAGATAAATGCAAATAAAAACCACAATGAAGTTCTATCTCACCTCAGTTATTATAACAGCTATCACTGAACCAAAATTTGAGCCAGGATAAACTGATATTATTATTGTTGGGCCTGACATAATTCAGGAGGACTGAGCTATTGAAATAGTTATATCAAGTCTTCCATTCTCTGAAAAAGTCTAATTGAGACTAAATCTAGCTTTTTTCCCACCTCTTTTTTTTTTTTTTCACCAGCCTATTCCCACGTCTCAGGTTGTTAGGTTACTAAGTATTTCCTCTTTTGTGCATGTTAACGTCTCACCTCTAAACATTTCCTCCTTATCCACTAGCAATTGAGCTAAATTTCTCTTCCATAAACATAGGCACCCAAAACAACAAATTCGAAATCCTGTATTGACCTCACATATCTTCTAGACATCACTAGATCTCTCTCCAACCACCTCACTTCACAACAAAACATTGCAAAGTTGGTTCTATAGTGCCTGTCTGCATTTCATGTTCATCCAAAAACTTCTCGATCCAATTATCTTCATGTGGTAATAATATACAAGATTGTTTTTAGTGCTTGTATTACTATTAACCATTTGACATTTACCCTTCAAATTCAATCCCTATCCTTCATTGATTTTTTTTCAAACTCTTCATGCTTTATTTTTCATGATTTTTAAATAAGTTCAATAAGTTGGATTGTTCCTGTCCTGTCTCTTTCACACGATCAGATTTTTCCATGAAATCTTGATCTAGATTCTTTTAAAATATAATAGCCACAGGCAATTTCCTTCACACTGATTGATTTAATTATTATTCTTTCAAACTCTGATTTTGTCTAAAATCCTAGCATGTTTGAGTACCTCTGTAATGCTTCCTCTAGGATAGCTAAAAGGTACCAAATTAGACCAAATTCAGTATCTCTCATTCCCTACCCCATCACTCTTATGCATGAATTCACTTTATCCATTCTATAATTCACTAATACATAACTTCATTAAGTTGCATGTGCAACATTAAATGTCATTTATAATAGCCCCTATTATGTTAAGAAACTCAATATCGAAACTGGCTGCTTTTTGCTGATAAAATAGATCCACTTCTATCTCTACTCTGTCTTACTGACATTACTATTTTCACTCTTTGTTACCTCCAATATATTTTGTTAATTTATTGAATACCATTTTTCTGTTCTAAAAATGTATTAAGATTCACTGTTTTCATTGTCTCTCTGATCACTCTTCCTTACTCTATATTCATGTCATGTTTACCTTCTATCATAACTTAAAACAGAGCATGTTCTACCCCTCCAGAGTACATGTGCTACAGAGAGGTCCAGTGCCCCTACTTCTAGAGTGCTGCTGTTGAATATCTTCTCTCTTGTACTGCACAGTGCTGTTCAGGCTAGGGGGACAGGGTTCACACTTGTCCTAATGAATCTGAGTGAGTGAAACTGTGTTCTTTTTTTGTTAGCATGAAGTTTCTAGTGTGAGGATATGGCAGGGGCATATGTCCCCTGGGACAGTATGGATTCTGACAATGACTTCTTTATCAAAATGGCTATATCCTACCTCAGATCATACTTGGGGTTAGCCAAGGGTGGGGAAATTATACGAGCTACCAACCTGAAATATTGTAGACTTAGATTCTCACTGTTTTTATTACTGCCTTAGTAAAAGTTCATATATACTTACCTTGCTTTCTCAATTAAATTTCCCCATAGCATACACCAAGACTATCTGTTGAATATCCTAATGATATCCTTAAGTTTTTCAGAAAAAATATCTACAGTTGTAATTTTAAATGGTAGCTTCAACCTCTTTAGAGCTTAAAACTAATTGTGAATGGATAAATGAATGAATGGATGATCAATTAGTACTAGGTAGCACTAGGTACTACCATGGCAAAAGCAATTTTAAGATACATAAATCTCTGAATCTGTTTTCCTATCTGGTGGGGGAAAAGACTAAGAAAATAATAAAAACACAATATAGTGTGATAAGTATTATAATGAAAAAAAGGTAGCTCAAATTGGTGGAAAGGATGATCTAATTAATTCTATAAGGAAGGGAAAAGGCTTCAAAAGAAAGACACTTGGCCTAGACACTGAGGATGACTATGCTTTAATGAGGCAGAGACACATTGGGAAAACTAACTTTAAGTATAAGGACAACATGGACAAAGTCTCCAAGGTATTGCCATGGATACCAGGTACTATGAATTCGAATGTATGCTTTTCTGTGGCTAGAACATGTGCTGTAGGAAAGGGAATAACATAAGATAATGCAAAGGGGTACACTGGGGTAGAACTGCTGTGATTCTGAAATCTACACTTTTCTGAACACAGTGGGTGTCTTTCCTGTTTTTTTCCCACGTGTTAAATTGTGTTTGCAAACGATAGAGGAAAGCAATACAGAGAGTAGCTACGAACAAGTGGCAGTGTAAAACACAGAAAGACCAGTAGAGATCTGTTAGAATCACCTAACAAAGCTGTAACTACAGCAATAGCATTGGGAATGGAAAGAATGTGTCAAGGATAAAATAAGTGTGACCTGACCACCAAATGGAATGTGAACCATGAAAGTGATAAAAGAAAGGAAGATCAAAGTTGTCTACATCGGATGGTTGAGTGACATTTACTGAGATAGGAGATGCATTAGCAGAAATATAAAGATGAGAGCTACATTTTCCTGCCCTCGCTATGATAATAATATGCAGGGAAACACCATTTTATCAGCAGTTGGCATAAGATATGCTGTTAAAAGAAACGATATTGCTTTAGAAACTGACTCAATAGGGACCAACCTGTGGCACAGAAGTTAAGCTCTTACCTGCAACATCAGCATTATAAAGATGCGCCAGTTGAGGTCACACCTACTCCACTTCGAATCCAGAACCTCATTAACACACCTGGGAAGCAGCCGCAAATAGCCCAAGTGCTTGGTCATGGCCACCCAAATGGGAGCCCCAGTTGCAGTTTAGGTACAACAACCCTGTATGAAAACCTCAACATGTCTTTATATTTATTGTTGAAAAGACAAAAAGTACAGGACTACATGGAATTGTTTAAACATACCACCAAAGAAATACAGCAACACAAATATAGAGTTCTCCCTATGCTGCCCACGCAGCCACAGCTCCATTACTTATTGGTCATTTTGCTTGTATTTATATGAATTTATATTTCTGGAAGAAAAGCAATCCTTAATAATTAAAGGTTCTGTGTCTTGGCTGAGGAGGAATCTACAGAATTTGTAGGTAGGATACTGAAAAGGTCTGGCTTTCAGGACTGTAACTAATGCCAGTACCTGTACACTACGCCTTTTTCTCAGGGCTGAAGTGCAGTCTCCTTCACCCTGCAGAGTAGACAAGCAATTATGCATGACTAATTCTGTAAAACTCACATAAAAGATATAAAGATTAGTCTCATTGCATTTCCATCATTCTTTAATAATTATTAAAACAAAGGACTACTTACTGCAGCTGGTTCAATGGACCTTGTGTTTCCTTCCTCTGTATTTGTAATGAATTGAACAGATGTTATATTTTCAACAAATCAATTGCCTATTCCCTAATCTATGTTATTGTTCTCTTAGAAAAGATGAAACATTTTACTCTTCTGGGTAAGGTGTGATGACACATTGAATGAGTACAGGGTTTTTATTCAAATTACCATTGACACTAATGAAACAGAAACACGTCACTTAGTATCAAAGTTAAATTAGCCAAAAGAATCACTATTAATTTTTTTCTCTCAACCTAATTATAAAGTCCAAGATTAGAAGTAAGCCTAATGTTCTTTCTATATGCATAACACGTCTAAAGGAAAAACCATTTATCCAACCCACAATCTTCTCCAAAATTCTTCCATTGTGTTTCAAGATATAGTGGAAGATATAATTTTTAATCTTTTCTGTAGCCTATTACAGGACCTTTTGGCTGCCACATAACCTTTGGTAGGTAAATCACACAGAATCCAAAGCCATCTAAAATCCTCAGGGAAAGTGAACAGTAACTGTGCGGTAGGGTTCCTCTTACATTTCATCTTGACCTTCTCTGGCTCCCACTAAGATAAGCCGACTTTTAGAATCATTTTATTAACATTACTTAACCATGTTAAGGAAAATTGCTTTCAGGAAGAATTTAGTCCAACCAAACCAATCTTCTGGGAAATCATTTAGTCACCCTGTCAGACCAGACTAATCACAGTTTGCTAAGTGTCTGTAGCCTTCTTTAAAACCTGAATACACTGAAATCAAACTGCATCTCTCACTATTAAACTTATTGCTATCATGAGACTGTCTAGCCTATGTTTCTGAGAGGCAAATGGTGAGCTCATAGCACTCACCAACTTGAATTTTATCCAGACAACTGGGGGTGGGAGGGGAAGCTTTAAAACATAATAACAAAATCTCTTTGAATGGTGATCGGTTATCCCCCTTGATCATTATTTAAAATTCTCTTTATATGCTCATTTTCATTGTTATGTCAAGATTTATGACTTCCAAGCATAAAAGGTTATTTAAAGCTAAATAGTCAGAGTTCACAGTGAGGCAGTAATGGTTCAACAAGTATAGTCAAGCACAATTCTAGGTGTTTTGATGCAGAGCCCTATTTCTCAGTAGTAACATGTCACTTCTCATTAGGCATATAAAAAGCATATTGCAAGACCATTTAAGACAGCAGGCATTTTGACATAGCTTAACATTAGGATGAACAATTATAGCCTACAATGAGTCTTACGAAAAATACAGACACAGTCACCAATGAACAATAAAAAAAGAACTTACAAGATTTTAAAAATTAACAGATGAAAATTTCTCTATCTGTGGATAGTTGTTTAGCTATTGTTGCTCTACATATTATTAAATTTCTGAGTATAATCACACATGTTCTAATAGTTAATGTTCCTTCAAATCCTCCTCCCACATCCTTCTGTAATACATTTTTCAGTTATCCAAAAAGCAATGAAAATATTGACACATATTTCATCCATCACAGAAAAAGAAAATTGTGCGGGTGGGGGGAGCAAATCAAATAAAAACAAAAATAGAGCCAGATATAAATTATTTCAACTTCTAAAACATTGGTTTCATCTTAAGAAAAATAAACGAAAGTCCTTCTTACTAATGTGTTTCATTCTACAAGTTCCCAAATAAGTTTGAATCAGAACAGACTAGCCCATGTGGTACACATTCTAGTGCAATGGGTTAAGCCACCACCTGCCACCATGTCTGCATTTCATATCCATGCCAATTGGAATGTAGCTGTTCCACTTCTGATCTAGCTGCCTGTTAATGTGCCTGGAAAAAGCAGTGGCTAATGACCCAAGTCATGTGATCCCCATTTGAGATCTGGATGAAGTTCCAGGCTCTTGGCTTCCGCCTGGCCTTCCCTTGGCGATTGTGGTCATTTGGGGCTGGGAAATTGCGCTTTTTATGTCTCTGATCATCTGGAGGGGGAGGGGATGATTCTCTCCTCTGTCCCTGCTGCTGTCGCTGTCTCTATCTTTGTATAACTTTGCACTTCAAAATAAATAAATCTTCAAACAAAATTTTAGCCAAGGAAGTGTTAGGAAATTTGTCCCACAAAACAAAAGGAGTCAGATCTACACATAGGAATGGTAACAGAGAGCAGGGACCATCACAAATCATTGTCATAGCTGCATTCATCTCCAATAAATACTGCCATTTCCGATTATTTCTAAGTTCATGTACTAGTGTAAAGCAAAAATATACTCACTTTAAAACGATAATGTGCAATAAAGTCTTGCGAGCTTTTTTCCTTATGAATGTAAACATGCTTTCTTGTGGACACACAAGGAAATACTGAAAGTTCATGCAAGATGGAATTAAAAGATGAATTTATTGTGATACAAAAAGCTCTTGAAATTAATGTCTATGCTTTTCAAGGAAGACATTTTCTATTAACTTTTTGGAAGCATTTAATAGAACATTAACTCATACCCATGTGACAGCTACACTAGTGGGAAAGTCTTGTATTTAGTCAACAAGTGTTTCTGGGAGCCTACTTCTGTGAGGGATCCACTTTTTTTTTTTTTACAGTATTCTTTGTATAAGGCTACATTCTGAATATTTTACTTTATAATAGAAGAGTTAGTATACATGAATATGTTATACACCCAAAACATTGATTTCTAAGACAGGCTTGCAACTTCGTGAATATATTGTTTGCAAGTCAGAGGTCAAATACCCAAAGAAATAACCAGCACCAACAACCAACATAGGTTGAATGAATCTCAGGAGGAAACAAGAGAGCCCAAGCAAGAAAGGAAGTTGTTCTTCGTCTTGGCAGCACCATAATGAAAAGCAGTAGAGCAAACTGCATTTGCTGAACAAGAAAATACCATCATGCTGCATGGTAAATTCACTGTAACTACACTAGTGAAAATGTTTCAGGCTTTTACTTCCATTATCAGTGCTGCCAAAATACTATTAGAAAGTTGAGCCAAACACAAATCAATTGAGAACCATTATAGTCATTGAGTAAAATATGTGTGTTTTCTTTTAATAACCACAGTTTCCAAAAATATGACTAACATCTGGGGACATCTGTCTTTACCAGGGAAATTTGTATACTCTTATAATATTACACAATTGAATCACATTTCCTAGCACATTATTCTTTATGAGGCTGTCACCATTGCATGCCATAATCATAGAAGGTGAGGACTTTTCTGGTGCAACTTGTTGCCCAACATGCATGCCACAAAATATAATGCCCTAATAAACAGAGGCTTGTATATGAATGTTATATTTAAATTACCACAGGCAGAAAAAGAAAAAAACCTGGAGCACCATTAATACTTTGTTCTAGAAAAACCAAGGTGTGATTTTAGTTTTTAGGTTTTTTTTGAGATTTATTTATTTTAATTGAAAAGGCAGATCAGAATTACAGAGAGAAAAAGAAACAGAGGGAAAGGTCTTCCAATTCACTGGTTCATCCCTTAAATGAACGGTTGTAACAGCTGGAGTTTAATCGATGCAAAGCCATGAGCCAGGAGCTTTTTCTAGGTCTGCACACAGGTATGCGGTCCCAAGTTTGGGCCATCTTCCATGCTTTCCCAATACATAAGCAGGGAACTGATTGAAAGTACAGCAGCTGCGGAACAAACTGATGCCCATACAGGATCCCAGTGCTTACAAGGTAAGGATTTAGCCATTCAGCCATTGCACTGAGCCCAAGGTATGGTTTTTTTAAAAAAAGATTTATTTTATTTCTATTGGAAAGTCAGATAGACAGAGAGGAGAAGAAACAGAGAAGAAGATCTTCCATTCATTGATTTACTCCCCAAATGGTTGCAATGGCCAGAGCTGCACCCATCTGAAGTCAGGATCCCCAAACCTCTTCCAGGTCTCCCACACAGGTACAGGGTCCCAAGGCTTTGGGCCATGTTTGACTGCTATCCCAGGCCACAGGCAGCGAGCTGGATGGGAACTGGGGCCACCAGCATAAGAACCAGCACCATATGGTATCCCGGTGTGTTCAAGGTGAGGACATTAGCCACTAGGCTACTACGCCGGGCCCCAAGGTAATTTTAAAATGTGACAATTTCCATTAACATTGCTATGATTCTTTCTGGTAAAACTGCAAGGCCTATCCCTTTAAATTCTGTCCATATAATTAACTCTCTGCATGACACAGAACAACTCACTCAACCTCTCTACTTCTATGTAGTAAAAATTATTCTAATTTACCTTACTGCAAGGTTGGGAGAAACCAGCTATGAAACAAATTATAATACAAAAGTGCCATATAAAGATTAATGGAGAGGACTATGACTTATAAAAGTGATTATAATGAAATAAAATAACTCTGGATTCCACAGCAACTTACAGCAGCAGCAAAGCAGCGACAGAAACAACCTTGACATTATCTCAGGTCCTATTGAGGATAATAGTACTCCATCCAGCTAGTTGTAGACATTTAGTGTTTTTGACCCAGAAGTACATTTCTGCAATTGTTTGTTCTATATGAATTACATTGTAACAATCAGTACATTACTGACCTTATAAAACCTATTATTCATTTTAGAGTACATCACTTTGAAACAAGATCAAGATTTTCTAAACTGGACCAGCATTACAGCACAGCAAGTTAAGCTGCCTGCTGCACACCAGTACTTCTTATAAGTGCGTCTTTGAATCCCACGCTTACATTGTCACAATAGCGTTACCGTACTCAAGGAGTATAACACTGATATTACATAATGATGGCACTAGCTATTAAAGTTTCTTAAATTGTTTATAAAGAAGGATCAGATGGTAAAGTTGTAAAATAAAATAGAAACTAACCACTAAAACATGAGACAATACTGTATGCTACAACCCAGCCATGTTAAATTACTATAAAAATTTCTAATTTCTCATTCGCAATGTTTATATTTCTCTTGGCTAGTAAAAATCAGTCAAGAATAAGATGTGAATAATAGAGGAAGCTATACATGGCTTATGTAATAAACACACTATTACATGATGTCATAACAGTGAAGCTCAGTGAGTAGTACATGAGAACTGTACACTGTGTCAGTCTATGTTTAGCATTTTAAAACTACATGGAAGCTAACTAAATAACTAAATAAATACGAAACCTAAGGCCATGCTGATTTCCAGAGTGGTTGCACCATCTTTTCATTACACCAAGAGTGTAGTAGAGATGTCATTTGTTTTGGTTTGAGGCATCTTAATATATGTGCAGTAAAGTCTCATGATGGTTTCAATTTGCATTTTCCTATTGATCATTCAAATAAATCATATTTGCATGCATTTATTTAACATCTATGCATCTTGGTGAAAACTTCCAAGTCTTATATCCATTTTCTAATTAAACTGATACTTTTTTTTGCATTTGAACTAGAAGTTTTAAAATTATTTTTGGAGCATAAGATTTTTGCACCATACAAATATATGAGTTTCAAATATTTTTCCAAGTTGGTGGCTTATCTTTCCACTATTTTAACAAAGTCTTTAACAGATCAAAGGTTTTTAACGCAGAAAAACTCCAATTTATGCAATATTTGTGTATGGATTGTGCCTTTCCTATAACATCCAAGAACTTGTCATTTACACTAATGTATGAAAATTTTCCATTATATTCATTCTAAAAGTTTTGTAGTTGTACCCTTTACATTTAAGTCATAAAATTCATTTTAAATTTTGTATAGAACATGAGGTTTAGGTCAACGTTCATTTTGTGAGCTATTGATGTCCAATTGGTTCAACATCATTTCTTAAAAAGACTATCTCCTTTCTCCAGTGAATTACTTTGCACATTTTTCAGAAACTTGTTACTTCAATTTAACTGTGTGAATTTAATAAGCTCTCAATTTAAAAATCAGAAGTCTAAAGACATTCTGTAGCATGTTTGAATATTTAAGAGAACTTCCGTGTCACCTGATTTAAAAGTTTAATTTGTTAGATTTATAATTTTTAAGTACTCCAAAGGTTTCATTCGTTAGACAATTAAATTTCTTTAAAAGGAAATACATTATATCAAATGCATAAACAGTATAAAATGTTAAAAGTTATTAACTAAACATGCAAATGAGAATAGTCACTATTAAAAAGATCCTTTTAAAAGAATAAACATTTACTAGACACAATAACATAAAGTCACATACGCCACACTTTCATCCTGAAAGTTGAAGTAGACTTTTGAACACATGTTTGACAAAGTAAGCACTTTTTATGAGAAAGTAATACCTCTCAATAAAGCTAAAACAGGACATTGGTAATACCAATGACTGGCAAGATTACAGTAAAACGAATGCCCTCACGCACTGTCTTAGGAACACAACACATTATAATGAATCTGGAGAACAATTTGGTCTTTTCCAACAATGGTAAACACAGCACCATATTATACAATCATTCCACTTCTGGGCAAATTAAAACTAACGTTTACATAAAATGTATACATCGTCTTAGCACCTTTATTTACAATAGTCAAAACTAAAAACTGTGCAAATCTTCAGCTTGTGAATAATGAAAGCAAATATCTCAAATCCACACCATGAAACAGTACTAAATATAGAAAAAGAAAAATACTGATAGATAAAAATTGGACTAATAACATTATACCCAATGTACAAAAATAAGCTGGTATTGCTTTTTCAGATTTTTTTTTTTACTGGAAAGGCAGATTTACAGAGATAAAGAGAAACAGAGAGAAAGACCTGCTCTCCATTGGTTCACTCCCCAACTGGCTGGAGCTAAGTCAATCCAAAGCCAGGAGCCAGGAGCTAGGAGCTTTTTCTAAGTCTCCCATGCGGGTTCAGGGTCCCAAGAACTTAAGTTGTCCTTGACTGCTTTTCCAGGCCATAAGCAGGGTGCTGGATGGGAAGTGGAGCAGCAGGGACATGAACTGCTGCCTATATGTGATCCCAGTGCTTGCAAGGTGAGGATTTAACCACTAGGCAATGGTACTGGGCCCTGCGTTATGTTTTAAGTAACAACTCCAAATGTGTGTGAAAGTTCCCCCCCCAAAAAAAAATCTTTCCAAATGTTCTTATTAAAACAATCGTAAAAAATGCTCAGGTTCACTAGCCATCAGGAAAATACAAATAAAAACAACAATGAGGTCTCACTTCATCCTAGTTAGAATGACTATCATAGAAAAATCAGAAAAATTGCTGATTAGGATGCAGGGGAAAATGCACCCTAATTCACTGTTGCTGGGAATGTAAACTAATGCTATCATTATAGAAGACAGTGTGGGCATTCCTCAGATAGCTGGAAATAGATCTGCCATATGACCTGGCCATCCAAACCCTAGAAATCCAAAAAGATGACATAGATTAGAGAGTTATCTGTACCCTCATGTTTATAGCAGTTTAAGTCATAGCAAATAACAAAGGGAATTAACCAAGTTGCCCATCAGCTGGTGACTTGATAAAGGGTGGTATATACAGGCTATGGAAAAAAAGCCATTGGGAAAAAAATGAAACTTTGTCTTTTGCAACTAAATGGTTCAAACTGGAAATCATTTTGCCTTGTAAAATAAACCTGTTCCAAAAATGCAAATATTATACATGTTTCCTAATCTGTGATACGTAATATGAAGTATACAAAAATGTAATCTTAATCTTTATCAGTGAGATTAACATTATGAGATTTGATTATTGTTTGTAGCCTTTGTCTATACTCCTGAGAAATAGTGGGTTTTTATTATTTCTTTTATTTACTACAGGCTAGTAACTTTACCTATTAGATTGTTACGCTTGCAATTTCAAAGAGAAATAAAAACACCATTGTAGGAAAAAATTGGGTAAAAAACGGGTGATAGGAAAGGAGAGAATGTAAGGAATGTTGGCAAGAGGGAGGATGGGGAGGAAGGTGTTGCTGTTCTTCTAAATCTGTATCTTGAAATATGTGAAATATAATTCACTTTACATTAGAAATTAAAATTAATAAAGTAGAAGTTATTCATGAAACTATTTTTAAGAAACCTGCCAAACCTTTCAGTGACAAAAAAAAAAAAGAATGATCAATGAAATACTGTGTTTCGGGCCAGCAGCGTGGCCTAGCGGCTAAAGTCCTCGCCTTGAACGCCCCGGGATCCCATATGGGCGCCAGTTCTAATCCTGGCAGCTCCACTTCCCATCCAGCTCCCTGCTTGTCGCCTGGGAAAGCAGTCGATGACAGCCCAAAGCCTTGGGACCCTGCACCCACGTGGGAGGCCTGGAAGAGGTTCCTTGTTCCCGGCTTCCGATCGGCGAGCACCGGCCGTTGCGGCTCACTTGGGGAGTGAATCATGGGACGGAGGATCTTCCTCTCTGTCTCTCCTCCTCTCTGTATATCTGATTTTGTAATAAAAAAAAAGAAAGAAATATTGTGTTTCTTCAAGGTTGGCATAATACTCTGTATGTCCTATTCATGAGTGAAAATGAAGAGCCTGCTCCCTTTTGGAGCCAACTGAGTTTCACTTCTATGCTACCACTGGCTATTCAAATTAACTGAATCTTAGAGTTATACTTCTTAGTGTAGAAGCTTCAGTGACTCAGGGAAAAAAAATGCCTTTTGCCTTCAGGATCCAAATAAACTCTCTTACACCAAGTTTCTTTTTGCCTATTAAGAGCTTCAGCATCCACAAGATACCTAAGTATTCTCCCCTACATTTTGCTTCAGAACACCTGAGTTTATATATTTTCTAGAAATAAAGAAATGACATTTTTAAAATATCTACTATGTAAAAACCACAAAGCTGATTTGGAGTGACACAAATATATGTTGATTTTCCTTCTAGTTCAGGTCTAGAAATAACATCTTTTCAAATCAGACCTGTGAATGCACTGAGAGATGCATATCCATGCTCTTTGTTCTTCATTAAAATGAGTAAATAGGAAAAAAAATCTCGTAAGACCTATAGAGGAAGACAAATTCGTGCTACTTAATGTTCTGGAAATTTTTCAGGATATAACAGAGGTTGAGGTTCCAACAGACAGTAGCCAAATGCAAAATGAAAATGAAAATGACTTTAACTCAGCCACCACTTGCAATGCCAGCATCCCTTTTGGAGTGCCAGTTCAAATCCCAGCTTCTCTCAGTCCAGCTCTCTGTCAGTGTGCTTGGGAAGAAATTCGGCTCCTACATCCAAATAGAACTAACATGGAGCTCCAGGTTCCCGGATTCAGCCTGCTCCATCCCTAGCCATTGTGGCCATTTCAAGAGGGAATCAGAAAATGGGATATTAGCCTGTCTCTCTCTCCACCCCAATCTCTCTGTTGCCCTCTAAACAAACAAACAAATAAATAAAAGTTAAAATTTAAAAACACAATTGCAATTCAAAGTAGGAAGGATTGAACAGGGAGTGCACAAGTATTATTTCATGGTTCCTGCACACTGTAAGCATGTAAAAAGCAGTAGTAAAGGGACTCAAGGGTTCTGGTGACAAATGCCATAGATTATGTGCCCCAAAATAATATAATTGCTACTACCACTTTCCATCTTTTACTTAACACTTTGTTTCAAAATTGCCTAGGAAGTGACTTGTGACTGGGTAGTAACTGAATAAGTCTTGCTACTGTATACAATGTAGGCTAAGCTTCAATTATAGTGCCAATCCCACTGTATTTGTGACCTGACCAAAAAGCATTATTTTTCATCACATTTACAACAACATCACATTTCATTATACATTTGAATTTTGGCATCAAACTTATGTGATTGTGGAAATTGTGCCACATGTCTTTGGAGGCAATTCTTGTCCTTTTTGGAAGCATTTCTATTGTCAAGCCTGTTGTAAGGAAGGAATGGTATGAAGAATATAGGATGATCTTCAAGATTACTCATAAAAAAAAGTTTGCGAAGTACCTTACAGAGAACCAATGCCTGATTTACATATACAGCAGACTATGGGCTGATCAGGCGTTCACTGCTGTAATGTAGAGTGTTATAGAAATGCCACCGCACCAATTTGGCTTTTAAGATAGGCTATCTTTCCCTGGTGAGAACTGCAGATCCTGAGCCATCCTTAGGATCAGCTGTGGTCCTTGAGAACAGAGACACTGGCATGTGTTCCTCCTGGATACTTTGTAATAATACTCTCTGAAGGTCTAAAGGATATCACAACTGACAGATGGTTAACAGCAAGAGCCCTACAGAGGAGTCACGTGCAATCACAGTACTAAGATCCATCGTTTAAGGAGCCACAGCAGAGGGACATGCAGAAAACCTTGGAAGTAAAACATTCATTAACATCCTGCAAGAAATGAAAGGAAATTTGGAATAACTGTGAAGGCCATGATACAAGTCACAGTCACAGTCACACTATCCCATCTTCTTAGCCTCTTCCCCACTGAATCCAGGCAGAGTAAAGCGCAGAAAGTGAGTACAGGAAGGAGAGCCCACTTTCCTCACAATTGTTCTCCAGGCTAAAGCAATTCCACGGTAAGGGATAAAAGATGAAGCTCTAAAAGCTGGGAGTTCTACCTATCATTTAATACTGTTCATTCCAATTATTTAATTAAAATAATGTTTATGACTTCAGTTTCCCCTGGGTTCTGTCCTAAGGACCTGCATAATAATCATGGCATTTCTTCCAGATATAGAAGATTATCCTAACCAACTAGGACAAAAGAGACAAGAAATAGCATTTTGATCAAAATCTATACAGCATGTCAATGCAACATACTGGTTACACATACATTTTCTCATTTCTTCTTCACAGCATCTTGAAATTCATGCATGCAACTTGTACAGATGTGCAGCTGTACATACTGAGACGGTTGTCAGGCATGCTCTGAGGCTTTGCTCTCATTGTTTTGAAATTTGTAATAATTCTGAAATGTATCCAAAATTTTTAAATTTGCACTGAGTACTTCATATTGTTTATCGGATTTACACAATGTTTCTGGAAGTTTGGCCATGTTCACTCTCCCAACACAGATTGATTGAGTGGTAACTTTTAACAATCTATTTGTGTATGTGTGATTTTTTTTTCATGTATTTAACACTGTGATGGCATAAAGTTCACTGACACAATTACTAACTTGGAGCTTAGAATCTTCTCTCCCTTTGTATCCCCTTACTTCAGTGAGTACCTTTAAGGTAAAATTCCAATGAACTCTTCCCTGTGGCATCCTCATGTGACCCAGGAAAAATGCACATTCATTCTTTGCGCCATCAGGATCCTACACTTCTGCAGTGATTTACGGCTTGAGTCATAAACAGAGGAAAGCCTGAGGCATTGACTGGTCAATTGAAGCCACTTCCCCAGGATAGAGAAGGAAGCAGTAGTACTTCCTCCCAATCCTAGGAACCACATGATTTCTTCCATCCAGCAAGTCCTAATAAGTAACCTTCTCTCTTTCCATTCAGCTCACATGCTATGGGATGTTTATGGATTGACTGAGTTTCCCAAGCACTCATGTGCTGTATTTTAATCCCATGGTGTTCAGAAAGTGCTCAGATAGAGTCATCACGATGGCTTTGTAAGGGGGAGAGGCACGAAGAGGAACACGCCTGACTTCTGTCTCTCACTTTCGGATGCCCTGTGTCACCTTGGGTTCTACCTGCCAGTAGAAAACCCATCACCAACGCAGCATCTTATGGAACTATGTGATAACTAAGCCATTTTTACTGTATAAAGTAATCCAGCTTCAGGTTTTTCATTATAGTAATGCCATATGAAATAATACCTAACCTTTTACACTCCTGAAATTCTCACCTGTTTTCAGAGCTACGATGGGATTCTCAGCTACCACTCTGAAGATTTCTCTCAGGGCTCAGCAGTGCTTGCATCTTAACAAGTATCGCAAAACAGGAACACCACAGAAAACATCAACAGTCCCAAGTGGTCACTCGCTATTTATAATTTGTTTTAATTGCTAAAATAAATACATAAATAATAAAAAATACAGATAACCCAATCAGGAGTAAAAGTAAAAGGTTAGATACCACATGTTTACCTTAATTTAAGAGAAATGATGTCAACCCAAAAAATAGTACCTGTAAGTTGTAATATTATTTCAACCTCAAACAGCCTGTATCACATGCAATAAGATATTGTGATGTAATCAATGAACCAACAATCAACGAGAGACTGCTTATGATCTACATCAAAGAATTGTAACACCTAATATACTTTTAATACCCTATGTTATTCCGTAATGTGGCAATCTCCCACCTCCTTAGAATGTGTGAGTGAGAAAGTCGTTAAGTATAACCTATCAAGAATATAACAGGTAACTTCTAGACAACGGACTCGAATCAGCATTAGACATTAGCAAAACTATAAAGAATACAGGGGGAATCAAAAGTGATTCTGACAATGTCTTAACAGGAGGTCATATGCACAGAACGGGGGGAACCCCAGAGTGGAGCAGGCGGACAGGAGTAGGCTTGTATACCAACCCTGGAGACTCCCAGACCCTCACCAAGGACAATCAGTACAGGCACCAAAGACTATATCCCAAATGCCAAGGAGATCATGGGAAATTGGACTGCCCTTGTAGGCTAAGAACTCTGAAGTTATCCACTCCCTTTCGGATCTACCACATGGGATGTAAGATACCTAGATCCTTCCTCACAGGATCTAATGTCATCGGAACAATAGCTGGGAGCCCGGAGCGGATTTCAGAAACAGAACAGTAAACTCCCTTTGGGACTTGGGAGAGGAGCTTTCTCTGGTCCTTACTTAGTTCCAACTTTGGATCCCCACCCTCTCTTGCAATGATCATCAGGGTCACTCCAGAGGCCCCCCCCCCGCCTAAAAAAAATGGATTAGATAGAGACCAATAAGGAAAGCTTAGAATCAGACAGGAAACAGTCAGCTTGGAGTCACATATAACTTACTAGGTAGGACACAAACATTAGTTAGTTCTCTGCACACCCCTCCTAAAACTGTTCTGTACCTCAACTGTTGACATATGCCTTGTTAGAGTTATAAGTCAGTTTGGACTATCCTAAAATTCGCCAAGTTCAGTGAAAATTATGCTTCAACACTATAAACCGCTAAATATGAAAATGAAAATAGACACGAGACAACTTAATAGTACCCTATAGCCATTTTAAGGTGTATAGAAGTCGGTTGTGTATAAACTATAATTGAAAAGTCAATGAAGTAGTCACAGGTTGTGGTTAAGAACTTGCATTTTCTAACACTGGTGACTCAATACCATGTCAATTAACTCCATAATGTTGTAAATTGTTGTGGATGTTATGTTGTAGTTTTTCATTGGATGGGATGATATTCTGCCAGCTCTACCTTCAGACCAGAGATGGTTTCCCCAAGAAACTGTTGAGTTTATCTGACCAATAAGAGGCTGGACTCTGTGCATGGCACATGCTTTCGATGAAAGAATCATGACTGGATTTGAACTATAATACTACAACAAGGTGGAGGAATCCACCATGGGGGGAGGGCCTGGGGAGGGGTGGGGAGAATCCTAAAGTCTATGAAGCTGTGTCATAAAATGAAATGAAATTTTAAAAAGTATTAGTTTCTTTTTGATTACCTAGTAATTATATGCCTGCCTCATTGTGCTTAAGTTCTTTGAGCCTATGTTTCCTTCTAAATAATAAAACTAATAGTAGCATTTTTATTATTCTAAATGACTACTTTTATCAATACGAACATACATTAGCAATATTGAAATAATTGAATTTTCACACAGGATTTATTTCTACTTTTTAAAAAATATATATGTATTTGAGTGGAACAGAAAGACAGAGAGCCTCCTGCATATAATTTATGCCCCAAATGCTAACAATGGTCAGGACACGACCAAGCCCAAGCTGAGAAAAGAAACTCAATCCATGTCTCTCATATAACTGGCAAAGAACCAATTACCTGACCCTACCACACCAGGGTCTATTTACACAAATCTGGAGTCAGGAATCAGAACTAGGAATCAGATCTTGGTGCAATACAGGAGCCCTAACTGCAAATTGAACTTCTAGATCAAAACCGCATTTTATAAACAGAGATATTTAGTATGCATTTTTTTATGAAATGTACAGATTACTTTGGTCTTCTATGTAGTGAAATGATCAGAAGTGAATACCTAAGGAAAAATGTACAGTAACAACTTGCTTAATGAGGCTTATGAGAAGAAACAGCTTATGTGGGATTTTTTGACTGAAATTAATAAAGAGATACAAAGTGTTTAGAAACAAAAGCGTGTCAAAGCTTTTAATGAGCACAAAAGACATACCAATAGTGTTACATGCTTTAAAAAAAATAGTGAAGTGAGTTTACTGTTAAAAGAATCTTTTTGTTGAAGATTACTGCTTTTATTCAGGCTCAGATCAAACTGTTTGCTTTAGTTAGACAATGAATTTCCTCCTCAGGAGTAATTTCCCTGTATTGTTATTTTTATCCATGGAAATTCATATCTAATATTAGAATGGAGTGACAGTCGAGGTACTTGTTCTAGGTTTTTCCTGGGGTACTTCCCTGAGTCTGGAATCTCTGAATGTCCCCCAAAGATGGCAAATCTACAGACTGCATCTCGATATCTCTCCCCTATCTCTTTATCTCCAATGTAACCCATTCAGTCCTCAAACAGGTCACCTCTAGATATAGGTGTAAGCAGAAACACAATAAACTTCACGGCATTTAATTCTTTCCTAAGGCAGAGTCTTCTCTCTAAAGGTACCTTTCTTAAAAGATTTATTTATTTTTATTGGAAAGTCAGATATACAGAGGAGAGACAGAAAGGAAGATCTCTGATGATTCACTCCCCAAGTGGCCACAACGGCCAGAGCTGAACCAATCCAAAGCCAGGAGCCAGAGGTCAGGAGCTTCCTCTGGGTCTCCCACAAGGGTGCAGGATCCCAAGTCTTTTGGGCCATCCTCAACTGCTTTCCCAGGCCACAAGCAGGGAGCTGGATAGGAAGAAGGGCCATGGGGATACAAACCATCTAATCACTGAGGGGGACATTTTTTGAGCAAGAGCGACTTCTGGAGCTTCTTGATGTTTACATCTCACTCTGCCTCCAACCCCTCCCCCACACACACCGTCTCTCCCCCTGCCCTGCAATCTATCCTGCTGAGAAGCTGGTTCCACCTTATTTAGCAGTGTTTGGTCACACAGCATCATCCCATCCTGTCTGCACTTTTTTCACAGCTGAAATCTGAGTAAGAACATCCTAAACAGCATATTTATGCAAGTCATCTTAAGGAAAACAAATATTTAAAGCTGCTGAAGAAATACCTCCAAAAAAGAATATTATGTATGATTTCCTAACCGATAAACATGAATAAGTCCATTTGATTTAAATCATAATAGTGTTAGTAATGGCATAGGGACAGTTCAGCAGAAAATGAAAATACTTATAGTGTTTTTTTTTTCATAGAACCGTATCAATTTAATGTTAAAACACCATGGCCATTCCTGCAAATTTGAACTTTCCTGGGCTCATGGGTCAGGTTCGGGAAAAATTCCAAGAATGACAATGTAAGGAATAGGAATTCTCTGTGTTTGTTACCTCTATATATCTGTTGGACCCAGATATCAAGACTGTTTCTGGTACTTTGGAGTCCAGGTCCTAACTCTCAGGTGCTAACAAGTCCACCCAATACAGAAGAGAGAAACAAGTGAGAAGCAAGCAAGGACCATGAACTCATCAAATCAGGATTTTCATACTCAGTTCTTCAGCCCCAATACACATTTCCACTTCCTCACTCCATGTTTCACTCTGACTTGAAGCCCAAAGCAGAGTCTATTGAAAGACACTGATAACCACTTTTGCATGACTAACTCCTTCAAAGGAAAATGATACTAAATTGGCATTTGGAAATGACAAATAGCAATTTCAAGTAAATATTTTTCCAAATATATGTCAGATATGTTTTGATGTCTCTCTTCATTATTTACTTACATATGCAGAAATTTTGCACAAATACACGAAATTGTACATTGAGAAAACTAGGATTTTCCACTGCATAAAAATAAAGGACATCAAATCTTAGGTGCTAAAATCAAATTTTCTGAGTTCAAACTCCACTTTCACAGTTAGCTGGCTCTGTGACCTGGCCAGGTATTTAATCTCCTGAATCTTGTTGGGCCCATGTGTGAAGTGAATGGAATAACAGAAGCCACTACACAGAATTATTGCATGGGTACCAGATAACATGGAAAATGTTTGGCACACCATCACCTGCAACATGTGCTTAGTAAAAGTATGCTGCCTGTCTAAAAGAAGATAATAGAAGAGAATATCAAAATAATAAATGAAATACTCTAAGGAAACAAATCAAATATCCTTAAATGAGCACTTAGTATAAAAAGCAGTAAATGCCCATATTGTGGAATACTACTCAAGAACAAGAAGGAATAAACTATTGAGACAGCTTGTATGGCTCTCAATGGATTAATATTGATAGGAAAAGCCAATTGCATAATTTATATACTGTATTATTCCATTTATGTGTTATTGACATGACAAAATAATAAAGACAGAATAGTACTTGCCAAGGCTTAAGGGGAGGGAGATATGGTAAACTGGCTTTGGCCCTATTAAGATAGCTCAAGGGAGCCCAGTGAGGTAGCCTAGCAGCTAAAGTCCTCCCCTTACACGTCTGGGATCCCTTACAGGTGCCAGTTCTAATCCCAGATGCATGCTTTCCATCCATCTCCCTGCTTGTGGCCTGGGAAACCAGTCAGGAAAGCCCAAGGCCTTGGGATCCTGCACCCACATGGGAGACCCCCGAGGAGGCTCCTGGCTCCTGGCTACGGATTGGTTCAGCTCCAGCCATTGTGGCCACTGGGGGAGTAAATTAATGGATGGAAGAGCTTCCTCTCTGTCTCTCCTCCTCTCTGTATATCTGGCTTTCCAATAAATAAAATAAAACTAATATTTAAAAAAACATAGCTCAAGGGATCCTTATAACGGAAGTGTCCCACATCTTGTCTGTGGAGGTGATCACACAAACCAATAGATGTGGCATAACTGCATATAATCAACACATGTGCATAACAATGAATGCATGTAAACTGGTACATGCTGAATAAATTATGTAGATTTTAACAGCAATGATTTCCAGGCTGTGTTACTGTATTCTAGTTACACAAGTTATACAAGTTATACTGTATTCTACATATACAAGGAAAAGACATTACCTCTGTTATTTCCTACAACTACACATAAATATTGAATATATTGAAACAAATATTAATGAAACAAAAATAATTTTCAGGGTTTACATGATTAAATCACTGTGCTTTTTTGTTTGTTATTTTCTTACTCCAACTAGATACCTGAAAAGATCCCCAAATAAAAATATATCTGTAGAAAATATTTTGAAATGATTGAAAAACTATTTAAGAATAAAGCTGTGCCCCTCTCGTCACTAGGACAGGAGACTTCTTTCTCAGGTTTTCTAATAAATCCTGCTTTAGAACTTCAAAAAAAGGAGAAAGAAAGAAAAAGAAAGAAAGAAAGAAAGAAAGAAAGAAAGAAAGAAAGAAAGAAAGAAAGAAAGAAAGAAAGAAAGAAAGAAAGAAAGAAAGAAAGAAAGAAAGAAGCTGTGGGTCGTGTTATGGCACAGTGGATTCAGCAGCTGGCTACTACAACAGGATTCCACTAGGATGTTGGCTTGAGTCCCAAATATTAGTACCCCTGGGAAAGCAGCAGCAGATGGCCCAGGACAGTGGACCCATGCATCCATAAGGGAGATGTGGATGGAGTTATCGACTCCTGCCTTTACCCCAGGCCATTGCAGCCATGAAGGATCTCTCTGTCTGTCTGTGTCTCCCTCTATCTGTAACTCTTCAAAAAAAATACATATAACTTAAAAAACAGTTGACAGGCAATAGGTGATTACTTTGTCCCATTATGTTTTGCTTCCAAAAGGAAGTCAACTGGACATTCCTTGACAATTTAGATGACAGTTCCTGCCATCTAAGTCCTTAGTAATTTGTTTGAGATGATTTGCCCGAATTGAGGTCACCAAATCCAAAAATAAGTCATCTTGGACTCTTGACATGGACAGCTACAGAGTCTGGATTCAATTTTCCCGGGAATTTTATACACACGGTCAAACGACAGGCAGGTAGAAGTGAGGAGGAAAGGAAAGCAGGAGGCAAATCCTCATTGTACATACCCCTCCTGTCTTTCCCACTTACTCTGCTTACGGAGCCAGAAATTGCTGCTTTGGCCTATGCTTCCCCCAGGTTGTTTACCAGAGCTTGAGACCAGCTTGTGAGTCACCAGGGAAGGAGATGCTGACTGTTGGTATTTACCTGGGCAGCCTTAGCCAGCCCGAATCAATGTGTTTGTGATCCTGCCTGTGTTCTGGAGGCCTGGCATTTACCTCAATGTTGTTTATTGTTGTTCCCTTGCTGCTTTTATGGTCTACATTAGCAAACATTCACTGACTTGTTTGCAGCTTTTCTATCTTGGTCTACGATGCTGGTAGAAATTCTCAGTATGGGGCTGGTATGGTGGTGCAACAGGTTATTCCTCCGTTCTATTGCCAGCATCCCAAACAGAGCCTGGTTAGTATCCCAGATGCTTCCCCTTTGATCCAGCTCTCGGCTTAGGATCTGGGAAAGCATTGGTGAATGGCCTAAGTCCTGGGGACTCTGTACACATGTAAGTTCACCAGGAAGAGTCTTCCAGCTTCTAGCTTTAGATCAGCTCAGCTCTAGCTGTTGCTGCTATTTGGGGAATGAAGCTGTGGATGGAAGATCTTCTCTGTGTCTCTCTTTCTCTCTCTATAAAATCTTCCTTTCAAATAAAAATATAATTATTTTAAATTCTTGGTAGGTGTTTTCCCTGCTTCCCAGAACTCCTTCTTTCAAACAGTCACAGACAAGTTTGTACAATGAAATCCATGAAGTCCAACCCACCAACATCACCCTGATAAGACCAAACTGCATTTGCAACAGTAGAAAAACAGGAGAAACTGATAGATGAAAAACAAACAAAAAGTAATTCACATTACAATGAACAGAATTCAAATCATCTAGGAAAACAGAACTTTTCAAACATACTTGAGGCAAAGAACCAACTGTAGATGAGATAATTTTCAAATTCAGATAAAATTATTAAAAAAGAAAGAAAATGAACTCATTAAAAAATAATGTAAAAATTTAAATTAAGTCAATTAAATTAATTGAAATACTCTATCAAATTTCTAATGAAATTTTAGAATACTGAACTTTCAATTCCTAAACAATTTTTGAATAAACAGCTGTGAGCCAGCATGAGTCTACCAACCACTCTGAATGGCAATGAACTTGGGTCACTCTGTCATCTCTCAGTTCCTTTCTCACTTCTTCAATATTCACCTTTAGATGGCCACTTTCTTTTCTCAAGTGCTGTTTTTGGCAAAGAAAGACTCAGACAAAGACCCCAAGTTTATATCACCCTCCTCACATACATGTTGTCTCACTTAAAGCAAAATTGCAGGGCCAAATTTATTAAACTTGACCCTTGTTCTTTACTTTTTCAATAGTGAGAAGATCTTGCAAAGTAGGAATTATCTCAGGAAAATCTAAGTGAGCAAAATTCTGAGAAATAAAATCAGATACTTAATTTTTTTCAGACTCTAAATGTCTACATTACTTGTATTTACTAACTGCAATAGACTAAGATTATTGCACCTGTGTAAATTATTTCAGTACATAGTTATCTGCATCTTTTAGCATAGAATAACACAGTGCATTTTTCAATCATTTCTTCCATTGTTATTTCTTCATCTGTGCATTTGTTTTCTCCCTGAAGAGGTCACAGTATGAGGCAGGTGAATTTGCCTGCTGATTTTGCCATCTCCTCTACAGTGTCTTGCACAGAATCTAAATCAATATTCAGTAAATATAAAATAAACTAGCATCGGTTCTCTTTTTGTTACTTTGAATGTTTACATATGCACTAGAAAAAAATAAAATGGTACTTTGAGGTGAAATAAATATTATAAATATAAAATTAGACTACACAATTTTTAATTTCTTTCATGATTGTAAAGACCTCATAGTATCTTAGATACCAGTTTTGATTGCCTCAGCCAAACACATCCAACTAACTCTTAACAGTTATGTTTATTTTTCCTAAACTTGGACCACTTGAATCATTCAGTAAAGTATTTTAGAGGACCCTAGAGATAAGGCTGTATCCTCTTCTTGGTCAGTGAGTAGGTTTGGTCAATAACAAAACTGTCTTAGCTGTTAGGTCAACTTCAAGAGATCAACCTCAAGAAGCAATCATGACCCACATTGGATGGTTTTCCGATGCACCCTGTCACTTGAGAGAATCCATACAGCTTCTTTACAAGGCTCTTACTTTTTATTTTGTCAAAGCCTCTTTAAACATTGCCTATGCGCACTGAACCTTTTTCAAACAAATCGGAGCTTTGTATATCTCCAAAGCAGCTGTGAGGACTTCACATTTTCACAAAGGGAATAAAAGTTGGAAGCTGTAAAAGAGTGGTTTGTGAGGGTCTTTTTACTTACAAATTCAACATCTTAGTAAGCTTATTCATGTAAACAAGATATTTTGGATGATAAAAACCATGAAAAAATAATTTACTATCTTCCCTACTGTAATTATACCAATGGATTCTGAATACTTCTCTGGAGAAAAGAAATGAAAATAAATAACACTAATGTTCTAAAATCCCACATGATAGAAAATTACACTTATCTTTCTAATGAAGGTTCTAAGCACAATTTCAAAGGATCAGGTTGAAAAATAATGGCATAATTCTAGCAAGTCTTTGTAGTGCCCCAGTCTATTTCTAAAGTGCCTTGGCAAACGAAAGACAAATAAGATTGCTGAAAAAATTCGATGAACCTCATATTCTGAGTCCTCAGTAATTGAAATTACACACATTTTGAAGAAAAGTATGCTTTCTTTGCCAGATACTGAATGTCATATTAAGTGTTAGATCTGCATTCCTACCATATCTGAGAAAATTTTCCAATATATTTACATGGTGACCTTTGCATTTTTATGCATATACCAACATTTTGAAACCATTACAAGAGTTTTAAAGAGAGAAAGAAATACAATGATTCCCACCATCAAATCAATGTCAACATGTTTCAGCAATAATTGACCAGTAAATATCACATTCTTGTTTCTGGTGGAAAGTTCTTCATGATATGATATGTATGTTCCACGAAAACAAATATTTGATTAACAACAAAAGTTTAAAAGTTATTTATAAGAACCAAATGATGTTCATTGATCATATAATAGTTTTCTTTTGCTTATCAGGGGTAGATATTTTACTGCTCTTTCTAAATAAAATTGAACCATTATCTTATCATATTTTTATCATTTGAGTGTGGCTATTCTGTAGGTAATTGTCACCCAATGGATTTTGTGAACATTTATCGAATAAAATATAACTGTATGAATGACAGAAATACAAATATAACTTTATCTGTTGATGAACTGAGTGGTATGTTACATTAGCATCTCTACTTTACTGTAACCAGCATGGTGATTTTCAAACTCCCAGGTACTAAATAAGAATTTGTTTTTATTGAAATGACATAGTTAACATTGCCTCCCCTCCAAAAACTGCCATCAAGCATCTGTATGGCACTTTTTAAATTAGTAAAGCTCTACTACATTCTTTATTTTTTTTTACATGAAGAACGACCTTATTGTAGATTTTGCATTTCTCCTGCAAGTTTTCATAAACATCACCTCCATTATGCCATAAATCCATTTTACATACTATAACCTGAAAGGCTGTGTTTAATATACAACAATAAATAAACCAAACGGAAAATAAGCAAGTGTCAGCAGTCTATGTGATCATCAGAGCATCTCTCAGAGGGTCTACAGAAAAACCTAGACTCCAGAGAGAGGATGGACCCCAACAGACACAACCTTGAGTGCAGAAAGACATGCTGCAGAGTGTGGCCCCAACCTCCTTTCTTATTAACTGTGTTTACAGGGCAAGTAGTCCCTCTGTGTAGTCTTTTTTTTTCCTCGTTGGCAAGATGTTAGTAATAGCATTTTCCCAGTAAGAACTGAATGACTATAGGCATAAAAAATCCCCAGCACCTCATAAATGTCCAACAATGTAACCTATTATTGTCATTGCATGTAATTCACTCTTGGCAATAGGAAACATTTTTAATACATACATTTTCCATACTTGAAGTTGATTTGAAAATTAAAGATTATCCCTTTCTAAATTCCACACTTTTATAATTACAGATTTAGTTCTTCTAGTATTATTATAATCATGTTTATGGGGACTGCAGGTAGAGAAATTGTATCCATTGGGGATCTTATCCTTGAGAGAAAGGAGTCATTTATTCCAGACAACAAGGAGCTTTCTTTTTTTTGTTTTCTACTTCTTGTAGCCATCCCTCCTCTCACTACACTATTTCCTCTTCCTGCTGGCTACTCATATCCTCATGACGTTTCTTAAGTATAGAACAAATAGATTAAAAGCAAACTGTCTCTAAAATATTAGCAACATGTTGCACTTCCTATGATGTCTTCATTTTTTCTTAATTCGTATTTATTTATTTGATGTATAGTAACAAAGAGTAAGAGAGATCTTCCACTCTCTGGTTCACATCCCAAAAGCCAGGTAAAAGCCAAGGAAACAAAAACATGATCTATGTCTTCCATATAGATGATGGGAAGTCACGTACTTGGATGATAATCTGCTACCTCCCAGACACATTAGCAGGAAACTGGGTCAGAAGCATAGACTAACCAGGACCCAAATCGAGACTCCCATAAGGGATGTGGATGTCTTAAGGAATACTTTACTTTGCTGAACTACAATTCACACTCAAATATCTGCACTTCAAGTGATGCCCAACTGTAACCATAATGTTTAAAGTTTTTTCTTTTTATAAATTTAAATTTGTGTGTGTATCAGAGATAATCTTGAAGTATATGAGAGAAAGTACATAAACTACACATGGCAAGAGAAGTGAAACTGAAAATGAAAGCCTGGCAAATGTAATATCAACAATAAAATAATAAAACAGGCCAACAAAATGGAATTTATCAAAATCTGGAGGTGATGGAATTCTAAGCAGTAAGCAGCATGCCTCTATAAAGAGCAAATCACACCTGACACAATCAATGGCTCTTTACAGCAGAACGACAAAATTAGAGAGTGAAGGAGACCAGGTAAATGTTGCCTGTTTGTATTATTACAATGTGTTTAAAATGGTTCCCACAAATTTTATGTTCAACTCCAGCTAGAACTGATTCAGACATGAATGCCTTGTAAAAAGGTTTGAAAATAACATGAAATGTCACAGATAATGACAATGCAGGTCATTGTGGGGTGCTGGAGTTAATAAAGCTCATTCACTGCATTTCCCAAACTGATGAAAGGGAAAAAATGTATCAGAATTATGGATAACATGCTTACTGAATAGAGCATTTCACAGAAGAAAATTGGGTTGATTTTAGAATACAATGAATAATCTAAAAGGAGTCTAGGTAAGATCCCTTTGACAACTATCAGTTAACTAAAAATAAAACAGACTGAGCTAATGAGGAGTGCTCAGGACAAAGAACCAGGAAATCTTAGAATATGTTTTGCATCCCCCTTCCCCAGTGGTGGTATTTCATGAGTAATTTAACCTTCTGGGATTCACAGTCCAACTCTGACAACAGTATTCAACAGGTTATGGCAGGAAGTAATTCATGCCAGTTGAACACCTTGGTTATTTGACTACAATTTGGTAAGTTTGTAGGCCCCTTCTCAATTGTGGCATTCCTTGCTCTTAGATATGAATAATCATAGATTTGGTTCAAGGATTCTCTTCCAATCCATTGTCTGCAAGAGATAAGTCAATACATGAGCTCAAAGAAATGAAAAAAAAAATAATACAGGTGGGTGGTAAGTTCTAGAGAAACACAAAGAAATAAGAAAGTATCACAGGAAAGGGAGCTAACGTTCAAAAAAGAAACAATATCTTGTCTGGACCTTGAAGAACAGGGAGAGAAGAGATGGGCACTAGAGACAGCAGATAAGAAACTTCCCTCAAGGATACATGAGAAAAATAAGTCCTGCTCAGTTTAACTCAGGATGTTGTTTTGAGGAGCAAATGGAATGACTCAAATAACAGAATAAATACAGTAGATTTTAATAATACTATGATTAAAGTGAAAATTTCCTAGTGAGCTGAGATCTAGGTTAGATTTAAGCACAACTGCCTACCTTCAGCCCACACGTGGCAGTGTTAGCATTGTAAAGGTTTACCAAGTTCTCTAATCCTGTTTCTGAGACATGAGGAGGGTGGGAGATACCACACACTGCACAGACCCAGAAACATGTTCTCCCAGGAGACTGACTCACCAAGTAGGAGGTGAAGCCTCCTACAGACCAGCATGGCTTCACAGGCAGCAGCTGCCCCTGCCTCCTCTTCAATTACGTTCCCCAGGCAGAGAGTGGTACACCACACCCATCATCCTAGTCCAAAAGTTTGGAATCAGCATTAGCCGCCTTTCTTTCATGCTTTGATTTCCCAGTAAGTTGTCATGTTTCTTATTTCTATCTTTTTATTTCCTTTTATGTTGGTACCAACAAATCAACCTCTTCAATGGAGAATTCAAATCATCATACCTGGTGTCTGCATTGAGATGCTTCACTCCTCTGTACAGATCTAGCATAGAAAAATGAGGGTTTTAACTTGTATTCTTATTCAAAGCTCATCCTTAACACATGCCCATCACTAATTTCAGTGAATCACACTTCATCTGCACAAAAATGATGCTGATCTGATAATTGAGAAGATGGGGATTCCAGGATGTCCCTTCCCTTTAATTCAGTGAGGGTGGTATCCTAGATCTTCATTTTAAACAAACAAAAGCATTATTAAAAGCCTCACTACTAACTGCTTTTAGGATACTTCTGTCAACAGAGACCAGCTCGTTTTGAAAGTTGTGCCTGAATATTAACTTCCATTTTCCAGTTTCTTCTTAGGATCCCATAAGCATACCACTTAGTCATGCTAATTAAACTAGGGATATAATACATAACTAATGTGTGCCCATAACATATTATCTATTATCAAATTATCTGCATAGACATACAGGATTATGCTGACAAAATATCAGCTGAGATAAGTTTCTGGTCTCCAAGGGGTTACTAGTTCAAAGAAATTTGTTAAAATGTCTCACAGTAAGAGAAAAGATGCTAAAGTCTGGTGTCTGTTCAAAAGAAGCTTGATTCATGCTCCTGTAATCTCACAGTTTAATTAAGTCTCGAAAAGGTATCTTTTCCTGACCAGAGAAGAACATTTTTCTTCTTCAGGAAGTCAAGTCATGAGATAATAACTATTTGTTTCACTTTTCCTTCCTGGGATGAAGTTTCTGGTAGAAGGACATTTCACTTTTCCCTTCAGTTATAGTACACAATCCACCACTCCTGTAGCTGAAGACTGGCACCTGCCTTTGGTCTGAAAATGGTGAAAAGAACAAATAGCAGATATGCCTAATGTTTCCAGGAAATGGTCAGGACAAAGATGGCAAAAGAAAGCCATGTTACATTGGAGGAGCTTGTATTTCTAGAGTAGAACAGCCATGAACTCATGAACTCCATGTGAGGTGAAAGAAATATCATGGAAGTCAAGATAGTGGTATAGGTGTAGATAGTTTTAAAGTGGCAGGGAATCATTAGATCGTGTGAAGCAAAGAGGACAGATTCCAGGAAAAGAGAGAGGACATGTCAATGGCAGAGGGGTACCTGGAGACACTTAGACACAGGGAAGCAGCAATGATAACAGAGCAGTGTGGCATTGCAGAGAACAGATAAACCAAAGCAGTTGGCGAGTGGTGATCTGAGCTTCACCAGAAGCCAGAACTCCAGAAGCAGCCTGGTGGGAAACGGATTTCATTGCGAGTTCAGGAGGTAAACGCATGCAAAGAACTGTCCATCCTGCTGATTTGTTTGACGTGACCATGAGCAGAAAAAGAGCAGCAGACTCCAAAGGGTGGTGTAGGTACAGGGTGGATCCCACAGCCAAGGTTCCCATTAGTGCTACATCAGGTGCCATTTTGTGTAATGGGGCAAATGCTGTGGGACTGAAGGAACAACAGTAAGCTTCACACACGCTAAACCAGGAGCCATCAGGAACCATTTTGCGCACAGGGACAAAGGCTGTGAGACTAGAGGGACAACAGCGAGCTGTGCAAGCACTAGGCTAGGAGCAAAATCACTTCCAGCTTGGTGCATTGCACTGGTCCCTGACACAAAACAGTTCCAGCATAGCATTCTACAGGTTCCACCCAAAACAGGTCCAGGTGACCTCCAGATCTAAAGAAGAGCAGACCCAGAGCTCCACCAGTGCCATGGCAGGCACCATTTTGTGTAATGTGACAAAGGCTATGGAACTACAGGGACAAAAGTGAGCTGTACATGTGCTAAACTGGGAGTGAAATCATTTCAGGCCCAGTGAATTACACTGCTCCTCCAGGTTCCACCCAAGATAGGTCCAGGAAGCACCCAGACCTAATGGCCTGCAGGTTTCAGCAAGATCAGACTCACCAACAATATTGTTATATAAGACAGCTGGTGTCTCCCTAATCCTGGGAACTCCTTGAACCAGAAGTGGGAGAAAAGCTATATTGAAAACGGTATTGCCACAGCATGGGATCAAAGCAGGTAGAGAGTGGTAAGCCAGGAGCTGGGGCTATGGAAGGAGTCTGTGGTGGAAGCCTAATGGCTTTCAGAGCCCAGGTCTGAAATCCACTAGAGGCAGTGGCATAAGTGACCACAAACGAAGAACTGGGTACCAACTGCAATCAGTAAAATCAAACTGTAGATCTATAGGTAACACAGCTTAGAAACCAGCCATAAGATGAATCTAATAACCAGAAGTATAATGACCAAGAGCAAAAGAAGAGACAAAGGCCCAATAAATATTACTAAAGACTCTCCAAAAGCTTTATGTCTCCAAGAAGACATAAAGAAAATGGAGATACAGAATTCAGAAAACTCATTGTAAAGCTTCATATCAACAATGAGAAGAATATACAGGAATTCAAGGAACTTAAATATGTTGCACAGCAAATAGCAACACTGAATCAAAATCAAGCCAAATTATTGGAAATGAAGCACATAATAGAGCACATTAAAAATTCAGTGGAAAGTCTCAACACTAGAATGAATGAGGCAGAAGAAAGAATCTCATAATTGGGAGATATTTCTTGTCAAAATCGGGAAACAATCAAAAGCTAGAAGCAGAGCTGGGTCAAGCTTAAAAAAAATTCAAGAATTAAGAGACACTATTAAAAGGACAAATATAAGAATAATTGGAGTTCCAGAAAGCACAGAAAGAGAAGCTGGGTTTAAGGTTGTATTCCACAAAATGATACATGAAAACTTCCTTAATATGAAGAAAGAATATAGAAACAATATCCAGGAGGGGCAGAGAACTCCCAACAGATT
Source organism: Ochotona princeps (assembly GCF_030435755.1). Lineage (NCBI taxonomy): Eukaryota > Metazoa > Chordata > Mammalia > Lagomorpha > Ochotonidae > Ochotona > Ochotona princeps. The sequence continues at coordinate 37,576,249 of NC_080843.1, read as the reverse complement.
GACCAAAAGTGATCTCCACGACACATGATAAGTAAGCTGTCTTCAGTTGAACATAAGCAAAAGATCAGATTTAAGGAAATGTGCACATGAAAAAAAAAATCAATTGACATAGAAAGGAGTTTCAACCAGACTCATAGCTGACCTCTCAGAGGAAGCTTTGCAAGCCAGAAGAGAATGGAGTGACATATTCCAGACTCAGAAATTAAAACAAAAAATTGTCAGTCCAGAATAACGTGTCCAGCAAAGCTTTCCTTTGTTTGAAAATGAAATAAAAATTCTTCCACAGTAAAGCTCAAACAATTCACCTCTTTGAAACTTGCCCTACAAATGAGACTTGAATATATTCTCTTGACAGAGAAGAGGAATGGCGCCCCCCAAAACCAAAGGCAAATGTGAAGAAAATCCCAGTAAAATAACAAGAGAAGACTAAATCAATGAACAGCCCATTGCTAAAATGACAGGACAAAACTACCACCTATCCATATTAACCACGAATCTAAATGGATTAAATGCACCAATCAAATGTTGTAGATCAGTGGACTAGATAAAAAATCAAAACCTATCTATCTGTTGCCTACAGGAGATACATTTCACCAAATCAGTGGAAAATGAAAGTGAAAGAATGGAAAAAGATATTCCAAGCTAATGGTAAGGAAAATCGAGTTGATGTAACCACTCTTTTCTCACATAATATAGACTTTGATATGAAATGAAGAAGGACACCACATAATGATCAAAGGATCCATCCAGCAAGAAGAGATAACCACAATAAGTGTTTACACACCAAATGCCGGGAATAGTTATGTGAAACAAATATCAATTGTTTTAAAGGGAGAAATTGCCTAGAATATGATAATAGTGAGGGACCTTAATACTCCATTTACATAAATGGAACAGATGGTCGAGACTGCAACTAAGCAAGTAAACAAAATAAATCACCAAGACACAAGAGCAAATGAACTTAGTTGATTTCTACTGAACCTCTCACACTACAGAGAATACACTTTCTTTTTTATCAGTACAAGAAACTTTCTCCAAGACTGACGATGTTATAGGCCCCAAAACAAGCCTCAGGAAAATTAAAAAAAAAATTTGAAATTACATCATGAATCTTTTTAGACCATCATGGAGTGAAACTAGAAACCAATAAGTCAAAATACCCAAGAAGACTTGCAAGCATATGGAGACTGAATAATATGCTACTAAATGAGCAATGAATGATAAAGGAAATCAAGGGAAATTTTTTAATTGCTTGAAACAAATGAAGGCATAAACACAATATATCAAACCTTATGGGACATGAGCAGGACAGTGTTAAGAGAAAAGTTCATTTCAATCAATGTCTTTCTTAAGAACTTAGAAAAGCACCAAGTAAACGAGCTAACCTTACAGTTGAAGGAGCCAGTAAAACAACAGCAAAGCAATCCCAAGATTAGCAGGAAAAAAGAAATAACCAAAGTAAAGGAGGAAATAGACCAAATAGAGATCAGAAGAACATACATAAGATCAATAAATCAAAGAGCTGATTATTTGAGAAAATCAACAAATTAGACACCCCACTAACCTAACTAATCAAAAAAAGGAAGGAGTAGACACACATGTATAGCATCAGAGACGAGAAAGGAAATAGAACAGATACTCGGATATACAAAGAGATATTCAGAACAAACAACTATATGTCAACAAATCAGAAGACCCGAAGAAATAGATACGTTTTTGGACACAAACAATCTACCAAAATTATACCATGAAGCAATTAATCACCTAAATAGATCTATAACATGGACTGAAATCGGATCAGTAATTAAAACCCTCCAAGTCAGAAAAACCCTTAATCAGATGGCTTCACTGCTGAATTCTACCAAAGGTTTCAAGAGGAACTTACCACAATTCAAACAATAAAAAGGGACACAATCCTTCCAAACTCTTTTTATGAAGCCAATAGACTTTAATATCAAAGCCAGATAGGGACACAATAGAAAAATAAAGCTACAGACAGTTATGCTCAATGAACATAGATATAAAGATTCTCAACAAAATACTGGCCAACAGGATCCAACCATACACTTGCCCACACATATACAGCTAACTAATCTTTGACAAGAAAACTAAAAAAATACAGGGAAAAAGCCTGGTCTCTTCAACAAATGCTGTTGGGACAACTGGATAGCAGCCTGCAGAAGAAGCAAGAGCCCCACCCATCACCTTCTATAAAAATCAGTTCAAAATAGATCAAGCCCCTCGATCTTCACCCAGAAACCATCAAACTATTAGGGGGAAACACAGGAAGCACTCTCCAAGATACAGGAATGGAGAAAGACGTCTTGAAAAAGATGCCCAAAGCACAAGAATTCAAAGCCCAAATAAATAGGGCTACATCAAATTAAAAAGCTTTTGTACAGCAAAGTAAAATGATCAACAAAGTGAAGAAGTAACCAATGGAATGGAGAAAATCTCTGCACGCTACACAAGTTCCTATAACTGGATATAAATGATATCCAGGATTAACAAGAGCTTCAGAAACCCAGTGACAGCAAAACAAACAACCCTGTGAAGAAATGGGCAAAGAAAATGAGCATTTTTTGAAAAAAAAATTCAAATGGCTAATAGACTTATGAAAAGATGCTGAGGTTCCCTAGCCATCAGGGAGATACAAATGAAAACCACATTGAGATTGCACCTAATTCCAGTGAGGCTGGCCTACATTCAGAACTTTACTAACAACACCTGCTGGCACAGATATGGGGAAAAAAGATACCCTCCTTCACTATCGGTGAAATCGTAGGTTAGTACAACCACCATAGAGAGTGCTTGAAGAACTGAAAATAAACCTGCCATGTGACCCAGAAATTCCACTGCTAGTAATATATCCAAAGGATATGAAATCTGCATATGAGAAGGGGATCTGGTATCCTATATTTACAGCAGCACAATCTACAATAGCAAAGATATGGAAACAACCCAGATGCCAGTCCAAAAAGGAATGGATAAAGAAACTATGCTACATTTACACCATGGAATACTACTCAGCCATTACAGAGAATAAAATTCTATCATTTGTAACCAAATGGTCCCAGCTAAAGAACATTATGCTCAGTGAAATAACTATATCTAAAAGACAAATACCATACGTTCTCTCTAAGACAACCTTCATGCAAATTATAAGATTAATATCTTTCAATACTGTTTTTTCTGCAACTCAAGGGTTTTGATATTTTTATCTTTATTTTTATTTCTTTAAAATAGTTTTTTATTAAAATCTTCACGGACTCATACATCACACATTAGCTTCATTTTCTCCAAGAAGGTTTTTTTTCTTTTTCATTTCTTCATCGACACATTGGTTATTCAGTAGCATGTTATTTAACTCCATGGTGCTGAAAGTTTTTAAATTTTATTTCTGTTGTTGATTTTGTGGGTTTTTTTTTTTTTTATTCTCATTTAAGGGAATGTATAGTAACTCTGGAATCAAGACTAGCATATCCGGATTTGAAGATACAATGCAATATGCATCTCTCCTTCCAAATCAAAGATGGACTCCCAATGAAACTGTTGGATATATTTTAACAATAGGTTGCTGAACTGTGTGCTAATGTCTGTACCTGCAATGTTAAGATACACTTAAATAGCAGGATGATGGACTTAAGACAGCTTATGAAATTTATGCTATTGTAATATCGGGGAAGTCGGTTGGGGTCTGGGATTGGAATTCGGGAGGAAATAAGAGAAATCCCAGAGCCTGTGGAATTGTATCATAAAGTTAAAAATAAAATAGAAGGGCAAAAAGATGTCATATTACTTGGCTGGAACTCAAGACAGCATTCCATTCAGCAACTAGAATCAGAAGAGCTCAGAGGCATGAGGTTACAGGATACACAGTATTAACCAAATCAGGAAGCCATTAATCTAGAGTTATTTCTGTACCCAAATCTCTTATACAAACAAATGAAAACTTAATGTAGGGCATCCCTTGTAGCTGAATATCTTTTAATTGACAAGTAAAAGATGAATATATTTTATCATTTATAACAAGTTCCTTTGAAACATATACATAGAACAGCTCAATTGAGCTAATTAACATTTGTACTATTTCATATAATTATTTCTATGAGAAAACTTAAAAATCTGCTTTTAAATCTTTAAATGTCAACATACTCTTAACTATACACAGCATGTTATAAACTAAAACTCTGGAACTTATTTCTCCTAACTGAAATTTTATAGCCTCCGACCAACATCTCCCAAGCCCTCCTTTGCTAGCATTCTATGTTCTACTTCACATTCCCTTTCAGGTTCTAAGTGAGATTTGTGATATTTATCTTTCTATGCCTGTTTTTTTTAATTCCGTAAGCATAAGGTCCTCCTTGTTCATTCACACTGTCACAAGTTAGAAGATTTTTTGACTTTTTAAAGGGAGAATAATAATTCATTGTGTAATAAAGCCTAGTTTTTGAAGTTCATTCACCAATTGATTCATTCTTTAATGAATTAGTTCAGCAATTAATAGAGACTTATTTTGATTCCATGTCTTGGCTACTGTGAATGGCCCTGCAGGGAACATGGAAGTTCAGGTATTTCTTTGGCAGCCTGATTTCATTTCCTTTGGTTACATGCCCAGTAATGGTAATACTGAATCATACAGCAGTCCTATTTTTAGTTTTTGAGTTTTTTGCAGGGGAAACTCCACAGAGTTTTCCATAATGACTCTATGGACTTGCATTCCAAACAGTGTAAAAGGGCCCATTTTCTCCACATCCTTATCAATAATTTCTCATTCATCTTTTTGGTGTTATCCATTATAACATGACGCAATACTTACTGTATATGACAAAGTGTATTTAAACCTTTTGTTTGTTTTAAAATTGGGTTATTTATTTTCTTGCTATTGAATTAAATTTACATATATTTTATACTAATCCATTATCAGGTACGTGATTTGCCAATATTTCCTACCATTTGTAAGGTGTGTGTTGACTGCATCTTTTGATTTAAAGAAACTATTTATCTTTAAATTGAGCATTAGCCAACCACAGAAAGCCAGCTAGCCCATTGGTTACATCCTTGAGTTATCCCACCACATGTATTCAAATATGGCAAATGCTAATCTGTAGGGAAATAAGTGCTCTTATACTTTTATGTTCGAGTTTCCCTGCTTGTGTTGCTACAACAGAGCTCTCTAAACCTCTGTGTTGTCCAATTCATGTATCTCTCTTTGCTCACATTTATAGTGACTAATTTTTCTTTTACCAGTAGCCATCTGTGGACACAATGGAAAGAAGAGACTGCTTTTGAGCAGAGGCAACAGAAAAAGAAAAACAAAAAGCTATTGTGAATAGTGGAAATCACTAGAGAATCCCTAAATGAACCCCATGAAATACCTAGCATTTGGAGGCCTACAGTCCAGTGATCATAAGAACAACAGTGAATCATGTTTTCCTGTATCAACCAACAGCACCTGGGATCGTATCCTTCTAGCAGCCACATTAGTAGAAGGCTTTCCAAAATCACTATCCAACTCAGTATTGAGTGAAGAAAATGAAAATGAAAATTCCATATAACCACAAATGCTGAAGTATTCACTGTTTTTTTTAAAGATTTATTTATTTTATTGGAAAGGCAGATGTACAGAGAGGAGAGACAGAAAGGAAGATCTTCCGCCCGATGATTCACTCCCCAAGTGGCTGCAATGCCTGGTGCTGAACCAGAGCCAGGAGCCAGGAGCCAGAGGTCAAGAGCCTCCTCTGGGTCTCCCACGCAGGTGTAGGGTCCCAAGGCTTCGGGTCATCTTTGACTGCTTTTCCAGGTCACAAGCAGGGAGCAGGATGGGAAGCGAAGCTGCTGAGATTAGAACCGGCATCCATATAGGATCCTGGCGTGTTCAAGGTGAGGACCTTAACCAATATGAGATCGTGCTGGGCCTAAGTATTCACTGTTTTATAAATGATTTTGCCAGGTTGCTATCTTCCAAAATATTTTAAGATACTTAAAAATTTGAGTCTAACTTTTTTCTAAATTGTGCTTTACTTCTAAGACACTATAATTTTCTTTCCCTTTATTCTCAGAACACTTTTTCTTAGAGCTATTAATAAGTATGAAAATCATTTAATTTCAGCTTTCTACCAGAGCTAATAAGCAGCAAAATAATCAAATTGGAGCAGAATTCTAGAAAAAGAATATGCAGAAAACATTTTGAAAGGAAAAGGCTGTCTAAAAAATTCCATTAAGGGGCCCGGCGGCGTGGCCTAGCAGCTAAAGTCCTCGCCTTGAACGCACAAGGATCCCATATGGGCACCGGTTCTATTCTCCGCAGCTCCACTTCCCATCCAGCTCCCTGCTTGTGGCCTGGGAAAGCAGTCGAGGATGGCCCAAAGCTTTGGGACCCTGCACCTGCACGGGAGACCAGGAGGAGTCTCCTGGCTTTGGATTGGCTCAGCTCCAGCCATTGAGGCCACTTGGGGAGTGAATCATCGGACGGAAGATCTTCCCCCTTCTCTCCTCCTCTCTGTATATCTGACTTTGTAATAAAAAAAAATAAATCTTAAAAAAAATTCAGTTAAGGAAGTCACCAAGAATTTACTTTCAGCTGTATTTAATACAGTATTCTAGTCTTTGTATTTTGTAAATTTATTGAATTGCCTAAAACCAACAGACCTTTCTAAAGCAATTCTAATTGAAGCTGGAGTGCTTTTTGATGTTTAAATAGGAGACTGACACTTAGTGATCTGAATATTTAAAGGAATCACCATTCTGAGATAAAATAGTTGAACAACTTCATGATACCTGCCATGCAATCGAACCATTTAAACAGAAGAAACTCCCAAGAGTCAGTGTTCTGGAGTCACAGTACAGGTCATTCTCTGCCTATTGATTTTCAAGCAAATTGGTCACAGCATTGTTGGAGTAAGTTATAAGAAGTAAACTCCAATCACACATTTGTGATCATTAAAAATGAGTTAATGGAGCCCAGCATGGTAACCTAGCAGCTAAAGTCCTCACCTTGCATACCCAGGATCTTATATGGATGCCTGTTCTAATCCTGGTGGCCCCAATTCTCATCCATCTCCCTGCTTGTGGTCTGGGAAAGCAGCTGAGCATGGCCCAATGCCGTGGGACCCTGCACCCACATGGGAGAGCTGAAGGAGGCTCAGGGCTTCTGGCTTCAGACTGGCTCAGCTCTGACCATTGCAGCCAGTCGGGAAGTGAAACAGTGGACAGAGGATCTTCCTCTCTGTCTCTCCTCCTCTCTGTATATCTGGTTTTCCAATAAAAATAAAATAAATCTTTAAATAAGAAAGCTAACACATTCTTTGATGCTTTGATGCAAAGATAGCTATTGGGTTAAAAGTACTAAGTGCAGTGAGGATTCTGACTATTTTCACAAACACTAAATTACTTATGTGTTCAATCCAAATACCATAGTTAAATAGCCTGGAAGAAAAAAGTAGTAATGTGGAGATAACTAAAGCAATCAGAAAGAAAGAGAAGCCAAAGAGAGAACTTCACATCAGAAACCTGCTCACTTCTCCCACTGTGGCTAACATAACTACGAATCATTTTAATTAATCTGCCATAAAATGTCACAGCCCAAATGAGCTCAAAGGATTTCAATTCAATCCACAGTGCATCACAAATACCACCAGGAACTAGAGCCAATACTTCAGCATTAAATCTGAGAGACATGTAGATAAGTAGACAGGTGTATGCACAAAAGAATAAAGTATAGTAGAAACCAATTACAGCAAAGTCATTTTTCTTCCATAAGAAAAAATTGTATTATGAAAAGAAAAATTGCTACAACAAAAGGAACTCTGATTTCTCTAATGATTGAAGTATCTGCATACCTCCTTGATGAAATAAATTTCACTCAAGGTAAGTTATAAATAAATTGTCCAGTTTGCCATGAACATTATAGGTCCACTGAGAAACATACCACCTGTACTGTAAGATATACTCAACATTTCATGTCCTGAAGAATGAGATGTAATCATTGGGGTATTTATAATGAATATGATATTTTCATATCTAAGGTTAAATAAATAGATGGTAACAAAGTCTGGAGAACATCTGCTTCCAAATAAGAGACTAACAAAGGCTCTTGTGCTTGATTTGTTACTAAAATATTTGACAGGGTACAGAGATCTAACATGCAACATGTAACATTTTGCAGGTGAACATAACCACCCAGTTAATACTACTCGGGAAATCTTTGACTTTCAGATCCATGGTATAGTACTCCTTCTGCCACATCACATTGCTATTGGTCTCAGCCGAACACTTCAGCACAGCAAAGAGGTAATAAGCAAAGAGCTCATTATTCAATTATCAGTGGTTGGTTGAACTCTCAACATAGACTGAGTATGGCTTTGATAGTATGCAGATATTTTCACAATGTTCTGTAATAGTACTATCACAATATAAAGTATTTGGAACTATTTTTTAATTATTAAGGCATGTCTATCTTTTCCTCACTCAATGCAATTAAGATGCTATTGTTCCCAAAATGAACTTTAGGCCTCTGATATTTCAGGGGTGCTAACCTGTCATGTTTAAAAATCTTTAAAGGCTGAGAGCAAAAATCTTGGGATTTTATTTTTGAAAAATTGTATCATAAGCAACAACCTACCAGTGAGTGTTTGATTCAACAACATCTTCTACTATGTTTAGGATGAACTCAATATGATTTCTGTGATCTTGGGAAGGATCTTTACCTTCCCTGGCTTGCCACTGCAGTGACAGGGTACTCTGTAATGAGCATATGTCAGAGAGCCTAGTGCAGTTCCTGATACAAACCAGATATTCCTTGTGTTATTTCTTCTGTTTTGAACGAACATATCATCTATTCCTTCTTTGCCTACTTCAAATCCCATTATTTTTTCTGTTATTCCTTCCTGACAATAAGGTTTATAGACATGCAGAAAGGCAAAATAATTAATAGAAAAATGTAGGTAGGTATGTCCATTTCTCCCACTATACCATTTTCTTTCTTTTTTTTTTTTTAAGATTTATTCATTTTATTACAGCCAGATATACACAGAGGAGGAGAGACAGAGAGGAAGATCTTCCGTCCGATGATTCACTCCACAAGTGAGCCGCAACGGGCCAATGCGCGCTGATCCGAAGCCGGGAACCTGGAACCTCTTCCGGGTCTCCCACGTGGATGCAGTGTCCCAAAGCATTGGGCCGTCCTCAACTGCTTTCCCAGGCCACAAGCAGGGAGCTGGATGGGAAGTGGAGCTGCCGGGATTAGAACCGGCGCCCATATGGGATCCCGGTGTGTTCAAGGCGAGGACTTTAGCCGCTAGGCCACATTGCCGGGCCCACTATACCATTTTCAATCAATCCTTCATTACAAGTAAAATTATGTGTTTCCAAGAGTTAGTGGAAGATAAATTTGAAAGGTAAATTTACATGGGTCAAAAATTGTTTGGATTCATACATTCATAGTGGCTTCAAAAAGTTCATGAAAAATGTCAATTGTGAGAGAACTATTCCCAGAGTAAAAAGTGTTTTACACCAAAGTAAACTTCTCTTTTTTTTTTTCCATCAGTGAAACTTCTTTGTTTTTGTATCAGAGAGACAGAGAGAAGAATGAGACAGATTGCCAGTCCAATCCTCAGACACTACAATAGCAAGTGTCGGGTCAGGCTGAGCCCAGGAGCCAGGAAATCAATCTGGACTCCCAAAAGGATGGCAGGAACAAATTACTGGAGTTACTTTTTGCCTCCCATGGTCAGCAAAAGTGAGGATCCATAGCCAGTTATAGAATCCAGGTACCCCGATATAGGACATGAGTGTGTTCACCAGCATCTAATCTCTAAGCTCAATGTTTACCCTGGTTTCATTTTCTTATCAACTTTTTGCAGTAACCTTGTGTTCATGTTTTACTTGTCTGTCTTACCTCTTGACCATTACTTCTGTAAGGAAAGATATATTTTCATGCTCACATCCTCAGATCTTAGCATACTTAGAATACATAGGGGCCAGTACAGTGGCTTAACTGGCTAATCCTCCAATTGCCCCCATGAGAGGGCTGGTTTATGTTTCAGCTACTCCACTTCCTGATCCAGCTCCCTGGTTTTGGCCTGGGAAAGCAGCAGAAAATGGATCAAGTCCTTGTGACCTTGCACCCACGTAGGAGACCCAGAAGAAGCTACTGGCTTCAGATTAGTTCAGCTCCGGCCACTGGGCCATTTGAGGAGTAAACCAGCAAATAGAAAATAAAGTTTTTTCTGTCTCTCCTCTGTCTCTCTCTTTCTCTTTTCCTCTATCTCTTTCTTCTTCTCTCTCCCTCTCTTAAAAACAGAATATTTAATGAATTCAAAATAACTGTGTTTAACAAATCAATATGGAAACAGAAACTGTATTTCCTGTTCCTGGAACAGAGAACATATAAAATGAAAATTTAAAGGTCTTTATATTCAAAATTCGATTCAGATTATAAAATGCTCTCATGTACATACTCCATTTCTTTTATGCATACAGTACTCTCAAGTCTTGTAGGAGCATGATACTGAGTCAGCATTCTGTCTTCACAAATCAGCAGATCTGAGGTTATTTTGTGAACTTTTTGTCTACTGGTCTCTGAATAATATTCTCATTTTCAGACAACATCAATGTCTGTCTTATCTTCTAGCTTAATTGTTGTGAGGATCAAACGAGAAAAACCAAGAAACCATACACATTGGAGATATCTGTGAATTCTCAAAAAAAAAAAAAAGAGAGATTAACAATGAAGAGCTTTTAGACACAAGCATCACTTAAAAATAAAAATACTAGGGCTTGACTCAGTAGCCTAGTGGCTAAAGTCCTCGCTTGAATGTGCCAGGATCCCATATGGGTGTCGGTTCTAATCCCGGCAGCCCCACTTCCCCTCCTGTTCCCTGCTCGTGGCCTGGGACCCTGCACCCACATAGGAGACCCAGAAGAAGAGACTGTTGTGGTCACTTGGGGAATAAACCAATGGACAGTAGATCTTCTTCTCTGTCTCTCCTCCTTTCTGTATGTCTGACTTTCCCATAAAAATAAATAAATCTTTTTTTTAAAAAAAAGATAATAGTTCTTATAACAAATACTAGCATCTCATGTAACCAGTAGCCTATAGAAAATCAAACCTGCAAGAAAATAAATCCAATTATTTACAAAAGATTAGAGAGAAATCTATAGTACAGATTAACTATGAAGCAGTTGCTGCTTGAATCAGAAGCCTGAGCTAGGACTCACATCTAGGTATTCTAATATAGGATTATTGTCTTAAATGCATTTTAGTTGCTGCAATATGTGCTTTTCCTGGACTTCATTTTTTCTTTATTTGTGTAATCTGAAGGCCTAAGAGACAGAGGGATAGAAAATGGAGGGAGATTTCAGTTGAGAACAAGACAGACTTCCCGTGCGTTTGTTTATTACCCAAGGCCCACAATATCTAGGGTTGAGTGAAGCTAAAGCCAGGAACCGAAAACTCAATATCAGTCTCCCACACAGATAACGGGGTCCCAAGAACTTGAATTTTTCTCCAGTGTCTTTCAGAGTCTTTCACGTTAGTAGAAGTTAGAATTAGCAGCGGTTCTGAGATTCCAACCAGGCACTCTAGTATGTGATGTGGGCACTCCAAGCAATGTCTTAGCCACTGGACCAAATGCCAGCCCAGATACTATTCTTTTTTTTCCTTAAAGCAAATGATTTATTCTTAAAAAACAGCAAAGAACAGTCCTTTCAAGGTACAGTTGATATCCTATATTTACAGGTTTTAGAGAAGATAAAATAATCTCTTCATGGAATATTCATCTTATTTTAGGGGAAATGAGCAGTGACTTCAAAACTTCTTGATGATAGAAAATAAAAGATTATATCATAAATAATGAGAATAAAGGAAATAATAGAAAATTAAGGTGACTTTTGTGATAAAATTACCATGGGACCCTCTGTTTTGCAATCAAATTACCATGGAGCCTCAATTTTTATATTCATTTCACAGGCAAAAACTGTTAACATCTCTCAAGACTCCCCCACACCCAGATTCTCACACAAACATAGCTTTCCTATGTACCTAACAACTATCCATTTTGGTTCAAAAAGTGACATACCAAATTATTTTTTCAGTCTCACTTTCTAGATGTAATCTCATTGACACCTGTGACACTTAAGTTTCTTAAAAGTCATTTTTATTCACCTAATCTACATCAAATCTTTTAGCTCTTGCTGATTAAGACATTTTCAACTAAAAAGACAAGTCTTTCACAATTCGTACACAATAATGAACCCAGGACATCATAATCCCTCTCACTTGAAAATAATACTTCCATCCAAAAAAAGTCACCGCACAATATTCATTCTGAAATGCTGAGCCGAAGTTACCAGTTCCCAGAATCCTGGCATGGACAATGTCTTTATTAGATTCTCATTCTACTACCTGAGAGTCCAGGGAAACCCTCAGTTCTTACCACCACTCTCCTGTCTGTTTGGGTCTTAAATATCCTTTTTCCATTACATGTTATTTTTGAAGAAAGGGTCTGTGTTGCACCTAAGTTTCTTAAATTGATTTCTGACCACATGAAATGGAAAGTCCACAGTCCCTTTTGCCATGTGAACAGTGTTAATCCCTTTTAGTTCAATCTGGCTGTTCTGCCAATACAATCCAACTAAAAGCATTCTGTTTTGGGGGAGTGGGTGCAGGCATTTAAACTAGCAGTTAACACACCTGTGTACCACAGACTCCAGTCCTTGGAGTAGATCCCTGGCTCCAAGTCCTGATCTCATCTTCATTCTAATATACCTGAGAAGGCAGTGGCAATAGCTAAAGAAATTAAGCTCCTATCTTCCATATCTTAACAAGGGGTCTCACATTCCTCATTCTAATTTGGTCTTTGATTTCACTTCAATTTTGAGATTTAATTTTATCTTTGAGATTTAATTTTATTTTGAGACCTTAACTGGAATAAAAAACTGCAGAAAAGAAGTACTTTTATTTTTCAACTGAAAAGGTCCTCTATATCTCTATGTACCATGTGCATGACTAGTAAGTTCTTCCTTTAGTTCGTGTCTTTTCTGGAAACAGCCTGCCACATGCAGCCAAGAGCAACAGTTGACACTTTTCAACATATGCTTGAAACACCTTCATCAAGCTAGTAATCTTGATAGAACAAACTGTAACTTTCGCAATTGCCACAGGCCACATTAGTTCAGGTTTTTGTTCCTACATAACAGGATCAAGATTGTTTTCAACCTCTGCCTACCATCTTGTGGCAAAACCTATGCAACATATTTTGGAATTTTGTTACAGCAACATTCTATTTATAAGTACCAAACGCTGATTCAACTAGATATTGCTATCCAAGAAAGCACCCAAAACAGGATTTAAGAAACAGGAATATTTTTTTTTCCAAAAGTTTCATGTGGTGGCTGGTCAAGACTTAGCTGAAATGATCACAAATCAGAACAGCTGCGATCAGCTGACAAGCCAAGCTGGAAACATTGCTTTGACTCCAGCAGAGACACCTCAGTCCTGTAAGCTACACTTCCTTTCTGTTCACTAAGAGGTTAGTTTGGAATCAATCTTATAGTTTGGGCTGAATTATGGCATAGTGGGCATATGCAATGCTACCTGGGCCTAGATTTAGAATTTACTCCCTTCAGCTGCATTGTCTTGTCCAAAATAATCCACAAAAGGAAATCACATGCAAAACATGGAGAAAAGATTCTATCCATTGTTAGAAGGCCCTGAAGAGTCACATTGCAAAGTCTATGCATACAAATGGAATGTATGATTTTGCAATCTCCTTGCCAGACATGGAGTATCACAGGACATAAAAAATGGAAATGTCACAACACCTGCTGCCAGGCTAAAGACACAGATGTGCACAATTCTATAAACCCTCCCTTGCTTGTGCCCTTCTTACATGTTATTGGGGAGGCCAGGATGGTGACAATTTATGAGACACTGTATTGTTGACAAGATTCTGTAGAATTATGTTACCAATTCTGCAAACAGATAAATATTCCAACTTCTATTGCATAGTATGCTGGGTCCATAGGGCTGAATTTTACCAGATATTCCTCTAGGACACACAATCAGAAAATAACTGGGTTCATACCTAAGTCTTAAGGTATCAAGTCAGCGGATTCAAAAATTCTACAGGGGAAGGGTTAAGGATTGGCAAACTAGGGGATGAACTAACAGGATTTTATGTCACCAACACTCTCTCACACCACACCAGTACTTGGTATCTCTTTGCCCTGCTTCTGAGCTTTTCCCATATGCTGTCTTCCCTCTTGTACCAGGTGGTACTCTATTCCTTGAAAATTTGTTGAAGACCCATTCCCCACTATCTGAGAATGTGACCTTAGGTGGAAATAGATTCTTCATATGAGTAATCCATTAAAACAAGATCCTATCTTGGATAGGGTAGATATTAATCTGGATTTCTTGTGAGGAGAGTAAAGTTGAACCCACACAGAAAGATATATGCACAGGGGAAAGAGGGTACATGACAATGGAAGCAGAGATTGGGCGATATCCTTACACACAGACTGTCAGCAACTACTAGAATCTAGAAACATGGCAGAAATGTTTATCTTCCAGAACATTCAGAGGCAGCATAGCTCTGCCGATACCTTCATTTTGGGCACCCAGATTCCAGATCTGTGATAAAATAAATTTATTTAATCCAGTCAGTAATAGGGTGTTAACAACAGCCTTACAACTTCTTTCCCATACTTCCTGTAAGGAAGACAGACTTTTCACCTCTACCCTCTTTGGGTTCTTGCTGGACTTGAGAATTAAAGTGACATAGATTCATTAACAAGAAAATTAATCAAGGTTTATATGTCACAAGAGCCCTGATGAGGAAACAAAAAATCACAAGGGTGAAACTCAAATGCTTTCATATTAGGCTGAACAAAGAGAGGTTATTGTGGCAAAGAAAGTTATATGGAGAAGCCGGAGGAAGATTATTTAAATAAGATCCATTTGTAAAGAATCATCTGGCCATGACTGTTCATCCTCGCAGTGCTGCTCTTCTGGTACCGAGAGGGCATCCTTCAACTGGGATCTCCCATTTCCAGGAACAACGGAGGCGTTTAGAGGCCCTTCATGCTTCTGCTTTCTGCTCTTTTCTTCCTTTTTTTTTTTTTTTTGTATTTATTTTTTTTTTCATTGGAAAGTCAGATTTAAAGAAAGGAGAGACAGAGAGAAAGATCCTCCATCCACTGATTCATTCCCCAAGTGGCTGCAGTGGCCGGAGCTGTACCGATTAGAAGTCAAGAGCCAGGAGCTTCTTCCAAGTCTCCCACATGGGTTTAGGGTTCCAAGGCTTTGGGCCACCCTCTGCTGCTTTCCCAAGCCACAAATTGGAAGCTGGATGGGAAGTGGGGCTTCTGCAACACAAAACAGTGCCCATATGGGATCCAAACATGTGCAAGGTAGGGACTTTAACTGCTAGGCTACTGCGCTGGGCCTGTTTCTCCTTTCAAGCACCTTTATTGCAAACTAATCCTCATATCAAAGTGGCATATTTTACAGGGAATGTATATCACCTTTTATCACAAACTTCTTGACAATAAATGCACTAGTCCATACATCTGTATAATCTAATGAAATAGAAAAAAAAGTTGGCAGACAAGTAAACATTTGCATTTCCTAAAATAAATAAGGGAGATGTCAGTGGAAATCAAGAGCCTGGGTCGGTAACACTATCATTTTTTTTTCTCTCGAATGCTCACAGTTTCGGCCCTCCTCTACCTGAAAGAGTCAGTTGAAGCTAATCTCAAAGCTTCCAGAACAATTTTGTTTGACCTTTAGTTAAAGACCACCTCAACCAGCAACTGACTTTCTTCCTTCCCCCTGGGCTACTGCAAAAGGCAGTTCTCACATGCTTCTGTCTGGGAATCTGAAACTTGTTCATCCTAAAAGAAGCCAACCAGAAAGTGCCAAACCAGGCAATAACAAAGCATATTTCAATACATTTTTTGAAAGAATATGCAGGGAAGAAAAATGAATATAATAAAAAAAGTCCGTTTATCTGAAAACTATGTTTTCTTATGCTAAGTATTGTGTTTATAGAGCCAATACATCATGTCCACCAATAAGTGGAAGTGAAGCATAATTATTCTACACATTGTTTGCTGTAGAATGTGAGTATTTTATTGGCATTGTATAATTTAAACTCACAGAGTAGTGCCTGAAGTATATCACCAGTATTTTACGCAAGGACTGGATTGTTTAGCAATTTGTGTACCAGAGAGAAGCCATCAAAATAATTCAGGAGACAGACAAGGGCAAAATGTGTGGTGCATTGTATTAGATGAATATGACACTGATCAATAACTGATACAACCTGTCACCTAGCTTGCTAAATGCAAGTTCATAATTCAGAGCTGTGGGAAATGATAAGGAAACAATGATTCTACCACAGATAGCAGCACTAATGACAGCAGAAAATCCGCTGTATTTATTCTTCCTTTTATCCTTATCACTCCTATAACAAACAGCAGGTGAAGGGACATATATACATATGTACACCTGTGCACACATATTACAATGGAAATCAGAGTACTTTGCTGTTAAAACGTTGTCTCTCGAGCAAGGTATATGAATTTGAATCCAAACTTTACATTTATTATTCTGCAAGAATACCTGTAAAATAGAAATTACGTAGTTCACATCTCACGTATACTACTCTAATGCATTGAAGAGGATAATGAATGAAAAAAATGAAACCTAAAGCAGGGAATAAATTGTCAATATGTGTTCTATATCATCATTCTCACTATGATATACATGCACCTGCTTGGTTATCAATATATTTAGCTGTATGGACTAACAAAGGTTTGAAATTTGGAGAATTGACATTAATTTATTCTTTAAAATATTTTTTTTAAATGCAAGTCATAAAAATTTCAGAATCCAAACTTAATCAAGCAGATATTTAATTAATCAAGTCTGTTCAGCATTGATAAATTCTGTCAGATAGTCAACCTGGATCCAATCTATTCAGTGATGGACCATTTGAGTCACACTAAAAAAGATTAAATAATATGATTAAAAGCAAACAGCAACTAGGTTAGCTTGTCTGGCTCTACAGATTGTAACATAAAACACACTAGACTTGAGAGACCTATTTTCATCCATGACACAGCCTCAGCTATAGTGGGTATCTGGAAATAAACCAATGGATGAAACATGAATGAAACAGCTCTCTCGTGCGTGCTCTCTCTCTCTCTCTCTCTCTCTCCCTCTCTCCCCTCCCTTCCCCTCCCCTCCCCTCCTCTTTTCAGGAAAAGTCAGATAGAATAGCAAAGAATAGCTTTGTCTTTTAAAAAAATCTATGGAAAATATACATTACAACTGCAAATAAAGGTACCTACAGAATGATCTTATGAAACTTAACAGAAAGGTTTTTTTTCTATGGAATAGTTGCTTGCATATTTCTAAAGAAACATTACACTCTTTCTGCCAATATAGGTGCATTTTCATCTGCCATAATTTTACCAACACAATAGATTATATTATTGCTCCAAATATTTCTTGCAACTATTGGGTTGATGTCACTTCTCTGCATTACTACTAAGCTGGGTATTATTCTTTTCTTTGACCAAAAAAAAGCTGGAAAAGCCTTTACTTGATTCTACCATCACCATCTTCTCCTTTCTCACTTGCATGGAAGAATGAAATAATAAAAATTTACGTACTCCAAAACAAACCAAAAAAGCCACAGTAACAAGTAAATACCAGGATTTTTTAAACCTGTTTAATCAATCGCCAACAGTTTTATTGCCATGGTAATAATCATCACCAGAATTGCTTCAAAAACAATGACTGACAGCCTCTTCCAAAAACTATCCTTTAGGATATGGGCTTACAAAAGAAATATTCTGTGAATGTCCATGAATCAACAGTAGTCGCACCATAGCAACCATATTTCTAGAACTCATTCATACACCTTTCTCCTTTCAGTCTGCCAAGTTCCAACCTCCACTTTTCTAAAAGCCTGATAAAATAGCATATTCTAAGCAATAAAATCAGCCCTAAGGTTTTGTTTCAGATATTAAAACACACACAGTAAGAAAATGACCACAAGAAAGCCATTCAATCAGTCTGAATTCCAGGTGAAGAACAGATATACATGTGGAGTATAGCAATGGTTGGTGCATAACAAATCTGTAACATGAGTGAAAAATATGTGCTGTGTAAGCCGTGGAGATTTGTGGACAGTTTGATAGCACAGAATCACTTAGCTTAGACTCGATTATAAAAACTAGAAATAAGAGCTGGTGCTAATCCTCCAATTGTAAGTGCCAGCATCTCATAAGACCAGTGGTTAGTGTACCAGATGTTCCACTTCCTTTCCAGCTCCCTGCCTATAGCCTGGGAAAGCAGTAAAGGATGGTCCATAGCCTTGGGACTCTGCATCCTGTGGGAGACCTAGAAGAAGCTCCTGGCTTCAGATCAGCCCAACTTTCACCCATTGCGTCTATTTGGGGAGTAAACTAGTAGATGGAAGATCTTTCTCTTTGTCTTTCCTTCTTTCTGCAAATCTTCTTGTCCAATAAAAATAACTGAATCTTTAAAACAAACAAACAAAAACTAATAATCTATGTTAGAACTACAAGAAATACACAAAGAAAATCTGTAGCTATAATTTATGTCCTATCTCGTAAACCCCATGAAAGCTGAGTTTTCCTCCAGGACCAGATCCTTCTTCCTTCATTTATATAATGATTCAGTTTTCAACTTTGCACAAAGTATTTATTCAAAGGTTTCAGCTTATTATTTCATTAGAAAAAGTTGTTAAGTAAGTGATTTTCAACAGTTTCTCCTTTTCAAAAAGTATTTGTTTTATTTGAATGGCAGAATAGGGAGACAGAATGACAGCGAGAAATGGATAAAATGAGAAAGAACCATTCACCTGCTGGATCACTCCACAAATGATTCTAATGTTCAGAGCTGGGCCAGTGCCAGGCCAGGTCAAAACCCAGCGTCAGTAGCTTCATCCAGGCCTTCCACGTGCATGCAGGGGCCCAAGGACTTAAATTATTTTCCACTGCTTTCCCAAGTGTGTTAGCATGGAGCTGGACCAGAATTAGAGCAAATAGGACTTGAACCCAGGACCCATATGGAGTACCATAATCGCAGACAACAACTTAATGTGCCATGCCACAACACACCGCTCCAAGATTCCTCCTTTTCACCAAAAGAGTATCAACATGGGTAAAATGCGACACACTATAAAAATGGAGCAACAGACAAATGACATACTACAAAATACATTATAAGCCACATGATAATCCACAAATGTTCAATTTTGAAAGAAAACTTTCATAGGAATCTACATCCAATTTTATAATGAAAACAAACAGTAAAGCCAAAATTATCTTTAAAATATGTTAAAGTTTGCTAGATTGTATCTATTTCAACGTTGCATAGTATGCTTATAATTATCTCATTTGATATATTTTATTATATTTTATTATCTGAATGTGTCTCACGGAACTCATTGTGAAAGGCAGATAATGAAACAATTCAGTTTAAAAAATCCAGTATAGGACCCAGCGTGATGGCTCAGTGGCTAAATCCTTGCTTTACATGTACAGCATCCTATACGGATGCTGGTTCAGGTTCCAGCTTCTCCACTTCCCATCTAGCTCTCTGCTTGTGACCTGGGAAAGCAGTAGAAGATGGCCTAAAGCCGTGAAACCCTGCACTCACGTGGGAGACCCAGAAGAAGCTCCTGGCTTCAGATCGGCTCAGCTCCAGCCATTGCAGCCACTTGAGGAGTGAGCCAGCATATGGCAGAGATTTCTTTCTCTCTTTGTCTCTGTAAATCTGCATTTCCAGAAAAAATAAATACATATTAATTTTTAAAAAGAAAACCAATTGTATAATTTAACAACCATACATTGGAAAAATGCTATATATGAAGTACAAGATCTGGGAGAAAATATTATATACAAAATACAGGATTAAATGTTATTGTTCCAAAACAAAGACACAGAACTTGTTTACAAGCCTAACAATAAAAAGAGGATATTTAATATATAATCACCATAAAATAGGAGCGTCAAAAATGGTATCAATGAGAAAAAAAATGACATACAAGATCTAAGGGACAACAAATAACACATGAGGAAAAAAGAAAGTTTATAGAACAGGCACATTTAAACCAGGTCTTGAAAAGCAAGTAGGAGATCCACCATGTACATGGCTGTCATCCTCAAAGGCAAGGGGTTTTTCTCACTAATTGCTTTGATGTTGTCTTCAATGAGTACAATGGAGTTATTCTGCCAAAACCATGACTTGCCATTTTCCTGATATGTATCATCAATATACTTTGAGATTTGGCAGGAAGGTAAGAGTGGAGTTATATTTTATTTAGGATCTGTTCTTCAGTTTTATTCTTTCACTTAAGCAGCATAATTTAACCTAACTATTTCATTTGACTGTGGTGAAGCAAAGATTTCAAAGTATACAGGTCATTGGAAATTAATTCAGGATCTATACATCTTTCTGAACTCCTGACCTGGGAAATGCTAACCTTGTCAATATCTTGAGTCAGAATCTTTCTGAAAGTAGACTATCCTCTATATTTTATTTCTTCTATTTGGGTCAGAGCTTTAATCCAAAGCACTGAACCCCAGCCAGGGATTAATAGTGGTGAAAATTGTTAGTTAACTAGATTTGATGAGGCAGCCAGCTGATAAGGCTTGATTATAGGCCCCATAATTCACTAGGAACATTTCATTAGTCAACATTTTCACTGACACTCCCTCCCTAGTAATAGTCCAAGCCCAGTTCTACAGCCTTTTCCTACAATTAGTTTCCTCGCTTGAAAAATTCCAAGATGAAGGGCTAAAAGAAAAGCAAATCTTTCGCTCTATATCTCACCTACAAGAGTAGGCATCAACATGATTCAGGGATATCTCCTGTAGTCGTGATGAAATTCATTGCAGAACAAAGGCCTCCTGGTATTAACTTTCCTACTACTGCTAGATAATTCTCTCTCTCTCTCTCTCTCTCTCTCTCTCTCCTTCTCTCTCTGTCACTCAGCCTCCTCCCTCCCTCCCTCCCTCCCTCCCTCTTGTTCTACTCTTCCTACCTCTACAACAGAGCTGATCTTCACTAGTCCCAAATATTTGTGAAACACATAAATGTTTCTGAAGTTCTTTAAGACATTCTGAGCAAAAAGCAGCCTGCAAATTCAAAGTGTTAGTAAGACTTTAATGGCACTAAAGTATTACTGCATCTCTCTGGAATTTGTAGGGCTTTCCTATCCTTAGGACACAAGCAGAATAAATTGGATGAGGGTTACTGGGTCCTTGAGAGCTGTTCCAAACAGGCATCTTTGCACACAGACTGGGGCCAAAGCTGGATACAGAGCCTCAGAATTCTATTACGAGACTGTTGGATGAGGCTGTTTTTGCTGCCTACATAATGAATAAATTATCTTAGCCTTCCCAACTGCTTTGAAACTAGACATATGACACATAAACTTAGGGTAAGTAATTACTGAAAAAATGACAATCTGCATCAACAAGAAAAGTTCAGAATATACCCTTCTTCAGCCAGGTATCTTTAACAAAGTGAGGAGAAGAAGAACTAATCTATGTTTCAATTAGTTCCAGTGATTCCAGCAAGCGTCGATGGATTAATCAAATTCTGGCTTTTGGGGGGAAGGATTTACTTAAAATCAAATTGATCTGTTGTTCTCATATTATCACTGGTAAATCTATATTTACTCTGCTTTAGGGCTTCTGAAGAGTAATAAATTGTCGCCACTCCTGCAGTGTGCCTGAGTCTCAAGTCACACTTGAAATGAGTTTAATATTTAGAGCCCCTTTCAAAAGTACTGTTGCTTGCAGACACTCAGTCGTAAACTTCCCAACAATAACAACAAAACACACCACGGTAGAGGCAGGATTTCACCAAGGCAGAGTCAGATTGTAAATTTTGTTCTTGACTTTCGGGACAAGAACAGACAGTTTCAGCAAAGAAAAGCAAAATTCAAACGTACAGATGGTGGGAGGTGAGTGTGGGGGAATGTCCTAATATGGGGAGGGGTGTGGTGGTAGAACTGGGAGACAGGAACACTGATAGGGAAGGAGCAGTTTCTGCAGTGATTTTTACATCCACAAATCATTCTCACTCAGTGGAGAAATTCTCTTCCTGAGATCTGCCTCTGCTTTCCTTTGATGGACACAAACACAAGCCTCTCCAGTCTGGAACACTGTTTGAAGGGTTTGCTCAGACCCATGCACAGAGCTGGGTGTCCAGGGATTGTTCTTTGTCCCTCAAAAGGCAAAGCTTCAGATTTGAACCTCAAGGCTCTGATGTTTAAGAACAGATTCCTGCATTTCACGAGCAGCAGTACAGTTCTTCGTGCCAAGAAATTAGCTGCTCTGTTAATTTACCACATCTCTGCACCGTTCAGACTGAGAAGGGTTAAACCAATCTGTCAGCCAAGCCAGGGGAGAGGAGCTGACTCCCAGATGCTGCTGCCAGCAAAATTAATCCTGGAGCTTAGCATCTGGATGCTTCACCTGCCAGGCCAGCCCCAGTAGGTCTTTTCATCACTGGGCCAGATTCAAAGAGAATGATGAGCAGGAGTAGTTCTGCACCATCAGTGATGAAAAGGGAAAGGGCAAAATGCATCCTTCATGGAGAATGCACCTCCCAACCACCTCCAGGCACTAATGCCCTGGGTACAGTGGTCAGGTTGTACCATGCAACATCGAGATACCACCTTACTGGTTGAGATGTCGGGCAAGATTTAAGAAACAAATATTAGAAACCACAGGGTAAGGCAGAGTGAACAATCCAAGCTACCTTTAGGGTGCCACTTGTCAAATCTTCACCTGAGCAGACAGGATTTTTAAATGTGTTCTTTGGTTTCAGGCTGCTGGCAACATTTGTCAGAATATCCTTTTTTCCTGCCTTATTTGTTTTGAACTTCACAGAAAATCAAACTTTTCCAAATCCATGTGCACCCTTGATCTTTGACTGTGAAGAAATTCTTTAAGCTCTGGGCCTCCTGATCTTCCTGGTGTTTGTTTATATATGTATATGTATATAAATATACACACACACACACACACACACACACATATCTCCATCCTAGTGTTTTTAATGTCTTGCTTTAAATATTAGAAATACAATTCCATTATTGGGGAATTGCCCAGAGCTGGAAAAACAGCACATTCTATCTATTTATATGAATCTGTGGGGAGAAAAGACCTGAAAAAACCAGGAGGGAGAGCCAGGAGGACAGACCTGATTTGCTGGGCAAGTACCTCAAAAAAATAATGAGGTCCCAGGAGAGGTGGGGCTCTGATGCAAGGAACTGAATCCTTTTTGGAACCTTTCCTAAGATGCAGGTTTCTTTCTACTGCCAAGAAAAAGTCTGTGTGGAGTAGAGAGGAGGGAAGATGTAAGGACTGGTCAGTACTTGATAAACAACAGAGGTGAATGAAGTCAAATGCTTTGCTCAGTTTCAGACAGTTTCCTTCAAATGTACCACACATGATTGAAACAGTCAAAGCATCCGGAAACTGAAGGATAAACCAGAAAAGAGACCTGCTTGTCAGGAGACGATCTTCAGGGGTAATATTGCTTCTATCTAGCAAAGGGTGCAAAAGGGAGAGGAAGAAGGCAAAGAAGAACTTTATGAATTAGAAATCTGAGTACAAAGGCATTGTTTTGTCTTCCTTTGCAAATGGAAGATAAAAATGCAACATCAATTTCTTGAATTTGTGTGTATGTCCTATCTGTATAATAACACCACTAGTAATAACATCCAAGCTAAATACCATTTTTAGATTTGCATTCTTATAGGAAGATAAAATGATTACTTCTAAATACAAATCTAAAAATGATTACTTGATTTTCACAGAAGTGATTTTATTAAAATCTACCTACTCTGTAAGGATACAACACCCTGCTTAACTATTCTCTTTCTTTGAATCTCTGTAGATGATGCTCCTCCACTTAAGAAGTGCCAGTTTGTCGAGGACACTTATTCTTGCTATCATGATGGGGTTATTAAAAAGATCTCTTTGTACTCTCATAAATGTCCTGTCTTGAAAGAGAAATGTCATTATCTTCCTCCTTAGAGAAGACTGCCATATTCTGTTGTGCACACAGCCAGTGCATAAGTTTGGGAGGTCAGGGGCTCCTCAGACCTGAAGTGTCAGGGCAAGGCACGGAACCCAGCATAGGGCTCACATGGGAGTGCACACTCTGAGCCCACTGGAAGTCGGAAGCCACTGTACTGTAGCTCCTAGGGTAATCCGTTTTTATTGTATAAAGTCAAGTTAAAAGCTGAGAGTGCCTTTAGTTACATTATGCAGAATTAAACCACTGATCACTGCCTAAAGGATAAAAAGGAAAAAAATCTCAAATCCAAGGCTTCAGCAGCAACAAAGCCCAGGGAAAGAGCAGGGAACAAAGGTCAAACCGAGCTCCTGTGGCTCGCGCACCATGAGTGCTCTGCCTGAGCTGCAGGCCTCATAACCGCTGAGTTTGTTTCATTAACAAAATCAGAAAACACGCCTGCCAAAAGTGAGTCTGCAGCCTGAAGATGCAAAGCATGTTTGGGCATGTGCAATGTTCTTTAAATAACAAACATATAGTATCAGAGACATATAAATCTCTTTTTTCATGGTAACTATAAAACTTCCATGCACCAAAAAATAGCATTTAAATGCTATGAAGTGTCAATTTCTCACATCCTTTATTTCACTTTATCCTCCATACAATATATTTTTACCGGTGAACCAAACCAAACTCAGAGACATTCAGTGAGTCATTTAAGAACAGACAGGAAGGTGTTGCTGGGTGCATGAGAGATCACACTAGACTACCTAGGATGTATTAAGGAGTCTTTATTAACCAAGCTTGGTAATGCCAGTACCCACTAGGAATTAGCAAATGACAAAGTCACGGTGGTAATTCAGTCTGAATTGAAATCCTGAGAGGAACAAATTGTCATTGCTGTGAAGCCCATTTGTTGCTCCAGCTTCCCTGGTAACATAAATTAACCTAAGAGATATGCAGCAAACAACCTGGATACACCTTTCCCTGGCTTCTCTGTTCACATTCCATTACTGCTAGGTCTCACCTTCCCTGGAATTCTGGAAAGTACACAAATTAGAAATAAAAAGCATCTTAGTATTCACATCCTAACTTGCCAAAAGCAGTGAACAGAGGGTGAGGAATACAGAGATACAGGTGCCATGTTCGGGAGCTACCTGTCCTTGGCATTTGACTGTGGGAAGCCAGAAAGCAAGCAGGTATTGGGGAGGCCAAGAGTGAGAGAAGCATGTGACCAAGGGCGTGAGCCCCTCGTCCTATCATGGGCCTTTAAAGTGGCTTGAGCAGGGAGTGGTTACTCAGCATAATACTGCCCCCTTCAGGTTTCAGATGATAGGTGAGCATCACTTGACTCACAGGTGAGTAGAAATGATTATGTAGGTGGGGAAGGCATGGCTTCCAAGCTCATGACCCTGAACGAGCTAACACCATAGCAAAGGTAGTAACATAATTTGTGTTCAAACCCACAGTCTCTAATTATGCTTTTTAGCAATAGTTTTATTTCTTATGATAGGTTACACACAGGAAAGTATAAGACACAATGTTAAAAGATGACAGAGGGCTAAAGACTAAATGAACTAAGGATTGTATTCCCAATCTATGCTAATTTAAACAACATGCTTGAGTTTTATTTCCTCTTCTATATAGAAAGCAAATAGTTGCAGTATCATGACCAATCTCCCTTGTAGTATTTCACAACAGCATACTCTTGAGATGCGAAATTTTATTCCCATTAGAAACTAGCAATGGGCAATAAGTTAAAGAGGGATTACATGGAAACAATCATTTTTTTCCTTTATGAGGAAAATCACTAGTTTGAGGCAGGGGTGACATTCATACGGATGTAGCAGTTGGAAAATTACTGAAACACTTCTGAGTTGTTGGAGTAACTGACTCTTTCTTTGTGGTCCTCTCAGAAACATTAAGATCTCTTTATGAGTGAGAAATTAAAATATTCATGCAGGCATGCTCATGTTTCAGTGCTAGGGTCAGTACCAGTCTCCCTAATATTTGACCTCTGTCTCTGCCTCTCTGGACAGATTATTGCCAAGAAAAGGCACCACCCATGTGTTTCCCATTTGCTTTTTTAGCCAGAATCCTGTTGCAATATTCACCTCTGCTACTGTGATCAATGCCCATGTGAATACAGTAGCTCTCTTTCCATCCGCTGCAAAATTATAATGCAAAGAAATGTGAAAAACAAAAAGTAGCTGGCATAGGACTTACATCAAAATGTGATGTTAAACCTCAAGGGACAGTGATGCTACAGAGAAGATTTAAATTTGAGAGCCATGGGACCACTGGGGGAGATTATTGGTTATGTAACCCATGATGTAGTCAAGGAAAGAACTAAAGACTGCTTTGATTATCTGGAAATTTATTTTCCAACTCACAGCAATATTATGTAGTCGGACCAGGAAATAGATTTCTGCAAAGCTAGCTCAACCGCATTCTATAAATGATGTCTACCAACCAATAATTTCAAAGATTCTCAGCATCAATAACAATTATTGCTGGAAAAAGCTCCAAAATTACCAAATTGACATGAAAATAAACCAAGGAAATCACCAGTGCTATTAGGACAACAAACCTGAACCAAATCTAATCAGGTACACCTGAACACAGTCAGAACTGAAAAGAGATAGAACTTAAGAACAGAAGATGCAAAGATGGGAGAAAAAATCTTGGGCAAATTCTCCTGCTGGAAATGATAAAACAGTAGGGTTTTTTTCAGGAAACAAAAAAAATAATTTGTATTTGCATGAAATTCAAGATAAGATGAAATATATGAAATAATATATTGTTAATATTTAGATTAAAAGACCATGCACTGACTAGATCAAACAAGTATAAAATTGGAGAGGTGTATTAATAAAAGGAGGGGAAGACTGTAATGACATAAAATTGCAACAAAATTAAATTATTCACTAAATATAACTTAATGAAGTGCTAACCAAATCTCAAGATAAAAAGATGAGCAAAATATAAGAATAAAATATCTAGAAAAGGAAAAAAATTAAACTGAATTCCATAAGCATGAAAGGAAAAACAAAAACAACAAAATAAGAGAAAGTGCAAAAATCCACATTGAAATTAAAAATTAAGAGGCAGAACTAACCCAAGAAAATGCATACCTTTGAAAACAAACTAAGTTCATTAATATAACTATCCTTTGTAAAAGAAATTTAAAATAAAATTCTAATGCACAAATTTAGAATGAAAACAGGAATGGCAAAGTACAGAAATGCTTAAAAATATCATGTAGTAGATTATGCTAATGATTTGAAAATAGCAATGAAACATATATTTTCCCACTGGATATATAATGAACAAAATTGACTCAAAAGAAGTAGAAACCATGAAAGAAATGTATGAGTAAACTAGTAAATCACTCAGCCAAAAAAATGCATCAATCTAAAACAAGGCACTGTGTTATATAAACTCCTATAAAACATGAAAATACTTGATGAGCTATCCAGTTTATTTAACAATTTTTGCATAATCTTGATACTGAGAAATAAAAATAGGATTAAAAACTAGGGAATTCCAGCCAATTTCACAAAAAAATACGTAGATTTGAAAAGTACAAGTAGTCTGATAAAAAATACTATAGTAATACATTATAAAAATGATCATAATTGCAAGATTTAGTCTTCTAATGCAATAAAAGTTTATTTTCTATTAAGAAAACTGCTGACATCAAATAACTGAAAATACAAAATATTTAACAATAGTTATTTATCTACAAATTGAATAAATGGATGGCTGTCTTGATTCAACTTCGAAAAACTAAGGAAGGCCACTTTTGTCCCAGGGATGTCTTTGGGATCCACTGACACAAACAGCTAGTAAAACAGCATTGCAACTCAACCTCACCCTCTTTCCCATTCTGGTTTGTATCTTCCATTGCAAAAGTTCCCAACCCAAGGGTGATAAGTAATAAACAGACTACAAGGTAAATTTCACCTGAAGACCTGCTTTCTATAGAAGCCAAACTATAGTGAGCATGATTTAGAAATAAATCAGGGCTATAGAATTGAGTTGAACTCTTATTTTTTTGATGCATTGCTGTAAACCTCATCTTCTCAACTGTGAAATAAAAATGTTGATCTAAAGGATTTCTAATCTCTTGTTTTTGGTTCTGAAATATCTCATAAAACATATATGCTAAACTCAAGGATTCTGCCATAGAGATTTAGATTTTTACATACTGCATTAATGCAAACATTAGTAAACACTACATTGTTGGAGGCTTAATATTAGATGTAGGACGTTAGAGAAAATACACTTACAAGAGGAAATGGACATTATCTTCACTTATCTACATATCAATAATGTGTTTAACTCCTAATGGAACAACTGCTATGTGCCAGATATTGCATTATTTTCCAAAATCAAAAAGATATGGTCTCAAATCCCTAGGAAATTACAACTTAACAAATAAAATAAAGCCTAAAATAACATAACAACAATCTGTTATAAAAAGATCAACAGCAAAATATGTTGAATTCTGTTGCGCACTAGAAGAAGGCACTCAATCCCATTGCAAGCACAGGAATCACTTCCAAAGGGGTGGACAATCCCTGCAGTAGAAACTAAAAGTTGTCCAGAAAGATGAAGCCTTATATATAAAAACACAGCCTCAAATATCAGCATGGTGTTTGTAAAAGGTTCTAGTTCTTGCACAGCTATTTACATGGTCCAGAACAAAGTCAACAAGACTCAGTGATACCGTTTGAGGCTACCATACACCAGCAGAACTATGGTTTCTGAGTGTCTTCCTCCCTCATGACCAAGTTTATGATTCTCTGGATATAAGGTGTACTCAAGGAAACGTCAAGCCAAATTAATTAGGTTGACTTACAGACAGCTTATGCAATTTACACTCAAATAATATCAGGGATGGTCATACATCCTAGGATTCCTAAAAAAGCTGCACTTTCATATATTATCCCAACATAATTGGTAACACCAAATAACAAAATTTAACAAATTTTGACTTCATAATTACTCTAGATCTCAGAATTGTAGTTTTAGTTTTTAGGCTGTTGCCTGACAATCTAGGAATGTTTAGTAAAGTCTAATAAAACAGAACATTTTTATAAATATATGTAGGCAAGAGATTTGGCCTTTCTCACTAAATCCTCTTTGCCCTTTGCAGAAGATTTTGCTAAGCTATTAAATAATAGAGCATTCATATCATGTGTCCTGGGGTTTTTTCTTTAGCAATGTATATTCACATGTCATTCACATCTCAGCTGTATTATTCGCCTCGCTTCCATAAATTGAATTACCAAGTGATGCAAAGCTCACCTTGTTTCTTAAGTATTTTCTGCTCTTTCATCATCTTATTTAGGGCCATCCTCTTTCTCCTCATGGACAGCTAAGCAATATCCTATTTAGATTGTCCACTCCTGTTTCACAGTCTGCACATCTCTCATGGTGATCTATCTCAACTATTCATCTGGCCATATAAAGTGCATGTTGAAACCAATCTGTGATGTTCCCATTTCCTTTGGAATTTCCTTCGCTCCAGATCAGAGTAGCAGCAGGGGTTAAATGTGTAACACAAATGTGATGGAATCGGGCCCAGCCCAGAGCCTCTTCTCTTGAGACCATCTCTCACCTCTGCTATTCAGGGGCCCTGGGACACCTTTCTAAAAACTCTTTGGTATTCTGAATCACTGTGCCAATTTATCCTTTAAATGAGGATCCATTTTCAAATGAAGGACAAAGTTATTATCAATCACAATGGGATAACAGGTAAAGCTGGGACTGTTCTAGGTAGGTACCCAGGGATGGATGAGCTTCCCACCTTAGACAACCCACCTGCAAATCAACCCAGGTACCTCAGCTTGAAGGTTAGCCAAGATTTATTGTTTAACGCCAACATGTATTGTTTATAAATTTTAAACATATTTCTAAAGCAAGAAAAATTCACAGTTTTGAGAAGTGACAAATATATAACTTTGAGAGGTATCTTTTTAGAAAAATCCAAATTACACATAAAAATCAGTTTAACTTACAAAAAATGAAAAATTGATAATAAAAGAATTTTTAAAGTTACAAATTACACAGGCAAAACATTTTTTCAGAAAAATATCATGTGCTTAATAGCTTTCTATTATATTTTGCTCAAATAAATACACTTTTGGATCACTGCTTAATAATCTAAGTGCTTATAACATTCTCTATAGCAGGTTTATCAGCCTTTGGAACATTGGCATCATCACCATTTTGAGCCAGTAACTTTTGCAAGGAGCAGAAGGAATGAAAATCCTGTTCTGTTCATTGCAGGAGCAATAGCAGCATCTCCAGCTCCCACCTCCTAGACATCAGTAGCATCCCCATCATAAAGAGCATCAAAAATGTCTCCAGTCTTTGCCAAATAACTCATGGCTGGGAAAATGAAGGAATATCACATCCAGTTAATAAGCACGGCTCAGAAGAAAAGGTAGCGTCTTATGCTTGTTATGCCATAATAAAATAATAGACTTTCATATCTAAAACAACAGGACTATATTTGTCACAATTCTCGAGAGTGAAAAGTCCAAGATGAAGTCCCAGCAGGGAGTTTTCCAGTAAGGCCAATCCTACATGCCTGCAGATATCTGCGTTTTCACTGTTTCCTCGCATGACAGAGAGATACAGTGAGTGTTCTGACATCTTCTCTGATAACAGCCCAATCCTATCAAATCAGAGCTTCACTCTTGATGTCATTTAACTTTAGTTACCATTGTGTATGACTTCCCTCTAATCAGAATCACATTGGGGTTTACTGTGTCAGCGTATGAATTTATGTGGAACATAATACAATCCACAGGCTCAGGCAGATTAAACCTTTCCATAATATGATTGGTCAAAAAATTATTATCTTTTATAAAGTTCCTATCAGTGTCACAATTTTCTTAAGATAATAATATATAAATATTTGAAATTGCCAAATTTGGGAAAATGGAAAATTTCTTTCATAAACAATCTACAGGATTGTAGTACTGGCCAGGTTTTCTGGAATAATTCTTAATCTGCTCTTTAAATCATCGAAACCGTCTTTCTGGGATGTAACAGATAGAATCACAGTGATGGAGCCTTCATCTGTGTCAAATTCTCAAGTCCCTTCAGGAACAGATTACCCAGAAATACGCACAGGAGTTGAGCAAGGCCAATTCAGATGGATGCAAATGGCAGCAGAGGTGGGACAAGGTGGTAGAGGGTATGTTGGAGGGGAGCACCAACACAAGTAAAGATCCGTTCCAGCATTGAAGAGTTTGCCTGAATACAGTGTGTTATATTTATAGGGCAGCAGTAGATTTTGAGGATTAGAAAAAAATACTCTTGGAGTCAGCATGCAAAAGGATAACATCATCAAATGATAGTAAATGACTAAGAATATATGACCATGACTTAAAGTTTGAGTTAAGGAATCAATGGTTTGTTGATGGAAAATAGCGTATATCAAAGTGTAGTGTGGCCATTATTAGCATTGACATCATCCAAACCTCAGTTTGAATTCTAGGTCTGACACACACTAGTCTGTGGAATAGTCATGTCCTATGAGAAACATCTGAAAGAGACTGATTCATGGGAAAGTCCCTAGAAGATACAAGAAGAGGAGCAACAACAACAACAAAAAATGACTTTCAAACCAACATGAGGGACCATCATTTTGCCATCATGCCTATAACGCATATAGGTGCTTGTTCATGTCCCATCTGCTCCACTTTCAATCCAGCTCCTTGCTAATGGCCTGGGAAAGGCAACAAAAGGTGGGCCAAGTGCTTGGGCCTCTGTTACCACATTCAAGACCAGGAAGCAGCTCTGGCTCCTGACTTTCCATGACCCATCCCTGGCCATTGTGGCCATCTGAAGAGTGAATCAGAAATTGGAAGATGTCATTCTCTTCATATGTGTGTGTGTGTGTGTGTGTGTGTGTGTGTGTTTCTTTCCACCACTCCTTTGACTTATCAAATAAATCAATAAACTTTTAAAAAATGAGATTAGACACTTAGAAAAGAGAAGGAATAAGGGTTGAATGGGAAGAACCTTACACTGGTACAGCTCTGAAAAAGTCAGATTGCCCATCAGAAGAGTCCTACACCGAGCTGGAATTGTCTAGCTGTACAACTCTGGTCATGCTCCATTACTAGCTGAGAGGCGCCTGATAAGAGTGTAGTTTAACAAAGTGTTGTGATGGAGTCAGAGATGTGGCACATGAAGGGTAAGTGAAGGTCAACATGATCTCTTAAAGGGAGTTTTGAGCTGTGCACCACCAAGGTCAGTCAAGTGCACATAGCTAACTTGTAGAAGTGATTGTTAAAGACACAAACCTCTTCTCCAAACTCCAAACTGAATGTAACTTATTCACATTCTTTTTCTCAATATCCAGAAACATGCCTTGCCTCACTTCAGGATCACCAGATGTAAGCAGAAATACAACGATGGAAAAATCTTAGTGAAACAACACATTTATTTTTAAGTGATTATGGATAAGACAGATTACTTTCAAAATTTACAAAAACATGTTTTTGCCTGCAATATTGCTGGAGGGCTTGTTGGACACAAGGAAGGGCCTACACATATGAAGATCCCAAAATTTAAGATTCCTTGTGATGTCACATAAATCCACGTCTATTTCTAAAGTGAGTATTTCTTTTTGTTGTGCATACACTATATTGAGACATAATGTAACTCCTAAATTCAACCAAGCTCTCAAGTAACTAAAACATAGAAGGAGAAAGTCTCCAAAAGCAAAGATTGTCACCTTTCTAGAATAAAAACAAAAGTCTCCATGTTAAATGGGACCAGGGAGTTTTCATTGTTTAAGCTAGAGTACAGTCAGTCTCCTAGGAGTGCAATTCAAAAGAGAAAGGTGCATATAGGACAAAGAAATTCAAGATGAGGACAACACTTATCATGTTCATATGGGAACTACAAATACAGAAGTACATACACTACAAAAAATCAGAAGTGTGACCCAAATTGGGTTAGGGACTGTAGAGATCTAAAAGAACCCAAACACTGGTCAACAGCCCATGTGATAGGACAAGCCCCTAAACTTAAGACAGATAGTGGAGGGTTGAGAGGGATAGCAGAAAGGCGACCTGACCCAGTCAGCAGACCGATTTAGGTGCATGGTGTACAAGACAAATAAGACTGTGACTTCACTGTCCTCAGGTGTCACTGGTGACACACAAGCTGCTAAAGTACTACCATGAGATCCCCACTGCATCATAGATTGAACTAGGGAAGACAGGTTTTTATCACCTACACCTGGACAGAGCAGGGCACGCTAGACAGGCAATTAATGGGGAATTACATCCATGCTGGGCAAGCATCTCAAAAGGGCCTCCAAGCCTCAGAGCTCTAAATAACCTAATCACCATATCCAAGCTGTTAAAGTACTAACAAACCAAAAGTCTGCCCAAGGTGAGATCCCGAGACACGCTGAAATACTAGAACAGAATAAAAACTCTAAGTGTAGATCCTGGCATGCTGCATTGCACTGGTACAAACTGAAATGTAAGCAAAGCAGGAAATAAACATGGAAAAGACAAAAAATATGACAAGAGAGAAATGGCAAAAAGTTCCTCAAGGAGAGTCAGAAGCAAATGGTATAGTGCAATTGCAACATTTTATAAAATGCAAGTGTTAGCAGTAAAATCAGCACATCTTTATGTTGAAATTCCTCTTTTTTTAAACTGAGTTAATTTATCTCTCAGATGTCTGGTTATTGGTCTCACGTTTCCCCTAAAAAATATCTTGCACCTATAAGTGGGTAGGAAGAATTAGGGAGTCTTACCAGCCATACATTATTTATCACCTTATTCCTTTCTCTTTACCTTCATTGGGATGCTTCCAAATTGACAAAGAAACCTATTTACTGTTAATTGATTAGCACTCTAAATTCATTGAGACTGCAGTGGCAACAAGCATCTCAAGTAGTGTTAGCTGGATCACATCACAGCAGAGATGCCAAGATGTGTCCGCTGCAAGTTCTCCTCACTGACAGTGCACTTCCAATTTCAAGTGCACATGTTTCGAAATTCAATACAGCAAGCTCAGTTGGTCTGAAAGACAAGCTAAAATGCAGACCTTCATCTTTGCGGCACAAATAATGGTCAATAGGAATTAAGTCAGGACAAAAGTATCCTAACTTGCCCTACTGCGTGTTAAAATTTACAAAAAAAAGAGAGAAAATGCTTGTCATGTCTTTTTATAGCATTAGAACAGATTTTTTTTTCATTTCATTCAGTTCTAGTTGCTCAAATATAAGAAGTATTAAATTTTAAGGCAAACAAAACAGATGGAACAGAATCTAACTTTACATGGAACACAGAAAAATCACCAAAAAATGAGCTCCAACTATATCTATTTTGTGTCGCAATTTTGGGGGTGAAATTATTTGCCCATAACATCCATTCAGAAGGATGAATGCAGTGTAGATATTTCTATCCCCCAACCTCACTGTAAAGGGAATATTTCTCTCCAAAATCATAGTGGATTATGACTCCAGGGGTGAGTATTATATGATCAAAGAAAAAAACTACTAGTATTAGTATGCTTAAAAACTTTAACCCAATCTACAAGAATGACAAGACATAATGAAAATACCAAAAATGTAGTCATTCAAAAAATAGGAATGGAGTTCAAAGTTCAAAGAGGCATATTCTAACTGTAAGCAAATTTGACAAGAAGCTTCTGTTGCTTGTACATAATGGCAGCATAAAGGGTGCAGACAAGGCAGTAAGTAGACAAAGTGACAAAAGCTGTGGAAGAAAACCAAAACCGAAGAAGAGGAAAGAGATTAGGTGTGGGAAGGGTGATTCTTATTGGCAACAGGTGATACAGAAAGTCTTTCTGACAAGGAGATATTTTAGGAAAGACATTCAAAGAGTGGGAAAAGGTAGAAGAATGCTCTATGTAGAAAGAAGAATAAGCACAAAGCCTTAAGGAGCTAAAATTGGGCCAGGGTGGCTAAAGCAAAGGTCTAGAATACAAACTAGACTATGATTTCAGAGAGATTAAGTCAAACAGAAATGGGAGGGTATTGCATAGATGTTGAACCTTAGAGTGTAATCAGATTGTCCCAGCTCCTCTGAACAAGCTGGGAATGAGAAAGGGTAGAGAATGGGGAAGTTATTGAAGTAGCTGGAGCAAAAGGTATTGTTGGAAGGGGCCATAAAGAGTGCGACAAGATAAAGACGTAGCTGGCAGTCTCGAC
Source organism: Ochotona princeps (assembly GCF_030435755.1). Taxonomy (NCBI): domain Eukaryota; kingdom Metazoa; phylum Chordata; class Mammalia; order Lagomorpha; family Ochotonidae; genus Ochotona; species Ochotona princeps. The sequence goes on along the minus strand of NC_080843.1, from coordinate 37,540,952 downwards.
ATCTATTACCCTAGAGAAAGAGATCTGAAATATTTAAAATGCCAGTAGTGATATGATCTCGGTGTACCAGACAACTTTTAGAATCTCAGTATTGTGCATTCTCTAAGTATGACTATATTCCACTAACGAATGAAATACTCATCTCTTCCAATTACAAAGAGTGTGAACCCTTCACAAATCATTCCCTACAAAATAAAGCCCCTATGCACACTCCAGCCAAATAAATAAGCTACTATAGTGATAATAACAAGTTCTGTCTTTGGAAATCAAGACGTTTTAGGGTGCAGAGCTACACTTTAAAAAGTCCTGCTTTTTAAGATTTATTCTATTTTTTCAAAGATTTAGCTATTTTTATTGGAAAGGCAGATATACAGAGAGGAGAGACAGAGAGGAATATCTTCCATCCAATGATTCACTCCCCAAGTGGCACTTCAGATGGCTGGAGCCAAGCCAATCCAAAGCCAGGAGCCAGGAACTTACTCCAGGTCTCCCACGTGGGTACAGGGTTCCAATTCTTTGGGCCATCCTTGACTGATTTCCCAAGTCACAAGCAGGGAGCTGGATGGAAATAGGAGCTGCCGGGATTAGAACAGGCGCCCATATGGGATCCCGGAGCGTGCAAGGTGAGGACTTTGGCCGCTGCGCTATCGCACCAGGCCCTATTTTATTTTCATTGAAAAATCAGATATACAGAGAAGAGGAGCGACAGAGACAAAGATGAATCTTCCATCCAATGATTCACTCCCCAAGCGGCAGCAATGGCTGGAGCTGAGCCAATCCAAAACCAGAATCTTGGATCCTCTTTCTGGTCTCCCACATGGTGCAGGGTCCCAAGGCTTTGGCCTGTCCTGTACTGCTTTCCCAGGCCACAAGCAGGGAGCTGGATGGGAAGTGGAGGTCACCATGATTAGAACCAGTACCCATATGGGATCCCAGCATGTGCAAGGCAAGGACTTTAGCCACTAGGCTATCGTGCTAGGCCCTCTTTTTTTCTTTTTACAAACTCAAAAGGAAGCATGAACAAGCATCAGACCCAACACACTCGATTCCTGACTTTCTAGCAAGACCTATGAAACTTTGCTCAGATCTTTTTGCCTATTTGTCCTTATGTATACAAAAAAGCAAATAATGCTGCTCTCACAATGTTACTCTGAAGATACAAGACTTAAAGAATTTAAAATCATGTAATATGGCATATAATGTAATATGATTTACTTTTATATAAAAAAAAACATAATTGCTAGTTCCACCCTTTTTCTATTCAAAACCTTGAGGCAAGCTGGACAAGAACCAAGCCAATTAGTGTCAGAATTTGATTCATTTTGTAACAGAATGAGAGTTCTAAATGATATGAATTAATTTACACAATGGGAAGGCCAAGAGAATGATATTTTTAGCATATACAGTAAGCAAGGTATTATGTAAACACTGGTCAATTTAATCTCCAAAACAGACAAAATACATATTTTTATTTTAATTTAAACATAAGGAATCTGAATCATTGAAAATTTAAGTAACTCACGGAACTCACACACGATTTTGGAACCAGTAATTATTTCTCACACATGCTTATTTCAGAAACCTCTTTACACTCTATTGAGGTGGTCCCCTACTTCTCTCCCCCGGGTCTTCTTTACCCAGCACTGTTTTAAAACATGATGTTAGGACCAGGTCTCCAGTCTAAGAATAGCATGTGAACATGACCCATGTAGACTTCTGCTTGTCTGTGCCTTTCTTCTCTGAGTCCCACATGCCACTGTGCTCTGTCTGTTCTTTAGTTTTTATGATCAGAGCCCTTTATAAATCACTGTTATTCCAGAGCAGTCACCAAGGCATGTCTCCAGCCAGCCAGCAGCCTACAAATCCAGTCAGTAACCTTCTTTGACCATTGTTACTCAACTTTGTAGATCCCAGGCAGTCATCTTCAAGTCTTCCCACTATGCTACCCCTTACATGCAATCTATATAAAGACCTATTGTTTCTGCATCCTGTATATTCTATATATGTGTGTGTAGATATATTATATATATAATCGTTCCATTATATAGATACAATCTTTCCAGTATATGTGTGTGTGTGTGTGTATGTGTGTGTAAAATATTTCTGTTTCTATTTCCATAAGTGGCATTCTGCTCCAGATTACCAATGATCATTTATCTGACTTCCTAATTTTTCTCATACTCTCTCTTCCCTGTCACCAACCTATCCACACATACGGTTTTAAAGGCACCTATTCATGTACTCCCTTAAAATATTTCTTTGGCTTCTTACTGAACTTCAAATGAAGCCCTTAACCATTTTCAATAAAACACATTACCAACAACATTGTGCAACCACTCTCTTGCCCTGTGCACCAGTCATAAACTACCTCTTTATATTTCCAGAATCAAACAAAGCTCCTTCGTATCTCTGAGACAACATAAGGCTGACTCCTTCCCATCCTTAAGGTTCCTGAAGAAATGTTTCCTCTCTAGCTCTGCGCTCATTTCAATTGCTTTACGGTCATCCACAGTCTGCAATTACAGAGTTGGTTGTCAAGAGAAAGAAGAGCATTTCAGACAGAGAAAAGAACAAATGCAAGTGGAAGTATCTTGACCTCAGGTTAAACAGAACTATATGTATTTGAGAACCTGGAAGAAAAATTATTTAGAAACAACCTTTGTGTTTTCCTGTAACTACAGAAATAGGGTTGTGTCTGTTTTCTTCATCAGTTAAGGAAGCCCAAGCCTAGTGCCTAACATATAGGCACTCAGTTGACATGGACATTCAGTAAATATGTAGCACATGCTTACCTCCTATGAAATTCAAAAAGACTGGACACCGCTGATTAGCACTTGCTTGGTTTGCTCTGTCTCTATAGCAAGGTCTTTAGCTGGTATTTTATACAGAAACTTGTGTCTATCTACCTAAGAGACACATGGCTCATTTGTAATCACTGATGCTTATCTATAGATCATTTTGGTCTCCTGTTTCAGACTTGATTTAATAAATCAATGTCCCATTTCTTCTCTCCACTAGCCCCTCCTTCATCTTTAGACTTATTCTCCAAAAACAGGAGGTTGGTGTGAAATGTGGATTTACCTTGAATGACAGGTAACCCACAAGAGTATCTTAGCACTTCTTCAGCCTGCTATCTTACCAAAGACCTTATGAACACCATACAGACATTACAATAAAGCTGATTTTTTTTGCTTAAGAAAATATATCTCAAAGTCTGCATATGTTCAACTCTGTAAAATGAGATTTGTTTTTAATTTTTAAAAAACAGCAATGTAAGGATAAATTATAAAGTAGAAAATCATATATTTGATACGAATGCTAAATATAGAATCATCTACTGCAAATATTCAATAAATTATTACTATTAAATGCTTTTTTGGTGTCTAACTGTGGGTTAAATTATTTTGCTTATTTTTAATGATAAAATTCCATATGCTCTGGGATTTCCCTTACCCCATCCCCAAATTTCCTCCCCCCAACTGATTTCCCCTATATTATTATAATTGTATAGTCCTTCATAAGCAGTCATAAGTCCATCACTCTACTGTTTAAGAGTATCATGACATCTTAGGTATGGTGGCAGAGAGTCCAGCATCCTAATGTCACAATAGATTGAACAGTTTTGTTGGGAGTCCATTTTGATTTGAAAGCATACTGCATTGCATCTTCATATTTGGATATGATAGTCTCTGTTACACCGTTACTATACATTCCCTTAAATGCATCTAGCTTTAGTCCTACACAGTATGTATTGATATGCAAGTTTTACAAAAGAGAAAAATTACTGAAATTAAGCAAATTTTTCAAGGGTATAAAGCTTATAAGTAGCAGAACCCAGAATACGTGGAACATAAGACAAAGATCTGAGTGTTCAAATTATTTTACATGTAAAACCAGAATGTTAATAGGAATGCCTATTTTAGAATTGATCATTTTGGTCATCTTTTGTTACACATCAATGCTGCAGAAAAAATACAATTCCAAGATCTCTGTGGTTCACAGCAATAATCATTTGTTTTTGCTCATTCATGGGTCTAAGTGTCAGGTGCAGTTAACCTGAATTTGACTGATCTCAAACTCTTCAGGGGCTTTCTGGCCAGAATCCATCATCACAGCAAACACAGGTCTATCCATTTCTTCATCATTCTGAAGGAAGAACTGAGACAGATGGCAGAAGGCAAATGGCAACAAGCAGCAACGCATTTAAAGTTCCTGTTTACTTCATATTTCACTGGCCAAAGTCAGGTTGCATGGCCAGGTTCAATATCTACTCTGCAAGAAAACACATTTCACTTATATATCTCAGAGACACTGTCAATTTACATAGTAAAATGTATACATGTATAAACTACAATCTGAAAATGAAAACTAGGAGCAATGATCCAATCTACTACAGTACACATAATTCTTGTTTGAGTTAAGGAGTGATCTTATATCCAGTCACTTTGACACAAGACAAAGTAAATAGAATAGATCAATACTTTTAAAACTATAGTTATAAATAATAAAATTGCTGAGATATGTTTACTTACAAGGTTAAAGATAAGCATATACAACCGACTTGAATTATTTGCAAAACAGAATGCATCAAAAACAGATGAAGTTTCCAAAACTCCCATCTCCATAGAAAAAAATCAGGAGTGATTTTTAAAACTGTCATATCAACAGCCATTAGGTACTAAAATTTATCATAAGATGTTACTTCATAAGTAGTAACCTATAGAAAGATATTAAAGATCAATGGAAAATAATTAAGAATTAAATATTCTATTTACTATGATGGACTGGGAGAAAGAAAAGAGAAAGGGCGATGAAATACCTTCATAAAGCTGTCCTTAATGAAGAACATTTTTTAAAACATAAGAAAGCTAAAATTCCTGAAGCATTGATCAAGAATCTTGGAAAAAGGAGTGAGCACTTGGCCTAACAGCAAAGATGGTTCTTGGAACACCTGTATTCCATATTGGAATAGCTGTGTTTGAATCCTAGTTTCACTCCTGATTTGAGCTGCCTGCTAATGCTTATCTAGTAAGGCAGTCTGTGAAAACTCAAGTAGTCTCTCTCTCCTTCCCTGCCTCCCCCTTTTCTCTTTTTCTTTCTCTTCCTCCCTTTCGCTCTCCCTCCCTCTCTCCCTTTTACAGGAAGGAAAACAGGAAGGAAGGGAGAAAAGAAGGAAGGGTGGGAGGAAGAGAGAGAGAGGGTAGGGAGAGGGAGAGAATGGGGAAGGATTGAGGAGAGATAGAGGGAGGGGAATACAATTTTATAAAATGAAATCATATCATTATTTCTTTTACCAAAAAAATTTTTTATTTGCTACAGGACAGAAAAAATAAAACGCAAATCAAATGCTGAATTTTTATAAAATTCTTACCAGTGTTTTTAAATATTAATAAATTAGCTCTAAATGTTTGAAAGGTTGGAATCATTGTATAATTTAACAACACATGCTAACTTTAGATGTATATATTGGGCCCGGCACAATGGCCTAGCAGCTAAAGTCCTTGCCTTGCATGCACTAGGATCCCATATGGGCACCAGTTTTAGTCCTGGCGGCCCTGCCTCCAATCCAGCTCCCTGATTGTGGCCTGGGAAAGCAGTCAAGACAGCCCCAAACCTTTGGAACTTGCACCCACGTGGAAGACCCAGAAGCAGCTCTGGGTTCCTGGCTTCAGACTGGCTCAGCTTCAGCCATTGCAGCCACTTGGGGAGTAAACCATCTGATGGAAGATTTTCCTCTCTGTTTCTCTTCCTCTCTGTATATCTGCCTTCCCAATAAAAATAAATAATCTTCAAAAAAAGTACATATTGATGTTCTGATATAAAAGATAATGAAATTAGTTCTTTATAATTCTTTCCAATCCTGATTTTTCAAAATTCTGTTCAATTACTTCACCATGGTTTATAACATTTACATTTCCCTACTACATCTCCCACTGGCTCAGGCCAGCCATAATCACCCTCATGTTATTCCTTAGCTATGCAAAGATCATTCCAGCTTTAGATACTAATGATTGATCTCTCTCATTTCCTGGTACACTCTGATCCAAATATTTACCAAGCCAGCATTTTCTTGTGCTCTAGGTCTCAGTTCAAAAGTCACTCCCTCAAAGAGGCTCCTCTAATTCCAGACCCTCAGATACTCAATGTGTCACCATGTCATTTTCCTCATAGCTTTTGTCACAATCGGAATTGCCCTTAACAGGTGTTATATCTTTGCTCACTATCATGTAAATTCCGTGGGAGAAGGAATGACTTACTCATTTCTATTTAGAACTATGACATCATTTTATTAATATATATTTATATTTCTATATTTATACAAATATGTTTATATAGATGTATTTATATATTGAAATGTGAGGTGGGAGGTGAAGAAAGAGAGAAAGAGAATGAAGGAAGAATGAATCTCTACTCCCTAGTCATCCTCACAGGCTCACAACAGCAGGGTCTGAGTCAGCCTGAACCTAGGAGTCCAGAACTCAAGCTGATTCTCCCACATGGGTGGCACAAATCCAACTATTGGAGCCATTATCTCGTCTCAAAAAAACTCTACATCAATCGAAAACTGGGATTGGATTGAAGCCCAGACTCGAACTCTGGCACTCTGAAGTAGGATACTGGTATTTCAACCAGCACCTTAACTCCTGTATTAGAATCCTTGTCTCAGAACTGTGACACTTTTAAGAAAATCTGAAGATTTTTGTTATAGATTGGAGAAAGCTTTTTTCAAATCCCAGCACATGACCTTGTCTCAAGCCAAGCATCAAGACTTTGAGATGAAGGCTTAATATTTACCTTAGTATTTAGCAGTTTAGAGTTATTTCTCTGTCCTCATTGCACTGCACAGCATTTTAAAAGATTTTTACCTCTGGGTTTTTTGTTGTTGTTTTTGTTGCTGTTGTTATTTGTTTGGTTGGTTGATTGTTTTTGTTGGGTTTTTTTTTTTTTTTTTGCTATCATATTTTTGATGCATTTTGAGAGGAACTTTCACTGGAATCCTTCTACACCAGAATCATCAATTTGAATTCTGTGTTAATTTTATAAGTAAAGATTTTTAGTTTTCTTCTTTATCTAAAATTGAACTTTAAAGGAAAAGATGGTGTTGGAAGCTAAGCAGTATGAACCAATATGACCATTATTATTTGTGCATTTGGGAAATGTAATTGAGAAAGTAGTGGAGGATGACCCAAGCATTTGAACATCGTCACACATGTGGGAGACCTCTACCAAATTTCAGGGTCTTGGTTTCAGTCTGGCACAGCCCTGGATGTTACTGTCCCTCCACTTGGTGGTAAATCAGTGAATGAAACATTCTCTCTCATTTTCGCTCTCGATCTCTTCTTCCCTCCTTCACTCTATCCTCTCTCTCTTTCTCGCTCTCATTTGCTCTGTCACTCTTTCAAATAAATATTTTTTTTAATTAGGCACACTGATAAACACTGACCCCTGAAACTTGCTTGGATCTCCTTTAAGAAACACAAAATATATGGAATATTATGAGTGAATGTGGATTTCAGGTCTGACTTCTCCATGTTAACATTTTGAAACATTACTCTATGTAATGACAGCAAGTATCTAGATGAATGGAGACTTTAAGGTTGACTACATCAGCCAACAGACCTTGGAAAGATTTCCTAATCATTGGATTGGCAAGATCCACAGCATCTCAGAACCATAAAAACCACTTAAGCAGATCTCTCACAGCATGCTTCACATTGGGAACCCCAGGGTGATATTGGGTGGCCATTCCCCATCTCCAGATATGGTACGGTTGGGAGGCTGGTTGCAGCTTCTCCAACTTGTCTCCTCCCTCCCCCAGATTTGAGAAGAAGAAGAAATTTTGGAAACAATGGTCTCACTTTCCCCTTACCCTCGATCCTCCCCACCCTGATCAACTATGTAAACACCATCAAAAAGTATTAAAAAAGAAAAAACCACTGGTTTCTTCCTGTCCAAACATAAATCATATTAAAATAATAATCTGAATGACTCAATCCAAAATCACCATCCACCAGGAATTCTCCATCTCATTCTATCTGTAAAAATACATTAATATTGAGAAGTATTCAGTACAGTGCCTGGAACATATTACATAAATGTCTGACATACATACTGTATTAAATGTCTATTTTTAACATACTGATTTTACTTGGCAAGATACATGTTTGAATAACTATATCCAAAACTCATAATACAATGTAAACAAAGAACTTGAACTAGGTTGAGATGGAGCTGCAAGTGTTTGGATGGGTGCAATGGCAAAAGGACCGAGGGGAAATTTAAGAAACAACTGACAGATTCCTCTGAATCTCTCCTAGAAAATATGAGTTGCGATGGATCAACAGCCCTGAAAGTCCTCTTGTGCACAACCTCATTTATATATTTATGTGAGAACAATCATCTTTCCATGGTTGCAATTTTTTGTGTGTGAAATGAAACAAACTCTCCCAAGTTCTCCCCTCCCAGACTTTCTCCAAAAGGAATATAGTGAATGTTTACTTTCTTCTACAAATCTGTACACTTGTTCCTAACTGGTCGATTATCATAAAATAAGGTGCTATTGACAAAGTTGAGTGGGACTTTGAGAACTGGAACTCCATTTAGGATTTCTCGTTATTGACTGCTTTCACACTCAGGCCAACCAAATGCAAATAACTCCATCATTCATCTCTCTGACCCATATTACTCTTTTTCCCTTCTATTTTATTTTTTATTTTATTACACAATTCCATAGGCGTTGGGATTTCCCTTTTCCTATCCCCAAATTCCCTCTCCCAACTTTATTACAATAGTATAGATCTTCATGAGCAGTCATAAGTCCATCATTCTGCTAATTTAAGTGTATCCTGACATTGCAGGTACAGACAATGGCAGACCTTCCAGCATCCTATTGCTAAGATATATTCAACAACTTCATTGTGTGACCCATATTTCTTCAACAGATCTCCATTTAGAACAAGTTTCCAGAATTTTATCTCATTAAAATAAATCCCAATTTTTAATTTTATCTTTAAAAATACTTGGCTGGGCCCGGCAGCGTGGCCTAGCGGCTAAAGTCCTCGCCTTGAAAGCCCCGGGATCCCATTTGGGCACCGGTTCTAATCCCGGCAGCTCTACTTCCCATCCAGCTCCCTGCTTGTGGCTTGGGAAAGCAGTCGAGGACGGCCCAATGCATTGGGACCCTGCACCCATGTGGGAGACCCGGAAAAGGTTCCAGGTTCCCGGCTTCGGATCAGCACGCACCGGCCCGTTGCGGCTCACTTGTGGAGTGAATCATCGGACGGAAGATCTTCCTCTCTGTCTCTCCTCCTCTCTGTATATCTGGCTGTAATAAAATGAATAAATCTTTAAAAAAAATACTTGGCTGATTTTTTTTTTGCCCTTTATAATTACTACTAAGCTATACTGCTAGTTGACAAACAATGATTTCCTGCTTAAAATTCTGATGTAAAATTTCAACACTTGCAGTTTCTTCTTTATCTCTACACAGCAATATTCTCTGTGACACAGAAACTTTGTATAGTTACTGGACACTGAATACACAGTTTAACCACAGCAGATATCTTTTATTTTATTTGTTCTTTATGTTATGTACAAAAAATTCAGAAGTTACTTCCAAGATGCATCCTTATTCCCTCACATGGCAACTCAGATGGTGACCAGATTACCCAAATCAAAGCAGGTTTTTCCATAAATCTTAGATCATAAAACATCTATGTCTATATTTCTGAATGCTAATCCTCAACTATCAATCATTCAGGAATACTGCAGTGTCATGCAATAGTTACAGGAGGAATTTTTTTAACTGCTAAATGTGCTAGTATTAGATCGTGTCTCAACTGCATATCCCATTGAATCCAGCTGTATAGAATGATATTTTACATAAATAATCCAGATGTATAATTCATATGATATTCTGCAACACCACTCAGCTCTGACCTGGAAGGGTTGGATCTCAGTGCTAGCAAAACACCAAATTAATACAAAGGAAGCCACCCATCTGCTGCACAACTGAGCAATGACTGCAGGTACAACCTACCATGGGCAAATGCACTCAATCACCATAAAAACTGCAATGTAACACTGCAAACCATATCTACATTTTCAAATTATACATCCTATTCTTTTTATTTCCTCAAATAAACTCTGTGCTACTATATTTATTTAATCATCAGAGAAAAACTAATGAGAGCATAAATGTAGCCAGCCATGAAAAATAAATGCCCACCAGTCAGTGTAGGTTATGTATTAAGATGTGGGTTATATCAAGGCAGGTTATTTCTGCAGGGACTTGCTTCCCACAAATCCTCAAGCATATACAGTGTTCCACAACAGATTGCTCTGTCAGGCCTTTTGCCTCTGAATTCCAGGTGTGCTCAATTTTGCATCTGTTACTATACAAATGCATCAGACTCGAACGGCAAACCATATGGCTACCCTTACTGGACTTACTCTCAATCACAAATATGCACAAATTACCAGTACAGAAGCTGGTGCTATCTGAAAATGCCCAGAGTGAGTGGTGTTGGGTTGGGTGCACAGACATAACTCAACATGAGTTTACAACAGCCCTGAATGTACTGTCTGGTGCTTCTCAGCTGACCCTGATCTATGGTACCTGGATAACAAATGTGCACATTTACAATAGCCTGTTCAGTTACTGCTCTGCACCAGGAATCAAGGAAGTTACAAATAGCCCCAAGTCTAAATACAGGAGTGACATACAGTAATAGTGTCATTATCAGGTAATAATTCCATGTCTATCACTGACTCCCACTGGCAATAAAAATGATAGCCTATAGCAAAGTGACCACTAACAGACACTAGAAAAGGATCACGAATTATACTTAGTACCATGATCATACTGTCAATTAGCTTTGCATGTGAAGATGGGCTCACATGTGCATGCCCATGTGTGTATTTAGGAGTCTTTGGGATGCAGCTTAAACATGTGTCTGCTCATTAGTCCATTAGCAAAGACACATTAAGTCAAATAAAAGAGGAATGTTCATGTCTTAGAATTTTTCCAGCAAGGCCGGTTAATGAGTGATCATATTTCCACTGCACAGCAGTTCTTTATATGATACAGTCATGGGTCTCCAAACATTCCCCCAGGACAAGATGCTTTTGAGCAGGGAACTCTCTGTATGTCCAAAAATACTGAAGCTTCCCCATATATTCCCATAAGCAACAGAGAAGCGTTCACACAGAAAGATCTACTTTGAATTTTGAAGCAAGTAAAAATAAAATCTTCAACTCTGCATATTTACGGTGTTTTAAGAAAGATTCTTATTGAAGATGTTGTTACACCTCTTGTATCAAGGACTTAACATAAACAGTGCTTGAAGCAATCTCGAATTATCTAGGTGTTCTTACTCAGGGAAAACAGAAATTCATGGTACTCCACCACCACTTTTACAAGTTTCTTACTTATTTTTGCCAATAATAAAATGTCAGCAAAGCAAAAATATAAGAGAAAGTCAGAAATTAACTTTATTCAACAATATTTGAAACAAATCTTATTTTGCAGGGATTAGAAAATATTATAAATATTGACTCAAAGAGAAATAAGAGATCTGCAGGTTCAAAACTAGACCCAAAACTAATACTACGGAAATGTTACTGTTACACAACTTCCGAGTTTTTTGACAGCGATATAAGTTTAGTACTAATCCAAGTAACAAGCTATGTAGCACCAACATTTTCTGACATCATTTGGCTTTTGAAATTTTTTCCTTGCTTCCTAGTACATGGTGATGTTAGCTGTAGTTCAGTTTTATTTACTTACTTATCATCAACTTGGGCAATAAGTTACACAGTTAAGGGCATCATATACTTTATTATGGACACTTGTACTGATTTAATTCTTTCTCTTTGGCAGATAAATTCACCACACATAGCAGTATTATCCAGGGCAAACATTAATAAGATCCACAAGATGTAAGGAGTTTATTTAAGTTCCCTGCCCTATCCTTAAAATCTGACGTTGAAACTGTTTTTTATTTATGAAGAACCAAAACTCCCTGACCCTACCTCATTAATACAGAATGCACTGACACAATTTACTGCTATAGGCAGAACTTTCCCAAGTATGGATTCCAGCTTTTTCGAAGAGAACCCAATTTTTTTAAATGGCCCCTTATGTTTTGGGATCCAAGGTTTTGAAGAGATTTATGACTGTCATCCAGAAAATATGAAGTGACAAAGGACAAAGGTTTTAGAGCTCTTGAAAATGGGAGTACGCCAGAAGGAAACAAGCAGAATACTGCTTGTGACAGGCTTATCTGACCCATATTAACTAATTCTCTTTGACTGTCCAATCTCCTACCAATTTGCTAGCTGGCATTAATTATGCAGGAGTAAACTGTACAGAATAGACACTAGCAAACTCTGAGGGAAAAAAATCAGTTAAACCAAGGATCAAAGAGAGTAATTTGCTGCAATGGATTCAATAATAGCCATCATTAATGTTAATGTTATTAACTATTGAGCCATCGTAATCTCAAACATGAATAGTATTTGTATCATGTCTTAATATTGTTCCTTCTAAGATTGCTAAATTTGCAATGTGTTCACCTGAGTAAACAGATAGTCTGTATTTTTAGCAAAGAGTTAGAGACTCACAAATATCATATACCTTCCAACAAAACTGATGTTCCTATTTTTAAATTATAAGAAATATAATTTCATCTAGTCATTTTACTTTCATATTGTTAATACAATAATGTGCTTTGGGTATTCTTGAAGGATACTGTCTCAAAAATTTTAGAATTGTAAAACCTGTTGAATTACTGAATTTTATTCATGAGAAGCAGAGGCAATGCAGCTGGTTAGGTTTCCTCACCAGCAAACTGAACTTACCTTATATCAACCCATACTGTCACATAACTCTAGCTCATATTGATAGGTCCTAATGTTGTATCATGGCATTCAAGTAAAAATAGATAAACTTAACAGAAAGAACCATAAACATTAAATTTGTTAATGCTAACTATTGAAACATTCCCTAAACTTAACATTCTCTATTCTTGGTAGCAGCAATTCAAATTTCAATTTTAAAGCAATATTATGGTAAACATTTTTAGTAGTAGTTTTCAGTCGAGTTTAACGATTTTCACTGAGTTGAAACTCTAAGTGTAACTCTTCGTGTATAATATATGAGTGTATATAGATCCATATGATTTCTTTGTGCCTTGTTCTGAAATCTTTTTTTTTTTTTAAGATTTATTCATTTTATTACAGCCAGATATATACAGAGGAGAGACAGAGAGGAAGATCTTCCATCCGATGATTCACTCCACAAGTGAGCCCCAACGGGCCGATGCACCGATCCGAAGCCGGGAACCTGGAACCTCTTCCGGGTCTCCCACGCGGGTGCAGTGTCCCAATGCATTGGGCCGTCCTCAACTGCTTTCCCAGGCCACAAGCAGGGAGCTGGATGGGAAGTGGAGCTGCCGGGATTAGAACCGGCGCCCATATGGGATCCCGGGGCTTTCAAGGCGAGGACTTTAGCCGCTAGGCCACGCCGCCGGGCCCCTGAAATCTTTTTAAAACAATCTGCAAGGTGAAGATTGATAAGTCCAATCTATTATAAAACTCAGGAGAGAAGGGGATGATCACTTACAATAAACTAAATTATAGTACTTAGTCAAACCACACTAAATTTTACATTCAGAGATAGTTCAAATTATTTTAAAAATTACAGATACATATAAATGAAGCAAGAATTGCAGCATATTTATGTGCTGATAAAGTGATCAGGTAATAGAAGCATGTCTACAATGATAAAGGGCAAGACACAAAAATCAATACATTTAAAATTTCAGCTAGCTAATAATTGAATAATTGGGCTACTGCTCTTGAAAATACAGCCCTTCAAATGAGATGAGTCAGTCTCCATTACAAAATGAAGACTTATGAGCTGACACTGCAAGTACCTGAAATGTTTTCCAAAGTTCTTAAGTCAACCCTGTCCTCATGCGAGACTGCTAGTTGCATACCCCCAACTGCCAGTCTCTTCTGTTGCCTTTCTTCCAATTTTTTGCTGGGTACCTGGATACTCACAATATTTCGATTCTTACAGCTTCCTCTATGGCTAAGTACGATCATAGGACTAAGTTTACCCAATGGCAGATACGCGTAAGTCATGTATTAATTTCTAACCCATTTAAATAACAGGTAACTGGTACTATTCTTTCATTCCTTTTTCATTTCTTCCTTTGTGCTTCTGGAATGCTGATGAGACAACAAAAGCTGAGCTAACCAGTATATACAATAATTTGATCTTAAAAATGGAAGATACAGGGCCCAGCATGGCCTAGCGGCTAAAGTCCTCGCCTTGAATGCGCCGGGATCCCATATGGGTGCCGGTTCTGATCCCGGCAGCTACACTTCCCATCCAACTCCCTGCTTGTGACCTGGGAAAGAAGCTGAGGATGGCCCAAGGTTTTGGGACCCTGCACCGTGTGGGAGACCCGGAAGAGGTTTCTGGTTCCTGGCTTCAGATCAGCACAGCACTGGCCATTGCGGTCACTTAGGGAGTGAATCATCGGATGGAAGATCTTCCTCTCTCTGTCTCTCCTCCTCTCTGTATATCTGACTTTGTAATAAAAATAAATAAATCTTTAAAAAATCTAAATAAAAAAATGGAAGATACAAACAATGCAAAATAACTAGACAGGAGAAATCTGAGCCCTAGCACCATATTAGTCCTGGAGTAACTGCCTCTAGATTTTTACCTGAAAATAATTGTATTTACATCTTTCCTAGACCACTGTTTTGCTTTTATCTCACAGAGATAACCTAATCTTTTCGGAAATGCACTGATGTCCAAAATCCTTGAAAATGTTGACAATTCCATATTTGGATGGTGATGTCAAATGAGAACAGGGTACTTGTTTAGGAAAACCAGCATGGCTTACAAAGTTCAATTTTTCTAAAAATAGATCTATCTTCTCCAGAAAATATTTCTAACAGCCTGAATTTTTAGTCTTTTCCTTCTAGTAACCAAGTCCAGAAAGAACCTACCTTGAGTTAGCTACCTTTATTCATCAGATGCAGATGGCATAAGATCTGTTGATTGATAGCTCATTCCTTTGCTCTGTCCCCCTGCAAAAAAGAAAAAAATATATTACACAAACCTCACACACCTGAGGTAGGCAACTTAGGCTTCTGTAATTCAAGAAACTGAGAAAAAAAAGATGAAGATTAATTATGGCCTCAGGGAAAAAAAACAATTCTGCCCTTGAGATAAAGTATGAATAAGGAAATAATAGTAAAGCCATACTGGCCTTCTGTCTGATTGCCTTTTATAAGCATCTTGATGAGGAGAGCATCGAACAACGGAGTCACAACAATAATGATGTTCAAACTGTCTGGTGGCGTCCATAAATGACCACACCCCAAATTCTCAATTTATATATATTCATACATTTTAAATAATTATGAGTTTGTATAAAATTCTGTGGAAATCTTATGTTGATTGTTTTCTTTTTCTTCTATGGGTCTATGATTTGGAAATATATATCAGTGGATGGGCAATTAAGGCAGGATTTGGGATGCTGAATCTCCTATCAGAGTGCCTTGAGTCCCAGCTGCATCCCTTGAGAGGAAGCAGGTGTTAACTCGAATACTTGGTTCTCTAAAACCCATGTGGAAGATTCCAACTGAGCTGCTTGGGTGCAGTCTGGCTCAGCCCTGGATACTGCAGGCATTCACTGTGTAAAATAACAAACAAAAGAATCACTGTTACATTAATTTTCTGATCTTAAAACTGAGTACCACATACTAGCACAATTTTCAATCCATGGAGTAATGTCTTCAATAATGTCAAAAGGAAAGCGATCCCCAAGAAAGCAAGGGTCTAACTCTTTCTGGTTTTATGTTTTGCTTGTTTTGTTTTATAAAGGGAAGAAGCTTATTGAAGCCTATGGATTTGGAAGCTTACCATTCAAACTTGGTCTAACTCCTGGTGATGGTGTTCTTACTGGCTTATTAGTGAGGCAGCAAAGAACATCACAGGGTAAGAATGAACCTGTTTGTTAATCTGCTTGTTAGCACACATTCCAAACCTTAGATACTCCTAAGAGGCAGGCAAGGAATAAACTTCACACAGCAGAGTTAGATGCTGGAATGTACCAATAGATGGGAAGATTTAAAGTTCTGCATCATTGCTGAACACCTACCCAAGTCCTGCTTGAGCCTGAGGCAAAAAGGGAAAAAATAAATCAGTGCTCCTTTTATTTTTCTTTTCTTCATGGAATTTTGTCTCGATTATTTTTTAAAGTTGCATTTACATATTATTTATTTTGAGTGCTGAGTGCATTGGTACCTTCTTAAATTTGGCACTTGAGATTGAAGCATATGATAAAATACCCTCTTGGGGCTCATCCTAGCCCTTGCCTGCATGTCAAAATCTAATGCTAGCTGTTAGTGGTACTTTTGTCAAGCTCGTTTGCAGCCTAGATCTTAGAAGATCTGAAATGCAACACCAGTTGATGCTCATTTGCTTCTCAATGTTGGATGATAATAGTGAAAACCTGTGCCATGTGGGATTTTGGAAGAGCTGGCATTAAATGACTTCAGAGTATTCTTGTTGTTGTCCTCAAAAATCTATTTCCTCACCTTCATAAGACAGGTTCACAACAGTTGTCAAACCTTCCTGAGATAGGAGCCATACAGACATATCAAAGAGTTGTGAGTCAGTGAATACTAAAAACTGTGAAACCCTTTGGAGAGATCTTTCTTCTTTTTAAAAGGAAGGCGTGTAGAGCTACCAAAACCTGCAGATACTTTAGAAGAATCAGCATCTCAAGTTTGCCTGTTTCAAATGACACAGCATCATCCTAGCGCCAGTCCGGGGCTTCTGACATGCACTGATGCTGAATGCAGCGCCATAACAAAAGGCTAGACTGATACTTTTCGTTGCCTCCAGCAACAGCTCAATGTTCTGTTTTATTTCATTTAGTTTTATTATTTGGCTTTTGGCTGGCCACCCCAAATGACTACCCTGCAGCGACAGTAAACACCACTCCTTTCCACGGAACTGGTGAGATCTTCCCATCAATCCTCATACATTCTGCCTTGTGGGGACCACAGAGATGGGGCAAACCCCTCTAGAGCATCTGCATGCTGTTTCACACTGACAGGCACATTTCACCTCATAAGGCAAATGCTGTCTGGAGAGTCGAGATTGTAGCCAAACGGCAACGAGTATTTCTGGGGATAAAAGAATTACCTAAATGTAAGATTTTTGTCAGGTAATGACCTCACCATTTTCAAAGTATCTCACAATTGCTGCCTGGTGATGATTACAGGGTAGGAAGCAGTGTGCTTAGTGCAAAGTCCAGATTAGGTCTATGAGGGAGGTGAAGTGTCTGGCAGGACTGACATGCAATGAAAGATTATAAAAACCTGGTTTCCCCAGCCTGACAATGAGCATGGTTAGAAAGAAACTTAATTGTGCTATTTAAGATTAGGAAAAGTACAGGGGGAACAAAGTTATCAATTCCAAACTTAAAATGCCATTGCACAATATGAGAATAAGTACTCATATGAATGGCGCAGCAAGAAAATTTTAAAACCAATAAAATAAAATACTTCTGCACACAGTGGAATTCAGTGCTGCAGGAGATCAGAGAGTCAAATGCAGTAACTGTATTTTAAAAGGACGCTGAATAATTTTATGACCACTATAAAAGAGAAGACAGACTTAAATAGCTGCAAGAGTTTCGAAATAAGGAAAATTCTGATATCTGCAAAAGCAGTGAAATCCTGGAGTGGCCTAACACAAACATTAAGATTAAGCATATTTTCTTTAGTTTTACCAAGCTCTCCCACTCTTACTGGGAAAAACACAGATCTACTCAACCTCCAAGCCTGTAAACTTGTTTTGCTGTGTGTTACCCTACTATGTTCCATCTTCAACACTTGTCACATGACCAAGACATTTCTCGTGAACTCTCTGGTGGTCCCTTCTCTGGAATTCATGGGCAGCAAAGTGACTAGTCAAATGCGGTTTACTTTGCACACAGATTCCTGAAACCTACTTTATACCTCAGTACCTCCCCAACTTCAGATCACAGTATAGACCCAAAGAATTACTCTGAGCAGGCTCCAGACTACACACAGAATTTCCATTAGATTTCAAACCACTATCCTTAAACTCTTGCTTACCACAGACCACAATAATCCATCAAAAATGCTTGTTAAAACAAGTTTTTTGGATATATTCCTAGGAGTGCTATAGCTGGGTCATACGGTATGTCGATTTTGAGTTGTTTGAATATTCTTCATACTGATTTCCATAGAGCTGTACCAATCTGCACCCCCACCAGCAGTGGAGTAGGGTTCCTTTTCCCTGCAACCTCGCCAGCAAGTGTTGTTGGTGTTTTTCATGTGGGCCACCCTTCCTGGCGTTAGGTGGTATCTCATTGATGTTTTAATTTGGATTTCCCTTATTGCCAGGGAGCTTGAGCATTTTTTCATATGCTTATTTGCCATTTGGGATTGTTCCTTTGTGAAATGTCTGCCCATTTCCCATGCCCATTTCTTGAGTGGCTTGTTTATTTTGGTGTTTTGGCTGTTCTGTAATTCTCTGTATACTCTGGAGATTAGCCCTCTATTACCTATGTAGTGCGCGAAGATCTTCTCCCATTCTGTGGGCTGCTTTTTTACTTTGTTGATTGTTTCCTTTGCTGTGCAGAAGCTTCTTAGTTTGATGAGGTCCCATTTGTTTATTCTGGTCTCGATTTCTACTGCTTTTGGTGTCCTTCTTAGGAAGTAGGGACCTACCCCTAGATCTTGCAGAGTATTTCCAACATTTTCTTCCAAAAGTTTGAAGGTTTCTGGATGTAGGTTTAGATCTGTTATCCATTTAGATTTGATCTTAGTATATGGTGAGAGATGTGGGTCTATCTTTTTGTTTCTACAGGCTATCAACCAGTTGTCCCAACAGCATTTATTGAACAGACCTTCCCATTTGCCTGGATTATCGTTTGTCCTTTTGTCAAAGATTATTTGACTGTATCTGTGTGGGTTCCCTTCTGGTGTTTCTATTCTGCTCCATTGATCTTCCTCTCTATCTTTGTGCCAGTACCAGGCTGTTTTGATAACCACTCCCCTGTATACGTCCAGAGGTCTGGGACTGTGATTCCCCCTGCTAACTTCCTGTTCTTCAGGATGGTTCTAGCTATTCATGGTTTTTTCTGTTTCTAGATGAACCTTTGGATCATCGTTTCCAGTTCTGTGAAGAATGTTTTTGGCAATTTGATTGGAATTGCGTTGAACGTATATATTGCTTTTGGCATGCACTCCTATGTTCATAGCAGCACAATCAGTAATTGCAAAAACATGGAAACAACCAAAATGCCCATCAGCAGAGGATTGGATAAGAAAGCTATGGTTCATCTACTCCATGGAATACTACTCAGCTATTAAAAACAACAAAATGCAGTTCTTTGTGGCCAAATGGGCCAAACTGGAAGCCATAATGCTAAGGGCAATGAACCAATCCCAAAAGGTTAGATACCACATGTTTGCCTTAATTTAAGATGATATGATGTTAAGCATAACATGTTATGTTATGGATATTATGTCATATGTAGTATATAAACTAAAATTGAACTGTGAATGGGGGGTCACAGAAAGTGGTTAAGAAATTGCATTTATTTTTAACATGTTGACTGCTCAATACCATGTCAATTAATTCCATAATGATGTTAAGTGCTGCAGATGGTATATTAGTGCTTTTATTTGACCGGGATGATATTCTGCTGACTCTGGCCTCAGACCAGAGAGGGTCTACCCAATAAGTAGTTGGACTTGACTGGACTATAAGATGTTGAACTAAGGTTATGCAACAAGGTGGAGGAACCCACCATGGGGGGAGGGTGGGGGGAGAATCCCAGATTCTATGTAATTACAACACAATGTAATTAATGAATAAATTTAATTTAAAGAAAAAGAAGGTTATGGAGAATTGAATTAAAAGATGAGCTTATTAAAAAAATGCTTGTTAAACCACCTTCTCCCTAAGACATAACAATAGGCTTGTACATAAACTGTATTATGACTGTTGATAGCTTCATCGTCTCTACTGAATCATTTCTTAATGATGATGCCCTAAAATAATTCCTTACATATTGCTAACATTTCTGAAGCTGGACTACATTTCTATATCCATATCATATGAGAATTACAGTTACTCATTAAGGAAGTCAAGATGTAACAGATACCAATATCTCCATTTGAAAAATGAGAAATCTAGCCTCATTTCTGTTTCAAGTACCTGCAGGTCTGACTCCTGGACCTTTTCAATGTACGGCATGATGCATTATTGCCAAGCAAGTCTAAACGATTTATTCACAAATTCTCCTCCTTCCTCTGTCACTTTAACTGTTCCAACACACCTAGAATGGTCTTTACTTTATAATAATCTATTTCCCATTACTTAGTGAACTAAAACTTTTATTTACTTCAGATAATCTTACACTCCAAACAATGATACATATATTTGTATAGGATGCTTTCTCATGCCTTCTTGGAAAATATACTTGCATCTATGTGACATAAGCAAAATCTACAACATTACTATTTTTTTCTGCTTCACAGATTCCAGAATATATCCATATCAATGTTCATATTTTCACTCATTTGTTCTCAGTTTAAACAACTTCTACAAATGGGTCAAAACTCTGAGAATACATAGCAGAAGATAAAACAGACTAATATTCCTGTCTTTATAGAATTTATACTCTAGTAGGGAAGACAAACAGTAGACAAAGCAATTCAGAATTTTTTTAGAACATTAGCTAGTCCAAAACATATAAATTAAGTAAAAAGGGAAAGCAGTATTAGGATGGAGACAAGGAGCTGAATTTAGATGACGTAGTAATATGCAAGGCTTCAATGAAAAGATGAGTAAAAACCTGACTGAAGCAAAGGAACTGACTTCATGAATGTCTGTGAGAAGCACTTTTTACACAAAGAAATGGCACGTGAACAGGGCTGAAGGTGGAATAATGCTAGTGTGTCTGAAGCAATAAGAAAACAAACAAACAACAACAACAACAACAAAAAACCAGGGTAGTCAGAGTGGAGTGAATGATAATGATATAAATACTGCATGCAAGTGAAAGCAGAAAAAGAGAATAGGAATAATAATTTAGGGACTTTCAGGAGACAGAGAGAAATACTGCGAGAGAATGAAATGAAAAAAGTTATGTTTTGCAACATCTCTAATTGAGTGAAAATTGTCAAAGGGTTAAGATGAGAAGCAGAAAGTTTACTTAGGCATCTATTACATAAATTCAGTCAAGTGACTCAGAATGAGATAAATTTTGGATACATTTTGAAGGTATAATTGGTCAAAAATGTAATAATATAGAATGTTGGAGAATGCAAAGGGTAATAACACCAAGATGTTTTCTGGAACAAATGGCTGGATGAATTTTCTATTAATGACGATATGGAAGACAGTGATAAGAGCACATTTTGGAGGTCTGTCTGGAAAATGTCAATTGTGTGACGATACTAGATGGCAAGTGGAAAACCAAATATCAATTTGCATATATGGAATATTTGGATGTATTTGGTATTAAAGAGGAAACAGCTAGACAGCAGACAAAAATAAAAAAAATGGATATCATTAGTATATCCATGGCATTTCAAGCCACACAGCACTGTAAGACCCTTAACTGGAAGAAATGAATGAACAGAAAGAGAAAAGATTTACATTCCAGACTGGAGAGACAAAGAATATGGTGAAGTACCCAAAAAAGTGAAAGGAAAGTAAGACAAACATTGTGACAGATGTGATACTGGGAAGTCAGGGTCATCTGTTAGAATGAGAAAAGGAGTCTCTACAAATTTATAAAATACTCTGCCCTGAAGTAGGTGCCATCTCACCCCTCTGATTCTTTAGTTAATAAAAATGGGAAGAAGTTACCAGTGACACCCTTTAAATGGCTCTCCATTCCATCAAGAATGAGCTATACAGGATTACGGTTGTGGCCTTCTTATGGGCTTTGTCCCTGCCCCCTTGTTGACTATCAGCCATTATTCTGCTCACCCAGATTGTGCTTAAAAGACACCCCTTGCACCATCTAGGTTCAGTTCTCGTCTGCAACTCCCCGTCTGATGCTGAGCATGAAGATTTCATCTTTAATATCTTTAAGAAATTTTGCTTTGTGTGCTGAAATTGTCCACATGAAAATTATTTTCTGTGATAGAAGAATTGCCGCTACCTTTGTCTTTTCCTGTCAAATTCCCTGCAACAACAAGATACCCTGGAAGTCAAATAGAGTAATTAGGCATTTCAATGAAAGTGTAACTGTTTATGTCAAAATCTTCTGATAGGCCAAGTACAGTGAGACTGGAGAAATAATCCTTAGATGTACCAAGAAGAAATTCAGATTTCCTTGATAAGACTGGTTTCAGTGGGGTAGTGCACGTCAAAGGATAATTTGAGCGGGTTTAGAGAAAAGAGAGTTTTTGGAAGCAGCAAGCCCACATAGATCAGTCTTTCAAAGATAAATGGAGGACATCTAGAGAATTAGGAGCAGGATATTATGTACTTTAAAGTGTCAAAAATGTAATTTTTGTAAATTGATTCAAATAATCCAACATAGAAGTAAGTCACAAAGGGAAGGGGAGAACTGTGGAAGTATTTTCCTTGAGAAAGGACGGCAGGATAGACTTTAATACAAGTTAAGACACAGACAAGGAGAGGATGTGAAGTTTTATTCTGATTGCTTTTATCTATGAATCAGGAAGCAGGGTTGTGAGGTGGGAGTCGGTGAGACACACTGGAGGATTTAAACAAAAAGATATTTGTTTCTCTCCCCAAAGCTCACTTAGCAAGATCCACCTGTGATCCCACTCTGAATTTCTGATTTTATGATAATAGGAACTGTTAAGCAGTTTCTGGAATGTGAACTCTGCTCTTCTGAGTATCCAGTTTTATCACCAGAATAGCAACAAAGTCTCTTTAAGAGAGTGCAAAGTGCTTGTCTCCCCAAAAGTTGCCTTTGGCAAGATCAAAGTACCAAGCCCCATTTCTCTGAATTTCCTATTTTGTCATGAGCTTTCAGTTTATGCTGACAATAGAAAGAAGAAGTTATCAATCACACCTTTCTGATGGCTTTGTTTTGAGCAACCCAGATAGGATTATGGATTCTGGCCCTTAGATGATTTTTGGATCCCCAGTTTCTGACGGTTAGTTGCTGTTCTATTTTCCCTAAAAAAAGTATGCTTGACAGACTATTTTTGGTTTTCCTCTCTTGGAGTTCCCCACTTGATTGCTGTGGCAGGAAGTTTCTGGTGTTAATAGATATCTCTGCTCACTGGAAGAAAAAAAGAAGAAGCGAGAGATATACAGAGAAAACGCAATATATAATACTAATCCAGGAGACGCCAGGAATTAGTAAATCGGTAGGATGGCTGGCAGCATAAAGTTCAGCCCCCAAATTAATGATCATGTGTTCAAAACGAAATCAATCATTTTTACTGTGCATTTTAGGTGCCCAAGATAGTAGTCAGGAGGCTTGTTTTAACTTGTTTTTAAGATTGTGTGTTACGGGTGTATCACAAAAGAAACCAGAATGGGCAATAGAAAGAATTTATAAGCAAAGAAATATAATGATTGACTATAGAATTCAAACTTGCTAAAGAATTAGGAGGGGAGATTAGAGAAAGCAAAAAAGTAATATCAAATATACAATTATGAAACTGAAGGAGTAAACCTGGAAGATAGGGTAGTAATCATTTGACGAAATGTTGGAAGTTGAGATAATGTGATGACCCAGATCTGACTTTGTAATAAAATAAATAAATCTTTAAAAAAAAAAACAAAATGGTGAGAACAAGGCTAGGCCTCCTGAAACATTCTGGGACATGTCCCTAATCTGACTTTTGCTATAACCTTGGGTTCTTAAAGAGTCCCGAAAAAGAGAAGTGAGGGTGCTTATCTCATCCAGGATGAGATCTTTTCTTTTATAGCTCAGGAAGGAAACAGTAAGCTGACTGAACCAAATTGTTTTCTGTAAATAGAATTGAAGTTCCTGTTTGCCTGGTTCTGTTGTTCCCTACTAGGTGGGATGTGACTCTTACTAATTGGATAGTTCAAAGTGCATGACATTTAAACTGGGTACCTGCGTTCCACATCAATATAGTTGATTGGGTCATTTGTATTGTGCACTGATGTGAGTTTGATTGATTGAATGACTTGCTTTACGTGCTACTGCTCTCTTAGTTGATTGGATGATCATTGCTTAGGAACCCCTGAACACAGATGATTGGGGCTGCCCCCCTCTTCCATATGTGTGGAGTGGGACAGTCCAACAGTTAGCACCAGCTAGTGAATAAAGACTCCTGACATTCTAACAGTTTCCCTCTGACTCATTTTTGGGAACAGATTTGATCAAATCGCAACAATAACACCTGAGTAGAGATATTTAAAAGATCCAAACTAAGTAGCTGTAGAAGTGGTTCCTTGGCTGAGTACATTAAGGCAAGAAACTGAGAGAGTAGGGCACTAATCATATAGACAGATTCTGAAATCTTTAAGCATGTAGCAGGAATGGGATTGGATTGACAAACAAATCCCTTTAAAGAACAAGGAGTACTACTGAAACCTACGACAGGGCCATGGATGTTCACAGCAAGCACTGCAGTAGATGATCCTACGGATACAGGAGAGAATAGTTGAATGTTTTAAAGGGTAGGATACATTATCTATAAGGATAGAAACGGACAATGAAATGGCCTGCCCCATATTTTAGCCATGTCTTCCAGGAATGTGTGAGAGAAATCTAAAATCCTTAAGACAACAATAGAGAAATTCTAAGTTTTTATAAGAGAGGGAAAAAAAAAAACAACTTTCACCAAAGCAACAGGAATTATTGTTGTTTGTTGTTTGTTTGTTTGTTTCCATTAGACTCTGTTTCAGAAAAGTTGAAAAGTTCAGGGGATATGAAGTAAGGTACCTGGAGAACCCTGCCTGAATTGATGTGTGCTTTCTGGGCTTCCCTTGGTAACTGACAAGAACAAGTGATACAAGCACAATGGATCAATCCTTGTGGTTCCAAGTAATGTGATGGAGGGCAGACTGGGAGGTTCAGGGGAAAATGGGCTGATGTCATGTCCCAATGACAAAAAGATAGAAGAAGAATGGTCTTAGTGCTACGGCACAGCTACCATCCTCAATGCTGCTGTGCTCCATTGGAGGACTGCTGCACCTCGTGCTCTGGTCCCTTTGAGACATCTGCCAACAGGTTTCTGTGCAGCACAAACTCCCAAGGCTCTTTTGAGGTTCCTCACAGTTTCCAGTCTCGCTCTGCACCAGCAGCCTAGGTTGTCTATGGAAAGTGAGATAGTTGAGAGCTAAGGGGGAGTTTTAAAAATAGTTCTAAATATATGTCTGCTCTGTTCAGTAAACTATGTGAAACATTTAGAAGAGAATTGGTCTACAGGCAATGATACAGATGAATTCGGAGTCATATTCTTGATCTAGCTGGTCATATTTAGTTTTTTAAATTTTCTTGCTGGGTCACACTTCACATCCAACTTGGAGAAATTGGGAGAATGACAGTGAGCTCTACAATGTTTCTAAGATTTGGCTACTAGATGAAATATGTAAGAGCTGATGAACTCTGAACTTCAGAGTAATAACACTTTTTTAGTGTGTTTTCCATACAGTATTTTTAGCTTTTGTCTTCTGTATTTGCTTTGTCGGACAATACCACCCCTAAAGGCATTACAGAAAATTAACAGAGATATATAGATAACATGCTGTTTCTCAAAGTAGCAAATCTCAAATTAATGAGTGTCCAAAAAAAAATAAAAGGGAAGGTGTCACTCAACACATTCTCCCAAATTACACATTGCAGGTTTCCAAGGTGATGCCTCTAAACATGAAATAAACCAAGCATCACTGAGGATTTCTACTTTTTTCTTATACATGCCATTATTCTCCACATAACCACAGTTTCAGGGAATGGAGTAGGTGGCAGTACAAGAGGATGCACAGGGCCATGATGGAAGGTGGGATAGGACTGGACGGGTCATTCTCAGGAACCACGCCTGGATAGTGTTTCTACCCCTAGTGAGCCTTCCACAGCACTACCATCACTCCTTGGTTTTCCAACACAGCCCTGGATAAAGAAACATTCTAGAGATTTTTACCCCAACAGACATTTGGAGAAAAGTGAAAGATGCAAGCTGGAAGAAACTCTAGCCGGTGAAATGCTTGAGAGTTTCTCATTTGAATATAAAGGATTTAGGACATCATGCTAAGCCTGCCACTTCTGTCCTATTTACTTACAGCAGAGATGATGCATCCTGATTACTGAAGGTTAGAAGCTACCAGACCATAGCATGTGTCATGCTACCTAACGACATAAGTCGTATCGGTAGCTGAAACATAAAAGAAATGCAATATATTAAAATTTATTATCAGTCCAGTAGGGAAGAGCCAGCTGGATAAATCAGCATAGACTTCAAATAATCAAGATAGACGAACCTGAAAATTTATCCACATCCCTATCTCAAAAGCTAACACATTTTATGCTCTTTCTCATATTTAAATCTAGATAAGTGAATTTCCAATATCCTTTGAGGATGCAGCTGTTGTTTAACACTGTGATTTCATATTTACAAAGCTCTTCTGCTCATAGGATCTTAGGCCATTTTACCAGCATAATTCAGTATTAATAACTATAAAAATAATCATTTCAGCTACATTATTCTACTGGGTAACTAGTCAGGAACACATTTATTTTCCTGTGCACTTAAAGTCTGCACTTTATTATCAAAGAGAAAAAAGCAACCAAATATTTTCATCCACAAAAGGAAAATGGAAATAATTAAATCCACCTAATAGACAAAAGAAGGATGTTTTCAAACAAACTCCACTTGTCAAAACCTTAGAAAACGACCTTATATGATCCATGAAGGAGGAAATTGACTTAGCAATGTGGTGACAATTTTTGACAGTCATGTAGGAAAGAATAGCAAAATTATACAGATTAGACTATTTGGATAATTTTTTGACTGACAGAATGTTCCCCGAATATAATAAAAATAAAAAGTAACTTGCAGATGTTTTTAACTGAATGAATGACTGGACCCAACCTCCTCTATAAACCCCAAAGCGATTCTGTGTTCTCTCTGCACCTCATGCTTTCACCCCTTCCAAAAGAGTAGCAGGATAGTTTTGGGGTCACTAACTACTGATGTTAATGCTGATGCAGTGTCATGTTTATTGTCAAATCCTCTGGTGATGTCCCTCTTTTCATGCTGGATAAATCTAATCCTCTTTCATTTTTCTCACCCACTCACCATTTATTTAATTTTGTCTCAAGATAGCTTTTTCTCAAATACTTATATATTGCTGCTCCCAATATTTAACACAGGAGCATAAGCAAAACAGGCTTTGGCAGAGTGTACCAATTCCAACTCCTCAGAGAATGACCACTGAGAATTGAATTTCAAATTAATGGAAAAAGAGGGAGAAGACCATCAAGCAGGAAAACGAATAAGTGCATTCTATTCGGGCTTTGTAACTGATATGCAGCTAACAAAGATTTTTAAATCGATCAAATAATCAGGATAACGATCCCTCATTCAATAACATTGCCCATGTCAAACACCTTCTTAGCATTTTATTTTGGTTGATGTACATATAAAAATCTTCTTGGGACTATACAACTTCTCACACTTTACAATGAAATCTTCTTTTAAGAATATTCTTTTCTTCCCTCTTGTTTAAATCATTCACACAACAGTCCTCCTCCCACAAAATGTATGTCATTCACTCAAATTAGATCACAAACTGAAGCAGGAGCATCCCAGAAGACAGGCTGAACACTGGACATTATTGGACTCTGTAGGGTTACTTAAATGATTCCATGGAAAGAAACTGAATTTCCATGTCACGGTACTCTGAGATGGATTTAAGACGAGACAAGGCAAGTAATAAGGATGTCTGTTGAATGTCATGAATCCCACTCAACCAATTAGTTGCTAAGATATAAGAAGATTTTCTCTCCCCTCTTTCTCACCCCCAGTGCAGCAGAGGCCGTGAAGTTATCAAGCACAGGGGACAGGAGTGCTCTGTCAGGGTCCAGCTGCTGCAGCAGGCTTCTAAATGGAAAATTACTCTGATTGTGAAAGTGCAATTTCATATGGCAAGCATCATCGACAATACCGAACCTCTCAGCTGAAACACAGAGAAAAGACCCAAGTATTTATCCCAATCTAATGACACAATTAGCTGAAGGTTTCATCTTCACATCTGAAGAGCCTAAATCAGACAAATGCCCTATGAGCTTTTCTGGTGGGGAAAGAACAACAGCCTCACACTTGGGTTACTTTCTTTTTTTTTTCTACAAAGTGACTCTACCACTTTACCCTGTTTAAAAGGCAAATTAGAGCTTTGTGTGCTAACTCCAGTTTGATGAGCACTTGACAAAACAGTTTTCAATCTCTACAAAAGTCCATCATTTCATCATAAAAAATTTCAAAAAAAATAAGTAACTATCATATCTAGGGGTTTATAAAGTAACAACACATATATTATTAGTGACTTCATGAAAAAGTATGAAGAATATACAAACCAGGGGGTATCTTTTTATCCAATAGCACTAATTCTGAGAGGCTATAATACTTTGTGCTAATTCCGAGAGATTATGTTAATCAAAACATTCTTCCATTGCGCTTAACATTTTGGAAACTTTGTTTTTAATATAAAGATTACGGTGTACTCACTCTATCTTTTGAGGCTGATTTTGATTTTTGAAAACTTCCAAAGTTCATTTGAACATTCATCAGTCAAGTCTGATGGCCAGAATCCCTGGTGATGACTTTTCAAAAACCAATACTCACTCTTTAATGAACAGCATGTTTATCAGGTCCATTCACTTAGAAACAAGCATTTATTGACTGATATATTGCTATACATCAGGTGCCAAGACTGAGAGTTACAAATAAGAAAACACATGCACTAGCCCCATTAAAGAGCTTAAAGTCTGTTGGGGAGAAATGGATATGTTGACAATTCTGATACTTTAAATGATTTACAAACACAGTGTTCTGAGACCACTTACAAATGGGTGATTAATTGCAACTGAAGGGATCATAGCAAGATTGGTGGAGAAAGTTGAATTTAATCTGGGCCCTGAAAGATGAGTAAGATTTCAACAGGGGAAATCAGTCAAGGATAGGATAGGAAGTATATGCCAACAA
Organism: Ochotona princeps; assembly: GCF_030435755.1. Taxonomy (NCBI): domain Eukaryota; kingdom Metazoa; phylum Chordata; class Mammalia; order Lagomorpha; family Ochotonidae; genus Ochotona; species Ochotona princeps. The sequence goes on along the minus strand of NC_080843.1, from coordinate 37,511,711 downwards.
ATATAATAGCAAAACCACAAATCAAGGGATAGTGTAATGGTTAGGATATTACAGGTATCCTGCAGGAAGTCAAGAGTTCCCTGCGAAATGTAAAGACTAGAAAACAGAATCATGACCACCTAGAAATGTACAGGTGGATAGCAGTCATAAGAACTTCTAATACTGGCTACAGAAAGTAGCCAGAGTGACTTGTAAAGGTCATGAGGAAAGCTAGCCCTAGTCAGAGCCAAACCCTTGTCTTCCGCCATCCAAGCCAATTGCCTGTGCACCACCTTGCGGAGTGAGACATCACAATTGTAGAAAGTGACTCTTGCAAGAAATCATGAACTGGAAGAGCCGAAGTTTAGTACTCATTTGCTATTGACTTGTGATAACAGGGAAAGGTTGTTATTCTCAGCAAGGTAGAACCAGTCAGGAGATGATATCACAGAGTGATATGACATGCAAAAGCTCCTAAAGACTATCCTGAAAACAGAGATAGAACTTTGAAGAGATTGACTGAAAAGTTTCTAAAGTCATCTAAGTAGGAGATAATGGGAGGCTGAACCAGAACCATGATGATTGACATAAAAAGAAGTGATAGATTCAAGTGCTTTTTCATGGATGAAATTGCTATGATTTGGTGATGAGAGGGAAGGAAGGATTACAGATGGTGATCAACCTTTTGGAGCCTGAATGAAGGCAAATAGTACCCTACCTTTTAAGAAAGGCATTTTTTCTTTTAAGAGGAGAGGCTGTGCATTTGGCCTGGGCATCATGATGCCAGTTAAGACACTCTCATCCTGTCTCAGAGTATCTTGGTTTGAATCGCAGCTCTGTTGCTGACCCTAGCTTCCTGTTCATGATCACTCTGGGAAGCAGCTGGTACTAGCTCATGTAGTTAGGTTCCTGTCACCCTCCGGAAGACCGCATTCAGTTTCCAGCCTCCGACTCTTGTCCAGTCCTAGATATTGTTGCAGTCTGGAGAACACACACACATTCTCTCCACTTGTTTCAGCCTAGAGGCCTGTTCCTCATTCAGTCTTCTTCTTACTCATCTCCCTTTCAAGTAAATTTTGAATAATAAGAAAAGGAACACAGAAAGATAAAGAGTCAACTCAATGGTCCCTTATCTAAGTGAATACCACTCAAGCACTTGCTATAAAAATTAGGACGTAAGCCTCTACCTGTAAAATATGCATGCAAAGGTCAATGGCAACTGGGGAGAAAACAGCCACTTTACTAATGGCTAATGAAAATAACAACAAGGAAGCTTTGGTATACTGGACCAGAAATTTCCCAAGAGCACACACAGTTTTAACCAGCTCACCATATAATGAGTGATGTGTCTGCAAGGCAAGCCCTGAAAGACTTCACAGTCAGCATCAAGAAGCAGCTTCCCACAACCAAATGCAACCAAAAGAAAAATATCACTCAAAAAGAGAGGTTTTGTCTGTGGATATTGATGGAGGCAGCATACAAGGAGGGCCTCTCCTCATAAGGCAGGACAAAGAAAGGGGAGGTCTCCTACTTGGTTCTGCTTTTTTTGGGAATAACAACTTTTCCCTATTGTCACAACTCAATGTCTAATGAGTACCAAACTCTAGCAAAACCAACTAAACAATCCTCTTCCTCAAAAGAAAAAGTCAGAGAGGTAAGAGTTTTCTTTCTGTTGCCCCTGCAGAGACCAAGTGTACAAAGAAATGAAAGAACAAAACAGGAGTGGCCTTCTTTTCCAATACTTCCTTCTCCCAAACAGTCAAGCAATCCTTACGCCCACCAGTCAAGTATACCTTCTAAATTAAACACAGTTCAGTCACCCTTTGCCTAGCGGTACTGTGTATTTTCTTCTTTAATTTTACATCCATGTAGAAGAATCTCCTAAATGATATCTGGTCACTTTGTTTACAAAGCTGAGTTACTCTAAAATGTACTGCATCACACTAGCCTCCACTAAAAACCCTAAGGTGCTCCCAGGCACCTCTAGGCTGACATTTAAACACTTGTCAACACCATGCTTAATGTAATTATTTGTTTGTTATCATGACTTTCTCTCCTGCTAGATTTTGGTTCCTTTTGCTCTATTCATTTTTGTTTCATCAATAACTAGCCATGCACCAGTCTTCAGAAAATATATTTTGACCAGTAAAAAATACTTGTGCACCTGACCCTGCCTATTTCTTCAACTTTCTGTCACATCCCTGCAAATCCCTAACTGCCATACCAGTTCTAAGTTCAGATTTACCAAACTAACTACAGGTGTCTGAGTATTATTTACTATTTTCTCCAACTGATGCACACTGCCTTCACCCTCTTCTTTATATTCCTAGTTTCTAGCTATATATATATATATATATTTCTAATCTATTGGCTATACCTCGAAATATCAGTTCATACCTTTCTTTCTTCAAACAGTTTTTCTTATTCTTAATCCAAAGCCTTTCTTCTTATCACAATAATGAGCCCAGATTGAGTAGAAAGCTCTTTCCCCAAAAGCCTTTTTGTAATACTGCATTTATCAAACTGCTTTATACTGGTTATTTACCTTCTTTCTTCCAATGTGGATATTAAATTCTCCATTGGCACTTTCTCTGGAGGAAGTACTCAGTCACGTACATAACCTAAGTGAATGCTGAATGAAGAAGAAAAGTTTGCAGGGCGGAAGAGAAAGGAGAAAGGGGGAAAAGGTTGGAGTGGTGTTCAACTTTCTACGTAGCAAGTTTTTCTACCGAATATTTTTATGAAATATTCAAAACAGCTGCAAGTGCAGTGGACAGAAGTTTGAGTACTTACGCTCCTCTCTCCTTGCTGATTACTTCGTTTAATAGATTTTTCAGAAACAATTCAATAAAATAGAGGGTTCATTCTAAATTATAGTTCATTCTAAATTACAGTTTAATTTTTAGGAGACAGAATAAAACCAAGTAGTTTCAGAAAACTGATTTTTTTTTAGTAAGTAATTAACTTCATTCACTTTGGCTTAAGGTTTATAGAGTAAAATAAGTATGAAAAGGATTTACTACTCTACAAAGAAAAAAAACTATCCCTATGTAAAACAGGCAGGAGGATAGGTAGACATTCATTGATGCTTATAAAGTTCTTGGAAATTCTCAAAAAACTGGATAAAGTTCTCAAAAAAAAAAAAACAGTGGACAATAATTGTTTAACTCTAGTACACTGCCTGATTATGATTTTATGGTTGTGGTCACAATGACAAGACACAACTTTCCAAAGACTGCACTATAGTCCCTGTTGTCTTGAAATGCAAGATCCAAGTTATGTTATACTGCCATCTCTGTCTCTAGCACAGAACTGCCTCTGCTCTCTGCTCCAGGCAGAGGAAGGGGTAAGCAAGGAGCCGTTCAAACCTCAGCACCTACAAAGCAGACTGCCTGCAAACCAACTTGTAGCAAAACACCTTGGAAGTCATTGACTGTATAGGCTGCCAGCAAAAGAGCACATTCTATTAAAAGGGTACAGGAATCTCACTGGTACTCATCTATTTTCGTGGCATGCAATGAAATCAGATGGCATTACTAGTCCATGGAACTCCTGATTTCCAAACTCCCCTTCCAGCATCTGGTATGAGAACTTGTTCAAGACTTCAAAACAGACCTGCGCTTCTAGAATTTCACTCTGCATGTTTTACAGTAAGCAAGGAAGGCCTATCTGAAGATGCCAATTCATAACAATTATGCCAAAAAAACCCTACTAACATATCACATACCTAGAGAATTTGCTTAAGAATCCACTATGATGCAATTTCACCCTCAAAAAAAAGAGTAATCTTCCAGTTACTGGCAGTTCTGTCTTCATTTAAATGTTTTCTCCCCATTCAGACAAAAAGAAACTAAATACATAATTATGAGTTGAAAAAAAGAAGACGGAAATCAGGCATTGGCAGTTTTTCCATTTTCATTTAGGTGTAAATTTAAATGCAAGTCAAAATGTTTCAGTGAGGAAAATTCAGTAGTCCAACTTTATCACAGTTATAAACAAACCTGCTAAATTTTTGTCTGGATAATACCAGCATTTTTATTTTTTTAATAAGTAAATTTATTTATGGCAATGAAATGGTATTTGTATTATTCTCATCATACAGAATATTCCATATATTCACTCTTCTTTTCTGAGATGTCCTACATGAAAGTACATGATTTTAATGTTACCTTTGGTGCTATTCCCATAAGTTTGCAAGTTAAGATATATTGAACTATAAAAATAAGAAAAAGAAATGAAGTCCCTTTAAAATTTTTACAGCAATAAATGTGAAGCTATGAAATACTTTTTAAAAATAAAATCATTATAGTTAATTTCCATGAGTTAAAGCTGAAGAGTTTAAAATGATAACAGATACCATTTACTAAAACCAATTTAGAGTATTACATATAAGGAAGTTGAAGATAACAAGAAGCTTTAGTCTGCAAAGGACTGCTGATAAGACATATACTTCTTTGGAGAAGAAAGCAGAGCAAATAAAATCAAGCTTCCTCTCAGTGACAGCAAATAGGAAACAGAGCCGACACTTCCATTCTGCCTTTTTTTTTTTTTTTTGGCTGTTCTTATTTTCATGACAAACTCTTTTGACTGGAGTTCTTTTCTCTGTTAATAAAGGTTCCTTGCATTCCTGTAATATGAACACAATGGTTAACAAAACACAGTCCTTGCTCTAAAGCTTAGCAGTCATACCTTTTTTTAAAAAAAATCAAATACAAGAGCAAGATGCAACAAGTGTTAAACCGAGGAAGCAGGTGGAAGAAGTGCAAGTTGTTTTTAAGCTGCACTCTGTGCTGAATAGCTAAGGATGGAGAGAAGGAATCTGAGAACAAAGAGAGGAATTTCCCATGAACGACCAGCGAAGGAGAAAACAGGGGAGACTATCCTGCTAAGGGATGAATAAACATTTCAGTTTCTTCCAAGGCCTATTATGGTGGAAGAAGGAACAGGAGATGAGGCTGAAAAAATAAATGAGTTAAGGAGTTTTGATTTTATCCTGATGACTGTGGGTTGCTCTGCAAGCTTTTAAGCAAGGAAATCAGGTAATTTGGGTTTTGGAAAGGCCACAGGCTATTAGTGTGGAAACAGACAAAGCTAGACACAGCTAGAAGAATGTTCTGAAACCTCAGTTAAGAGATATGATGGCCTAACCCTAGAGAGTGATAATGATTTGGACAGATGCAGACACATTGGGATGGTATTAAAGAAGTAGCAACAAGACTTGAAATGAGGATAAGAGAATAAAAAAGCAAAAATATCTCTTCAGGTTTATACTGTCTTTTGCTTTGTTTTTATAAAGATAATCTCTGAAAATTAATCCCCAATGGAAGTTAAATATTCCCTGAAGTCACCCAAGCCTGTGTGGGCTGCAACTGGCCATTTATATTGTTGGGCTAAGAAAACTGATAGAGGGAAGGGAAACTTCCTGCCCAATTAGCAATCAATGTTTTCCCTTGTTGCAGGAAAAAACAGAGTGTATAACATTCTACCTACAGGGAAAAAAGGGAAAACCAATTGAAAAGATAAGAACAGTAACTCAAGTTTGTGACTCTTAATCCCCTACAAGTTAATGGTAGCTTTAAAATCAGCCAGAATCTGTGAATCTGATTTGTTTCTGAATGTAGTTTTGTTGTTTTTATTCAAGTCAAAAGAAGTTTCTAGAGCTACTATTTCCACATGAATTCATATCCCATGACTTTTTCTTTGTACTTAGAGTTCAATCGAACCTCAAATGTAATCTTTTGATTTAGGTTTTTTTCTTCCAAAATCCTGACAATAGATTGGAATCCTCTCCATATTTGCATGAAATCTGTAGAGCAAATATAATTCCCTATTAAGAGACATCTCAGAAAAAGGGGGACGTAAGCCAACTTCAAAATATCTCAAAATCCATCCAATCTTTGTTGCTTTTAACCACGACGCCACCTCCCCCCAAAAAATGTTTGTGCCTTTAACAAGCAGAAAGAATAACAGTGAAAATCCAGACTACTTTGATCCTTTTTTTAAAAAAATAAAGGTAACACAGACTTTTGATAAGATATATGTGCCATGATGTACTAAAAATATCAGTTATATAACATGAAGGGAGAAGAGACAAGAGAGTTGTTCATAAAGAAAAAACTCTCGCCCAAGCCCTACATAACAAGCCAACCCACACAATACTCTAGAGAACTTTATTCTTTCCCGGCTCTTTCCCTGGGTGGTCAAAACTATAAATTTAGTAAATGCATGTTGATGGAATAGGGTTTGGGAAAAACAATATCCTAACATTACAATCTTTTGGATATCGTCCAGAAAATACAGGGTCAACCCAGAAAAGTATCCAATCATTACAAAAGAACTCTAAAACAAACACCAGGATTATGTTCAGTTCTGTTGCCTAGAAATTCACCACCATTATGACTCTAACAATGATACTGCCTTGTGTTCTTGAGATGAAACTTGTTTAAGAGGTTTATTATTAGAGAAGTTAGAAATTACACAAATATCTACCACATTCTAAAACCCTATCTTAAAAAATTAATAGTTCCCAAACAATAGAACATCCTAATTCCTAGAATGTGTTCCATAAAAAAAAAGAAAGAAAAAAACAATTCCACTGATATGATGAAGTTCATGATTTTGAGATCGAGAAATGAACCTGGAACATATGAACAGACCCTAATTGCAATCACAAAGTAGAAGTAGTGGAAATCACAAAAAGAAGTAGTGGGAATTTTTTTTTAAACTAAGAGGAAAAGGGATGAGACCACAGAGTCTAGGATGTCAAGGATGCAGCCACAAATCTAAGCGGCTGTGGAAGCCACCAGAAGCTAGACGAGTCTACAAACTTCTGGATTCTCCCTTTGGACCTCTAGAGAAGCACGTTTACTCACACCTGGATTTCAACCCAGTGACACTGATTTGGGGCTTCTGGCCTCCAGAATTCATTTTCTGAAGTTGACGGTCACCTGATGAAGTGATAGTCACTTGGCCACAGGCCACAGGAAGCTAATGCAGACCTGTAGGAGAAACAAGAAATTTCTCTCATCACTCCCTTTCCTACTCAGCTGTTCCATGAGGCTTTGGGCATGTAACCACTTCAAAGAGGCAAAGCTGTAGCTGTTTCCATTGAAGACCATGGAGCCAAGACAGTGCCCTGAGTACTCTCACACCAGCGAAAGTGCTCACAGCTGTGGAATTGGAACAACTAAACCTAATCCACAGCAGTTAGGCAGGGGGTGGCAGCTCCATCCTTCTCTGTGCAAAGCACTGCAAGTAATTTGAGAGCAAGTTGGTATCTGACTCACCAGTGGGAAGAATTCAAGGACTAGCATGAGTGAAAGGAGGGCTTTTAGAGCAGGAAATTCCTCTCTGGCACAATGTTCTTAAGGAAAGTGACTTTGAGCAAGTTGCTAAACCTACTTCACAAGTGTCACAGGGCAGCTTTGCAATTAATTTCCAAGTGCCCTTTGGCCCACAGAAAATCCATTCAGCCTGTGAGATTTGTATCTCCCAGAGCTACTGATTTGCATAACATACAGCTATGCCAAGGAAGCAAGCATCTACTGCAGTAAATACATGCTCAGAGTTCTCTTATACACAAAGATCTACTGGAAGATTCAAAATAAAAATGAAAGAAAAGAGGAAGTGAAAGACTTCATTTCAGTTCCACTGACTCAATTCTATTTGACACATTTCAATTTTGTTTAGCAAACAGGTAGATTGGCAAGCATTTATTTCCTTGGACACCGTGAGATGAGGACTAAAATGTGCTGGGGTGCTTTCAGAGCCTCAGGGAAAGGGCATTGTATAAATCCAGGCACTATTACGTGAGAGACACACAGCCTTTATCTCCAAGTCTTAATAAAGAACTGAGCATGAAGCCTATCTGACTTCTAGTTCAGACACCAAATTGACCCCTCTGGGAGCTTGGAAAGTCTCCACCTCCTCCCCGCCTCACACAGCAGTTGTAATAAAAGAGCACACACTAAGGATTAACTAAAGTTCACATACTGCCTGGAAGAGAAAAGTCTTGATTTAAGTGCTGAAAATTTATATTAGTCAGAGGGGGAAGACTAAAAGAATGGCAAAAGGAATGGAAATACAGAAAGTTATAATGAGAAATGTAAATTGATGCAGGTCTCAGGGAAAGAGATCATATATAAGGTAGGGACATAAGAGAAGCTGGCAAAGAAAAGCAGAAGAGTTTGGAATTTTTCACTTTATGTGTTCGTGGGGGTTAGCTGCTCAAATCCAGGAGAGAAGGACACCCTTTAGCCAACAGAAAACCTTGTGATTCAAGGAGAAAAGAGAAAATGTAGCAGCATTCTGGAAAATGAGAGAAAGAAAGGAGACCAAAGAACCAAAGATTCAAATGGGGTTGGACATGACAAGAAAACAGAGAATGCAAAAGTAGACAACAGAGAATGTAATTTATAGACCCGCTAATAAGACTTACACAGAAAAAGAAAAATCTTCAGTATCTTACTCACTGTAGGTCAACAGAGCTAGTTCAGCATGTGAACTTCCTGTCAACAACAATTATTGGTCAAATAAGAGAGCGATATGGTCTAGCATCTTGGCACATACCAAAAAGAAGAATTTTGCTCCGATTCAGATTTTCCTAATGTTAAAATACAATGATCACTAAGGTTGCACGTACATAAAAAAAGACAGCAATTTGGCAGAATTTAGTCAAAAAGTCGAACAAAATTAAATTGCTTTCTAGGAGCTATAATCAAGCAAATGTTTAGGTGTTTTTTGTTTGTTTTTATGTCCAAATCACTTGAACTTCGCATACAAATTGCAAGTGCCATTGGAGCTTATGAAAGATAAGCATTTTAAAATTTAACTAAATTGTTAGGTGCAAAGATATCATACATTGCTATTTTTTTGTGTATAGGCAATTCCAAAATCAAGCTTATACTTTTGTAAAAACCTTGGTCAAAATTCATGAGATAATAATCACTTCACTGTTGGTGATGTGAACTTAAACAGTGGGAGAGAGGGAATGTCATTTTATTGGTATCTGCTTCGTTGTCCAAAGGAAAGTTAAAATTTCACAGATATAAGACTTTGCATTCTGTCAAATTCTGCTTTTTTCAGAAGAACTCAATTCTCCTCACCTGTTCCAAACATATAGGTAAACCATTTCATTAAGGTAGCATTATAAACATCTCAATTCTCTAGAATCCTCATTCAATTACCCAACAAAAGTATCAAACAGGACATGTAGTTGAAAAATAGAAACAACACTGGTTATTTCAATAAAGAAGATTTAATGCAAGGACTTGTTCATCGCGTATTTCTAGAAACATGGACATATTAGAGGTTGTAATATCAGGAAGTAACCATCCACTCTGCAACTGGAGAACAAGAGGAGATATCGGGAATAGTAAACTTAGCACTCCATTATCTTAGATGGTAACCACGAGTCACATGTGTGTGGTTTTTTGAAAATAATCTTTGTTTATTTATTTATTTATTTATAATATGAAAGGCAGAGTGTCAGAAGGAAAGAGAGACAGAGAAACCTATCTCCTGGTTTATTCCCTAAATGGCCACAATAGCCAAAGATGGGGCATGCCAATGTCTGGAGGTAGGAATACCATCTGGGTCTCCCACATGCCTGCAAGGCACTCTTGTACTTGGATAATCATTCAGTGCTTAAGCACATTAGTAGGAAAGCAGATGCGGAGAAGAGCAGCTAGGACTAGCACTAACATTTCAATCTGGGTGGAGGCACCACATTGGCAGGCTAACTCACTGTTTTCACAGTACTGGTCTTTGTTTATGGCACTTGAGAATTTCAAATACGACTGCTCAGATTTCAATAGATGAGAACATAATATATGCATACCATAATTAAAAACCTTTGTATGAAAAAGAAGATAAAATATTTCATTAATGGGCCTAGCGTAGTAGCCTAGCAGCTAAAGTCCTTGTCTTGAACACACCAGGATCCCATATAGGCACGGGTTCTAATCCTGGCGGCCCTGTTTCCTCTCCAGCTCCCTGCTTGTGACCTGGGAAAGCAGTAGAGGATGGCCCAAAGCCTTGGGACCCTGCACCCACGTGGGAGATCCAGAAGAGGCTCGGGTTCCTGGCTTTGGATTGGCTCAGCTCCAGCCGTTGCAGCCACTTGGGGAGTGAACCATCCGACAAAAGATCATCCTGTCTGTCTCTCTTCCTCTCTGTATATCTGACTTTGTAAGAAAAATAAATACATCTTTAAAAATATATATATAATGATATATATAATCATTAGTAAATTTTAAATAACTATATGTTGAAATAATATTTTACACACTAAAATAAATAAGATACACTTACTCATTTCTTTTGAATTTAGTGTATAACTTCTAGGAAATTTAAAAATTCATATATGACTTGCATTTTATTTCTACCAGACAATGCTCATTTACAAGTCTCAGATGAGCTTGGATTGTGTTTTTGGCATGATTCTGGAGGTTGGTGTGGGTGTATCTCCGAAAGAATGATGAAGCTGGTTCTGAAAGTGTTAGGATCTGAAAATTGGAAGCAGTTGTTGCTAAATCAACTGTTCCTACCAGAGTGAAGTTGTTACTTCACAGATGCAGATAGCATCAACAAAAAAACAGGAAGACAGGAGTCTTGGCCATCCCTTGCTTTGCAATATTTCCCTATCAACTCCCCACCTACCACCCTAATCAGAAAGCCTAATAGGGAATCAACTGTGGAAGAGAACTGTGATTTACTGAGTTCCAATCCAGCTGCACAAGCAGTAATATATAAAGGCAAGTTTTTTGTCAAGACACAAACAGCTTAATAACTATACAATAAATATTCACTATTAGTTATGATCAACTAGACAAAGTCCCTTTCCTTGTATAGCTAGTGAGACAAAGTGGATAATATGCAAATACATAAATAAGATGATTTCTGCATCAATACTACAGAACAAGAGGATGATAGGGCGGACCTAGCTCCTGAGGGTCAAGAATACCTCATTGCACAGTTGCAGGAAGCCTCAGCACACTTCCATCACTAATTTTTCCACCAGGATCTTTTGGAGACAAACTATCACATTATAGGGTTTCTGCTATACACTAATAGATTATACAATTATCAACAGAGATAAAACTGTTCACCAAAATGCAAGTCAATGTTGTCACTGGACAGAGACATTTCAAAAGAAACTGGACTGCAAGGTTATCTACCTCAGTATTCTAAAAGAACCAAAATTAAAGAATGTGTTTGTTTCCATTGGTTGGACATATTTTTGTATAACCTGGATTCTAAGAGGTAGGAAAGCTATCTGGATCCACCAGAGAGAAGTCAATGAAATTTGCTTTTCTTTGGATGTGTTACAAGTCAAAACTAATAAGCTGAATAACTCCACAACCACTCTTTGTTGTTACCAGCCAAGAAAAAAGCCAGCGAAGTTTTTGTGTATAACTTCTGATTTCTTACTTACAGAGATCATCCACTGGAACTTCTGTGCTACTGCTTTGAAGAAGTGAAATTCGCTCTATGGCTAAATCATCAGATCAAATCTTATGCACAGCCCTCTTTCAGAGGGAGGACATGAAAGTTGCTTTTGAAAAGGAAATGTTTTTACTATTTTGTATTTTAAATGATCAAGTTTTTTTTGGCTTCAGATGATTATTAGAGCAAATGATGAATATCCATCATATAAAGGTAAAAAAAGAAGACAACCGTTCTGAAGCAGTAGAATAAGAGGTAGAGAAAGAAGGAAAATTATTTCAGAATAATACTGCTTTAAATAATATGGCCAGGAAATGCTCCTCTGGGGGAAAAATGACATTCGAATTTAAAAAATAAAGAGTAAAGGAAAGAAAGAGGACATGTTTTAGGGCAGAAGGAATGAATCTTAGCAAGTTTCTGAAGACATAATGATTTGTGATTTTAGCTGGAGCAAATTGTCACAGAGAAAATAATGGGGGTGGTTGGGACCAGATTATATAGGGTCTTGTAAGTTATGCTAAGCAATGTAGATATCAATTTAATTGTTATGGGAATCACAGTAGGATTTTAAGTAGGAGTGCTATGATTTGATTTACATTTGTAAAAGATTATTTTTGCTGCTGTGTAGAGAGGCAAGAATATGAAGGATACCAGGAATCTGTTGCAACAGCCTAGATACAAGGTGATGATGATGCCTGGGACTATGACTCGAGTGATCAAAATAGTAAGAAGACACTGACTTCAATGAATGGACTCAAAGCTGAGTCAACACTACCAGTAGCAAAGAGAATAATCCACGCATTTACCTAAGTATGTTTTCCAAAGAGCTGACATTTGTGCTTTAAATGCCAAAATTCTCTTTCAAAAACTCCAGTTTTCATGGAAATCATTCAAAATTGTACAAAACATTTCTTTGATCTTCTTCTATAGAAAACCCCAACCAAATTTGCAAATCGTTATTTTAATTCAAGTTCTTGTTCTTCATTTTTGTCTGCCATCTGACATGTTCTCTGTCAATTTCTTGAGTTCCTCAACTCCAATTATTTCATCCCATATGTTACAGCTCAGCTTGTTTTGAGGCAAATCTTAATTAGGATGAAAAGATTATTTTCCACATAATCGAATCCACCCATTGGCTATGCCATTTAAGTAGAAGCCGCACCTGTTTGACTTAGGTCAGCATCTGTTTCCGCAGCCTGTTCTTAAAGCCAGCATTTACCAACACTCTCAGCCAACCGAAAGGACCTTTGCTTTTGAGATACTAGCCACATTTATCTACTGTCATCCATTAAGGTCAAAATCAGAATGACATCTCTAATAAAGCCAAGTAACCAGTAATTTAAAAACTACGTTTTCACACGGAGTCCCGATTCCTAGTTCTTATCTTTTTTCAATAGATTGAACCAACTGACGAAGATATTGCAGTTTCAGCAGGCCAATAAATCTCATTCCTTTTACTCCTTTCCCAACTTCTGAGTGAGAAACTGAATTAGAAATCAAAATATCACTTGATGAATGATCCAAGCTACAGTCTGTGGCTTGAATCTAAGAGATTCCTAATATATCCTTCTAGAAAACTCAAACTATCAAATTACAATTCAAAACTCTAAATGAAATAAAGGTGAAAATAAGATTAAAGTGAGGTAAAGAGAATACAGCCATTGAAGAAGTTGAGACAGCAATAACACTCATCGTTACAGAGGAATGGAGAATCATTGAAGAGGAATGTAGAAAAAAGTGGAGCCATAGCCAAAAGGGATGCCAGATTGAGGGAAGATTTTCTTTTAAGAAGGAAAGTTGTGGGTTTTATTTATATACTCATACTAGTAGTCAATGAAGAGTAGAAGTTGAGAATATAGGAAAATTATGTAGATCATAAAAGGTACTGGTCCCTAAGAGTTAGCAGATGGGATTCAATGCACAGTGGAGAGATGGGCCTCATCAACTCATAGTAACAGTTGGAACATAATATGAATGGGGTAAATGAACTTAGGTTTCTAGATTTAGGTGTGGACAGATGGAGTTTTCATTATGTGTTTTCCATTTTCTGAATGAAAAAATGAAGTGAGTTATTCAGCTAAGAATGAGAGGGTAGGAGGTGTGAGCATAGACAAGGTTTCAAATTAAAACTTTGCTCGGTAGGGAAGCAGAGTTACTGAGGAAACCACTTTTGTGTGGTGCTGAAGGTCCATCTGAGGTGTGTGATAATTAACTTTAAATCTGTCAGATAATCTTTTTAATAAATGATGCTAGCAAAACTGACATATAAATGTAGAACAATGAAGTTGTATCCACACCTCTTGCCACACACAAAAATAAACTCAATATGCAACAAAAACTTAATTTAAGACACAAAACTATAAAATTGTCAGAAACACTTCAAGATATTGGTATAGAAGATGACTTCTTGAATAAGACCCCAAAATGTAGACAACAAGAAGCCAAACTAGACAAATGGAATTATGCCAAACTCAGAAACTTCTGCACAGTAAAGGAAACAACAGATCGAAGAGACAACTGATATGATGGGAGAAAATATTTGCAAGCTACTTATTTGCAAAGAACAAATATAAAGGATATACCAGTGACTCAAAAAACTGAAAGGAACAACCAATCCAGTTAAGAGATGGGCAAAGGACCCAAAGAGACATTCTCAACACAAGAAATACACTTATCCAGGAAACATATGAAAAAAATTGTTCAATGTTCCTAGCCTTCAAGAAAATGCAAATCAAAGGAACAATGAGATATCATAACTTCCCTCTCAGAATGGCTCCCATGCAAAAGTGAGAGTAACAGATGTTTGCTAGATAAAGGGGAACAACTGTATGATACTGTTAGTAGGAATACAGACTAGTTCAGAAACTGTGGAAAACCATATGTAGATTGCTAGGGAAAACTAGAAATAAAAATTTCTTATAATTAAAAAATCCAATTACTAGGTATACACCCAAGACATGTGAAATCATCGTATCAAATTACCTGCCTAACCATGTATAGAGCAACACTATTCACAATAGCCAAAACATGGAGTTAACAACTGTGCACATCATCAGATGAATGGATAAAGAAAATGTGGAATCTTATTCATCCATAAAAATACTGAGATTCTACCACTTGCAGTAAAATTATTGGAACTGGAAGATACGTTCAGTAGCATAAGCCAAACAGAGAATGAGGAGAGAGAGAGAAAGAGAAAGAGAAAGTGAGAGGAGAAGAGGAGAGGAGAGGAGAGGAGAGGAGAGGAGAGGAGAGGAGAGGAGAGGAGAGGAGAGGAGAGGAGAGGAGAGGAGAGGAGAGGAGAGGAGGGGAGGGGAGGGGAGGGGAGGGGAGGGGAGGGGAGGGGAGGGGAGGGGAGGGGAGGGGAGGGGAGGGGAGGGGAGGGGAGAGGAGAGGAGAATGTTCTTAAAATACATGGATGTTAATACTGAAAAGAAGAGCTCAATCTGAACACAGAATGTTAATCTCTAAAGATTTAGAGGAGTGGCATGGATAAACATTGATAGTAAAAAGGGATAAAAAGAAATTTTCAAAAGCAATCAATCAGTTCAGCTGAGCAACATGCTCCAACGATGTTCGGATGATCATGGATAGCCTAGCAAAAGTGACGTGGACTCAGATAACTGCAGCCTACGGCAGGACAGATGGAGGAATAACAGAGGGCCCAAGGATCTGAGAGCATTTGCAAAAGTGTGATTTCATTAATTTAGTCAGTAGTAATCACTCTATGTCAAGGTCTTGAGGAAAATAACCAGCAAAGCATTAGGGAGATGTAGCTGCTAGCCACCATCTAGGCATTCCACTGAAACCGAGTAGATTTTTCTTTTCTTTATTCTTCCCTCCCCTCCCCTTTCTTTCCCTTCCCTTCTTTTCCATTTTATTTTCCTTTCTTTTTTTTTTTCAGTGTTCTTGAAAAAAAATTAGATAATGTATATTTAGCACTTAATATTTAACCATAATTTAAGCAATATTTCACACATTTTTTAAAAACATTACATCATGTTCCACACATCAACATAACAAGGGAATTAGTGTTATTGGCTCATTTGCAGATGTTAAGATTGCAGAAGCTCAGCAATCTAACAGATAACTACACCCCTTTCAGAATGACTGGATTTACAGACGCTTACTTCAATATATTAGAAGTCTTCATCCTTTGGGGAAAAAAAATGAGTATTTTTCACAAAAATATCTCAAATTTCACTTTAATACACAATAAGTCATTCCTTCATTTGGATAACTTTCAGGGAAGAAGAACTCAAACTCTGAAATGAAACTAAGCTACATTAGTATTCCACATCATCTATCTTCACAAATTGAGCAGTTTTCCCTACTCAATGAATGATGGAATCTACACAAATAGTAAATAGTAACTGTAGCCTCCTTCCTTCCTAAACTCCCTGTGGATTTTAGAGTGCTGACGAAAATATTTATGCATTATTTAACGCTTTTTACTAATAGGAAACAATATGAATTCCTAAATTTGGGACTGGAAAATAAACAGAAGTTTCCCCTACTTAGTTCCTCTTCCTTTCTTACTAAAATAAATAAATAAATAAATAAATATAATTGTTTTGTCCCAGAAAAAGCCCAATGACCACAAGATACTATTGTTTTATCTCATATGAGAAATTAAATTACAGACTTCAAGAAGCACCTCTCCCTATTCTTGAAAAAATAAGTCACAAAATTAAAGAGGATTGAGAGATCTCAGGTTCTAAGGCAAAGGTGGAGGTCATTTTTACTGCAGAAGGTTTGGCAGGAAATTGGCAACACTTCTCTTGTTCCTTTGTTACTCCACCCACTCCCAAAGCCTCAGAATTTCAAAGTTGAATTATGTAAAACCCCATTGACTACCTGTATTTTCAGGTACACATTATTTTTTAATAATTCAATAGTCATTATCTGAGAAGACACACTCAGGTAAAACAAATAAAAAATGAAGAGTGCTTCTTTAACAGCAAAATTGATTGTTCATGTGTGACATTTCTGCCAGATTTGCAAATAACATCATTTGCATTCTATATTCTAAAACATATATTCTCAATCTTGGTTTCTATTAGAATTTCTGGGGACCTTTTTTGAATTTTTAATTTCACATTAACTTTAGGCTCATAAAAATCACAAACATAATGCCAACAGTTCAGAAATATTTCTCAAGTGTTTTCTATATCATTGACCTTTTAAAAGACTATGAAAGGGCCCAGCAGCGTGGCCTAGCGGCTAAAGTCCTCGCCTTGAAAGCCCCGGGATCCCATATGGGCGCCGGTTCTAATCCCGGCAGCTCCACTTCCTATCCAGCTCCCTGCCTGTGGCCTGGGAAAGCAGTCGAGGATGGCCCAAAGCTTTAGGACCCTGCACCCATGTGGGAAACCCGGAAGAGGTTCCTGGTTCCCGGCTTGGGATCGGCGCGCACCGGCCCGTTGGGGCTCACTTGGGGAGTGAATCATCGGACGGAAGATCTTCCTCTCTGTTTCTCCTCCTCTGTGTATATCTGGCTGTAATAAAATGAATAAATCTTTAAAAAAAAAAAGACTATGATATAACTGTCACAGTAAAACAACAATACTGATACAATTCTATTAGCCACATGACTGATCCTGTTAGAATTTTACTGGTTTTTCTGGTTTCCTTTTTAAAAGCTTCACTGATATTTCTTCTTCATATCATTTTGGGAAACTTCTTTGGTATTTTATTGTCCTTGAAAATGTTGACCATTTTGACGAGGACAAGCAGTTGTTTTTGAGAATGTTCCCCAATTTGGATTTTTCTGATTTTTTTTAAATGAGTAGAATGAAGCCATAAATATTTGTAGAATTCCACAAAACTGATAAGTTCTTCTCCATGTATCATGTCAAGGAGTTCATGATCCTGATACCCTATTCCTAGGGATGTTCAGTTTGGCGACTTTATGAAGGTCATATCTACAGGTTGCTCCATAGTTAAGTGACTGTTTCTCCTTTGAGGTAGATATATATTAGGTATCATACTTGGAAGTTATGCAAATCCTGTTTCTCCTCCAACTTGTTCCTAGTCATTTTAACATCCCTAAGGAGGTCTGATCTACAATATTTCCCATGGTGATGGTAGAACATTGAGTCTCTGTTTCTCTTTGTCGTTCTACACTTCTCATTTCTAAGTCATCAAATTAGGAGTCCAAGTTGAGATTTTTCATGGCTATGAAAGAACGTGCTGCTACCTTGTCCCCATCAAAGATGAGCTGAATTAAAATTTATTAAGCATATTATCACTAGTCTTCAAAGCAAGGCTAATAAGTAGATACCAATATTTGCCTTTAAATATTTAATTATAAGGATAGCAACATCTTTTTAGATCTACTATTACTATAGCCAAAAAAAGAAACTCCAAGTTGTCCATATCTTTTACTCATATTTTTCAACTATCCCATTCTTTTTTTAAAGCTCAATTCACTGTTTCTTATGTTAAAATTTGCTCCACTTAAATCTCACTCTCTCTACTAAATCTAATAATTTCAGTTTCTGCCCAGATCATTCCAGGGTTAGGCACATTTTTGGGGGGCAAAATTTTGACATTTATGTTTCTAAAGAGTAAGGACATGATGATGCCTGGGCCATTATTTGCCTTTACTTGCAGAATAGATCAACACATCATTGAAGAACAATGTGTGGATGAAAGAAAATTTTGTAACACATAAACATCAAGTAATTTAGATGATTAGGCTAATGGAATACTTTTAAAAAAACAAGATTTATTTCTTTTATGGAAAAGGCAGATTTAAACAGAGAAGGAGAGACAGAAAGGAAGATCTTCCATCCACTGGTTCACTCCCCAAGTGACCACAGTGGTCAGAACTGAGATGAACCAAAGGCAGGAGCCAGGAGCTTCTTTCAGGTCTCCCACATGGGTGCAGGGTCCCAAGGTATTAGATCATCCTCCACTGCTTTCCCAGGCCACAAGCAGGGAGTTGGAGGGGAAGGGGCCTCCAGGATTTGAGCCAGCGCCCATAGGGGATCTTGGTGTGTGCAAGGCAAGGACTTTAGCCACCAGGCTACTGCACCAGGCCCCTAATGGAATACTTTTTAAAAAATATTATCCAGATGTTCTCTGATCAAGTTAAATTCATCAGGCATTAAAACTTTGAAACAGATATACACAGTACTTAACTGTCCCACAAACCTAAGAGTCAAGTAATGATCAATGATCTTGAATATGTTTTTTAACCTCTCTATAGCTCAGTTTTCTAATTTTCAATATATACAAATATTAATATAAGTTGAACAGATTTCTTGTTAAGAGTCAATAAGCTTTGAGCATGGAAGCACAGGCAGGCAAAATATATACTATGAAAAAAGTCTACTATAACCAAACTGCTACTATTTTTTATTTCAATTTTTAAAAGATATTTTTTTATTATTGGAAAGGCAAATCTACATAAAAAAGTGAAGACAAAGAGAAAGATCTTCCATCCACTGGTTCACTCCCCAAGTAGCCACCGGGATCAGAGTTGAGCCAATTCAAAGCCAGGAGCAAGGAGCTTCTTCTGGATCTCCCATGCAGGTGCAGGGTGTCTAAGCTTTGGACCATGCTCCACAGCTTTCCCTGGCTACACGCAGCGAGCTTAATAGGAAGTGGAGCAGCTGGGACACAAACAGGCACCTATATGGTATGCCTGTACTTGCAAGGCAAGGATTTAGCACTGAGCTACCACGGTGGGTCCACTGTTACTATTTAACAAGAGAGCATTTTTGGGCAAAAGTGAGGAAAGTAATTTTTGAAAACTGAACACTTTTAAAAGTGCAAATCTAGGGCCTGGCATGGTAGACTAGTGGCTGAAGTCCTCACTTTAAACATGCCAGGATCCCATATGGGCGCCGGATCTAATCCCAGCAGCCCTGATTCCCATCCAGCTCCCTGCCTGTGGCCTGGGAATGCAGTCCAGGATGGCCCAAAACCTTGGGACCCTGTATCCACATAGGAGACCTGGAAGAAGCTCCTGGCTCCTGGCTTTGGATCAATTCAGCTCCAGCCATTGTGGTCACTTAGGGATTGAATCATCGGACGGAAGATCTTCCTCCCTGTCTCTCCTCCTCTCTGTATATCTGACTTTGCAATAAAAATAAATAACTCTTTTTTTTTTTTAAGTTCCAATCTAGGGAAAGTTTGCAGAAGTTTTTGAACTGCCAGGGGGAGTCAAAGGACTATAACAGAGAATAAAAAACAAAGTGAAATGTGTGTGAGCTTTCACCTTGACTGACACACTCCTGGAAACAACCATGGATTGAGAACTAAATGAAAGAACAGACCAGCTCAGCAGCTACTACAGCTGCCAATGTGTAATGGTAGGCTGCTGAAACAATACACAAATGACAAAAACAGGCTCCGGACTCCCCGAAGGATTTTGTCTATTGTGTTCATTTCTATATTCTAAAACTATTGCCTATTATACAGCAGCTATTTAATATATACTTGTTGGATTAACAGATAAATAAAGATGTTGACCTATTATAAAGACTATTGATGAGCTTAGCTGCTTAAAGAGGATAGCATGTCCTATTACTTCCAGGTTTTCTCTCTTCCTAAGAGCAGTAAACACAGATTTGTTTTTTCAGGTCTATGAAAAGAAGAATGCTGGGTGTCCTATCAGTTGCTTCTCTTTCTTTTCATTACTAAGCATTCAATGTTCTGCTAAATAGTCATTGAACAAATAAACAATGAATTTTAAAAAGAGTAATAGGAACCAGCATGATAGCACAGGATCCCACATGGGCATTGGTTTGTGTCCCAGTTGATGTACTTCCCATCAACTTCCCTGCTTGTGCCCTGGAAAAGCACCAGAGGGTACCAGAGCTTTGGTACCCTGCACCTGTAATGGAGACCCAGAAGAAGCTCCTACCTCCTGGCTTTGGACTGGCTCAGCTTTGGCTGTGGCAGCTACTTGGGGAGTGAGCCAGTGGATGAAGATCTTTCTCTTTATCTCCATCTCTCATTTCCAAATAAAAGAAAAGATAAATAAAATAAAAGATAAATAAATAAAATAAAAGATAAATCTTTTCTCAAAATGTATCCAATAAGAGACCTGCTTAAAAGGATTTGTGTAAATCTGCTAGGCCTTGGCCATATATCATTGAAAATTATATATACACTAAGAAAATCAGACATTGTTTGCCCCAATTATGAAAATTCAAGTTAAGTTGCCTATGGCAGAAATTGGAGGTTGGCTTTTTCTTTATTCATGCTGAATAAGAAAACACTGCTGTTTCCTAAGCACATTTGTAAACAGAGGTGATAACTGAGAGGTAAAAGACATCCAGGAAACTCTTTTGTTGTTTGCTTTTATTATCTTTTCTGGGAATTAAGATATGATGGCAGGAGCTCTATGAGTCATCCTGTGATGCCAAGAAAGATAAAATTGCAAGATATTAGGAGACTGTGTCACTAATGATTTTCTGGAGTTGTAATTTTAGCTCTAAAGTTCCTATCTGCAGATTTGAAATGTGAGTCAGAATAATAAATTTCTGTTTTATTTAAGTGACTATAGTCAGGTCAGTTGCAAATGCAATTTCAATGTTATGATCATTAATGAAGTGTCTGTATAGTTGAATCAGTAGAAGTTAATTATATGTCCTTTGGAGAAAGATAGAAATTAGAGTTTTTACTTTACTGCATTTAAATTACTAATATTAACAGGCAAAAATATTTAAAGAAATACTTATTATGAGAATACCATTATCCACTGCAGGGGTAAATAATAAAGCTTGTACCACAGTAAGTGTTTTTTGTCAATAATTGGCACATCTCGATCTTGAAAAGAATCACAAATCCTCAAATCCAATTACTCATCTGATGCACAATTCTTTTCTAGAATATTAAGTAAGAAGTCATTCAGTTTACGCTTGGTTACATCAAGTGATGAATAACTCTCTACCTCCCACACCAGCCCAATTTTATCTTCGGGTAGTTCTTAAAGTTAGAATATTCTTTCTTACAATAAGATAAAATCTATTTTTCTGTCACTTCTATACAATCCTTCTAGTTATGTATTTTAAATTAATATTCACTATTTTCAATCCTGGTTCCAAATCACAATTCTTCAGTTACCTTGCTTCTTCTGAGAAAGCTATCCTTCCATATTTTAATGACATGAAATCATTCTGAGTAAAAGGAAATCCACTTCCCTGGAATGCAGGGACATGTATGACTACACCAATGTGTTCTTCTCCTTGTTATTACACACATTGAATGGTACAGCCAAGTCCTGCATAATTACATAACTTCCACTTGTGCTAAGAATTACGTCTGCCATTCAACTATACATTGAAACTAATTACCACGCAGTGGTTTTTAGTGACTCTGAGAGATACATTTTGAAGCAAAGACATTAAAGAAGTAGTCAGATTTTCTACTATTAGATTTAAAGAATTCTATTACACTTTAATGAATTTTTGAAATTCCTCATCTCCATGAATACTTCCTCTTTTTTTTTTCTATACACTGTAGCTGTGAAGCTTGGATAACCCGAGATACAAAGCAATAATTTAATTCTTACATCAACCCATATGATTCTGGTATATGTTTGCAAAGTTATATTTCTTTCATTCTCTCTTAATTTATAGCCCAATGACCTTTATTAAATTCTACCCTTAGGATATTAGATTCCTGAGCATATAAAAATGATATTGACATGGAATATCACTGTGATTTTCCCCACTAAACAAAATCTGTTCCTACTTAAAGGGAGTTATTCTCCCATTTTCACACTGCAAACATACTCTACTCTTTAAGCTTTGAAGACATCAATGAGATACTTACCATGTGTGTTATGATATCTAATTCATTTCGTTATCTGTTAAAATAAAATACACTGAGTTCACAGGATATAACAATATCTAAAAATATGTTACCTAAAATAGTAATTTTCAAAATAAAAAAAAAACTGAACTTGAAAGTTGGCCAACTAGCAAGGATGGTGTAACTTTAATCTGGACTAGATCTTAGAGTTTCATTCCTAAAGGCAGATATCCTGTAATGAAAAATTGCCACTCTGCTCTGCTTCCATACCAGTATTACACCCAAGAGACAAAATGAAAATGGTCAAGAGCCATAGCTACACCAAAGCCGGGGAACAGAAGTCATTTTACAGGCTAGATTTCTTTTTTATTATTATAAAGATAGGCTCACCATTTAAGAGATACAGTTTCCAATTCACAACCTGCCTCTCAGTCTATCTGTTCTATTGCCAATATCAGAGGGTATAGATCAAACATAGGTTAAACACTGAATCCCTGAACCAGGCTTTCAGAGAGAAAAGAGGTCAAATGCTGATATGCTGTATTATAAGAAAAGCTAAGAATTACAACAATGGCATTGTCAGCTATGAATTGGAATGGCATCAGCAGATGAGAATCAACTTACTGGAGCTTTATACAGTTTAAGCTAGAGACAGTTGTTCCAAGAAAGGACTGGCTAAATGGTATACTAGACAATGCAAGCTTGAAATTTAAACAAAGTCTCCTCAAGCTCTGAGATTCATTTCTCCTCTGTAAATGCTATGTGAGATTATTGTGAACTGTATGCACTCTGAAGTAATTCTTTTTGTTCTAATAGATTTCATACATAAATCACAGAAGGAAAACATGAGTTTTATTCATGTGCTTACTCATTTACTTCCCTGAGTGTCATTTCACGTATGTCTAAAATACATCTACCATATGATACGGCTGAGCCATTCCTGGGAACTTTCCCAAAGGAAACGAAATCAGCATTTGAAATACTTATCCATATTCCCATGCTTACTGCAGCTCAATTCACAACAGCTAAGTTATGGAATCAATCCTGATGTCCTTCAGTTGATGACTGGATAAAGAAAACATGTTGTAATGTACACTGTGGAATACAATTCAGTGATTAAAAAAAATGAAATCTTGTCTTTTGCAACAAAATGCAGGCAACTGGAAACCATTATGCTTAGTGAAATTTGCCTGTTTCCAAAGGACAAATATCATATTTTGTGGTACAGAATATAGAGTATGAAAATATAATCTTTTGACATTTTGAGACTTTATTATAGTCTTCCTCTATACTCCTGAAGAACAATGGTTTTCTACTTACTATCTAAATTACTATTTGCTGAATCTTTACCTAGTAGAGAAGCCTGTTATAAAATAAACTGAAAGAATATTATCGTAATCATTTTTAAAATAACAATGCAATCAATTAAAAAATGAAAAAAATTAAATAGAAAAAGAGTTAACATGAAAAAAAATAACAAAAAGGAAGGAAGAAGAATGGTGGGAGCATGGGTGGGAGAAAGGGTAGAGTAGGAAATATCACTGTGCTCCTAAATCTGTATATTTTAAATAAATGACATCTGTTCACCTTATTAAAAATTAATAAAAGAGTAATGCAGTTGGCATTGTCACACAATGGGTTAAGCCGCTGCCTACAGCTCTGGTGTGCAACATGGACACTGCTTTAAGTCTCTGCTGCCTCACTTCTGATCCTAGTCCCTGTTACTACACCTGAGAAAGCAGCAAAAGATGGCCCAAGTACTTGGATCCCTACACTCACGTGGGAGACCCAAGGGAAGCACTTGGTACCTGGTTTCATTATGTCTCAGCCCCAGACAGCAGCCATTAAGAAAGTGAACTAGTGAATCGAAGATTTCTCTCTTTCTTACTCTCTCTCTCTTTGAATCATTGCATTTCAAATAAACAAAATGAATCTTTATGTAATTTCAGAATGTCAATAGAACATTATTTGAAATCATATCCCTAACTTAAGAATTCAGACCTAAAGAGGAATGGACAAGGCCCAGAGCAAAGTCTCAAGTGGCTAAATCCTCACCCTGTAAGTGCTGGGATCCTATATACGCACCAGTCTGTGTCCTGGCTGCTGCACTTCCCATCCAGCTCCCTGCTTGTGACCTGAAAAAGCAGTAGAGGATGGCCCAAAGCCTTTGCACCCTGCACCCATGTGGGAGATCCAGAAAAAGCTCCTGGTTCCTGGCTTTGGATCAGTTCAGACACAGCCGTTGCAGCCACTTGGGGAATGAACCAGAGGATGAAAGATCTTTTCCTGTCTTTCCTTCTCTCTGTAAATCTGCCTTTCCAATAAAATAAATAGGTCTAAGAAAAAAAAAAAAAGAAAAAGAAGAATGTACCAAAAGTACCAGAGGGTCGCAGAAAGAAGAAACTTATTGTGGAGGCTGGTGGGATGGTCAACTGGCTTATCAGCCACCCACAAACGCCAGCAGTCCATATGGGCACCAGTTCATGTCCTGGTTGCTCCACTTCCCATCCAGCTCTCTTATTATGGCCTCGGAACATAGAGGAGGATGGCCCAAATTCTTTGAATCCTGTACCTGCATAGGAGACCAGGAGGCTCCTAGCTTGCTTTAGATCAGAACAGCTCTGGTTGTTGCAGCCATTTGGGAAACGAACCAGTGGATGGAAGATCTTTATTTCTTTCTTTCTCTCCTCTCTGTAAATCTGCCTTTCCAATAACAATAAGTAAATCTTAAAAGAAAAAAAGAACAAACATTTGAAACGAAGAACACCAGAGTCAAGGTGGGAATTGGTGAAACAATAGGATTCAAATATAGGCACAATGAAGGCTGATCTCCATTTTACTGCCCTGCCTTAGCCACATCATTTCACTATACATTAGTTTCCTCAATCAGTAAAAGAGAAAATGGCATTCTTGCCCAAAGTAGTCATATCCTCTGGAGATGGCTCTGAGATGAACACATCAACAGACAGATCCCCAACCAAGCAAAAATATCGTATTGTTCATGGCAAGCTTCACAGCACTCAGAACAGAGCCGAAGTGGCACTCCTCTCCATAGCCAGCCTCCACATCTTAGATCCTGAAGGACAACTCCACACACTGAGACCCTGTCGTGAGGCTGGAGGAGGAAGCTAGTGATGTTCACATGCAGCCCATCTTTAAAAAAGGTTAATTTGTGTTAGCAAACTGTCAAGTAACTTGTCACACCAAATTATTCTTTTCACACATCTTCCCTTAAAATACTAAATAATACAAGATAAATGTCTTCAAGATCATCTGGTAACTGATCTTTCAAGGCTGCTTTGTGGCCAAATAAATAAAACAACTACAAAATAAAAACACTGTTATTTCTTTCTTTAGGCAGAAATGCTCATATAAAATTTCAGGGCAACTATTTTACCTTTTATAAGCATGAATTTGTGTGTTGCTCTTTACCCAATGCATTCTTTTAAGATTTTTTTTTATTGGAAAGGCAGATATACAAAGAGGAGAGACACAGAGGAAGATCTTCCATCCAATGGTTCACTCCCCAAGTGGCCTCAATGGCTGGAGCTGAGCCAGTCCAAAGCCAGGAGCCTCCACCTGGTCTCCCGTGCAGGTGCAGGGTCCCAAAGTCTTGAGCCATCCTGGACTGCATTCCCAGGCCACAGGCAGGGAGCTGGATGGGAATCAGGGCTGCTGGGATTAGAACCAACGCCCATATGGGATCCCAGCATGTTCAAGGCGAGGACCTTAACTGCTACATTATTGTGTGGGCCCCTACCCAATGAATTTTTAATGCACAGAGGGAAAATCTGGTAAGTTCATGAAAACATTTAAATTAGTTATAAAAAATTAAGAGGTATCAATTCAGTTAAGACAGCTTCAGGTATGAAATAAGCCTAAATGCAAAGAAAGCAATGGGGCTCTATCATTTTAGAGTACCCCCAAAAGTCTGTGGAAAATGAAGCTAAAATATGAGCTCATGCTGATGAAGTCCATGCGTAATCCATTCAAGCTACATATTCTCTATGAACTCTTTGAGGTACCTTCATAGTATATTATTATAAATATTACAGCTTACATTTCAAAGACTTTTCACAGAACAGAGCCTTGTCAAATCTGAATATAAGGAAATATTCTTCTCCTAATATTTAAAAAGGATGAACAGAAGGAGGACACAGGGAGGTCAGATGCCAGTTAACAAAACACAGAAATAATGCATTCTACATCCATATCACGTGAGAATGACTATAGTTTACATGAATTTGTTATATATTTTACAAAGAAATACAACAGTGCAAATTCTCAGTGCAAACAGATTCTCAGAGCAAATTAATAATGCGTATTTGATATAAAATTGGTGAGTATTCTGATTTGATCATTACAGATAATATGCATGAATTATCACAGTTTAGTCCATAAACATTTTATTTTAGATTTTATTTATTTTTACTGGAAGTGCAATTTTACACAGAGAAGGAGACACAAAAAGAAAGATCTTCCATCTGCTGGTTCATTCCCAAAATGTGCACAATGTCCAAAGCTGAGCCAGGAGCTTCTGGGCCTCCCATGTGGGTGTAGGGTTCCAAGCTTTTGAAGCATCCTCATCTGCTTTCCCAGGAGGAAGCTGGATGAGAAGTGGAGCAGCCAGGACATGAACCAGTGCCCATACGGGATACCGGCACTTACAGGCTGATGTTTAGCTAGTTGAGCCATTGCTCCTGTCCCTATCCCATAAGATTTACAATATATAATAATTTTGAAGAAAATGTTCTGGACCAGTGCTTCAAACTAGTTTTTATTTTATTTTATTTAATTACATTGTATTATGTGACACAGTTTCATAGCTACTGGGATATCCCCACCCCTCTCCACACCCTCCCCTCATGTTGGGTTATTCCACCTTGCTACATAACCACAGCTCAAGCTCAGTTGAGATTCCCTCACTGCAAGCATATACCAAACAGAGTCCAGCATCCTGCTGTCCGGCCTAGTTCCACGGCTTCTTAGGGAGACCCTTCCCATATACCATCAGCAAAAATTTTCATCATTATGGAATTAGTTGGCATAGTAATGAATAACCAATATGTTAAAAATAAATGCGAGTTCTTAACCACATTCTGTGACCACCTCATTGACACTTCAATTTTAGTTTATACACACCTTATAACATAGCATACATAGCATTACATGTTTTACATAACATCATATCATCTTAAATTAAGGCAAACATGTGGTATCTAACCTTTTGGGATTGGCTCATTTCCCTTAGCATTATGGTTTCCAGTTTGGTCCATTTGGCCACAAAGAACTGCATTTTGGTTTTTTTAATAGCTGAGTAGTATTCCATGGAGTAGATGAGCCATAGCTTTCTTATCCAATCCTCTGCTGCTGGGCATTTTGGTTGCTTCCATGTTTTTGCAATTACTGATTGTGCTGCTATGATTCTAACTTCTATATATTCTATACTTTTCAAATACCACTCATGCATTAATTTCTTGCAGTATTCTCTTATGTCTAACTGACTATTGACATATTGATAAGCCCATCACCAAAAATGAAACATACTAAAATCAACAACTCCTTCATTTATGAGAGCTGAGATCACCAGTCAAATCACCTTTTCCACAGCTTGAAGAATCACAGCTCACTAGTAGCTAAAACCTCACAAGCACATAAAGGATGGCTGACTAATTGCAACAGAGTGTGCTTGAACTAGCTTGAGACATAGAAATCTCTTGAAGGCCAAACCTTGGCAGTATCTCCAAACTTTCACGGATTTTACCTGGAGTAACCCCACTGGTTTCTTACTGAAAAATCAGAGAAAAAAAATCCTCATGTGTTGGTATGGACCAAGGAAAGGTACCATTTTAAAATATGCCTACACCATTCTGGTTTATTCAACAAAGCTTCTCTTATGAAAAACTACTTTACCATAGTCTAGCATTTGTTTTACAGACCATAAAAGACATTTAAAGGGGGAAATATCAAGCTTCAGCCACTTCCCACCATCCTGACTCATCTAGGATGACAAATACAACACAACAGAATACACCAGAGGAGCACTTGTCACAGCCAGGGCCACAGGGTCACTAAAAGTCTTGGATACAAGCATTATTCCTGGACACTGCCACAGAAATGCATCTTATCACCATATCATCAGGGTTTCTAAATTACAGCAGGAGATTAGAACTAAAAAGAGCTACAAAGCTCAGCCTGTACTTACAAGAGAGCCCAGAGGAAAACCCAAGACAGCAGGAAAGACAAAAATTGGAAAGCTAGAAGTGATTTCAGCCTCAAACATTTATAGCTGGAGTAAATGATTAGTATTCTCTAGTATAAGCATCCCTATTAGACAGAAATCTATCATACAAACAACTAATAGACTAACTGCCAATCTAGACATTGACTATACCTGGCTTAGGTTCTATTTCTTGATCCTATCATTTTCCATCCAGGCAAACAAATAAAAGACATTATAAGAAAGTTACTTCCTGGTTATATTTGGAAGTGACTATCAGTGCAGTGGTCTTAAAGTTATGAAATTAGGAAATTTATAAGCATTTCTAGATGTTTTCAAAGAAAACTTAAGTGCATCCCCAAAATAGTAACCATGAATTAATATGTTGCTCATTTTCTTCTTGAACTCCATTTGCAGGGTTACAGTACATATTTCCCACTAATATTAACCATCAGTGGGGATGGATAACCCCAGAAAAAAGACACCACCAGAGGGAGGAGAGTGTGAAATTTAACACTGCTGAAGACAGGCATTAGGTCTATTCTGAGAGTCCTCAGCAGCGGGGCCAGGCTCTACCGGCCATGCAGAACTCTCTCAGGGCAGACCAGTGAAGACAGCTAAAAAGATAAAGATCCTGACCAAAAAACCCCATCAGCAGCTTGGCACATCCCTGGGAGTATCATCACCTCTTGAATTATTTCATTGTGCAATCTGTTCCCAAGTATTTCACCTAAGCCACTATTAAACAGCAAACTGAAGCAGCAGAGGGAAACGTGTGGACTATCTCTCCTCTCTCCCTCGTGTGTGTGTTTTACGTGTGTGCATGCGTCTAATTTTCCTGCTAAGAGCACAATGTTTTAAGAAAATTATTTTTCATCTACCTTGTTTCAATCTGGACTGATAATTGTTTGCAAAAGATAAAATCAACGTAGGCAGAAAACACAATTTTCTGATAGTGCTCACTTTTCACTTGGCTTCAAGTTAAATGTAAATATTCTTCCTTTTCTCTGTTTTCAAGCGATCATATGAAAATCAGTTCTTCTCCACCAGGACAATAGACTACTTTGTTGCAGTACCTGGCAATTTTTGACCTTTAACAGCATCTGTTCTGGAGAGGATCAGAATTCTTAGCTCTGCCTCTACAAGGCGGCTCATAGGGGCTATGAGTTAGAAGGTAAGAACCTTGTTCTCATTTAACTCTAACCTCAGAATTTTAAAAAAAGATGCCCTCCCTCATGTATCAAATAATTCTGTTTTATTTGTCCAGTAGGCATACTGCTTCGTGGCAAGCAGTAGTAATCTTCAGTTTCTGCCTGGAAATATGTCTATATCTAGGCACAACATGTATGCCCTTTTTATCAATCTTCTCTAATTCTATACAACTTATAAAATGATCGCTTCTTCTCTAATTCTATACAACTTATAAAATGATCGCTACACTGCTGTAAGAAGACAGCATTCAACCTAAGCTATTTTTTGTTTGTTTGTTTTACTTCTTTTTATATTATTATTATCATCTTATGATAGTTTCATAGGCCCTGGGATTTCCCTTACTCCCTCCCCAAGTTCCTCCTCCCCCAGTGAGTTCCCATATATTATTACTATAGTACAGTTCACCATATATATAGTCATATGTCCGTCATTGCAGGCATTGGCAATGGCAGAGTCCAGCATCATATTGTCGGGATATATTAACAGTTTCATTGGGAGTCCATCTTTGATTGGGAAGTAGAAATGCATACTGCATTGTAATCTCAATCTGGATATGATGGTCTCCATTACATAGTTGCTATACATCCCCTTAAATGAAAAGCCACAATACAAGATCAACAACAGGAAGAAAGAAATAAATTAAAAATGTTATGACATTAAATAACATGCTACTGAATGACTGATTTGTCACTGAAGAAATGAAAATCAAGAACCTTCTTGAAGAAAATGATACTATTGTATGATCTAGTGTTTTGAAAAGATGAAACTAAATTTAAAAAAATCCATGAGATATAGTTTCCACTAATCTTTGTTGGTGAAATATGTCTCCTGTAGGCACAAACAGATGTTTTTTTTTTCAAATCCAGTCCACTTATTTATAACATTTGATTGATGAGTTTAAGCCATTTACATTCAGGATTAATATGAATGGATGAAGAATCAGCTAACCACAGGTACAATGACCATGAGCAAAAGCAGAGGCAGAGACACAATGACTATTACTAAAGACTCACCTGCCAAGAAGGAAAAGCCTTTGCCAACCTCAGAGTTCACTGAGGAAGACATCAAGAAAATGCAGGATGCAGAATTCAAGACACTTGTTATAAAGCTTCTTATCAACAATGAGAAGTAATACAAGAATTCAAGGAATTTAAGGAATATGTCACATGAAATGAATCAAATGAAACATGATATATGAGAAATTAAGAATACAGTGGAGCAAATCAAAAGCACAGTGGAGAATCTCCAAAATAGAATGAATGAAGCAGAAAAATCTCCGAATTGGAAGATATTTCCTGTTATCGGGGGGCGGGGGGAAACAAACACAAAGCTGGAACCAGAGCTGGGTCAAGCTATAAACAGTATTCAAGAACTGAATGACACTATTAAAAGACCAAATATAAGAATTATGGGAGTCCCAGAGAAAGAATTGGGAAACAACATCCAGGAGGGGCACAGACCTCCCAACAATGTTGAACTAAAGCGATATTCACCATGATACATGATAATTAAGCTCTCTTCAATCAAACATAAGGAAAAGATCCTTAAATATGCACGTGAAAAAAATCAATTGACATACAAAGGAATGCCAGTTACACTCACAGGAGACCTCTCACAGGAAACTCTTCAGGCCAGAAGAGAATGGAGAGACATATTCGAGATTCGAAAAGCAACAAATTGTTGGCCCAGGATAATGTAGCTAGCAAAGCTTTCAAAGAATTTCCTTTGAAATTCTTTCAAAGTAAAAAAAAAAGTTAAAAGAATATGCCTCTTCCAAACCTGCCCTACAAAGGATACTTAAAGATGTTCTCTTGACAGAGAAGAGGAATAGCACCCGCCAAAACCAAAGGTAAATTAAGAACCCATTGCTAAATGACACAACCTAAGCTATTTCTTTCTTAGGATACACTTTCAGACAACACAGATACTGTTTTCTACAACATGTTGTCTTATGAAAAAAAAATCTGTCACTGTTCAATATGATATATATATATATAAAATATATAATGATTTATTTATTTACTCAAATTTAATGGGTGCTTGAGGACACAAGTGATCTTCAAAAATGTCTCTAGGAACTGAAATGATCAGCAACCTTTTCCATTCTAAAGCTTAATAAACTGAGTTTTCCTCTAAGAAAGGGAGTATAATTGAAAAAGTGAACTCCATTTTTTAAAAGCCAGCTTCGATGACTGCCAGCCAAATCATTTCACTTGGGCTTTCACAGAATAGCTACAAATGTCACCATCCTTTTGGACACATGGTATATTCAATCAGACAGACAATAGATGATAGATAGATGATCACATAGCATCGTGTGAGTTTCTTTTTTTATCTGTTACTGAAAATTTATTATGAATTTATACTGTTTTAACTTAAAACTTATTCAAAACCAACATTATTTTTCATGATACAAAACAACAAAACAAAAAACAACCTCTTAAAACTCTCCCTAAATTAAAAGAGAGAAAAGAAAGAAGCTGACCAGGCTGTTTGTTTCCTTTCCTAGGCTCTGCTTTCCTGACTTGGTGTGACTGCAGGAGTGAGAAAAGCAAAACTCTCCGAATCTGAAGAATAAAGGAAATTCCACCCAGACAGAGCGCCTAGCGCACGTGCTGCACAATGCTATCTCTGAAGAGTAGTGAATCCTGTATACAAGCATGTAACTAACAGCGTATCTGAATATTGAATACTTCCCTTTTTAAAGATGAGCTGCTCTGATTGTTGGAGGTTTTCATTTCCCAGCTTCAATATGCAGTAGTCACATACGCAAACAGGGACACTTTGCCTGGAGTCTTAATATAGATCAATTATTTCTGACTGCCAGGAACCACAAGTGGGCTATGCTGTTTCCGCAATCAACCCTAGCCCTCTTTCACTCAGACAAGAGCAGCACACACCAACAGGCTGCAGCCTCAAACCATGGCTTTTTCACCTTGATTAGACTTCTTGAATGAAACCCTTTCATTTGGCTTCCTATATTAAAACATTAAAAACCCAAAGAGAATTTCAAATCTTCTTTCTCTTCATGAGGATATTACAAGCTGCTAATTAGAAAAGATTTCTTTTACTAAATGATTTAGTTCTTACGTCTGTTTTAACACTTGAAAGGTTATAGCTTCAGGAAAAGAGGGAAGAGCCTTAATTAAAGAATGAATTATTGAATATTCAGTTTTAATTGATGATGCCCCGTGCTATTATTTTGCATGTTTATAGATGTTTTCTATGATTCTGTTATCAGAATAACCAGAGAGAGAGAGATTGACTACTGAGCCTCAGAAAAGAGGAATATTTTCGTTTGATCACATTCAGTCATTTAATTTCAAGAGTCATCTGAAGCATGGTTCCCATGACAACAAGTCACTAATTGCAAATATAAAATAAAATTTAAAAATCAACCTTCCCTGAATTTAATGGCGACAGAGAGGACATTTAATTTTTTAGCACACAAATACAGGAAAATTGGTTTGCCTTAGGAAATCCTCTCAAGTCACTTTCTGGATTTAAGACAGGACTCCATTGTAGGGTTAATTATGGCCTGGCAAAGGTGCCAGCTTAACTGTTCAGATCTGTCGGGCTCTGATCGCCAACGCTGTTCTGCTGCTAGAGAAAAGGGGAGATGGTGGCAATGATGAATGAAAGATTTCTGCACCTTTGAGCTAGCTACAGAGTAACACGGAAAGATGCTGAGGCAGATGAGGGAACCCAGGAAATGATCAAATTCTGCATTTGAACATCCTTTACACAAAGACGCAAATGAAGCAAGTCGAAGGGGAAAGGGTGAGGTACAATCTAAAATCAGCCACTTCCACGGGGCTATTCATTCATGCTCACTCACTAGCAAGCTTTCTGGTTTCTCCGCTGGCAAATCTGAAAACAAACAAAAAAGTGAACCCTTTGAGACTTGGAAACCTGTTCAACCCAACACAATGGCACCATTCAAAATTCACCAATTTATGAACTGCAGAATGGCATTTGTAAAACTGCTTCAGCCTGAGTTTCCTTTCGCCAGCTCTCTTCGTCTACTCACTGGGTCACTAGGAGTGAGCAAGAACATTTTGATAAATTCCGTTTCCATGACGATGAATTAACCAGTGAAAAGGGGGAGGTGTTGAAAGATCTGTATTCTGTAGAACACTCTCAAATGTTTGCCTGTTTTCATTTTTAGCCATTTAGTTCTCGTGGCTCTGTTCCAGGACTCTTTAATTTGCCAGTAGCTGTTTTTCCTACACAGATTACGGGAGTAATTCATCAGTGAACGTTTCACTCAGTGGTCCCATCTAATGGAAGGAAACATAAAAATGAATTTTTCCAATTATGCCTTTTTGTTTGTTTAGAAAAATGGGGTGAACTTTTTTCCCTTTCTTTTCTCGCAACCTAGTTCTGGTGTATTTATTCTTCCTTATTTATTGACCATTACCTTACACAGCCTGCAACTGCAATCTGTAAGATGTTAGGATCTGCTTTTAAATACCAATAAATTCTTGAAAGGCAATGATTTTTTTTTAATTTAGTGTAGTGAAATCCCAGAGAGGGATGTAAAAAAGAAAACAGAACATTAAAACATGTAGGCCAAGTACATGTTACATCAAAACAAAGTGTTCAAGGAAAAAAAATTAAAGCAATAGAGCTGTTCCTGTGCTAAATTACTTTGAACTGGATTATTTAGATACAATAGAACATGTTTGTGTCATTTCAGCATTTATCTATTTCTTGAATTTAATGATAAAAGTACTATTTTTGTGGAAGCCAAAAAAGTAGCTGGGATGGTTTGTTTTATAAATGATGAAAGCAGCAAGGAAAACTCATTCATTTGCATCAGAAAAAAATGGATATGTAACTTTTTTCTGAAGTATGAAGTCAGAATATTGTTTCCTCAAAAGATATATTTCCATCTAGCTTTACTTTACGTCATGGTAAGTAACTAATTTGGTTCATTTCAAAAACTCACTGTTTTCTCCTTTCTCTTTTTTCACCTAAAATAAGACAGATAACTAGATTTCAAGTCACAATTGTTTATTCCAACATTGTACAGCCACAAATTTAAAGAATAATTATTTTCTCTCTCAAGTTCATTTATCCTTTGCTCAAAACATGAAGAAATCTGCCTGGAAGAGATTCTGAACCATCAACCATTAACAAATGTGTCTGATTTTATCCTTATCTAAAACTGAAAGTACAAAGAATCATGATATTCAGAGGAAGAAAGAAACCTAATATTTATTATGTAAGGCTCTGCCAATCAGAACTACTTTTTAAAATTTTTCAATAAATAGTAATGCAATAATAAACTTTTCTGTTAAGAACAGCTCTGCAGGGTCATATTTTCTCTGGGAGCTTACTTTTCCTAGCAAGAACAGAGAGAACTTTCACTCTGAAAAGAAGATGGTAATTTCCATTCCCTTTTTATTTAATACACATGCAAAAAAAAAGTTAATATTAGCAGATTTCAGAAAATGTACATGATTGGAAATCAAAGTAATTGTTTCAATGAATATATTCTAGCTATTTCGCAGAAGACATTTATAATTCTTAAAATAGTGTCATTCCAAAATCAGTGTGTTGTAAGATCATAATCTGATCAACTTGATTTGAAATACTAGGGACAGTAGTGTCAGTTGACTGGAAATGGACAAGGAGAAGGCTAATGAATTCTTTTGTCAACCTGTCTTATGCAGTTCCTTGTTTCTTATGGGGGATGTGCATGGACTCTAACCATACCCTGCTTTGCAATCTAGACCTTAGACTGCTATACAGGGAACTGGCATTCAGTTCACATTGATGTTAATAGTGTGAGATCTCTTGGCCAGCTGCTCATGGCACAACCCAACCCAAAAGGCAGCTGCCTTCACACCAATGTGACCCCCATGGTTGACACCAGGCAGTTCAGGCTTCAGCCTGTTAATGCTAATATCTCCAGTGAGATAAGGAAAAACAGCAGCTCTCTCAGTCCTATACATTGAAAGTGTCACAAAAGCAGTGTCAAGTTTAGTGGCTGATCATTAAAAATGAGTACAAATGAGAGAAAAGATGGTTTCTTGATCCCCCAAAATCAAGTTTGACATCCTTATGACACTATCTGCCACTGTACAGATGTCTTTCAGTCCTATGAGATTTTTAACAAAAAAAAATCTTGAAACTTCATAATTTTTATTAGAACTGATCAATAGTAAAACAGACTAAAAATCCCAATAGTTTTATTTAGTAATACCCAGCAACTGATGTACTCAACAATTATTGCATATGCTAGAAAACATTTAATACATAAAATTGGTTCTAACAAAACATTACATAAATATTCAGAGCAATAACACTTTAAAAGGCTTTCTACTTTATGTTTATACATGATACACATACATATAACATATATCATAAATATGGCCATATTCAAACCACAAGGTAATAGATATCAATATATAGTCATACAGCAATATAACCACTAACAAGAATTTGATCATTCTGTTGTGAAACAGTGAAACAGTAATGGCTATAGAGTCAGCTGACTGGATATGGACAAGAGGAAGACTAAAGTCTTTAGGAGCTCAACAACAGGTGCCATCTAATACTTACCTAATATTCTCTCAAATTTTCGTGAATTTAGTGAATATTTTAATTATATGATATTCTATTCACTGTTTCCATAAATATCTCAGTCATTCATTTAGTAAATCCAGAAATATTTTTATATGAACAACTATCCTCTTCATACTATTCTAAAATTTTATAGCTTTTACACTTATAACTTTTTAAATTACATGTAATATAAAAAATGTGAAAGCACATACCTACATTTGTTAGATTTTTTTCCTATTCTTTTTCCCACTCTTCCTCCCCAAGGCACTACTAAGAGGTATTGTTTCAAGGGTGGCATATGGGAGTCCAGCAATTTGATTAAGAATACTAGTCCAGGATCCCACACCCCTCTTTATCATTCAAAATCTAATTCTCCTGACCACATATTTCCCCCTGTTGCCTAAGAGATTTATTCCAACATCTGGTTTCACAAGGCAGGATCTCTGCCATAAGCAAAGAAAACATCTAATAGTTTATTGAGGGTTGTAATATAAATAAAGTAATAGTCTTGCATCTAAGTTATGCATCAGGTCAAGGTTCCATTGGTAAATCACATACAATTTTAGCTGCATTGAGATTTCATTATTTTAAAAAATATTTTTAGTGAAGTAGAATACTACAAATGTGCTATCGATGAAATACCTGAAATAGTCATTTATTCACCAATATTTGTGAAGCTTCAGTTCTTTCTTTACACCAAAAGTCTTGACTGTGTATATTCAGGAAATTTAACATTTATAAAGCAATACAAAAGTGTAATGACAGAAAGATTTAGGAGATGATGGCATTAGTTTTGATGTAAAATAATGACACACAGTAAATATACAGAGAAAAGAGAAATCAAAGAGAAGTTTCGAAAGTGGGATTTTCAGAATTTCTTGACCGGTTGGGCATGGAGAGGTAAAAGATTGCAAAAACCTATATATGCATAAGTTCTGGTCTAAGCAATTGGGCAGATGGTGCTGAAACCAACAGAGGAAGAGTAGACAATATAGGGTGAAGATTTAGGAGCAGGAATGACTGTGGCACCATCCTGTAGAGATGTCTCATTGGTATGTCAACATTTGAGTCTGAATCTCCAAGCACAACCCTAAATGAAAGACATAGACTTGGAATCCACTAGTACATGATGGTAACTAAACCAATGAGACTAGATATTGCTCAAAGAATAGAGAAAGTGAGATGAGGTATGTACTGAAGAGCCAAAGGTGGCATAAAGTGATCACTAAAAGAAATGAGGTCCAGAAAAGAACGAGGAAGGCGATGATCATGCATAAGAAGGATGAGTTGGCATATTAGCATTATGCAAGCCACAGAAGAGAAAACTGTGGCACAGAGGTCCAAAAATCTAAATGAGGAAAAATAACTGTTAATATCTCTGTCTCATATTTCAACATAAATCCAAATTATTGCAACAAGAAAGAATCATGTGAGGGATGCCTGTGTTAACTTCTAGTTTCCTTGGACCATCCTACTAGGTATACAGAATTCAAAATATAACAGTGTGCAATACAAATTTACACAATTTTTTATTTGTCATTCAAAAGAACATTTTTAACCAGAGAGAATTTATAAAGCTAAAGCAAGGAAAGTCTAGGTCCATATGTAACACATAAGGATGTAAACGTGCAAAAACAATGTGAGATTAGCATCCGGGCAACTAACCACACTATACAGTATACTCATGCATAAGAGTAGAATTTCCATTTTCATTTTAGTCACTTTTATTAAATGTAATCTTATCTTTCTCTTTTTTCTCCTCCTTCTAGTTACTATGCCATGATATATTTAGCTATTTGAAAGGGAAGCTTGTTACTGTGAAGAGAAAGAATATGCTATTATAATAATTTGGAAAAAATAAGGAGATGTAGGGAGGAAAGAGAGGAAGAGGGAACAGAACCTATATACTACTAAATTAAAAATGTGAAATCTCATTTTATATAAATTAAAAATAAGAAAAAAGAAGAAAATGAAAGATAAATGATTTAGAGTAACAATACCTTTTAAAATATCTGTCCTCAATTTTCAAGCAAAGGAATAAGCAAGTTTATTTGCTTATCCTACACCCTGTCCTTATAGAACTAAAATTCCTTTGGTTAATACTTTTCAAATTCATTCCTCTCAATTAAAACTGTTAGAAATTTTTTTCCATCAACCCAAAATGCCAGATGCAGCAAGTCATGTAGGAGGTCTTTATTTGGCACAGGAAAAGGAGGCTGGGAGGAAGGCAGCAAAGGCAGAGAGAGACAGAGGCCGAGAGAGATGAAGAGAGGCCTCCTGCTATAGTTACAAGAGAGGCCTCCAAGGGAGGAAGAAAGAAAAGGAGCACACACGTGGGAGTGTGCTTTTTATGGCCAAGGGGTGTGTAACACAGGTTGTGAGGAACTGGTGGATAGGGCCATGGGAGGAGTAGATGTGGCAGCCACATCTACCAGGGAAAGAGGATGCAAGGGCTTGGTGGATAGGGCTATCAAGTATAGTGCCATGAGGTTACAGTGGATTGGCGGCAACAGGGATTGGTGGAGAACAGGGCTGCAGTGTTACAGTGGGTTGGACAACAAAACTTGAACCTAAAGGGTGGGAACATTAAGTGGGAACCAAGACCTAGGGGAAGCAGATATTTAAAATGGCGCCAAGTCAAAAATGGTGAGGTTCTTATCAATCTTTGGGGCCTATGTTGAAGACACTCCTCACAAAAACAAATAAATGTCAAGCAAAATCAGTCCCGTGTTATGGTCGATGACAACCACTGGAAGTGCAGACTGTATCTGCGGCCAGTTAAGTAACTTTTGCTTTCATGTCAAACTGAGAGTGCAAATGATATTTTGTGAGTTGGGAAGGCTGACTTGTCAGCTGAATCTTAATGGAAAAGTACACCATACCTCAACACAAAGGATAGAGCATAAACAAATTCAGAAAAGGTAGAATGGACAACAAAGAAAGAATAAGCTCCTAGGACATGGAATAGCAGGAATGCAACAAAATG
Organism: Ochotona princeps; assembly: GCF_030435755.1. Classification (NCBI taxonomy): domain Eukaryota; kingdom Metazoa; phylum Chordata; class Mammalia; order Lagomorpha; family Ochotonidae; genus Ochotona; species Ochotona princeps. The sequence goes on along the minus strand of NC_080843.1, from coordinate 37,472,526 downwards.
CTGCTTTGTTGATATCCTGCATAGTAACAAACAATCGCTTAGACATATTACCGAGGACAATCTGAATTAAAGTCAAGGCAACCAGCGCACCATCACAGCTTTGTTGTTAAGCAAAATCAGAGTCTCAAAACAGCTCATTTTTCACCAGCTGTGTCTCGGGGCATATCAGATGTTCCTATCTTCTACTTCCTCTGTTGTAAAAACAGCATAATATTATTACGGATCCCATAAGTTTGAATAAAAAATTAAATGACATAACATATGAAAAGCTCTAATCTAGCACAGAGGTTCTCAGCAGAGGACAATTTTGCCCCTCACCATGGGGTTGGGCTTCTTCCAAGTTTTAAGGACATGTTTTATCACCACAGCTGAGGTGGCTGTTATTGGCAGTTGGTGTACAGAAGCCAGAGAAATACCCAAACACCCAGCAGACAGCCTTGCGCCACACAATAACTAATTATTTAACCTCAAGGATAAGAAACTCAGGTGGGTAATCATGCCAACATTATAATATCAGACATTGTTTAGCAATCACGTTGTTTAAATGCTTAGCATTTTATGATTTGACCCTTATCAAAATTCAGCGAAACTTGTAGTAATACTTGTTTGCTCTCACTTTTGAGATTCAGCAAATGACACACACATAAAATCAGTTATGTACACATGGTCAGAAATGCATACATACTATTATTACCATAAGTTTTGAAAAACCAGAAAAAAAAATCTTGCCAGATATTTTCAAATGTTCAGTTCTTGGCATTAAAATGATAGACAGTTTTTCAACTTTCATTCAGACATTGATATGATCCAGGCAACAATGATGTACTCACTACAACTGAAATACCAGAGAGAAAGTTCTTAGGAAGGATGGTTCACTTTCTTTTACAGTTCAGAAGCTCACAGTCCAAGATCAGTGACCCTATCTATCAAGAACCTGATGCGAACAGAACAGGTATGATGGAGGATCACAGAGTGAGCCAAGAGACAGGGAGACACGGAACTAACTCTTCAGGCATATACCCACGTCTCTCTTTATAAAGCCACAATGATTCAATCACAAGAATTGCACTCTAACAGCCTAATCCAATCTAATCACTTATCAAGGTCCCACCTTCAGATGTCCTAATTCGATTATGTTCCATCTTTATTAACATAAGACTCTAGAGATCAAGAATTTAGCACCTGGGCCTGTGCGGACACAGAAAGTAATTTCCAAACTGTATTGCATACTTTTATTTCCACACTCTTTTTTCCCCTGGATAAAATGAAAATGAAGTAATTGTTAAAACAGAATTTAGCATTTTTAAAGAATTAACTTGAACATCCAATTGCCCTATCTACTTTGAGGGAAATCTTTTTGTGGAAAAAAATCACTAAAACCTGACTTCAATATCTGGCATTCGGTCCTTTGTAATGCTGAAGTCAATAGCTCCTCTTGTAACAGTGTTATGGTTTAAGCACTGCTTCAGGCCTATGCTAAACTTGAATGTGGGATCAAAAAGATAAAAGCCACCTGACTCTATCACTTTCACTTTATAGTCTGAAATTCTTAGGATTTGCACATTTATCCAATTGTCAGTGATGTTTTATTGATTGTTTTTAGCAATCTTTTGCATCAATGTGTTTGGGAAGGTGTTTTTCTTCTCCTTAAATCTTCCTTTAGGGGAGCTGAAACATAAGCTGCTGACTGTAGATGTGTGTGAATCTTAGAAAAAAATCCTTGAAAGGAATGAAATGCGAACACCTACACAAATATTCTCACAGTTTTAACATAATGTGTTACAGGGGAAGCAAGGCAGCACAGTGGGTAAAGCCCTACAACTTCCCAACAGGTCCGTTTTCAAATCTAGTCTTTAACATTGCTAATTATGTGATCTTGACACAATGACTTGAATATTCAGAGTCTCAGTCATTCTCCCATAAAAGGAAACTTAGAGCACAGAGATGACTAACAAAATGCATTCAATTCATTATACTACATGCCAACTATACACAACTCTCTCTCTCTCTCTCTCTCTCTATATATATATATATATATATCAGTTATATATATGCATATAACATATACTATTATATGCCAAGTGTATTACAATTACATGTTGTAAGTGTAATACTTATTAAGTATTCCAAAGTGAACTACACTTCTGCAGCTTATAATAAAAACATGAAAATGAAATAACATCTCAACAATAGTTGTTCCAAGAGGCTCATGAAGCTTCTGTGGAAGTGTCATCTGAACAGAACGCCAAGGACAGCAGACAACATGAAGAATTGAAGAAGAGCAATTCAAAGATTTTTAAGTTGTAATATTCTAGCAATTTTGGGAAAAGGCAAGGTGATCACGAGGCCTTCAGTAACTATCGAGTTAAAAAAAAAAAGCTAAAGGCCCAACTAAAAGGGTTCCTAGAGATTAATCCAAAAAGAATTTATATGCCTCAGTAGCATTTGGATTCTGTTCTATGATGGGAAGCCACTGGAATATTTTAAGTAGGAGAGTATTATTTTTCCAGTTATGCTTTGGGACGTTCATTCTAGTGCCCTTATAGAGAATAGTGTCTAGGAAACAAGCAAGACATACAGAGGGATCAAGTAAAGGCCATTTCAGCAATGTAAGCATAAGATGGAACTGGGGACAGATGGGACTGAGCCAGGTTACACCTACTGGCAAATGCCGAGGTATGGTGGGACATGCCAGACTTGGCCTGTAGCTCTCACCAGCACACATAAAACCCAAGGAGTGTGTGTGTGTGTGTGGGGGGGGGGTGTGCATGGGATTGTAGAGGGGAAGGAGGGGAAACAGTGTGAGCCTCTAGGGGGCAGCAAGGATACCCCTGCTGGGCCACTGCTCCAGCTGGTGACCAAGAGAACTGGGACTGAGGGCAGATTAGGCTAGGTAGTCACAACACCCATTGGGCTACACATGAACAGGTTTGGGGAGATACAGGCTGGGCTAACCAACCAACTGTATCCACTGATGCATGCATGAGCCAGAGTAAGTTCAGGCTGGTCAAGCCTTGCCAAAGCTTCAGCTGCCAACTGCTTGAATTAGGGACAAGTCCTGTCAAGTTAGACTGCAGAACCACCTGGAAGTCAGGCTGGGCCAAGAACCCATCGGTGTGCATGAGACCTGCGACTGGGACATGACCTGAGAGAGGAGCATGGGGAATTCCTCTGTAAGGATGCAGTCCCTACAGGTGAACACAAGAACTAAAACTGGGAACAGCCCAGTCCTGGCCAGGTTACACTACCTGCCCATATACGTGTGGCTCAGGTCTAGGGGCAGGACAAGCTGGACCAGTTCATGATGAATTTGAAAGCTGATTTAACACATGCCAGATTATGAGTTGTAAAAAATATGAATGATTCCAGAGTTTTGAGCCTAATTAAATGAGTAAATAGAGATCTCCCCCCCACCCCCAAGAAACTGTTGAATTTATCTGGACAATAAGATGCTGGACTCTATGCTTGGGATTTGTTTGTAAAGAAAGAATCTTGACTGAATTTGTACTGTAACACAGCAACAAGCTACAGGAATCCACCATGGGGGGAGGGCACAGGGAGGGGTTGGGGGAATCCCAGAGCCTATGAAACTGTGTCACATAATGCAATGTAATTAATTAAATAAATGTATTGGAAAAAAAAGAAGATGATGACAAAAAAAAGAGTAAATAGTGATATCACTTACTGAAGTGGAAAAAAGCAAAGAACAGGTAAAAAGAGGGAGAATCATTAACAGTTAATTTAAAATATATTAATTAGACATCCATGTGAAAATGTTGATCAGACTATTAGAAATCTGTATACACACACATGAAAAAGGTCAAGAATGAAATTTATTTTTTTTAAAGATTTATTTATTTTTATTGCAAAGTCAGATATACAGAGAGAGGAGGAGAGACAGAGAGGAAGATCTTCTGTCCAATGATTCACTCCCCAAGTGAGCCGCAATGGGCCGGTGCTGTGCTGATCCAAACCCGGGAACCACGAACCTCCTCCGGGTCTCCCTCATAGAATATACGTGAAGGGAAACAGAAAATGTGAAAAATATTTCCGTAAGTATACATTTAATCAAGAAATATATTTTCTTATGCAACTACCCAGGCCAAGTACTATTTTAGCCACTGGGAGCACAAAAGAAAATAGAATAATCATAATTACTCCTCTCTAGGCATCCATAGTGTAGTAAGAAACAGATATTAACCAACTTTCATTTATTAAACTATAAGTAAATGGAGGGAAAAGAGCAGCGTACCAGGGAAGAGAAATTTAGAAACAACCCAGCTTCACTGTAGTTAACATGTTTGAGTTAAATGCCCAAATCCTTCCCTTAAATGAGTATAATCCCTTCCAAATTCTTGTGATGAAAAGTGACTCATAAAACAAACATAGATTCACTAAGCCATGCTGATTTTACAATATGAAGGGAAAACCAAGTTGATTTTCTAAGGAATTTATTGTTTACAGATTACTGAAAGACGATGAACAGGGCAATTCATTTTCTTTTGCTTCTAATTGACTACTGAGGCCAAGGTGAAACATTGCAAGAAAGAAGCCCTGAACAATTCTGAAATGCTTCCAAGATGTGTTTACTGTCCTCAAGACCCCAAGTAATCAACATGTAACCCTGCTAACTCTTTCCATAGGGCCAGAGTCTCCCATCCATGAGAGATTAAACTTCCTTTAGGGCTGTAATCAGTCCAAGTCCTTGGTATTTTCAGAGAAGCCTGAGTTTCTCCTTCAACCAATAGATTGACAAGGATGCACTTTAGGGTGAACTTCAAATCAGCTAGGTTCTACTCCAGTCATCTGCGTTAGCCATCAACCAAAGACTTCTTATTCATACAGTTCTCCAGCCCAGAAACTACCTGCTCCTTGTTCTCAGCAACTTCCTCCCCACTAAGCTCCCTCTCCCCTCTTAAATTTCTCAGCTCTGTTCTCAGCAATCCCAATCGAATTAACCCTTACAACAACAAACTTCTCCCGACCAACCCATCTTCTGTCTTGGCTAGAACACAGAGATTCTAAAGTAAGGTTAGTAAACTGCTTAAACATTTATTTAGAAGTTTTTTAGCTGTTATTTTTGAAATGTGTTTTGATTAAGCGAGCCTTGTTTCTGTACTGTAAGGATAATGCCTTGTTCAAATAATCTAGATTGCTTAGTATATATGATCGATCAATGTGTAACCATTAATACCATAAGGCGATGTTTATTGATAAAAGTTAAATAAAATATTTCTACCTTTTGGCTAGCAGGTTCAGTCAAATGGTTTAAGCACAGATGCAATTATAAAAACACTCACAGATTATGAGAATCCTTCCATATTCTTTGGTGTTGTTTTTGTCTTTGAAATGGGGCATGAAAGCCACATTCCTTCTTGCACTGAAAAGTTTGTATAGATGGAAGCATAAAGACAACAAGCGGGGAGGTTTACCTTGAATTTGTGATCCTTCATTTTTCTATGAAAACACTTGCATTGGAAATGCAGGGACACTGCTGACAGTTGGCCGGGCCAGGAGTGAAGAGCTCTCCTTGATTGCTCTGTATTCTTCAGCCTTTATCCCATTATTTACTCACTTCCCAAATCCTGTGGATTGAACCCCATGAATGCCTTTCAAATTAACCCACTTCTGCCCATTACCCATAGCCATCAATCTTCTCTAAGGCAATTCCATCTGCTCCCAGGTTATTATAGCTATTATCATCTTTCCTGTGCCTCTGCTGTTGCTCCTCACTATTCTCATTGTGCACTTACACAGGGTGATTGCTGTGTTAAAAAACAGAAAAAGAGAGCGCAAGAGAGCACACACTGGTTTATTTTTGAACCCACAACTATTAAAACATTCTGAGAAAGAGCTGTGATAGAGAAGACACTGCATTGACTTGTAGAAAAGATTTAAATAATCACTTTTTTATGGAAGATTAAAGTCAATGGAATTAATTTACACTGTAATCAAAAGTAAGATAATGTAATAAAAAAATTTGGAAATGTCGTTTTGACAAACAGGAATTATTGACTTGCCTTTTTTTTTTTCTAATGTTAGGCTGTTTTTAAGTTATCAATAAGGAACTGTTTGCTTTTTCTGAGTTTGGGGTTCATGGGGTAAGATTGGCTCAGTCAAAAAAGCAGAGAGGAAAAGAGGCTCCAATATGAAGAAAAACAAATCAGATTTACCAACCTGTGGCAAGCAAAGAAGCTATCAATGAATCACAGTGACAGATAATGACAAATGAACTCAGTTCCAAGTTTTCTTTTCCTGCTATGTAATCCTGTTAGGAGAGACTTGCATACTTAGCAATACATGTTAAGATAGCCTTGAAGAAGGAAACAAATAGTCTGTATTTATGCTTGAGGCAGAACAGTGTAGCGAGGGGACAGCAGCTTGTGAGTGTGATGGAAAGGCCAGAAGTGTTGGTGAGCACCCTCAAGCAGTACTTAAAACTGAGCAGTGAAGGGGAACAACTGGAGAAAGCATAAGGCCTTCTTTTCAGAATATTCTCAGACATTTTGGACTCTGCAGAAATCTTTATCGTCATGCCTGATGCACTTCCTGGTGCTGGAGATAACAGAAGTGAACAAGATGACCATATCTTGGGACTTATGGAGCACAGATCCGTGTAGAAAAGACAGATGATAAACAAATGAATACCCATTATGTCATATGGTGCTAAGTGCAATGCAAAAACATGAAGCAGGGTGCAAGGGAAGCAGCTGCAGGGGTTGGCTTGGAAACACTTACAAAAGGAGATCAGAGGACCTCTCTAAGATGACATTTGAACAGAAATCTGATGAAAGTTCTAAGTGATTTACACAAATGTCTGGGAGAAGAGTGTTACAGGCAAAGGAAAGAAGTGAAAAAGACTTGAAATTGGAATAGGCTTGGTATTTTTGATAGCTTAGTGAAGAAAGAAGCTCCATATGTCTCTATGAATCACTGCTATCTCCATCAGTATATGTTGGCACCAAATCTTGTTTTCCACAGAGAAAGTCAGAAACTGAACAGGATTGAGACCAGTATTTCCTGAGGTTTCACCAAGAAATGAAAGCAGAATGTGATATTACTAGCACACCCGAATTTTATGATTTCTCACAGAGAAAGTCTTGAAGCATCTGGTTAATGTCTGGGCACATATTTCACTTTTGTTTTGCTGTCAAGACGCAAAAGAGAACTCCAAGAACATTGTAATTCATGTTCTTCTCTATCCCAGATTCTTCCATCAATCCCAAAGAATTGAGCATATAGGTAAATAACATCTCCCAAAGATGCCCTCAGAAGTTCTTTTACTTTCATGACATCAATGATGTTTTCCATCATCCAAATTCTACTTCCATAATCCATGAGGATGCCCTGGTCCTTTGTCATCACTAGAAAAGTTCATGTCTGGTTTCCCAAATTAAAACATTACAATTTACAGCCACTACTCCCAGCGTTTCAATTCTCTCACTCAGCTCGTTACACAACACTCAGCTGCAAAGTAGCTTCATGGGTAGAGCAAATGCTCTGGTATCAGATGTCCTAGGCTAATAGCAATTCTACTACAGTCAAGATGTATGAATATGAGTGAGTGTCTTAACCTCCCAAAACCTTCATTTTCTGTTAAGAAAACAATAGTTGTTGGGAAGATAATATTACCTGTGATATTTGACAGCACTAAGGAAGTATACAGTAAGTCGTAGGACTTTTTATTACTACCTAACATTACCAAAACCCGTACTTGCTCTACTCTTCATTAATCCAGAGAATGGACACGATCACTTCAATAAATCTTCTGACAAAACTTTCAGTTATTACCCCCATTGTACTTTCAATTCATTCTGCATTCTCTCTGTAAAACTCCAGCCACAGAGAGCCACACACAAACTCACACAGGCCTGGAAATTTGTATGATTTCCATGGGACAAAGCAGGTAGATGTTCAGTAACAAGCACTGTGAGTGACTGAATGAATGAAGTAATTATAAATACAAGGCCTCTATACTATTAATAAATGTCTACTTAAAGCCATTCAACTTTATTTCTTAGTCACCACTCTCCTTTTATTCAAGGAGGTTTTTATTTCAAACACTCTCTAACCTTCTCAGGCTTAAAGCCCTACCACCTGACTTTCAGAGGTTGTAATCCTGTGTATTTCTTTCTCTCTCCTGTAGTAGACTACTGGGTCTTCTCCATCTGTCTCAAATCATACGTGTATCTCTCTCATTTTCAAATGAAAACAGTACCTCAAAGATACACCCATCCATTTTTCTCACATGATTTATAGTTTTTTGTCCTCTTTTCCTATCAAAATCTGAAAAGCACTCTGTATACACAAAGTATACTATCTGACCTCCCAATGACTCTGTAATATAATTTACACTCTCAAAGCACAACTGAAATAGTGTTGATGCTACTTGTTAGAACAGAAACTTAGCTTGTTGCTAATGCTACTTGTTACAGTAGAAAGTTAGCTTGTTGGTAGTAACTGATATTATGGCCCCCAGATATTTTGTTTGAATGCTTCATGCCATTGTTTCTTTTTTAAAATAACAATGCTTTTGTGATTAAATTCAATGCTACAACTTCACCCTTTTAAAGAATACAACTCAGTGGTATTGAGAATTTATACATCAATCACTTCCACACAATTCCAGATTAGCTGGTTATCCCAGAAAGAAACTTTGTGCCCATTCCCATTATTATTCAATTCTTGTATTCTTTCCTGATGAAAATTAGTCTGCACTGTCTTCATAAATTTTCCTATTCTGCACACTTACATACATGGAATCATATTTTATATTTGGCTTCAATTAAAAAGTTAGCCTATTAACAGTTCATGTATCTCATAGCATACATGTATCAAACTTCATTTTTTATGACTTAATAATATTCCTTCACATGGATATATGCATATGATTTATCTTCCCGTCACTTGATGGATATTTGAGTTCTCTCTACTTAATGTCAACTATGAACATAAGCTGCCAGAGCTTTCATATACAAGCTTTCTGTGGACATGCTTTCATTTCTCTTTGAGAATATACAACAGATTTGAATTATTGAGTCATGTAGCACTATTTAACTTTCAGAGAAAGTGCAAGACTGTTATCTAAAGTTGCTATATCAGCAAATATTAGAGTTTAATACCTCTGAATACTGTCAAAGATTTGCTAGGGTTCACCTTTTTGATCATAACCATTCTAGTTGGTAGGAAGTGGTATCTCACTGTGGTTTTATTTTATATTTCCCAAAGGACTAATGATGTTGATCATCTTTTCATGCACTTACTACCCACTTGTAAATCTTTTTTTGGGGGGAGAAATATATATTCTTCCCATTATGACTGAAATCATACACTACTAGTTTTCCCGTCTCTTGTGTGGGTTCCATTCCTCTGTCCTTGCTTTACAATTGATGTTTCTCATTATTCTGCCCCAGATCCTCTCTCTGGGTGACTTCATCTACTCTCAGGCATTCATTAAAGTCTGAAAGTCAATTATTTCTATATCTCCTCTTCCAGTTCACTTCTTTCTAGTGCTATCTAGATTTGGTTATTTAACTCTCTACTTAACACGACTAAACTTTTACTTATTATCCTCCATATAAACCCTAACCCATTCCTCCCAACATGAATGGTCTGACCCATTCAACAAATCATGCAAGCCCAAATTCTAATAAACTTCCTTTATCTTTGAATCTACTGCACATATACAATGATCAAATCCACTTTACTCAACCACTTAAATAATTTCCTAAACAGAGAGCTCCAACTTTTGTAATGTTTAGCCTTGTTCATTATCACTTAATATCACTTAACTTCATCACCAGTTGGATTTTTCAGCTCAAATTTTTAAATACTTTACCACCTCTCATTCTGTCCATACTAAATTCTTGAAAAAAATATGTAGGCTAGCTCCTTTAATACCATTTTATTTCCTTCTGCTAGTACACACAGGATTATACATTCAGGGACTACATTTCCCAAACTACATTCTACTATCATTTTTCATATGAAATGTGCAAGCAGCATCATTCTCCAGGTTAGAGGACAGAAATGTATACAGTGAAGTGGCAGTCTCTCATGGCTTCACAGAGTACCATCGAGGAAGTGATCTGGTTGTCCAGTGACAGCTTTTGTGGAGGTCCTTCTGCAATAGTTCTTAACCTTGACAGTGTACCCATATCTCACAGTCTCTTTGTTTTCTTTTTAATATTATGGCTGGGCCCTGATCCAGATCAATTAAACACAGTTTCTAGCAGTGCTGACCATGGTACTTTTATAAAGCACTCCAGGTGATTCTGAATTGCAGCCAGTATCGGGAAATGTTACTCTGGTCTCCAGCTGGCCCCTCTGTTCCTGTTTGCCAAGATTAAACTGTAGTAGCAGCAACAGCTCCTGGTTCAGCCACTTCTTGAGCATGGGCAATCCTGTGGTTTTTGAGTAGGTGGCCACACAGTAGTCTGTGGGCAGTCAGCAGGGCAGTGTGACACAGTGGTTATTTTTCTCCTGGAAACTCAACATAGGACTGGTTTTCTTAGCCCTTCCAACAGATGTGTAAGATTCTTAATAGCCTGGAATAAATCCTTTTCTGCTGAAACTAGCCAGAAAGAATTCTTTTTTTCTTTTTTCAGCTGAACCCTGTTCAATACAAGTCAATTCTAATGATGTCATAGTCGTCTTTTAAATAACTCATTAGTTTACAATCATTGTTATGATTCATGTTTAAAATATACACTAAGACATATCAGAAATGCATGTCTTTATTAAGTAATCATACATAAAAGAGTTCCTAAAAATATGTAGGCTGTAGGCCTATGGGTAAAATTGGGTTTATACTAATACAACACAGCACAACATTACTTGAGTATTTTTATAAATAAACTGTAAACAAATATCCATCAATAGGAGCCTGGTAAGAAATGGTAGAGCAAGGGCTTGGCAGTGTGGCCTAGTGGCTAAGGTCCTCACCTTGATCCCATATGGCTCCTGGTTCTAGTCCCGGCAGCTCTACTTCCTCTCTGTCTCTCCTCCTCTCAGTATATCTGACTTTGTAATGAAAATAAAATAAGTCTTTAAAAAAAAAAAGAAATGGTACGGCACATTCAGGGGTGAACATTTTCCATTAATTCAAAGAATCTCCACCAATTGATAATCCTTTGATTAGGCTCTATATATTTCTTATACTTTGCTTGCACATTTCTTTTTTTTTTTTTTTTAGAGACTTGTGTTGTATTCACTAAAAATTAACAGACATTTTCATTTTAGGAGAAAGAATTTTATGTTTATTCGACAAATCAAACCAAATCAAACCAAATCAGCAGTCCCCCTGTCCAAATTTGGTAATGAATGTGGGCCCTGAGTCACCAATGGTTTCTTGCACTACTGACCAACACCACAGCCATTCTCAGACAGGCAGGAAGTGAAACAAATAATTTCAAAGGCAAGAAGCAACTCTGATAGCTTGCAAATAGTGTCTATTTGCCTGCCCAAAGAATAGAGAAAGAAGAGTCTTCAGCAAAGGAAAGTGATCAAAGCACACCTCAGGACATTAGGAGACATTCTCAATATTCTCTGCTGTCTCTCGCTTGCTTTGCTCCTCCTACAGCATGCGCTATCCAGCAAGGGAAAGTAATTGGTATTGACTAATGCACATACCAGTAAGAAATTATCAAAATGTGTTTCCAGTACCTGGCATGCACCAACAGCGCTCGTAGGAACGCTAGATAATAAATGGATATCACTGTTCTCTCCTGGAGATTTCTGCTGATCCCTAATAACCCTTCATGATGGAGATTTCTGCTTTTAAGTAGGAAAATTGAAGCTGTGAAAAAACAAAATCTCTAGCTCAGACCAGCACAACTCTTTATGTAGCAGGTCAGTTTTCATACTGAGCTTTCTTGGTAAATTCTAAAGTGAAAATTTACAGAAACATTCCAGGTCTAATCCAGGTCTGTAAGTGACAATGAGGGTAAAGGAGGGTAAGAGCAGACATCCAAAAGGGCAAATTGCATGGACAGTATCCATCACTTTTTTTATAAAAGCAAATGTAAAACTCTCCTCTAGCAGCAAAGTGATGATTAACACAGGCATGTGTCTCTCTGTGTGTGCAGATCCATTCATGCCAGATGACAGATTCGCCAAACTCTCCCTTGTGTGTCATGCTGTCCTGCAGGGAAAGACCAACCTGACACCAAGGGGCTGCAAGAATCAGCAAGAACTCATCTTTCTGTAACAGAATAGCTAGCTTCCTCAGTTGCTAATTTTAATTTGAAAATTCATCTCACCGTAGGTGTTCACTTTAAAATATAAATTTCTTGCAGAATATTATAAAATGCACAAGACAAAGAAAACTCTCACCTCTCATTTCTTCCAGTCTCACACACTTGCATCTTTTCTCTAAAGGTGATCCTGGGAAACAGGAACACTTCTCCTGACTTACTGAAGGGACCTCTGCACAGAACAGAGCTTTGTTTCTCTATTTCCAGGAATAAATATGAAAGAAATTACTGAGTGCACAGGTGCATCATGGATGTGGATTCTCATTGTAGCATTATTGGTAATCATTTTTAAAAATTTAAATGCCCATCAATAAGAGTTTCTTAAATAAATTATGGACAAGCCATGCTTCAGGGCAATATAGTGCAATTAAAATAATAAGTGAGATGCAAAAGAGGAATATACAAAAATAGCTGCCCAACAGCCCATCTTCTTCAGGATCCTGACCCCTATTTGGGAGGAAGCTCAGGCGTGGAAAGTTCTAGCAGAGGCCTTTTTACTCTTTACACTGAAAACAGTTAATAACAATACTCTCCAACCCTGATCATTACAGGAACTGGAAAGAGCAGAGTGAAAATGTACCTGACAATGTGAAAAGTAAATGGCCTGCATGGATTGAAAGAGGCCGACACAATAAAACCACACTAGTAAGACATTTATGTTATTTTTGCTACTACCTCTGACTCCATCCTGGCATCCAGAATTTTCACACTATCTCTCCCTTCTCACTATCAGCTCAAAGGCTGATCTGAAATCAATCATTTACAGCTTAGTGGGAGTATGTCTCAGAGCCAAGGTATACCTGGCTGAATTGCTCAGAGGCCAATTCCCAGAAGTTACTGGACTAGAGAAATATATGTAGAAAGAGTATTTCATACACTTGAGCAATGAAATCACATTCTACTATTTTAACTGTTTTTAATATTTTTACTCTATGATTGCTGCTATAAGATGCCAAACGTGTGTTTTGTCGACGACCATGTGAAATAACAATCATTTTCATATTGTTTACATTTTAGAACCACTGACATCTGTACTTTTAGAAAGCCATGTGTTTCTGTTTCAAATTACATGAATTCTAAACCAGAAATTAAAGACATTTAAATAGCACAAATGGCTCTTGAAGACATATTTGCCTTTGGAGCAGGGTTGTTTTTTGTGTTATTGCTGAAGGTAATGGGAGCCACTGAGGTTATGAGCAAGAGTGACAAAATAAAAGTGACATCTACAGGAAATCAATCTGTTAGTGATGTGTAGAATAGAACAGAAACGATAGTGGTGGAGGGAAGGAAATTAGAGAATTCTGCATTGTATGTCACCAAACAGTGTATTTCTCAATCCAAGCTCACATATTCATCACAATGGAAATGTGACAGATATTTGATATTCATTCGACAGATGAGAGAAATGGGACTCAAACATAAAATAGCCTTCCTAGTATCACATCACTATTAAATCTCAGTACCAGTTTTAGGGAACAGTATAGTGTACATAATCAATTTATGGTATCCTAGGACCATAAGGGATCTTAGATTATGATTATGATAATCTTCTTTATAGTCCAGCGCTTCCAACTTGGCTGATCCCTGGAACCACCACTAAAGCTATTCAGAACACGGAGTCTGACATTCTATGCCAGATTTTTTTCTGACCAGTCATGTTATACAACTTTTTTTTCAATCTGGTTGATGATCTGTCTAGTCATTTTACAGAAAAAAAAACTAAGTCCAAAAGATCATTAATTCAGCATTACACTCATAGAGATAACGGCAGGGTATTCAGGAGGTTCAATGAACAATTTACCTAAAGAGATATGGGACCAGAGCTCAAAAGAGATGTCAAGACCACAGGAATAAGTTTTGGAGATAGATGCAAGGAAGTTATAGTAAGTCATGAAAGGTTTTCCAGGAAAAGAAAGAAGAGAGGTTGAAGTTAGCACTTTAAGAAATATCAAGGAAGAATGGGAAATAAGAATAGACAAGAAGTAGAACAAATGTATCAGGCAGGACTGTACAACTAACAAGGATAACACACTAAGAAAACAAAAATTCGGATGTGTAACCTATAATCTGGAACATAAGGCAAATGACAGGGCATTTTATTTCTGCAAAAGGCAGCAAGGAAGGAGAGGTAGCCTGTGCATGGATCAACGAAGTTTAACAATGAGTGCAAACAAAGAAAAACTGTTGGAACTTAATCAGCAAGGTTTATAGAGCCTGTTCTAGTTGTTACTGTCATTGAAGTGCTTGCCCATCATTAAGTGGAAAAGCATAACACACATTGCTATGAAAGAATTTACCCTAAGTCAGGAAATGTTCACCAAATTCAAAATCATACGTAATGTTAATATCACATTTCTTCTTTCTTTCTGTCACTCTTCATATATCCCTCATTGAGAAAATTGTGTATTTCCACCATTGAGAATATTGACTTTGATCTGCAGTAAGATTCAGATTTTTCTGTATGTCCTGTCCATCTGGCCATATCAAGCCCATTCCAATATCCAAGGTTATATTTAGACATGGATAAGCAGTACAGAACAGAAAGGACAAACAAAATCAAACTCCATAGGACAAAGTTAAGGTTCAAGCAACACACAGATACAACAGAAACAACAACCATCTTTTTTTTTTTTTTTTTAAGCTAATAACCTCTACTCCCATTTCAGGGAGGAAAAAAAAAAGGAGGCACCTCATGGAAACTCCACCCCTCAAGACAGTAAGACATTCTGCCTCTCACAATGCAAAACAGTCCTTTGTTTTAAATCAATGACTTTGCATGAACTTTCAGCTTAATCAAACCTATATTTCCTGTACCTTTCATTTTCTTCTAACCTTGTCAATTATTACTGTTTGCCAAATATTTTCATCTTCATCTTCTCAACTGAACATTTTTCATCTTCAAAAAAAATGTACAAGACTCTCTTTTAATTTTAAATTCACCTCAGAGTAACCTCTCTTCTCAACTCCCAATAACAATAGATTTCTCAATAATTGAATCAATTTTGCCAGCAGTTTCCCAAAACCCCTCCAGCTGACTTCAAACCCCATCACCCTTCTAAAGTGTATCCTGGTTCTCCTTATGGTCATTTAATCAGTTTCCATATTCAGTTCCCATTCTCCTGAGAAAGACCACTCCCTCATTTTAGAAACTCCACAACTTAAATAATAGGACTCACAATGTCCTTCTTGTATTATTTTGTCCTCAACTTCTTCCTTGGCTACTATCTTTTGGCTGCTTGTAGCATCATTTTCACCCCTTTTCTCTATATTGTCTCCTAGGAAGCAATCCACAAAGTGCACTTCAAAAAGTTCCACACAGAGGACGGTCTTCAGAAAGTTCATGTAAATGTATATTATGAAAACTATTTGTAGATTTCAACATCTTTGTACCAAAATTTCATTTAATCACATTTAACATGAACTTTTTGAAGTGCCCTTGTATTTTGTAGCTATAACACCAATGACCATCCACTTGTTTAAACCTTGTAAAGTATATATTCACTCCAGTTCTATCTTCTAGCCTCTAATTGTGCAAATCTACACTTATGCTTCAAAATTTCCATTAATACAAAGACTGTTTCAAATCTATCCTGACTAAAATTCACCTTAAGATCTCTTTTTATCCTAAACCTGGTTTTCTTACTGTATTGTATCACTGGATATAATTTCTAAACTTCAGAAATTTGTAAGTAATCTTTTTGGCTTCACGCCTAGTTATTCTATAAACCCCGAGATTTCACCTCTGATTATCCATGGAATTCATCCACTTCTCTGTATCCCTGCAGCTACCATCCTAGTCCAAATAACTATTATCTTTCCCTGACTCTGTTGTATTTAATGCCTAATCTCTCTGTCTATTCTTAACTCTCCCTAACTGGTTCTCTACATGGTTCTCTACACAAAAGTGACATTTTTCAAATTTGATCTTGTCATTCTCTAAAACTCTTGTTTCCTTTAGCTCTTAATATTTTAGAAAGCTATGCATAATCTGGTTCTGTTCACCGCTCCAGCTTCATCTTTCATCCTCCATCCTCATTTCACATACTCTTCCTTGGTCAACACTAATGTATCAACCATGCTCTCTGCTGACTGCACTTTTTATGTGCATTTCGCTCAGTTTGGAATCAATTTCTCTTTCTCTCTCTCTCTTTCTCTCTCTCTCTCTTTCTCTCTCTCTCTCTCTCTGTCACACACACACACACACACACACAGAAATCTCTTAGTTGATTCCTACACTATCATTCTAAGCAAGAACATAAATTCTCACTGGAAACCATAACCTGCCCTCCTTCAACAGTGAACGTCTGTTATAGCTTCTCACAACACAGCGCACCTTTCCTCTACAGAATAATCACAGTGCCATGGTTTGAATATATCCCCTAAAAATGTTCTAGAAACCTAATCCCCAGTGCAACAGGATTGAAAAATAGAGCCCTTTGAGAGCTGTTTAGGTCATGGGAGTAGATTAACACCAGCTACACAATCTTTTGCTCCCTACGCTCTTGCCTTTCTACTTGCCCCATGGCATAAAGCAGCACAGAGTGCTTTCAGCAGATGAAGACGTGGGCCTCTCTCTCCATCTTCCCACCAGGAAAAGTGTTTTTGAAAAGCCTCTATTATGTGTAAGTTCCTGGTTTCAGGTAGTCTGTTAAAATAGCACAAAACAGACTGAGACACAGTGATGTGTGCATTTCAGATTACAGAAGTGTTTTCCTCTCTGAGGATGCACTAATCTCCTTGAGGTAGCATTGTTAATATTAAATAGGTCTTGGATCAAGGTAGCAATATACATTGATTGAATTTGATCTATTTAAGAACTTGACCAAGGCACAGGCCACAGGCAGGAGTCAGTTTAAAGTACAATAAATCAGTGTTCAGGACTGTACCAGGATCAAGCTAGAACAGCAATGTTTCTGAATTCTGTTCCTCATCTTTTACAGATCATACATTCAAGCCATTCAGAACACCTCAAAGTGGGAGGATAAGACATGTTTTGTCACCATTTCACAGGACTGTCATGAAAATTAAATAAAACTATACAGGTGAAAATTTCTTATAAGCCAGAGAATCCATTGTTCATAGACACTGTTTAAATCTGTAATGTTATAGAAGGTTGATGAGGTCAGAAGAAGTCATTTATTCACAGTTCCAGCCCTGGTTGTATAAATAATGCTTGGTTAGAGGAGATGAATACTTATAGCTTGTTAATGCATAAATGGACAGGCTTCCTTTTACAATAAGTTAACAGAAAAATTTCTTGACCACATTTATTGAATTAATAAAACTGTATTCTTTGAAGAGTCAACCTTCCCTTAGAGGGATTGAAATCAAAGGTTCTGAAAAACATGGTAATCTCATAAATACAATATTTTTCTAAAACAAAGGTTGCAGAACATGTAGAATATATATATTTTTTTTTCTTTTTTTTTTTTTTTTAAATATTCATTTATTCATTAATTACATTGTATTACATGACACAATTTCATAGGTACTGGGATTCCCCCCCCTTCCACCCCAAACCCTTCCCCCATCATGAATTCCTTCACCTTGATGCATAACCACAGCTCAAGTTCCGTTTAGATTCCCTAATTAAAAGTTTACACCATACAGAGTCCAGCATCCCACTTGTCCAGTTCAAGTTCAACCGCTTCTTAGGGAGGCCCTCTCAGGTTTGTAGGCAGAGCCAGCAGAGCGTCACCTCGATCAATTAGAAGCACCAACATATCATCAGCAACAGTCCAGGTATGATGAGGCTGGTGCAGAGTCCACTGATTGACATAGTCCGTCTTAGGGTTTCCCCTTGTCCAGTTTTCCGCTGCAAGCATAAAGCTGAGGTGGTTGATTCATCTACTCCATTTTCCATCTTTTTTTGATTAATGCTTTGATTCCTCCATTTTGTTCAGGGAAATCCCCCTAAAAAAAACTTTGAGGCATTCCCAGTCCAGGCTCCTACATGGAACATGTAGAATATATTTTTAAGATAATCCACATCTGTTTGTCTTGTTAATTCTATTTACTTGTTAAAAATCAACTCAAGCATTATTTCCACCAGAGAGCCTGTCTTAAGAGCAGTGTGTTGGGCACGGCACCGTGGCCTAGTGACTGGAGTCCTTGCCTTGAACGCTCCAGGATTCCATATGGGTGCCAGTTCTAATCCTGACAGCTCCACTTCCCATCCAGCTCCCTTCTTGTGGCCTGGGAAAGCAGTTGAGAATGGCCCAAAGCCTTGGGACCCTGCACCTGCATGGGAGACCCAGAAGAAGTTCCTGGCTCCTGGCTTGGGATTGGCACAGCACCGACCATTGCGCTAACTTGGGGAGTGAATCATTGGACAAAAGATCTTCTTCTCTGTCTTTCCTTCTCTCCGTATATCTGACTTTGTAATGAAAATAAAAATAAATCTTAAAAAAAGGGAGCAGTGTGTTCCCAAGCTGTGGGCAACAGCCTAGGTTGCATTGTACTTAGGAAAGTGTTATACTGCTGGGAAAAAAGCAGCTAATTACTGGAGGGCAAACTGGGCCTGGTTAATGACAAATAAATGTTAAACATACCAGTGTGCCAGCATAGTTGTCTAGCCTATTCTATTTTTTCTTCTATAGATATGGGGGGAGGGGTCCATGAATCCCAGCGGTTAGGAGTCCAGTGTGGCCCAGGTCAGGTAGCCTGGCATGTCAGTGGTGCCAGGCGAAGCCCACTGGTTGCCCAGCAGAGCATTAGGGCTTGATGTGCAGGATTTCAGAGGGTCTGAGGGAAGGCACTGTTGGGGGCATGCGAGAACATGAGGGTTTACATCCAGGATGTATACTCTAACTGGAGGGTAAATGTGTTAGAATTGGACCTCCTCAGTGGAAAAGATGGAGCAGTGGATGGCAGGCCCAGATGCACACAGAGGATATGGCAGCCCACTGGGGCCTGCAGATGACATCTGGTATTACATCAAGGGAAGGAAGGCAGAACAAACCAGACAACTATCCCAACCAACCAATGACAGCAAATATCTGGGCAAATGAAAACTCTAAGGTTGACTACGTCAGCCAATGGACATTGGAAGGAGTTCCTCATCCTTGCAGTTGTGAGACTGACAGCATTTCAAAACTATTAAAGCCATTTAAGCAGAACCCTCGAAACATTCTCTACCTCAAGGACCCTGGGTTGGTATCAGGTGGTCGTACTGGGACAGTTGGGAGGCTGGAAATGTTTTCTCCCCTTTTTTCCCTGCCCCTTCCCCGAGATACAGGAAAAAGAAAAAGAAAATATGGAAACAATGGTCTCACCCACTTTCCCCTAACCCTCAATCAACCATGTAAACATCATCAAAAATATTTTTAAAAGACCAGTGTGTTTGAAGTACTCATCACTGTCTACCACCAATACAAACACACACACACACTAACCCCAAACCTCTGTCACACAGCGACATTCTTTTACAGCACACCTCCCATTGCTTGAAATTCACTGACATCTCTTCCACAAGACTGTGAATCTGAATAATTTACACAGTGTTACACTTCTAATGATGACTAATTCCCAGCATAGTATCTGGCACTTAGTAGATGCTAAATAAGTTGTTACTGGGATGAACTGAATGACTGAAGACTTTCATAGATCGTATCAATTCTATAACCTGATTCATTCATGCATTAACTTTCAGACAGTTTTTCAGTTAATCTCTGCTCATACCTGGAAGGAATGATAACATATCATTTCATAAAGATTGTCTGGACCACTTTCAAGGTACCAAATGTCATTTTAAAAGAATTCTGATCAATACAAGTTTAAATTAGATATCAGAAAAATCCAATGCATACTTGAGCGCTTGCAGCATTTATAGAGCTAAACTCAACAGTTTCTTCCATTTCCTTTCCTTCATTTAGCATGGCATTTTAGCTGATATTCCTAAGCTGCTGGATAGAGTAAATAGCATTTCTATTAGAGCGAGGATTCCCTCATGGGACTCTGCCAACAAGTGTTCCAGCCTCTTCATTCTATGTACACTTTCTGTTTACTTGTTTCATTATGAGAACAAAAGAATTTATTGCGATTGCTGTAAAGGCCAAATCTATTTGAATAAATCAGGATGTTCTGGCTTTCATACATACAGGAAAACATTCCGAAGGCCTGGCCATTGCCCAGTATTGTACAC
Source organism: Ochotona princeps (assembly GCF_030435755.1). Classification (NCBI taxonomy): domain Eukaryota; kingdom Metazoa; phylum Chordata; class Mammalia; order Lagomorpha; family Ochotonidae; genus Ochotona; species Ochotona princeps. The sequence goes on along the minus strand of NC_080843.1, from coordinate 37,452,129 downwards.
TGTGTGGTCAATACAGGATATACTGCTGCTTTCCTTTCTGCTCTGTCACTCAGCTCTGATCATCTAGGCAAAACAAGATATTCTGAAAACACATCTTTATATTCACAATTCTTTACATTTTTAAATGCAAAGGGGAAATTTCATGCTAAGAAAATACAGCCTAAATTGCCCTTTCCAAAAACGGGCACAGCAGCCTCAGCTTATACCTTCCACATGGCATCTCTTTGGTAAATATACGACTTCTGTCCTTCACCTCTGCTATTGCTACATTAAAGCACCACAATCACTTGAAACTGACAAAAATAATGAGATAAGTATATAAATGCTTGTTTCATCTTCTTAGTAAGGATCTCTCCTATCTCCCCCCAATACTCCCCAAAAATGACTGCAATGTTTTTAAGGTATATTGCTTATCTTTGGAGAAGAAAACATTGAATGTGTTTACGTTACTACTTTGCCCCAGTACAGGATGCTAAAAACACAAGCAGCAGTTTAATCTACTATGCCACTAAAACCAGCATCCTCAATTTGTTTCTTGGAGCTGATCTTGCCATTTTCAGATTTTGAAGTCTTTTGATGCTGTTTCATTATTTTTCCCTCTGGACTTTGGTGGTTTTCATTTTTTGTTGTTGTACACTAAGAGACTCCATGCTCACACACTCACATACACTATCTGAATTCCTGCATCAACAAAGAGTTCAGACAAGATGCTTACAAAGTTTGACTTTCTGATTTTGGTTGCACTCATCGTCATCTGTCATTTCTCCCCTCACCCAAATCGCTTGCCCTAGTGTTCTATTTTTTATGAACAAACTGAGGAAATTTCCAACTACAGCTGCTCAGCAGCAACCCCTGCTGGTGTTAAGACACAGCACCCAAAGCAGCTGCCTTTCTCAGCTGTGCTGGTCAAGTCTGGTGCTTCATCCCCAACCAGCTTTGCCACAGTCAGGCTGCTGGTGTCTAGCAGGGTGAGCTGATCCTGGAATGGGGCTGCCTGCCAGCTGCAGGGCAGCAGCTCTTCCTTGTTTTGCAGGGTGAAGAGAGGATGCCAGAGAAATGCATAATCGTTGAGACTCTATTGTTCTTGTTTCTGGAACACATAAGAAAAAAAGGGATCTGAAACCCTTTGTGACTAAAATGATAAAAAGGAAATCAATGCAGCAAAACGCAGACCACCTGAAAATCCTCAGTTGAAGCGCAAGTTGTGACATGATGTCAAGGCAGCATTCTCTTCGCAGAGAAGGCATATTAAATTATGCTAGTGCTGACTGCTCTTCCAAGGACTGTTGATAGATGCTTAGGAGAAGAAAATCTTCCTTTCTGCTTGACCTTAAAAGCCATCATACCCCGAGCCTGAACTGTTTAAATGCGAACATAACACATTTTTTCATTGATCCCATAAAAAAATTTTTCAACCTGTTCTCTTTAGTAGTTGTGTATCATCTGCCCAGGTATATAGAAAAATACATGTGCATACAGAAAGACAGATGTATAAATATATTAATTCTGAGCTAAAAAACATAAATACATTTATCATTCAGAATGACTGAACCAGAGTGGAAAACACCCGGGTGATTGCAATTTGTTTTGCCATGCACCCATGAAAACGCCCTGTAGTGGAAAGAAAATAGAATAGGCAGGTTATAAGAATACAATGTATCTATTTTTCTCACATTTATCATTACATTTAAGCCAATCCTCCCAAACAGTGTGAAACACACATATTTGCAGTAGGGATACTATTCCCCAGGACCTAGTAGAATAAGAGAAAAAAATGCTGCAGAACTAATCTACATGAGCTTGAATCATATAATGGAGAAAACAAGACATCAATGGGGAGAAATAAAAGAGACAAGAACAATGGGAAACAGGAAACAGGACACAGAAGACAGACTGGTTTAAAGATTTGGAGTATGTGGTTATTTTGGAAACAGGAAATCTATCTTTAAAAGGAAGGATGAATAAGCCTAAAATAATAGGAAATAGCTTTTTTTTTCTTTTTGTACATAACCTCAACAGGAAAATCATACCTTTAATAGAGCAGCCTCAAGGTTACTTCTGTTTCATATTTATTGGACAATGTAATCTTTACTTAATAGCAAGTAACAACACTCCAAGTGTTCCTGATAGATCAAGTTGTGATTTTTGCAGTCTTCTCACTTAGCAACAGCACATGACAGGCAAGCCAGGGAAACAGATGCCACCAAAGCTTGATTGGTGAGAGCAATATCTATTTTAATGATAATCAAATCCATGCCTTTTTCTTTTTTAGTTGTAAGACAAGTGTGACCTCAAAAGGTTATCTTGCTATATACTAAACTATCACAACATGGGATGATATGTCAATATCCTCTTAACAAGGCTGCTAAGCAGTATTTTCCTTAAATATTTCATGTATTTTATTTAAAACACAGAAAAAAAGAGATAGAGGGATAGAGATGTAAGTGAACAGAGATCTCCCACATGCCTGCAGCAGGCAGCACCAAGCCAGGCTAAAATCAAGAGTCAGGGGAGCCCAATCCAGGACTCCCACTTGGTAGCAAGATCCCCTCTCCTTGAGCCATTTCCTGCTACCTCCAAGGTCTTGAATGGGAAGCTGGAATCCAGGGATGAGACCCAAACACTAGCACCCCAATTTGAGATGGGCCATCCCAAAGGACATCCCAGCTAGGGTGCCCAGCACCTGCCCCTAACTGTAACTTCTGAACAAAAAACAAAGAGACCAAAACAAAACATTGTAGATTCCATCAAGACAAAAGACAAGCTTTTATGTTATGATAAGGAACATTAACAGCAAACTTTGACAAAGTATCGGGTACAGATGAGAATCTGAGTCATCTGATCTCCATTTGTATTCTGTTTAGCAGACAGTCATAAAGAGTCTATCCAAGAGATACAACATCCATAAAGCAATAAATCACTAATGTGTTAGAGTATCAGGCATGAGGAATAATCTAGAATTTATTCCTTGTTAATGAATTTAACAATAGGAGTGTATTTACATGCTTTCATGCAAAAACAACAACAACAACAACAAGGAGTAAAGCTTCATTATGCCAAAGGGTATATGCTCTTTTGACAACCTATTGGCAGTGATTATAAAAACACAATCTTGGGAGTGGGGAATGTCATGAGGGCCCAGCTTATTAAATTTTGTAAATCATAAAGCTTGTCTGCAAATGCAGAACACGGAAGCTGATTTAGTCACTGGCCTAGAAACTCTGCTGCTAGGACCATTAAACAGGTCCAGAGTTTAAGTTGCATGGTAAATTATACTCAAAAGAAACAGACTTTTGCCTCATGTTTTTTCTCTGTGAGGTTCAGACTGACTGCGCTGCAGCAGCCCTGTGAGATGGTGTCAGATTTTTACAATGATGCGTCAAGCTTGTGCACCTTGATTGAACCCACCTGAGACTATTGCGGAGCTCTGTGAATTTTAATATCAAAAATGGAGAACCAAATTAAATTAAGCTTTTCCTATTGAAAAATCTGCACAGCTGGATAAGATACAACCAATCTTCTTTTTAGGCTGTGCCAGCTCTTAGAGTCACTTTCAACAAATAGCTATCATCAGAAATAGCAAGGACAATGCAGCTGGTAGTTCAAAAATAAAGAATCGACATTTTGACTTTTTTTCCTAAAAGGAATAATGCATTGCCTATAGCTACTATGACTGAAACACCCAGTTAGAGGCCACAGATAAACAAAGCCATAAAGAACACAAATCATGTCAAAGAAACCTGATCCAATTAATCATTCTTTGTTGAAAGTCCATCATGAAAATCTCTAATGTTTTGTTTCTATTGAGATGTAAACTCCTAGCTGGCAATTTGGCACTTCCTCAGTTATTTAAAATTTCATATTCATTGTATAAAGTTTTTTAAACAAGTATATGATTGTATCTTATGATTAAGTTATACATAGCCAACAATTTCACCAAAAGCAATGAGACAATAATTATTTAAAACACAGAGATTAAAGGAAAGTGGTTTGGAGTTTGTAACATACCTTAATATTTAAAGAAGCATTACACTCAGTAATTTTGTACTGTTAGCACTGATTGACTAAAAATAAATATCAACATTGTCTCATTATATAAATATAATCGCGTAGTACATTTTTAAATCATCCTAAAGAGAGAACTACACTATTCTAGATCATTTTTAGAATGAAACCTTAAAAATAATAGATGCTCAACAGATGCTACTTGATAAAAAAACAACATGATTCTGTCACTCTATGCACTTTATAAATATAAAACACTCACTTATTTTGCCATGCTAAGTTAACCTAAACTAATTGTCACTAGAAATTTTTGTTGACAAAGTTCTCTTTAGGACAAAAATAAAAAAATTACTAATACCAGGCCCCATACGGTAGCCTAGCAACTAAAGTCTTCACCTTGAACGTGCCAGGAACCTATATGGGTGCCAGTTGTAATCCCGGCAGTCCCACTTCCCATCCAGCTCCCTTCTTGTGGCCTGGGAAAGCAGTTGAGGATGGCCCAAAGCCTTGGGACCCTGCACCCATGTGGCAGACCTAGAAGAAGCTCCTGGCTCCTAGCTTCAGATTGGCTCAGCTCCAGTCATTGCAGCTGCTTGGGGAGTGAACCATCAGGAGGAAGAGCTTCCCCTCTGTCTCTCATCCCCTCTCTCTCTCTCTCTCTCTCTCTCTGTCTCTCTCTCTCTCTCTCTCTCTCTATATATATATATATATATGTGTGTGTGTATATATATATATATATGTGTGTGTGTGTATATATATATATATATATCTGACTTTCCAATAAAAAGAAATAAATCTCTGTAACTCTTTTAAATAAATAAGTATAATCTTGAAAACAAGCAAACAAAAGAATCTTATGTAATTTTCCCTACAAGCTCCCACAGTTAGGATTTTATTTTCTCTTGGGCTGGCTGCAAGGCCTGTTGGGCTGTGCTGCTTCTCAATCTTGTAGGAATAATCCACAGGAAAGAAACAGATGGGCTAGGATGACACTTTGAATATGAGAAGTGTTCAAAAACTTTATGGAAAATACATATAACAAAAAAATACATGCATTTCAAGAATGTGTCTACCAAAATAAATTGACCTTTTAATTCCATTTCCCAGGCACTTTTTGAAGTATCCTTTTATGTATCAGTAGGTAATCACAGTCAAAATCACTAAAGAAATCACCTGATGAGGCAGAAGAAGAAAATTAAAAGAGGAACAAGAAAGATTTTATGCTCAATGAATAATATTCACAATAGAGCACATACTGTGAAAAGCTAAGGAATGATCTCCCTGGAGACTTCCTAAAATTTGAAATACGAGATTCTAACCTTTGTCCGATGACTTTGGGAAACATTTTTTCTGAATTCAGAACACTAAATTAAGTTCTCCAAACTCTTTCATAGCACATGACTTACATAAATCATAACATTGCTTTGGAAACATCATACTCACAGACTTTAAAGAGAATATTTAATTTCTGTCTAATATAGATTAATCTCACTAATAGGGACAGCAGATCACAAAAATCACATCCCAGATTCTGCATCTTTTTGGGTACCATGAAAAGAATAAACAGTTAGAAATAGGAATCACATAGCAACCTGGAACATGATCATGATTATGATAATTACTTAAATTGTATCACAATACAAGCATCTCCATTCAGCTATGTTATTCCAATAAGCATTTATAGTATCAGAAAGAGCACCTAGCTGTGAAAAAGACTTTTTATTCATATTCATCTCCTAAAACACAATGATTTTTAGCTAATTCTTCTTGCCTGTTCAGATTCAGGTATTTCAATATGCTTTGATATTCTGTTTCTTTTCTTTCTTCCCTTCCCCAGTAACATTAAAAACATGTATATTGTATTTTTCACCAAAGTAACGTGAACAAATGAGAAAACTATGATCCTAAAGCTAATATGAGTCTTCATCCTTCAGTTCTCATCTCCATTGCCATTTGAACAAAACCACAATAACTCAAGTGTTGCTGGGTTCTTTCCCTCCTACCCTGGTGTTCTTCCTTACTATCCAAGGATCTTTAAGGACACTGAGAATGACATCATCTTTTTTTCATAATAGGTTCATTTATCTATGCTTGTGGATAAAATCGCATAGGTAAGTGGTCATCCCTTTGTTCAAGGAATTTTCTGAGAAGTAAAAACTATTATCCAAGTGCACATTTTAGTTCTCACAAAAGTCTGTTAATTACGAATTTAATACTAGAATTACAAAAATTACTTTTTCTGGATCCAAGATCCTGAGTCTTCTCAAAATCAAAACAAAATCATTGCATTGTTTATATAAGCTGCTATATTTTTATTGTTTTTCACTGAATATTTACTAATGACAAAACATATTCAAACACAAGCAGATTCAGAAAAGACAAGTGTTGAATATCAGTTGTACCACTTACTGGCTGAATAAATTTGCAGTTAACTCTGCAGTTGTAACTGCATGTCTAATGGGCATAATTTCACTTATGATGCAGGATGATTCCAGAGGTTAGAGATCATATCACATTATTATGGTGTCAATGAATAGTCACCCTTAAGACTATATTTATAATTTAATGAAATACTAAAAGCTTGTACAAATCCCAAAACAGCTAAGAAAGTTGGAATTGAAAGGATTTCTGACTATCTGTCATTCCTGTTATCCCTCTTTGTGTCTCTTGGGCTTCTATAATGACTGGAATTTTAAGAACATAGTTTCAAAATCCAAATCCACACCCTTTCCATCAAGGATTCCCAGAGATTTTACTTGTTTGGTGCATTAAGCTTCCAAATAGGATTTTATTCTATGAACAATTCTTTTAGTAGAACAACCTCAGCAGCTGTTAGATATCGAGATGTCCAGAGGTTGTTTCTTTTTAATTCCTAAGAACTGAGGCACTCTTAATGCACAACCTTATTATATACAGGGATCTCTACGGCTAAAAGTAAAGACACTTAAAAAAATGGAAAATAAACTCTACATACTTTATAAGTCAAAGGAATGGCACAGCTAATCTATAGGAGTAAACACCAGGGCAATAACAGGGATTCTGGAGTAAATTCCTCAGTATCCAAGCAAAATTGGTTCCAGCTTCCCAACAGACACCAAAATAGGTGGATGCACATACCCTTATATAAAACGGTTTCATATTCGCATAACTATGCATATCTTCCCATATACTTTAAATCATCCCCCAGATTACTTACAATACCATATACAACAAAAATACTATATAAATAGTTGTTACAGATAACCATGGTTGACCTAAATACATTCCTGTTGGTAGATGATTGGATAGAGTTCACAAGGGAACCTGGTAGGATCACCAAAAACATTACTTGAGAGGATCACTCTATAGTAGACAAATACATTAGAGCTGTGCCTCCCAAAAGAACTTATTCAAAAACAGGCAAATTCATACATAAATATAATATTTAAGACTGTCATTTACTCTCTTAGGTGTTCATTATTCTTTTATTCAATAAGTGTTTATTAAGGGTGTATTATGTGTTGGGTACAATTTTGGGTACAGTAGATACATCAATGAGCAAAACAGAAAAAGGCTCTACTTTTGTGGATCTTCTAGGCAGAAGATGGATACAATAAACATAGTAAACAAATATAATATTCATGTTCTCAGTCATTGACTGAAGGATATTAACTGTGAACCCTCTGTTGAAGCACTGGATATACACACTACCCATACTCATGGCCAGACATAAATGACAGGGTAGAGTTCCTGAAAATAAAACTCATCCAGTGACAGCAGGCATGTTGAAAGCTGCACATACCATCTTCCTTACCACTTTATGAGACGCAACTGCACTTCAGTTGTCCCAGAGACTGTCTGCTTACTAACATTCCTCCCCTTGATTTACTCTCCGACTCCTGGTTTTTCTAAGAGACACCTCCAAAATGAACCACTTGTACTCAAATTTTATCATAGGATCTGTTCCTAGGACATCAAATAAGTTGTACATTACATTAAAAGGTGATATGTTAAGAAATGGGCAAAGGACATGAACAGACATTTTTTTAAATGATAAAATCCAATGGGCTAGTAGACACATGAAAAAAATGCTCAGGTTCTCTAGCTATTAGAGATATGCAAATAAAACCACAATGAGATTTGGCCTAACTCTGATGAGAATGCCCTATAAACAGAAATCAACATACAACAATTGAGGGTAAAGATGTAGTGGAAAATGTATCCTAATTCAATGATGGTGAGAATGCCAACTAGTGCAACCACTATGTATGTCAATATGCAGATGCATCAGAAAGCTGAAACTAGATCTACCATACGACCCAGCCATCCCACTGCTGAAAATATATCCAAATGTAATGAAATCTACATACGAAAGAGGTACCTGCAATTCCAGGTTTACAGCAGTGCAATTCACAATAACTAAGACATGGAAACAACACTGATGCCTACCAACAGTTGACTGAATAAAGAAAATGTGGCACATTTATTCCATGAAAAACTACTCAGCTATACAACAAAAATGAAGTCGTACCATCAACACCCAGCTGGACACCATTATGCTTAGTAAAACAAGGCACTCTTAAAAAGACAAGTATCATATGTTTCCTTTGATATTCAACAACTAATGCCCAGAGCACAAGTCCACACGTGTGCTCACGCATGTGCATACACATATGCACACAAAACTATAAACTCTACTAGGGACATTAGCATAGTGGGAAATAACAGATATCTTTCCTCTCAAATAATAGCAGAATTTCCATTAGTATTTTTAATTATACTTTTATATCACATTACTTTATTTTCTTCCTTTTCCTATATTTGTAATACCATGATACATTTATATATCAGAAAGTTAAGTCTTTAACAGTGAAATGACTATGTCATTGTAACTTGGGAGAGTTGGGAGAAGTGGGGATGGGGATGATCCCTATGTATATAAATCTATATTGAGGGGAAAAACAAATAAAAAGTATCTTAAAAATAATAAAAAATAGAATAGAATAAATTGAAAAAATGATATGTGCTGTGGGAAAATATGCATTCCATTAGTGTATAAATACATATGTGTATGTATACTCATGTATGTATATGGAATAGTTGACATCTGTCACAATAATGCAGTGCAAGAATCCACAAAGGAGTAATGGGTGAATAAACTGTATTTACATACAATAATGTGGGGTTCAGGGGCAAAAGGATCACTAAGTCAACAAGATGGCGACTAACAGTCAAGGTTACTAGGTTATACCAGGCGAGCAAGATGGTGGCCAAGGACAGAGTCCTGGGCGTGAACCAGGGCAGAGATCACGTTGTTTCAAAGAAAGACTGATTGGCCAGGGCCATTTTGCTCAACTGCCCCTGGCCTACGGGAGGTGGCTTCCGCAGTCATGCTCCTAGTGATTGGCTACTAGTTCTCCCCTCCTAGAATTCCTGGGATTCCTGGTCTGAGGCTATTCGTTACCCTTAGAAGAAACTGAATTTCCCAAATAAATCGGAACTGCTTAGACAGAACCCCTGTCCGCCTGTTAGTCTCTCCCGCACCAGGAGGCTGGATGGCGGGCAGCAGGCTCACCCCTTCCAGCAACGGGGTACTAGAGGAATCGGTGGGGGAGACCCCGCACTAATAAAATAACACAGCTTAAAGCATCAGTGCACTACTGACACATGCAAACAGTGTAAATGAAAATATGCTATCTAAAAATCAGATGCAAAATCATATGGTATGATTCCATTTAATCAAAATAAAAAGAACATGCAAATTCATGGAGACAGAAGGTGAATTAATGAATTCCCAGAGGAGGAGGGATGAGGAAGTCAGCCGAGAGGTCAGAAGATGAGGGGCTCAGGAGTAACTGCTTGATGAATAGGTGGTTTCAGGGGAACAATGAAAATGTTTTAGAGATGTATACAAGCAGCAGCTACATGGCACTGCAAGTAAATTTAATGTTCATTAAATTATTAACTTTTTATGCTATGTGAATTTCACCTTTTCAACTTTTTTTTAAAGTCTTGAAAATAAAACCACATACAAGGAAGGAGAATGGTATTGAGCAAAAGGTTAGTGTTGCAGGTAATGAACCCAGCTCTGGACAGATTTTAAAGCTTTAGTCAGCAGAATTTCATGACTAGAGGTCAAGGTGGAGAGTCAAGGATAACTCCAAATTCTAAGACTTGAGCATGGCATGAAAGAAGTGGTCATTTGCACATATTAAGAAGATTTCAGTTGAGTAGAAAATTTTGTTAGGTACTTCCATGGTTAGTTTGGCCACTCTAATAAATATTATGAATTAGATAACACATAAACAGAGATTCACTCCACACAGTTCTGGAGTTTGGAGACTCCAAGATCCATGACTAGGATCCTTCTCCTGATTCCATGCGGTCCCTAACTATGAGTCACGATCTGATAAAGGGGAAGATGCTTCTCTGGGACTTTTCCTATAAAGACCATGATCCCATCATTGAGGTTCTAGTTCCACCAACTAATCACCTCCCAGAATGTCCCAGGACATTAGGATTTCAATGCAAAATTTTGGGGAAACACAAATATTCAAACCATGTAAGAAAACCAAATGAAAGTCTATAATTTCTGGCACTGAGAGTAAAGACTGGGCCCAGTCTTGTGGAATAGAGGGTAAAGCTGCCACGTGCAATACGGGCATTCCATGTAAGGGTAATTTGAGCCCTAGTAGCTCTACTTCCAATCCAGCTTCCTGTTAGGGTACCTGGGAAAGCAGCAGAGGGTGTTCTAAGTCCTTAGGGTTCTCGACCCACAAGGCAATCTAAAAGGAGGCTCCTAGTTCCTGGTTTGAGTCTGGCCCAATTCTTGTCACTGCAAACACTTAGTGAGTGAGGCAGCGGATAGAAGATCTCCCTCTCTATCTATCTCTATCTCTCTGTGTCTATCCCTCCCTCTTTTTCTGTAACTATGTACTCCAAACAAACAAAAGTAATAAGTCTTTTCTTCTTTCAAAGAGCAATAATCTGGGCTATGATCACATGTACTTTGCTATTTTTGTATCAAGGAGTCACTGATAAGTTGGTATTTTAAATGTGTTGAGTTTAACAGACTTAGCTTACTAAAGTCATAAATCAGACTTTAAGTTCTAAATTGAAATACATAACCAAAATTTAACACATTGATAATTTTATGCAGGAATCTTAACTTTCATATGTATAAGATTAAACATATTTTCCATACTTATAATTATCATTTATTGGATTCATAAGAAATTATTAAATTCTTCAGACTGTCAATCCTATGAATCAGTTAAAAAGAATACAATATATTAAATCTATTATTGAAGTTTAAATTTCTTAAAGGTATATATGTTTATGAATAGATCCAAATGTTAGCCAAAGGTGCTTAAAAGTGATTGTAGATTTATAAACAAAATAATAAAATTTTGTAAACTAAACCAAAAAATTAAGGAAAATCAGATTTTTAAAATTTTTTTCAAAAAAACTTAATTATTTTTATTGGAAAGGTCGATCATATTTATAGAGAGGACAAACACAGGGAAGATCTTCCATCCATTGTCTCTCTCCCCAAATGGCCGCAAAAGCTGGTACTGAGCTGATCTGAAGTCAGGAGCTAGGAGCTAGGAGCAGGAGCCTCCTGCAGATCTCCTATGCAAGTGCAGGGTCCCGAGGCTTTGCATCATCCTTCACTGCTTTCCCAGGCTACAAATAAGCAGCTAGAAGGGAAGTGGAGCAGCCGGGACCTGAGTCAGCACCCAAATATGATCCTGGCACTTGCATGGTGAGGATTTTAGCCATTGAGCCATCACACCAGGTCCAAGGTTTTTAAATTCCTAACTTTAATAAATTGAGTATTATTCCCACACAGGTATTCACAAACACACAGTCAATAGCTTTTTCTAGCAAAAACTGCAGAGGTTAAATGTCTACTATTTCTTGAGTCCAGAGAAATGTAAAATAATACGTAAAGTTTAAGAGTCAAAATTTTTATAAACTTCCTAGTATTCATCATGCCTGGAGGGAATAACATTCAATTTTGAATTATCTTGGAAGTTTTGTCAAGTTGTTCAAGAAAATATTTGCAGGCTATCATGTTGTCTACCTTGTTAAAGTTCTAGATAGCTTTTATTGATGTTATTTTTTAAATTATTCAACATATGCATGTGACATCCAGTCCATGTACTTTATTTACACAATACTTACTGCAAATTAGGGGGAAAGGGTCTTATCCAATTTGTTCCAATATGCCACAGCCAAGGATCCCACAGACACAACAGAAAACAAACAATAGGAAAAATTAACTACAAATCTACTTTCAATTTGTTTCAGTTCATAATAATAGCTAGAGAGAAACAAACCAAAAGCATGCATGTACAACATTAAGAATAATTTGGGTAACCTGTAAAATTATGCTAATTAAAAAAACAGAATCGAAGAAATATTGAATATAGATTGTATTTACTTCTAGATAACTGTTAATATTATAAATAAAATTTCACTGATTTTATATAGGTATTAATTTTCTATTTTAAGGCATCTGAAATTATTGGTTGCCCTCATAAATTAATTTAATTTAGGGTGATTTAATGACATAATTTATGACAATGGTTGTGGGCAGAACTGTGATACTAAAACAGAAAATCAATTTAAGTGGCTGAAGTTTCTATCCATGTTTTCTATATTAGCTTAATTCATTAGGTTATTCTTACATATCTCCACATTTTTAATGCTTAACGACTTGTCAGGAAACAAGACTTAAGAGATGGTTAAACACAAAAGAATACAAGAAGAAATAATATATAATGTATTGCAGAATGTCTGTCTATTGTCACTGCATGGTCAACCCATTTGACCTTTTGGTTAAATATTTTATTAGTTTATATTCAAACATTTAGCTTATTTCTACATAGAAATGTGCATTGTGAAAGCAGACATTTGGCACAGTGGGTTAGACACTGATGGGGAACTCGGTGCATTCTAGGGCCACAGTCCAAGCTCCAGCTGCACTTCTTATTCCAGATTTCTAGTAATGCATGTGGTACAGGCAGCAGACAATGTCTCAAGGACATGGGGCCCTACAACCCACATGAGAGAACCAGACTGAGATGCAGCTTATGGAATCATCCTCTTCCCACCATGGATGTTGTGGGCATTTGGGAAGTGATTTTACAAATTCCTGTTCACATGAATGCTACCAAACACCCATGGAAAATAGAATCAAAAGATAAGCTTGCTCTGGAGAATACAGATTTTCCATGATCTTCACAATTTCTTATATGATTAATGGAGGAATTACAAGATTGTTTCCAAAAAAGTAGTCAGGTTTTATAGATTTACCACCCAGTGTGATACACAGGAGTCCAAGGAATTTAAGGAGTATCTTAGACAGAAAGTCACAACACTGATACAAAATAAAACTGCATTACTTATTAGAAATGAAGAATGGAATACATCAAAGTAAAAAATCAGTGGAAAGCTTGCAGTGATAGAATGAGTGAGGCAGAAGAATTTTAGATTTGGAAAACACCTCCTTCAAAAATACTGAAACAATCAAAAAGCTGGAAGAGGAATTGAGCTTAGACAAGAGAAGCATCCAGGAATTAAGATCAAACATAAGAGTTATGGGAGTACCTAAAGGTGCAAAAGAAAAAGCTGAATTCAAAGATGAATTCAAAGAAATAATCATTGAAAACTGCCTAAACATGGAGAAAGAAAGAGGAAACCAAATACAGGTAGGGCAGAGAACCCTGAATAGACTCAACCAGAAATAATCATTGTCAGGTTACATCATAATCAAGTTCTTTAGTGAACAGAAAGAAAAGATAGTTAAATATGCATGTGAGGAATCAGTGTGATGGCTCAGTAGCTAAATCCTCGCTTTGTTTGTGTTGAGATGCCATATAAATACTGGTTCATGTCCCAGCAGCTCCACTTATCATCCAGTTCCTTTGGACCCTGAAACACTTTGGATCTACAACACTATATTTATAACAACATAAATCACAACAGTGAAAATATAGAAACAACTTAGGCATCAATTTAAAAGGAATGGATAAAGAAACTTTGGTACATCTACTCCATAGAATACTAAATACTCAGCACTAAAAAGAATGAAATTCTATCATTTGCTGCGAAATGGTCCCAATTGCTGACCATTGCGCTCAGCAAAATAGGCCAAATCCAAATGGGTAATTATATGTTCTCTCTGATATAAAAGACAACCTTAAGGCAAAATACATAACATAGAATAACATATATTCTCATAAATGAACTGTATAATGCATACTGGCATTCGGAGATGTCAGGATGCACTGCAGTATACATCTCTACTCCCAAATAAAAGGAGAACTTCTAATAAAATTGTTAAATATGCTTTCACAATATAATACTAGAGTTTCCACTACTGTCAATACCTACAATGCCATATATATGCTTAAACAGCACAAAGTTGGACTTTCAACTATGGCTGAAGGATTATAGTATTGTAACAATATGGGGGGAAATTGTGGGATATTGAATAAGGAGGAAGGAAGGGGATGTGAAGGGGCGAATTCCTATACCTACAAAATGGTTTCATGAAGGAACCTATGTAGTAGTCTAGTGGCTAAATGCCTCACCTTGCCCATGCTGGGATTCGATTTGGGTGCCGGTTCTAATCCTGGCAGAATACCAGCAGCTCTGCTTCCCATCCAGTTCCCTGCTTGTGGCCTGGTAAAGCACTCAAGGATGGCCAAAGCCTTTGGACCCTGCACCCGTGTGGGAAATCCAGAAGAGGTTCCTGGCTCCAGGCTTCATATTGGCTCAGCTCCAGCCATTGCGGCTACTTGGGGAGTGAATCAGCGGACAGAAAATCTTTCTGTATCTCTTTCTCTGTGTGTCTATCTTCCTTTCTATTTAAAAGAAAAGTCTTTTAAAAATGAAAAAAAATAAATGAAGTTCTATTATTTGCAACAAAATGGTAGTAACTGGAGAAAATCATATTTGCAAAAAATCTAGTAAAAGAAGAATAATTCCAGATGTTCTCCCTCATATATGCAGGTGATATTGTTTAAATTTCAATTTTCAAAAGAAGTTCCATCTCCCACCAGAGTGCTTAGAGTCAATGAGCAGCCCTGTCTAGCTCCAAGTTCCTGCTAATGAAGATATGAGAAAACAGTAGTGTTGACTCAAGTAACTGAGTTTCTGCCACCTGTCTGAGAAACCTGGATTCTGTTTTCTACCAAATTTGGGTAAGGTTAGTGAACACATTTTGGAAGTGAGCCAGAAGACGGGAGTTTCTTCTATCTCTGTCTTAATGATTCTCTCGAAAGGATAATTTTTTCATTTGTCCTTATTTATTGGGAAAAAAGCTGAAATGATAGCATTCAAGAAAAATAAAGCACATATTGGAGAACTATGGGGATGCTCATTGAACTAAAGGGAAGTTAGGATGGGAATAAACAGCAGATAGTCCCTGTCTCAGCAACAAGAAACACTAGAAGACTTATCCAGCTAGTGCTGTGATGATCATCATGTGTTCTTTCTTGAATCATCTCATTCAAGGCGAAATATTCCCAAGAGATTGTATCAGACTGAACGATCTGCCCTTCAAAGTTTTGCAGCTGAGAAGGGTAATGAAAAAGCAAGAGTATAGGACCGATGTTGTGGCACAGTAGCTTAAGCCCTACTTGCAACACTAGCATTTATCATTGGAGCAGCAGTCCAAGTTTCAGCTGATCTACTTCCAGTCTAGCTCCCAGTTAATGTACCTGGGAAAGCTGCAAACAATGGCCCCTGACACCCATTTGAGAGATCAAAATGGGGTTCCAGGCTCCTGATTTCTGTTTGAGTAAGCCCCTGGCCCATGAATCCATTTGAGCAGTGAAAAAAAAGGATAAGAGATTCTCTCTCTCTGTCTCTCTCTCTCTCTTCCTTTCTTCCTCTCTGTCTTTCCATTTAAAATAAAATAAAGGAAACTTTTATTTAAAAAAGAAAAGGAGAAGAAAAGGCAAGGACTTGTGCTCTTTTCCCACTGAGTCAAAGGAAAGGGAGTGATCAGAGGGGGAGACAGCGTGCAATTAGGGAAATGGGGAGTAAGTGTTAGAAGGCAGACTCCGTGGAGATAGGAATTGCTCATTAATGCAATGTATCATTGGTGCTTCATGAGTACTGAATCAAATGAATTGGGGAGGAAAAAATAAAATCAGAAAGCAAAGGAGAGAAGGAGGGATGGAAAAGCAAGCAAGGGAAGGGAGCTAAAGCAATTCAGGCAAATTTTATTTTAATAAAGTGGATTGCCAAGCTAGGTGACACTTTTTGTTTTCCATATGATAAGGGGTAACTCTAAAGTAATGTAATCGATTTTCCTTGGTGGCTTGCTTATAGACTTTAAAAGCAATTTTCAAATGGGAGCTTTAAAATGATCTTAAACAATGGTAGTAATGTTTTTGTAATACAGAGCTTCCCTATGGGGGCACTTTAAAGGACTCATTTGGATGTTTAACTCCTGATATGTAGGCTTTTAAAAACTTCATTTGTAGCAATACATTGTATATTTTCTATAAACTAATTGGTTAAGGAAAGCAATATAAGGTAATAGGAATGCCAAGAGGGAAAAAAGGAAGGACATCACTCTAAATGTGATAGGTTTAATAAAATTTATAGATCAAATATAATTTCTGAGACCTAAATGATTTTTCAAACACATTTTCCAAGGCCTGCTAAAAGCTATACTAATAGTTACCATATATCTAATACTGACTGTGTATAAGGAATTTTACATTAAATTATCTACAATACTTTCAACAATCACCCTGCTAAATAGATACCACTACTCCAATTTCACAGGTAAGGAAATTGAGGGTCATGAGGGCTGAATTTCCCAAAATGACACAACAAAGCAATGCAAAGACACAATTTCAGCCTTTGTCTGCTCAATGCCAGTCCCTGAATACAAGGTAGAATGAAGTACTACAAAAAAATCAAAAGAGCAAAAGGGGTATTGATAAGGAGATTTATTATTTACTCACATCTCCAAAATGTTAGGAAAATCATTTAATGTCTTGTCTAAAGGATGCTAGAA
This sequence comes from Ochotona princeps, assembly GCF_030435755.1. Taxonomy (NCBI): domain Eukaryota; kingdom Metazoa; phylum Chordata; class Mammalia; order Lagomorpha; family Ochotonidae; genus Ochotona; species Ochotona princeps. The sequence goes on along the minus strand of NC_080843.1, from coordinate 37,435,100 downwards.
TCAAGGAAGCAATTCATATTATTAAACTCATTTTCTAATTTTTTTGTTTAAAAACACATTGATTTAATTTTTAAAAATTATCTATACGAAAGGCAGAGCGATAGAAATAGAGAAACAAGGAGGGAGGGAAAGAGGGAGATGGAGGGTGGGAGACAGAGACAGAGATGTTCACTGTACTGGTTTACTCCCCCAATGGCCATGAGCCAGGAACTCCAACCAAAACTGCCATGCTAGTTGCAGGGGCCCAAAGATATTGGTGTTCTTTTGGTATCTTCCTAGTGTGTTAGCATGGAACTGTATCAGAAACAGAGCAGCTGGGACTCAAAAGTGCTCCAATATGGGATGCCAATGTTGCAAGCAGTGGCTTAATTTTCTGTACCACATTGTAGGGTCTCATATTTAACTGTTTTTTTTTTAATTGAACCACTTACATATTCACTGCAGCACCATTTGCAGTAGCTAGGATACAGAATCAGTTCAAAGTTTTCATCAACAGAAGGATATATAAGGAAAATATAAAACACACACACACACTAAAGGACTGGCCTTTAATAAAAAAGTGGGGAGGAGAGATGAATTCAACAGGCAAATCTTCCACCTTGCAGTGCCAGCAGCCCATATGGATGCCAGTTTGTGGCCTTGGCTGCTCCACTTCTAATCCAAGCTCCCTGCTTATGGCTTGTGAATGCAGAAGAAGACAGACACGCTCTTGGGACCCTGTATGGGAACTCACAGAAGAAACTCCTGGCTCTTGGCTTTAGATCAGTTCAGATCCGGCTGTTGTAACCATTTGGGGAGTGAACCAGTGGATGAGATCTCTATCTCTCTCCTTTTCTCTGTAAATCTACCTTTCAAACAAAAATAAATGAAACTTTTTTTCATAAAAAGAAAGTATTGTCATTTGAGACAGCATGGATGATATTGTGTTAACAAAGAGGCAGGCTCAGAAAAGTGAATACCATCTAATCTCATTCATATATAGAATCTAAAATAGCTGAACTAGAGAATAAGAGAATAGAGTAGTGGGTCTTGGAGGAAAATTGTGGGGAGATGCTAGTGAAAGGGTGCAAAGCCTCAGTTGGGCAGAAAATTCAATGTACGATGAGTAGTTAGTGATGCAATGCAGTAAAATTGCTGTTAGCAGATTTTTCACTCTTCACACCTATAAGCATTGAGTATTTGAGGTGGCAAATACCTTAATTCATTTGATTTGTTCATTCTCTAAGGTTTATGTGTCAGTGTGTATCAAAAAATTACATTGCATTAAATTTATTGTTTAAGAGTAAAATGGTCATCTATTTGATATTATTCACAGCCCTTGTCCATACTCATGCTGAACTAGAACCTTTTGCTTTGTGAATTCTTCAGTGTTGTATTAAGCCTCTGACTGTATAAAAAAACCACATTCTCTAAGAGAAAGAAAGTAAGAGGAAGTATGAGGGAGGAGTAATAAAGGGGTAGGGAATGATTATATTCTTAGAATCATAGCTATGAACTATACTGACTTTGTTCTCCTTGCATTTAATCACAACAGCAAACTGGATGAGAATTATCATGCATTTGTTATGATCCTGAGAATCTAATGTTCTAATTCTTTTTAAAAAGTTACATTATACTCCATTAATGTATAATAACGTTTGTCAATTAAACTAAATATAATCATAATTTCATATATTTTAATTTTTTAAATCAAAAGTATCTAAACTACTACTAAATCATGAGTGATAAACTTTCCATTAAGTAAATGCAGATAACTCACACCTGCACTAAATTCAGATTTTCTTGGGAAGAAAAGGCTTTTTTCTATAATGACCAAGATACAGGCCTTATAGCTCTCCCTTAAGGACTCGTTGATTCCTGAGCCTATCAGCATGAAAAAGTAATAAAAGAGAGCTCACAAAGATCTAAAAAGTTTATGGAAAGAACAACTACTTCATAATGAGAGTTTCTGGATCACAAAGTAGAAAGAAGAAAGCCAACTATAAATCTATATTCAGAGTACAGCAGGGGAAATAGGATATGAGGTAATTTTTGCTTTACTTTTGAACAGCACAAATCTTATGAAGGGAGGTGGAAGTTATTCAATAACATTTATTGCAAGGTCTAGTTCAGTGCCTTCCACGGGTGGACAGTCAAAAAAATCTTATTTGGAGATGATATTTATGCAATGATAATCAGTCGACTTCAGCACAGCAATTTTGGGGGAGAATATTGTCTCTACTGAGGTTAAGCCTTGTGAAGTAAAATAATAAAAGGAAGGCCAAAGATCAGATGTGGAAAGTATTCAAAAGAGAAATTAAGGTATATGCAAAATTTGCATAAGCATTGACGATTACCATCCACAGAAGTAAATGCATTCTCAGAAAAGTGTGAAACATGTTTTGATCAGTTCAGGGAATGCTTCATTTTATTTTTGATTTTCTCCTCCTCTCCAAATTTACTTACTCATTCAGATGACACAAATTTATTTACTCATTCAGAGAGAATATGAAGATATACAAGGTCTCCCGTCATTGTTTTAGGGATACGGGGATGAATTATGTATAACTGATCCATTTTGCCTTTGTTTCTTAATGTCGACATATAGTAAATTAATGAATGATAAGCACTAGCTCTAGAGTTTTGCCACACGAAAAAAATCAAAGGGGGTAATAATTCAGTAATCAACTGGCTCAATATATTAAATCATTTAAACACAGACTCGTGGATTTTGAATTCACATTTCTAATCTTCCTAGAATTAATTAAAATTCATTATCCTATTGCAACACATATGAATGCACATACACAGCCTACAGCACTCTATGGACACTCAAACTCTCATACATGAATATCTTTGGCTAGTGTCTAGGAAAGAAGAAAGCCCCAATTTGTGCTGACAAGATAGAAAAACCTATATCTTGGTGTCAGCACCCTGGAGTAGTAGGCTAAGCTAACACCTGAGGCACCAGCATCCATATAGACACTGGTTTGTGTCCCAACTGCTCCATTTCTGATTCATCTCCCTCCTAATTGCCTCAAAAAGCATCAGAGGATAGCTCAATTTTTGGGTCCCTGCATCCACATGAAAGAGCTAGAAGTTCTTGGCTCCTGGCTTTGGATCAGCTAAGCTCTGGGTTGCAGCCTTTTGGAGAGTGAACTAGCAGGCAGAAGATCTCTGTCTCTTTTTCTCCCCCATTTCCTTCTTCCTTTCCTCTCTCTGTAACTCTTACTTTCAAAAAAAAAAAAGTAATACAAATCTATGTTTTTCCTTACAATTAATTTTTTTAATGTAACCTTTGCATGGTATTTTTAAATTATGCAACTTTCTTCTTCTTCTTCTTCTTCTTCTTCTTCTTCTTCTTCTTCTTCTTCTTCTTCTTCTTCCTCATCCTCCTCTTTTTTTTTTTTTCAATTTGAGAGACAGAAAGAGCTTCAAATGGCTGATTCATTCCCCTCCCCAACAAAATGCCATCAGCAGCTGGGGTTAGGCTAGTTGTAAAACCAGGAGTAACCAATGTGATACAGGTCTCCCACTCAGAGTTAGGGACTGAGACAACTGAACCAGTACTGCTGCTGCCAAGGGTCTGCACTGGCAGGATGCTAGACTCAGGAGAAGCCAGAGCCAGGAACTTAATTAAGGTACTCTGATGTGAGACACAGCCATCTTAACCACTAGGATAAACACCCAGTCTTCTTCTGTTTCTGTATTGTAAACAATACAAAAGTCAAGGAATAACTTGTGTAAAGGAATAAAAAAGTACAGAGAAGTTTCTACAACCATGGAGAATGTTTCTTTAAAAGTTGAATGTAGAATGATTTCACTGCTCTGACCATATAAGCATCTAATATGTATGTTTTAAAAGCAGTGAAGGCATATTTGGCTCAAAAATAATCTGACAAATCTGAGGAAGCAAATTAGTACAGCTAAATCTGTCACCTTAATATTTCTAATTTCTCTTTTGATATTTGAGCAACATGAAAAAGCTACATCACTCACAGGATCCTGCCAGTAATCTAAATGGGAAAGAGGTAATTTACTGTGATCTAGGGTTACACAACCTCTGAAATTATTTCTATATTAAGATCCAATTTTAGTTTTCTTAGAATCATTCTCCCTTTCCCCATTCATATTCTCAGTTTGAAAATCATAACTGATACAACTCTATCTATGATTACGAGTATAAACAATACTTTTTACCTGATTTTTCTTTCACAGAGAAAGTTTCCACAAAAAAGCAGCAGGCTGTTCAGTAAGCAGAGACAATGAAACCTAAAATAGAGACATTTCTCTTTCCTAGTTAGAGGGGATATGTAGACAGGGCAGAATAATGGAAGTGTGGGAAGCAACCTTGGCCTTGGGAGCAGCAATCAGCCAAACACTCCGAAAGGGTAAACTAAAAATAAGAATCACTTCCTTTCTCTGGGGTTTCTCACTTTATACAAACCATTCTCTGCTCCACATCCATATCCCTACTTCATTTCTGACTTCCTTCTGCAGGAAAGTCTGTTTTCACAATTTAAACAGACAAAGCTTACAGTAAATCTTTGCAACAAGATACCTGAAGTCTTGAGAGCAAGTCACTCAGAAAACATGAAGATAAAATTCCATGTTACACTGAAAAATCAGTTCAAATAAATTATACATTCATTTGTATAGAAACCCACTAGCCCAAACCAAACACACACACACACACACACACACACACACATGCAAATTAAGAATTCGTTGAAGTTTTTTTCATTACTCCTTGGCTACATGTATTGTGCTGTTACATACACATCCATATGTGTATGTATGTGTATGTATGTGAAAACAGAGAAAAAAAACTTAAAATCCACAAAGAACCTGCAGGATATAAGTAATATTCTTTCTTTGCAATACTCAACTACTTAGTGATTAATAAAAGAGTATATTCCATTCAGAACAAAAGTTTCAAGCTATAATTGGATGAAAACAGCTTTCAAAATACAGTCGAAAATTAATTTAGTTGAATTAGAGATGGTTAAATAGGAAGCAGCAATGAATTCTCAAATTATAGAGGGTGCAGATAGCTATCCTGTTTTCAGTAAAAACACACCAAATATTTATTCTTTATCCTTCAAGCATTCATAAATAATTAATGAGCACCCACAATATTCCAACCCAAATTATGCCATTAGAACTTTAAAAGGAACCTTGCCCACGTGGAGAAAAGTGAAACATGTGAGACTCAAGCAATAGGAATTAGAAATAAAGGCTATGCAAAAGAGAGAAGCAACAAATCCCAATGGGCAAAATAATGATTTCAGTAGGAGAACCCAGACCTGAGGCCCCTGTGTCTTCCTAGCTTTCAAAGAGGTGCTCAGCCTAAATTCAAGAAATCTCTCATTATCTCCAATTAAATAACTAAAGTTAATCAAAGTTATGCACAATCTTGCTTATTCTTTCACCAATCCCTGTATTACTCAACTATCATTTCAGCTTTACTGGCATATTCATAGGTTCTGTTACAATCTATTAAATAGCTTAGTACAAAAGTACTACCAAGGATAGTCCTTCCAAATATTTCCTGCCTCGGGCCTGGCACTGTGACCTAGTAGCTAAAGTCCTCACCTTGAACGCCTCAGGATCCCATATGGGTGCCGGTTCTAATCCCAGCAGCTCCACTTCCCATCCAGCTCCCTGCCTGTGGCCTGGGAAAGCAGTCGAGGACAGCCCAAAGCCTTGGGACCCTGCACCCACGTGGGAGACCCGGAAGAGCTCCTGGCTCCTGGCTTCGGATTGGCGCAGCACCGGCCGTTGTGCTCATTTGGGGAGTGAATCATCGGACAGAAGATCTTCCTCTCTGTCTCTCCTCCTCTCTGTATATCTGCCTTTCCAATGAAAAAAATAAACAAATAAATAAAAAAAACAAATATTTCCTGCCTCTTCTTGGCTCTCATTTTTCATTCCAGCCAGACGGAAACAATTTCACACTGATACATGTGACACGCTCTATCATGCATGCCTGTTTCTACCAGTGCTTCTGTTTGAGGAACTCATCTGTATGCTAGGAATTGTGCCAATTGTTCAGTGGGAATGGTTCATGCAAGCCCTATGCAGAAGTTATCTGATTATTGTTAATTGTACAGAGGGTTAGCACACAGCTTAGTGGTTGAATTGAAGCCTGATGCCCTGAATCCTGCCTTCAAAGTGCATTTTGTCATGTATCACACCAGCTCTTGTCTTCTATTTAGCTAGTTTACAATCCAAATAAACTTTTTCTTACTTTATAGTTTGATTTAGGTATTCTTTCTTTTACTTTCATTATGAAGACTGCCTACCACCCTATCGTAGCATTTATCATATGTTTCATGGGATTTTGGTAGTTGTATTTCCACTGGTATCTAGAATAAATTCACAAGTCTCATAAGTGCAGTGCTTAGCCCAATGAGTCTTAAAGATGTCCAATAAAACTACATTGACCAACTCAGAAATAAATAAATGTCATATGCCTGTGAAATCATGGAAGGTAGAAGGATTAAACAGAAATCTATATGACTTCAAAGCTATTCTTTCAGTTAATCATGGATGAGTCTTTGCTCTATCCATGAAGAGAAAACAGGTTATCTCTACTATCATCCTCAAATAACAATGATGAGAGGAACAGAGTTTAGACATAGTCTTACTTGTGCCTGCATCTGACACACAGTCTAAACCCAATGCATGTTTACTGAATAAACAGCCCTTATTCTGACATACGGGTAACCCTTGCTGTCCATGTAAGTTGACAGTGGGCACTGTATGATTTAGAACTATGCTTGACATCACCAGAGAGTCTAAGAGAGATTTAGAATCTCAAACCTACTAAATCAAAATCTATATTTTTCTTAAGACCTCAAAAGTTTTTATTGTTCTTGTAAAGTCTCAGAAGCACTATTCATTGCTAGCCTGGGTTATTTCACTCCCTTTTTATTTCTCTATCTGCAAATATTGTTACGAAAGCAATTGTCCAAAAACCCACTATCTTGTATGAAAATATGTAGAATTATGTGCACATATGTAGGAAATGTTCCTATTTTTGTCATATTTCAAATGTATGATTGATTGTTATTCTGAGGAGAAATAGGATGCCTAAGTGTATGCAGTTACATTTGCAGGAATTCCAGTCCTGACTTAACCAGATGTGTGACATATCATATATTTCTCCCCATCTTTAAAATGAGGAGAGAGAGATCACCTTGGTCTGTTCATTTACATTATGTAACAATCAAATGAGATGCTATATAAAATGGTATTTTGTCATGAACAGCTTGCAGATGCTTCATGATAACTATTATCTAGTGAGTTCTCAAATGTGTTCCTCCAGCTTTATAGAACACACTCCACGAAACCATCATCTCCTGTAAAGATCTGAAAGCACAATAAAATGATCAGGAGACAAACCATGCCCATGTGTTTACCAAGATTGAATAACTGAGAACAGCAAGGTAAAAACATCAGGGAGGAAGACTGGTTACAAAAAAAAAAAAAGTTACTTTAGCAGGCATGCAAGAATGGTGGTATCTTCTGGTTTGACTGGGCTCTGGGCAGCCATATTTGCATCTCTAGAAGTATCCAAGACTGATATGTATTCAGCCAGCAATATTTTCTCTCCAGCAACACACTTCCAGGCAGCCTTACTACTGTGCCTCCATTTATCAACAACAATGAAGAGAAACCAAGTGGAATATAGAATTCAGAGATTGAGATTCTGCTTTCTTAATTCTAAGAAATCAAGACAAAGCAATTTAAAGACAAGAAGAAACAATGACCAACAGATGAGAATGTGAGCTTCAGTTTGGACCGAGATGTTTCTACATTGTAAACAAGTGGATTGTGAGGCAGCTAAGAGGGTATAGCTGAGGAGCAAGTGAAAATGAGACTGTGAGGAGTGTGATAACAGTTCCATATCCATAACACTTTCATCTCATAGCACACTTGGGCATCAAATGCATTTGCCAGCAGTTTTCCTGCCATTCAGAGAGAAATCTACCAGAAGACTGCAAAAAGGGAAATAACAAAGTTAGGGTTTTAAGGAAGAGAGCAAAACAGCCCTATGCCAAGTGTGCAAAGTAGGGACCAATCTTCAGAGACATGCTAGTATCTTCATGGTGTGTCTTAACAATTTATTCCAATCAACCACTCTTTCTTGGCTCCAGCTCTTTTAGATCTAAAAAAGAAAAATGTAGTCTCTGTCTTTCTTTTCCTTACTGCTTTCAAATCAGAAACTAGGGTATCGAATTGGTTCTGAAGGAAATGACATTGAAAAGCTATACAAGTTTTCAAACTCTTTATGATACAGAAAAATAGAATGATGGTGGGTATTTTTTAATCTCTGTTTAAGATGGAAACATTATATGTGTTAGCCCATGACCATATTTAACAGATTTTCTATGTCCTTTCATTTGTTCACATTTTCTTCTCTTTTCAACTTTATTGCTTGAATGGTGCCAGCAATGAGGGGGAACACATCTGTCTCTCTGTCAGAAAAGATACCAAGAAGTAAAACGAATGTGGGAGGTAGTTTTTGGCTTCTAATTAATGAGGGTTTTCAAGTATTTCTGTAAAGAAAATAAGTCAACATCCAAAAAACTGGAATCCATTGCCTTTTCTGTTTTCCTTTAAGAAAACAGAAACGATAAATACGTAAATAAAATATTATGTGTGCAATTCAATGGAAATGATACAGATAGCTAGAAACGAAACAGAAAAAAACTAAATCGTCCAGGTACATAAAGCAATGCATAGCTGAAGGTACCTTATTACTGTATATTATACCTTCTTGTTCTGAATAACTACTGTTATATAATATGAATCGTTGAAGTTTAATAATAGAAATAACCACAGCCAGATGCCAAATCAAGAAGAAAAGATCTGCACTTAAAAAAATAACTCTCTTAATGTGCATGCCACATAAATGATCAGGGCTTGAGCTCTGAAAGGAATCCTGCAGTGGGGAACTATTGAGAAAAGCAGTTCTGAGCAGAAGAAAGGAGCAAGGGGAAACTCATTACAAGTCGGCTTCTGCACAGTTGAAGTAACTGACACGATGAAAGTTAGGTCGAGCTCCACTTTTAGCCCTACGAGTACGAACACTATCCTACACTGACACTACATGGTTATCTATTTGCAGCTAGAATCCGAAGTATGATGTGGCCATGCTTCCAAAATGCCAACTATACTGCCTGATGAGAAAAGAGACCTGTATTATTCATTTTAAGGGAATAAAAAAAATTAGAACTTAGGACTCACTATCTATCTAGAAAAACAAAAGGCAAAAGAGTTCAAATATCTATCTATATAGCATATCGTAGTTTCAAATAGGATGCATTAATATTACAAAGAGAATGTGTTCATAGTACAGAGAATAGAGGGATGTACCCACCATAGAGTTCAAGGAGCACCAGAAAAATAAAAGGAATATACCTTGGACACAGAGATGGACTCAATGATTTACGCTTTTTTTTCAAAAAGAGATTTTTAGCAGGAGAATGATGGAGATCTACAAAAACTCAAAGGTGAAAGAGATGTGTGTTTTTAGAGGTACTATATCACAATGTAATCAGCTCCAAGTAGCAGAAAAATGCGACAGACAGCGATTGGAAAGCTGAGTATTTCTCTCTCCCTCATAACAAGAACTCTAAAGGTCAGCCCCGATATTAACTCCGTTCCCTCATAAGATAAGAGCCAGAATTTCTGTGACTTTTTTGGGCCTCCCTCTTGTTCACAACATGACTGCAACAGCTTCTGACATCCTAACTTTGTTCTAAGTTTTAGAAAGGAAAGTGAGAGCCTGGTGTGGTAGCCTAGTGGCTAAAGTCTTCTTCGGCTTGCACACATTGAGATCCCATTCGGGCACTTGTTTTAATCCCAGCAGCCCCACTTCCCTTCCAGCTCCTGCTTGTGGCCTGGAAAAGCAGTTGTGGATGGCCCAAAGCCTTGGAACCCTGCAGCCATATGGTAGACCTGGAAGAGGCTCCAGTCTCCTGGCTTCGGATCAGTTCAACTCCAGCCATTGCAGTTGCTTGGCCAGTGAATCAGCAGACAAAAGACCTTCCTCTCTGTCTCTCCTCTTCTCTGTATATTTGACTTTCCAATAAAAATAAATAATTTTTTTTAAAAAAGAAGAAAGGAAAATGAAAAAAAGAAAATGAAGGAGCAAAAGGAGAATTAAAGGAGAAATTTAACTGTGATTCTCAGGAAAAGTGAACGTTTATCCAGAATCACTGCCCTCTGCGCAGCCTACTGCTCACATCCCCTCTACGAAGAATCCATCACCGCTGTCCAGGAGGCCTTACGAGCTGGACCTTGAGTGTTTCCAGTCTCCAGAAGAACCGGTAAAAAGGGATTGGGAAGAGCCTGCTGCTTCAGCAATGAACTGAATCCACCACAACTGTCCAGAAGAGTGTGAGAAATTACAGATGATGATGATGACATTGGCTTGAAGCACCAAACTATCTGGAAAACTATTTTGACAGATCTTCTAAAATACACAAACACACCAAAAACACAAACGTGACTTATGGGTAGAAATAATGTCCAAAATGTCTTATTTACAAAAAAAAGAAACATTCACACCCTTATAATAAACTTTCACACATTTATGCGCTAGAAAATCACCACTCGAAACAAGAGCAGCCATCTCTGAATCAGGACACAGCAGTAATTTGCCATGCTGCACACAGGAGCTCTCTAACACGGGGAAGCAAGAAAATCAAAACCACTTTCAGCAGACTGAAACTAGGAAAACAGGCTATAAGAATAGCATGGCTCTGCCTACAGAATCTCCCACCCATAGGTCCCATTTCACCCTATCTATTCTCTTTCTTTTCTTGCCTATGTCAAACAACTGACATCTGTGTTGTGCAGCATCCTGGCACTTTTTCTTGAATGTGGATGGCTTATTCATTCTCAGCCTTCTGGACATACTCCTTGATATCCTGAAGCGGAGCAGAAGGTGGGTGGAGGAGTTGGATGCCCTGCTTACCTTTGTCACTGGACTCTGTGCAGAGGGCCTTTTTTAGTTGTTTTGTTTTGTTTTGCTCTGTTTGTTTTTAAAGATTTGTTTCTTTTCTACTTGCAAGTCAGAATTGTAGAGAAAGAGAGATACAGAGATCTTACACCTGCTGCCTAACTCCCCAAATGGCCGCAATGGGCAGAATTGATTTGGTCCGGAACCAGGAGCCTCTTCTGGGTGACCCACGTGAGTGCAGGGGCCCAATGCCTTGAGCCATCTTCTGCTGCTTCCCCAGACACATTAGGAGGGAGCCAGATCAGAAATGGAGCAGTCAAAACAGGAACTGACAGCCACATGGGATGCCACTACAGCAGGTGGAAGATTAGCTCACAAGCCATCATGTTGGTCCCAACAGGGAGTCTTTTGAATCTTGCCATAAGGCAATCTGAAGTGTTACCATCCCAGTTTAAGGAGAAACAGCATGGCTCTTACCCAACCACTCAGATTGCAGAGCTCATTGGCCCCAACCTGATACCAGCATTCTATGATTCCAGCAACTAACCTAGTTGGTGAATTACATCTGAAGTTTAAAAAGTGAATGAAACCAATCTTTCTCTGGCCATAAAAAAGGGACATAATAAGCCATGAAATATTTTCCAGCTTTGAGAATGGATACTATCTTGATCCAAACCACTCTGAGCATCTGGCTTAGGGAAAGATGTCAAGGTCTGGGACAAACCTACGAATGTCCCGGACATATATCCCAGAAGCTGCATTTGGGATGGGTGAAGGCTTTAAGCCAAACAGTCCCAGATACGACTCTGAGGTCTACCTGTTCCAGAAAACACTCTGAGCAGTATTTTCCCTCTGATGTGCAGTCAGGCTAATAATGAGTATTCACTAGAGAAGACTGTGGAAAGCACCTTTCACAGCACCTGATACACACAACTGGTGTTTTCTGAAAGGGAGCCAGTACTAGTGAGGTGAGTCCTCTAGGAGCAGTGTATTCCACAGAGATGACAAGCCATAGGCCCAAAGCTTGGCATTTCCCAGCTGTAACTTTATAATGAAATATTGGAAACAGTCAACAGGACACTTCACAGGCCCCGGGCAGTCCCAGCAGAGAGCAAGCCAAGGCTCAGCACTGCCTAATAAGAAGCACAAGTTAATATGAGGGGCAGTAGCATCTGGGCATACAGGGAATAGGAGCAGGGCTGTTAATGATTGGGATAGTTTACAGAAAGGGAATATATAAAGAAAATACAAAAGAAGAAGAATCAAGTGTGAAGGCATTATATATATATAATGGACTGGAAGGAAGGATTAAAGGACCCACAGCTAAAGAAAGTATAGTTTTTAAAAAATTATGTAAGGTCCTTTGCTGTTCATTAGGCTATTTTTACTCCCAATAGAGAAATAGAGTGGAATTGCCAAGAACAACTAGGAAATAGATGGGGAGCTGTGGATACTTGGCAGTGAAATATCAGAGCTAAGCCAGATCGGGAGTGGATAGAAGGGTAGAGCAAGGTTTTGGAGGAGGTTGTTTTAGTTTCTCGAATCTTGGCACTATTAACTCTGAGCCAGAAAATTCTTTGCTAGGAAGGCACTCCTGTACATTGTAGCTGTTTCACACCATCCCTATCCTCAAAATGCTGGATGCCAGGATACCATGTAACCGTCGAGTCATGCCTATCAAAAATGCCTCAAAATGTGGTCAAATGTCCTGGGATGAAGAGCAAGGGGGATGGAGCAAAAAACAACCACTTGTGATCCAGACACCTCCATGTGTTTTAAACCACAAGAAAGAAATATATAAATGGATTCAATGCCTCATCATACCAAGAACTTCTGTTGGATCAGTATAGAAGGGAATATACAGCACTGCAAATGGGAAACAGGAGTAGGAAAATAGCAATGATCAACACCAGGAATGGGCAGGAGCAACAGCTTTTAGGTACTGTGCTGTACAGTCATGAAAATAAAAACTTTTGGGGAAAATCTTGGGCAGTACGTCAATTTTATTTCACTTCAGGATATGAGCATATTAAGAATATCTACTCTTCATTTACAAACCAGAACCAACTTCTTTTTTTTATTATTTATTATTTTTACTTCGTTAATTACATTGTATTATGTGACACAGTTACATTGGTACTTGGGTTCTCCCCACCCCTCCCCAAACCCTCCCACCATGGTGGATTCCTCCACCTTGTTGCATAACCACAGCTCAAGTTCAGTTGAGATTCCCCCATTGCAAGCGTATACCAAACATAGAGTCCAGCATCTTATTGTCCAGTCAAGTTCAACGGCTTCTTAGGTATACCCTTTCTGGTCTGAAGACAGAGCCAGCAGAGTATCATCCCAGTCAATTGAAAGCTCCAATATACCATCAGCAAAAATTTACATCATTATGGAATTAATTGACATAGTAATGAGTAACCAATATGTTAAAAGTAAATGCGAGTTCCCAGCCACCTTCTGTGACCACTTCACCTACACTTCAATTTTAGTTTATACACAACATATAACGTTCAGAACCAACTTCTAATAGTTTGAAAGAAAATTTCTAGCCAAGAATTTTTAAAGAAGTCAGAAAGCTTATAGTTCCTTCAGAATAGAGATCGAAGAAGAAATGAATAAGACAAGAAGTTTTTATAGCCTGTGCTTGTCTGTTGGATTTTTTTAAACCTGATGCAGCTGGAGTCTTTCTGTTGTTCCTACCTCCCAGCTTTCTATCAGTTGGAGAGCTTTAGCATTCAGTCACGAAACACTGCACCCCAGTTGCTCCTATTTTTAAACAGATTCTGCAGTGTTAATATTAGTACAATTTAATGTCTTGAGCAAGAGTTCGAAAAAGATATGATTCAACTCATATCTTTACTTAGTCGCAGATTAAAAAAATATAATTTATAATAAACATCTGCTTTCCAGTAATAGCAGAACAGAAGGCAAAGAAAATTGGGTGTGAGAAATAACATACACTAATACACGTATGTAATTAAGCCTTTGAAGAATAGCTGGATAGTTTTCCAAAGCTTAATCATGCCTATGTCACTGCCAGCCCTATACATACATGAGCTACCTTCAATATATAATGGGCTAATCCAGTGGGAGCAACTGCTAAGAAACTCTCAGTTTACAAATACCTGTCTGAGGTGCACACTGAGGTGACATGCTGGGAAACCAAATAGCCAGTCCGTACATTGGGAGGGACTTCCATAAAACTGACTATTTGGTATTGTGAACACCTTTTTCCCAAAAGGTAATCTTGTTTAATTTTAACTTTCCATTGCTTGCCTTAAATAACTGTGATAAAGAACTTGTAGGAAATTACTGCAGAGATTTCTCTATCCTATTTTCCTATGAAAATATAGAATGGTTATGTTTTCTTCAGTCCCTTATCATATATGTTCTTGAAGAAATGATACTTGGAGAAATAATTCCTAAATTTCCCAGAAAGTCCCAAAGAAAAGAACTTCAATTCTAAAAGTATTCATTTGTCTAATATCAGTGACTTGTGGTTTAGTGCATGCTGTCAAGTGAGGTTAGATTCTTGAGGTGATTCTGGTATCAGCTGTTGATCTGAGGTAGTTTGACAACAGTAGATTTCAGCCTCAGACCAGGCCAGCCAGATCAAAACCACAATTGTTAATCAAAATGGACTGCTCTCTGACATAAATGAATCAATTCAAACTTGCAGTCATTACTGGAAAAAACAACCCAAAGTGTAGAGACCTAGCCTAAAATGTAACTATTAACTGGGGATCATAAAATGAAATAATATGTATTTTATTATGGCTGATCAATAAATATATTTAGGGAAATGAAATAATATATTCACTATTCTGAATTACAATAAATAAAGGAAAATTCTGTAATTGGCTTAAATCTGATCTAAGATTACTAAGTTACAAGTCTCTGTGCCTCTCCATAAACTAAAACTATAGACACGACCTTTAGATTGATTTAAATTACAGCTGATCTCAGTCACTGTTTTAAAACTGTTAGTAAGCAGTATTTGAAATGCCATTAGTTTGAGTGATGACTCAGACTATGGTATTCCAGCTGGAAAGAAAATCATAATGGGGTAGGGAGGTACAGCATCCGTATTCTGCAGAATCAAGTTCCAAATGACCAACAAAGCCTTCAGTGAAAACAAACAAACAAAAAAATTTAGCACCCTATTCTCTTCCATAAACACAATTACCCCAGATATCTGGTACCCAAAGATTCAGTCTTAAAGAAAATTAAAAAGAAATCAAAAGGGGACACTGTGTTATTGAAGCTGAAACAATGCATACATAATATACGAGTGTAATGATAAAGTTAGAAAAGCTCCCGGTGTTAATTAGAAAACATCATGCAATGACTTCATTGTTGTTGTTAATTAATTTTGCTAAAAAAAAAAAAGGCAGCCATATTATCTTGCCTTAGAGGTCTTGCAGTAGCCCATTCATTAAACTACCTTCACGCATATGAGATTAAAGAACAGGAACATAGGCTGCTGTCAGGGAGTCCTTTTTAAAGTAGTCTTAGCATCCACACAGTTTCATTCCAATTTCCCAATTTACTACATTTACATCTTTAATGTTTGCTGTAATTGATGCTTAAAATATTTAAATCAAGGCATTATAAGAATCTGAAAAGTCAATTTGTGTCTCATATACCTTGTTTATTAAAGCATAAAATTAGAAAACACATTTTGAAAAGATTATTCAGAAGGTTTGATTGAAGCAAAGAAACAGAAGTTGGGATGATAGATGGGTAATCAGATGGCTTATGTTCAGCCATGCCAGAAAACTGAGCTGTGACCAAATATTTATAGTTCTATTACAGAGCTCTTTTTAAGTCAAGCAGCCCAAATTTGCCCTCTGTCAGCAGTTCTTAACCTTGGAATGGTGGGCAGGGGGAGGCGAATCGCAAGGGATGGGGTACACAGGAAAGGGTATGTCAAAATGCCAAATGGCTGAATTATTATAGATTCAGGTTCTGCATCAGAAGGGTTTTGGATTTTTAAGTAAGTGACCCCAGGTGATTCCGATATAAGCAGATCATGGCCTTGTGCTTAGATCTCTCTTTCTAACCACTTTCATGAACACATGGCCCTCCTGAACAGGTCTTCCTAACTTCTGGCCTTTTCCAAAAGGTGTCTTTGCAATCTCTGCTCTCCACTTCTGCATTTCTGTCTGTGCAAACTCACTCCACCAGACTTGATGCTGTGGACTATCCTTTGTTTCACAAAATTAAATTTATTTAACACTGGGATTCCAGTTCCTACAACTGTCATTTTATGCTCTAAAGTTTTCCATTCTTTCTGCACTTTCTTAGCAAAACTTGATGACATGAAGCAGGCATTTGTCCTACAAATCAAGACACTTGCACACCATATGAAAGCACCTGCCTCTACTATGCCTGGGAACATACCTAGGAGACAGCAGTGATGGCTCAAGTAGTTAGATCTCTACTGGCCACATGGGATGCACATAGATTGCGTTCCCAGAGACCAATTTCCACCAAAGACCAGCCTAGACATTGCAGTCATTCGGGAAATGAATCAGTGATGGGAGCTCTCTCTCTATCATTTATTGATTCTCACTCATTCACTTTCTCTTTCTCAGAGTCATTCTCTCAAATATTACACACACACACATTTTCAAAAGAAGAACATCATGTACTTTAATGTGTGTGTGTATGTGTGTGTGTGTGTGTGTTTTATTGAATGCTAAGTAAAGACCCAAGAGGAAGTTACTGATATCTCATTCATTTTACAGATGAGGACACTGAAGCTCATTGCCTAAAATGACTTCAGTGTAGCAACTCAGAGACAGGAGCATCAAAATGTGTGATACAAAATAAAGAACCTTGGATCTAGAGTCAGGACACCATGGCTTGCATTTTGATGCTCCTGAGAAAGCAGCTTCTCTGGATATTCTCCATTTTTGGATGTCCATCCCCTTCATCTGCCCTATCTGCAGGCCCAGGAGACACTCCCTACAGACACAGCTTAGGAGGTTGCCTGCTGGCTCCTTCTGGGTGGGCTTGGCTGACACAAGAACCAGAGGGACATAGAGGGCAGGAGGAAGCGGGTCCAAACAGTCCTTAACCACTCATTCATTTTCATGTCACCTCTCTGACAGCCATGGTGTCTACCCATTAGAACAGCTGTCTTCCCTATACTTCTCTGGGTATATACTTCTCTGTTATATCAATTCCATCCCTCTTCACCTCAGCCTTAGATGCAATAACTTCCTGCTTTCAGTAACCAGGTGGGGCACCTCCCAGCCTCTGTGTTCTCTCCTGATTCCAGTCCATATTCCAGTGAGTACTCCTTTGATTAAAGTCTTAGTGGAAGTTTCTGGAATGAACTGTTTCTTACAAGGAACTTGATTGATACAAACATAGTAGCCAACAAAGGGGATAGAATTTTCCAAGTCAGACATGAATCTGAGTTCACTTTTATGATCAGTATTTTGTGTTATGGTAGAGTTTTTCCCATTCTCCTATTCTCCATCAAAATCAAGTATTATTGCTAATATTAATTTTTTACCTGAGGCAGCCTGGTAAAAGATTGTCTTCCTAAAGCTAAATAGGAACAAACAAATTCCAAAGAATCTCTCTGAAGTTTGTTACCACTGGGTGCTTGGCTTTGTGTTTCTTTCTCTCTCTTTCTCTCTCTGTCTTTCCTTCTTCCTTTGTCTGATTTAAATTATGCATGCTGACTTTCCAGTTGAAGGTTGGTTCCTGTTATTGAAGGGGAGAGGGTGTGAAAAAATTTCAGTTTTTTAAATATATAAGTTTTAATGTGGATCAAATTCCCCCTATATTTTTATGGAGAAAAAATTAATGAAAAACTTATTAACACTGGAAAATAGGTTATCTCCATTACACAGTAACTTCTTCCCAATGGTTTTCTTAATATTTATTTATTAGCAACATAAAGACTAGAAACAATTTATATAACATGGACCCACGATTGAGAAAAAGATCCAGTAAACTAATATCTCCATCCTCAAGGCAGACTCAGTGCACCCTACTGTCTCAGGAGGAGCCAAAAGCAGGATTATGTGATAGGTCAGAAGCTGTGTCATGGTCTACCAGACCAGGTAGGTGATATATATTTCATAAAGAACCAGGCCCGGCGGCGTGGCCTAGTGGCTAAAGTCCTTGCCTTGAACATGCCGGGATCCCATATGGTCACCAGTTCTAATCCCGGCAGCTCCACTTCCCATCCAGCTCCCTGCTTGTGGCCTGGGAAAGCAGTCGAGGACAGCCCAATGCTTTAGGACCCTGCACCTGCGTGGGGAACCCGGAAGAGATTCCTGGCTCCTGGCTTCGGCCGTTGGGGCTCACTTGGGGAGTGAATCATCGGACGAAAGATCTTCTTCTCTGTCTCTCCTCCTCTCTGTATATCTGACTTTGTAATAAAATAAATAAAATCTTTAAAAAAGAAAAACCAAGTAAACAGTTACAGAAACAGAAAAGTCTCTGTAGAACAAATGTGTACTCAATTATCAAAATATGGTTTATGGAAAATATTCTTTTCTCCTTTTTTCTGGGCTTACTCTTTTAATAAGAACAAAAGTAAATCAAATGTGTACGTACAAAGACACAAAATATATTCTAATAACTTCAGGGATTCTACTTTAATCTACCAAAGGGATATAGCTCAGAGTGAAGAAATGACATCTAGAGACCCCTTCATTCTGCTTGGGTGTTACTGCAGATATGGGTCTATGTCAGGCAAGCTAAGAACAAGGCATGCCATTCTGATGCCTGGATATTATAGTTACAGCAATAACTAGCTTGCAGAGCTTCAAAGAGCAGAACCGATTTCCACCTTAATAACCCCTGTGGCATTTTTCAATTTTCCAGGCTGCCAGTCAAATGAATGCATGTCTAGGAAGGAGAAGAGACAGGAAAATAGAAAAGATTAACCTCTGAGATCCACAATGTAAACTCTATTGGCTAAAACTGGTCATGTGTTAGAAAACAAGCATGAGCTGTGATATTCCTGTCTAAACACTAGGCACAAATGTTAAGGTGAAGATTCTAGGAGAGAAACTGGTATCTTCAGGGTCATCTGGCTGAAATAGCCCTGGAAGGTTAATTATTCTCATTTTTTTTCTTCCTCTGCATTGGAAGCAACTCAGCACTCTTCACCTAATCTCTACACTAATTGAGCCAAGAAATTTCTTAAAAGAGCTGCATTCTCTTTTCAAATAAGATAGGCTTAGAAAAACGGGCATAGAACTGCCTAAACTATTGATTGGAAGTATCTCTAACCTATCCCAGTGGCTACCCAGGGAATGAACTAGGAGATGGGGGGTATGTTCTCTCTCTTTCTCTCACTCTCTTGCTCTCTCCCTCTCTTCCTCTCTCTTTTCTGCTTCCCATTTCTCTTCTCCCTCTTCCTTTCAAATAAATTTTTAAAAATTATTTTTCAGTTTCAAACACAACTGTTGGTGCTTTTTCATACTCACTTAACAGCCATACCCTAGGCTACCTTGTTCATCAGGAATTCTTCCCTGAACCTTTGGGCAGCTACCAGGACTTATAAACAACATGTTAAGGAATCACTGATTTCTGAAACTGAGAGTCCTTAAAAGCAAGAGCGAAAAACATGAGGAAATCAGTTCATTCACCTAGGTGGTGAGGGACCTCTAATGACGGAAGCTTCTAAGACAACTAAGATTGTTCCCACCGCCCAAATGGTAAAACGTAAATGCTCCATATGCACAGTGAGTTTGATGTAAAGAAGTCATTCTGTAGATTGCTGCAGCACTTGAACTTGCTACTTCTATTTCCAGGTATTGAACACTTCAAAGTTTTCTTCCAACGTTGTCTCAGGAGGTTCTGTTTCTCTACCTAGTCCTCTTCCCTGAACCTTTGTGCAATTACCAAGCCTCATAAAAAACATGTTAAGGAATCGCTGATTTCTGAAAAGAGTCCTTAAGAGCAAACGCCAAAACTATGAGGAAATCAGTTCATTCTGTCTGAAATGTACCAGCCCTGGCCCAGAGTGGCAGCAAGAGGCACATGACACTGCTAAGGCATTGCTGTCCCTAAGACCTGTTTCACCTGATCCACTTCCTTCCCAAATATGTCTATTTTTTCTGTGCAGGGATATTAGCCATATAGATATTATATACAGAAATCATGAAAGATAAATGAAAAAACATCTACATTCTTAAGAATGGTGTGCCTCTATCCCAATCTCTTATTCTGTAGTCTAGAAACTGAAAGTCTGAGTCGGCTTCCTTTACTAGCCACACAACCCTCCAATACTTTCTCCTGGGACAGAGATATTTTCAAGTTCTGCCCTTCTGTAGTCATTGTCTAACAGCAAAATGGCATCCCTTTACTCTTAGCTAAAGATGAACACTCCCACAGTGTTGTATAGCTCCTCCAGAATTCTTAGACTGGTCTTAGTCCTAAGCCTCACATAGTACCCCTTTTCCTTTTAAACATTTTTTTTTTGTTTTTTGCACTCTGGAGTTACTTTATTAAAGAAGAAGAAGAAGAGGAGAAGGAGGAGGAGGAGGAAGAGGAAGAAGAAGAAGAAATAGAAGAAGAAGAAGAAGAAGAAGAAGAAGAAGAAGAAGAAGAAGAAGAAGAAATAATAGCAATGCTATTTGTCATCCATTCAAGTTTCAAAATACGAATACTACATAAACTTTGACCTCAATCTCGAATAAAAAGAAAAACTAGTGCAAAAGGAAGGAGGCCCATTCAAGTGTTTTAATCACCGCCGCCCCCTCCCCCCCATTTCTAGTATTATCATTATCCCTGGGTTATTCAAATTTCAAAAACATTTTGGAAATTTGGAAACCATTTCAAATACAAGCTATTTGATAATGTGTCTTTCTCTTTCTTCACAAAATTTATCACCAACAAGCAAAGTGCAGTAATAGTCTTTCCTCTTGTGCATGCTTTAGGACATACTCTAGCTGCAGTTGGCATAAAGGCATAAATCGTTAAGTCCCTGCTTGCTTGATCTAGAGACCATCTTTCAGAGAAATCAGACAATCAGGGGCTGCCACTCACAGACACTCTGTATTCCAGTTCTCCATCAGGGTTGCAGACACTGTTTCCCAAGATCATCAACCACCAAACCAAGAAGAAGGTGGGTCAATGACACCGAGATCTGCAGCTTCAGCAGCTTCTCAAGTTTTGAGCAAAAATGAAAAAGGAGGCAGGAAAAGAGTTGGAAAAGCATAAATGTCAAAGAAACACTAACAAATAGCCTCAGAATTCAGAGCTGACCCTCTGGAAAGGAGACCATCAGAACTCTCTAGCCAGCAAGTGTTGGGTTCTATACTGGGCATTGTACTGATGGTCCACCAAGCATCTAGATGCAGACTGATCTTTATTGTTTTATTAGCTAGATTCTATGTTATTTTTTTCATGTTTGCAATAAGAGCTTCTTCCTGGTATAATGACTTACATATGGGAAAATTGTGCGAAACAATTCACATTCTCTCAGGACAGGCACTGCCCCAAGGTAAATACTCTTTCACTTCATCCTAGATACTATTATACTTTTGCACAACCAAGTACTAACATGAAATGAGAGAATTTCAACCCAAGAATCAATGTTTTATTTATTGCACATGTTCACAGATGAGGAAGCTGAGATTTAGAGAGGTTAAATAAGCTTTTTGAAAGCCTACTGTGGAAGCCCAGACACCTGTATCTCCATGTGAAGCTTTTCCAGTTATACCATCATTCAACTAAAATGGATAGAAATTTAAACTCTAAAGTGGAGCATTAGACTTAAAGATTCTTTTGAGGGTAAGACACAACACTATGAAATTCAGACAAATGACAGGTAGAACTCTTCATATTAGGGCCTAAAGAGGAAAGCTTACCACACAGGGCCACACCGGGGGTTGGGCCAAAGATGGATATTGCAAGCTGGAGATAGGAGGGAGAAAGGTAGTGTTAGAAAGCAATCAAGGTGGCATTAGATAATTTTTACATGCTTTCCAGGGAATATCTTGCATAATCCCTAGGGCACTGTCGAAAAGGCAGAGGGACTGCCTCAATTTGACAGCTAGTCCTGGGACCATGGGGCAATTAGAGAAGGTGCATAACTGCCTTGAAGTGAGAGACCTCAAGGGAAACTATACGCTATTGGCTTCACCTTGTTTGCAATAAGAACTAATCCATCTTTAACAATGGTCTTAACACTGAGTATAGAGGCATGCCCCCAAAACCTTATTAAAAGTTGTTAAGAATAAATATTCTCAGTGCTAAACTACAGATGCACAGAAAAGCAGCTATGAAGCAAGCTACCACGGTTCATCACAACATCTGGGGATGAGACATTTTGCTGCTCTTCTGCTCTGAGATTACAGGAAAGTTATCTAACATCCTCTAACTCTGGCTCCTTGTGAATCGAGGATTCGCCTGACATACCTCGCAGGATTGTCCTGGCAGTTGTATACAATAATATCTAACTAAGAAATACACAAATTTCAAATACTTACACAAAATCCAAAGTTGCAAATAAAGTACTTTTTTCCCCTTAATTACACATGCCATACAGGTGAAGTAATATTAAAATACTGTTAAAGATTCCCTTTCTTATCAGTGTGGATACACACAGCTCTCCAGTTCTCCAAGAGTGTCTTTTTACTACCAAAAATAGTCAGAGCTATAAATTGTGGATTCTCAATATAATAGATCAAGATAGCTCCTTCCAATGTGTTATGTTCTACTGCCTCAAAATAATAAACTGCCAAGCCGATATCATGCATCATATTAGAGGCAGATTATTCAGTTAAACTCCCAAGGAGACAAACCTGTGGCTCACAGACAGATGCTGAGCTTCATCCTTTGTTATCTCATCTTTCTTTGTAAAGTCTTGAGTTTTACAGAGTAGGAAAAACCTTAGCTTATAACAATCAGAAAAAGATATGATTCATGACAACACTTCAGATTCCTAGAAACACAAAACTTGAAAATTATCAGAAGCAAAAGCAAGATAAAAATATATCATTCTTGACTTCGAAAGAGTACTTTTTGGGCAAAGATTTATAAGGGGGAATCAAGACATGGGAGTCTGAATATAAAACATTTAGAATTCTTTCCCAGACTCTCACAAGTTCTAGTTTCTCAGTTCATGTTTCTTGGCTAGCAAGTTCTTGTGATTTCAATAAGAGACTCAGATTGGTCTCAACACTGATTCTCTTATTAAACGTTCTTCCTTGTCTTAAATGGATAATCAGGAGCAGGCTCTCTGCAGAAGGAGGCGGGTTGTGCATTACAGCCCTTTACTTAGGTCGTCACATATGCCTGAAAAGTGCTTTCCAGGAAGAACAAAAACATTTCTGAGAGGCAGAGCTCTTCTCTTGTGTCATTTATCCACAGAAACAAGACATGGGTGAGTTACTCAAATGCATGTTTTTAAAGCATTTCAATACTTAATACTTAATACTTTTAAAATGCATTTGCTTGCACAGTCTAATTCTAGAAATTGAGTCAGTCCAAACAGAAATTTCCAATTCCCAAATACTTAGAGTAACTTACAAATGCATAAAATGTAGCAAAGGATGGCCCAATTGCAGGGAGCTGGACTACAAGTGGAGCAGCTGTGACTCACATCTGTGTCCATATGGGATGCAGACAACAGGGGTAGCATATTGCTAGCCCCAACAGTACCATTTCATGTGTACTAAAAATTTGAAATCCTTTATCTTATCCAATCTTCAGTACCTCTGGAAAGGCCCCAGTGCCACACCACTTATGTTAGAGCTAGAAAGCATGGTGTAAGGAACAGACATTTGGTGAAATGGGTAAGACACCATCTGGGATACCCATAAACTATATTGTAGTTCTTGAGTTTGATTCCTGGCTCTAGCTCCTGATTGAAGCTCCGTGCTAATATAGACCCTGCTAGGCAACAATGATGAGAACAGTAACTGGATCCCTAGTGTGTATGTGGGAAACTAGAATCAAGTTCTCAGTTCCTGGATTCAGCATGGCCCAGCTATGGCTACTGTGAACTTCTGGGAAGTAAACCAACAAAACAGAGCTCTTTCTTTCTCTGTGTCTCTCTCGTCCTCTCCTTCTCCCTCATTCTCTCTCTTCTCCCTCTCCTTTAACAGAAAGAGAGAGAGAGAGAAAGAGAGAGAGAGAGAGAGAGAGAGAGAGAGAGAGAGAGAGAAAGAAAGAAAGAAAGAAAGAAAGAAAGAAAGAAAGAAAGAAAGAAAGAAAGAAAGAAAGAAAGAAAGAAAGAAAGAAAAGTTATGGCTAAATCTATCCAATTCCCAAACCCTGGCAATTAACCCAGGGTGCTAAAATTGGAAATGAAACTTCAGCAGTTATTGCTTTATGTTGATTCATCATAAGTTACTATTGAGCTTCAATTTATTTCCCTGAGAAATTCTTAGAAAAAAAACAGATGAAAGATAATAATTTAGATACCTTTCAATTATCCCAAAACTAACTGGGATTCACCAAATTGGGACTGTCCAAAAAACTGCCATAGAGAAAAAAAGAAACAGAGGCTTGCCATGAAACATTGAGAACAGTCAAGTTACTAGGAGGCAAGACCAAAATATCATGGATTTACTGGAGAAAATGTTCCTGTTCTGATCCTCACACGCTGACACTACAGATGGACTCAGCTTAGCTGAGGCACGCTCTGTGCTTCAACTGTTTACTTAAGCAGCACCAGGGTTCTCAGAAATAGTTGCTATGCCAACCAGCCCAGGACTATATATACATTCATGACCAGGGCTTATTCTTAGGGCTTTGTTACCTCTCTTTGAAAAGTTTGAATCTCTTATTACTAAACTGCTTGCATTCATGCATTGCAACCTCTGATGGTCAGACAGCTCCCTTTACTCCAGCAGGTAAGAAATCCAAGTGAAGGCTTGCAAGCTGTCCTGAGCAACCCTTGACATCACAATTTTATAGTCAGACAACAGCCTGTACTATTTGCCCAAGCTGCTAAAGATTTGGTGCTTAGATAATGAAGGGCAGTGCATTTTGTCATCTATTATGAACACATTGCCACAGAAGTTCTCAGAGAACAAAGTAAAGTGTGTTTCTGAGGTGCCATGATTATTATCATGCCTTTTGTATTTCTTCTTTGCGTTTTTAATGGGACACATTTCAGAATAGCGACAGCCAACACATTTGGCCAATCAATCCACTGCTGGTCTCCTACTAGAGCTCCATTTAAATAAATCTGTAATGCTGAAAGCAGACGAGAGAAAGCTCTTTAATTACCTTTTCTCCTGTTTATGCTATTTTGATAGCTTTTGTTCAAATGCATCTGAATTTTCAGTCTGTTTATTTTATAATTATTGGATGACTACATACTACACTGCCATTTCAATTACATTTTGATGGCTGATGAAACCATTGGTGACAGCAACTGCGCAAATGAATTTGGGGAAACCAGATTAGTGATGTTTATGCTGTTGTATTTAACTAAAACGAAATGTCCTGGCAGCAATGTGATCAAATTTCAATTTTTTTTTATAAAGAAAGAAAAAGCAGTTCTGCCAGAAATCAGGTTTTCAACACAAAAGCAGTTTCCTGTTGAGACATCATTTTGAATTCTCAAGTGTGCAGCTCCTCTCCTTCAGATAATAAAACCAGAAAACAATCATATAATCTCTCCTAACAAGAGGTTTTCAGCTAGATATATAGCTTTAAGGGAGAAAGAAGTAGAAAGAAAATCAAGATTTAAATACTGATAATACATGCTAAATCCATTGGAATTGATAAGTTAGAAAAGGCCTGGTGATAAAGCTTAAGGGTTAAGGTTTCATGAGCACCCAAAAGATCAATACCTAGTGAAGAAGAAAACTTGGAAACACTTCCATCTCCAATTAACAACTGAAATACGGCAGATGAGGCAGTGTGGAAACAGACTGGCTATTTCCCGGGGAACAGACACGGTTCCAGTAGATCTCAGGCTTTCGTTGTTATTGATATAACAACTGTGTGAATGACAATGTGTAAGTGTTAAAATATTTGCAAAAGGAATGAAAACCCAGCTATTTCTTCCAAGTCATTAAAGCAAAGGCGATCGTTGAAGCAAAACAGAACCATGTGTAGCTTTCCAAACTGAGCAGAAACTAGCATTCCTCTACTATGCTCTACTCCCGTGCAAAGTGATCAGTGCCATTCTCACAAGATGTCACATCAAAGCCACACTAGCAGTGTCCCAGTTATAAAATTGCGGTTCTGAGCCTGGTGAGATAGTGTAATGGTTAATGTCCTCGCCTTGAACGCGCCGGGATCCCATATGGGTGCCGGTTCTAATCCCGGCGGTTCTACTTCCCATCCAGCTCCCTGCTTGTGGCCTGGGAAATAAGTAGAGGATGACCAAAAGCTTTGGGACCCTGCACCTGCATGGGAGACCCAGAAGAGGCTCCTTCAGGTTGGCTCAGCTCCAGCCATTGCAGCCGCTTGGGGAGTGAACCATCGGATGGAAGATCTTTCTCTCTGTCTCTCTTCTCTGTATATCTGCCTTTCCAATAAAAATGAATAAATCTTTTAAAAAATGCATTTGTAAAGCTTCCCATATCTACTTTCCAAAATCATACAGCATCTGATTTAGTACATGTAGAAAGTCTATAAGGTCTTGGAAGTGAAGTTTTCTGAGAGTAAAAGAGCAAACAAGCAGACATGGCAACATCAAAGACAAAGAGCCAATAGGATCAACTCCGAAAAGTATAACAGAAAGATAGAAAATGATAGCACCAATAACTGAAGAGAATCAAGCTGGCTTTGTCCACAACAACTGGTGATATAATCAGACACACTACTCAGGACCCTGGAGAGACTAAACTAGGGTCTAGAGGCCAACAAATACCAATTATTGAAATTAAATACCAATTATAAGTACCAATTGTTGAAATCTTACCATAGGCTGTGAAAAGTCAGATAACGAGAAGAAGCCTGACTCTTAACGTCATGCAGCTAACGATCTGAAGAAGAAATGAACACATGGAAGTTAATGTAAAAGAGAATAAGATTTGGTAAATCTTGATCCTGTCTCCAAATAAGATGTTTGAAAAAAAAAGTCTTGAATTTTTTTGTAACTCTCCATTTCAACTGGTAAAGAAGTTATGAAAAAATTTTCTTGAGAAAAAAATAGTGTATTGTATCAGAGGTCACATCCTTGCAGAGTGCCCAAGGACTGTATGTTGATCAGCAGAAGAATGCTGGGGCTTGAGGAGCTGCTGTAATCCAGTTGCTTCTGGAGTCATTAGTCATCTTTAAAGTTTCCATGAAGTTACTCAAGTCTGAGGTGTTCAGTGAAAATTAGTGATGGTGCTTGACAGTCATCTATATCTTCCTGACAAGTACAGAAATAAGCAGCAGAAAGCACTATGCTCTTTGCGTTGCTTCTTCAGTAATAAACAAGGTTAGAGAACAAGAAAGTTTCATAACAACAGAATTCTATGTTGCATTTGGAATACGAAGCTAATCAACTTCGGTTGTTATGATCTTCATTGCTCGTGTTTACACTCATGATGTGTACAGCTTGTTCATCTGCTCTGAACGTTCAAACTCTCCCCCCCATCCTAAGCAAACATCACACTCTTAGAATAACATAATAAAAGAAACTCAGATGGATTGGGTCAGGGCTTATATGTCACAGCTGTCAGGAAAAAAATAAAGAGATCTGAATGCTATTAGCATACTTGAAGGAAACTCAGCATTCACACTACCAGAAGCACCCCACGCCAGGCCACAGGGTTAAGTCAGGGGTAGGTTCAAGTAGCTGCTTTTCTGTCTTTATTTTCAATTACATATAACAATTTATCTCAAAACAGTACATAAATAAGTTATGATTCGGAACTTAAGGAAATATAAAATGTTACATAAATTAGAATTTTGTTTGATAAACTCTAAAATCTTACTATTAAATAGAAATGGGGCCTGAAGACTGTATGCCAATTTCCCTGGATATTTCTTCATCTATAAAAGATGGAATTGAGTTGAGAAGAGATATAAACTCCAAGGAGATCAGATAAACATGTGATTCTAGACACTATGGCTCATTTAAGTGGCTGGTGACACAATGCATAACATTAATATGATCCACTCAAGCTACTGTTTAACGGCATAATACGAGGATTCTCTCTAGCAAATAAAACTGTTTAATAAACACTGATTTTATTGTGCTATTACTAACTCTGTCAAAAGGGACACTTTTCCCCTCATCAAACGTACTACTTTCCTCATATTCAATTTTGAGACAGAAGAAAATCAGGGATTTTCAGAAGGAAGAAACCTGGAATCCTATTTCAAGGTAGGTTCATCCACTAACTCTTGCATTCATTTAGCCTGAAGTACTACTAGTACAGCTACAGAATGCTCAGGAAAAATTCGAATCACCTCCTCTTTCTCCTCCCTTCACACCCTCTTCTGTTAGTGTAAATGACCCAGAGAAATGGAGGAGAAACAGGAAAGGCAAAGAAGAGAAAAATTTTTTCTCAGTTTCAAACTCTCACAACAGAGATGAGAGACTTGCCAAGATTCATCACTCAGCAGCCGGAGTTTGGAGCCTGGCCCTTTTGGAGATTGCATTTATGCCCCTCCTCCTCCTCCTCCTCCTCCGGGCCAATAGCTCAGACAGCCATTTCACCCCTTGCTCCTCCCTAATTTCCCCACTCAGCTCTGCTCCCTTGGAGTTCTGCCTGCCCTCTACAGCTCCTCTGTGATTGCTCTGGCCTCCCTGGCTGCCTCCACGCTACCTCTGCTCCTCTGTTCTTCTGTCTTCTATTTCCACAACCCTTTCTGTGCCCTCCTCTGCTCTCCTGGCCTTTGTGATCTCCCTAGCCTCTGTAGCTTTGCCCATGATCACTCTCACCAGTTTTTCTCTGTGATTTCTCTGCCCTCTCTGGCTTTTTTAGTTTTCTTTAGAAGTCAGAAACCTCAAAAGGTTCAGAGATTAATTTCAGTTTGGATAAGCACCCAAACTGTGTGTGCTCGCACCAATTTTTTACTGAAATTCGTTGGCTCTAAAAGTCTCACTGGGAAGGTCAACTTTATAAAAGTTCAAGTACTTGGAGTTTTATCAAGAGAATAACTTCCCCATCAACTCGAGCCTTTCTGCTTCTTATTTTCAGTAAAGTGAAAAGGAGATGGCCATTGTTTACTATGAATAGCTCTCTCCTCTCATTTGGGACGATTAACAATGAGAATAGACTTCAAAAAACATTCCTTCATTTATTAACACGTCAAACTTTATTAACGCCTATGATGTGCTGATCATCAGCAAGCTGTACTAATTTTAATCTCTATTAAATAATAATGATTTTTTCTTATATACATACATACATACATACGCATACACATAAATGCTTTATAGATCATACCTACTTTTGGGACTTTACACAAGATTGCTAAAAGTTATCATATAATTTAATTTCCTAACTTTATGTAACTTTACATTCATAACGCAATTAAATTTCACTAACTTTAATTTTCATGAAAGAACTTATTCTCTTTGTCCCCCCCACACACACACACACATATCCTTTACAGATCAGTTCTACTTTGTATGAATTAACTCTAGGTAGTTAAATGTGTTATCATATAAATCTATCACTCTTGTTTCTCAGTTTGCAATTTCATTTAATTTAAACACTAGACACCATTCATTACTTAACAGAAATACATACTCCTATTATTCTTATCACAGAACTTTTAAGCCAAGTTTTCACTGACTCTTTATGTCAAGTACAATTACCAGCGTTAGAATCTGCACCCTAAAGCAGAGAGATAAACAGGAAAGTAAAAGTTGTTCCTTTTGTGTAACTTATCTACCCACTAACCAGCTCATTAATTTAACTTTGAGTCTTACATTACTTGGAGAAATTTAAAATCCAGATTTTTTAATGTCAACCTCTAGCAATATGCCATAATCTAAAACTATTGCAATTTTGATCCAAAGGTTAAGATTGCATCCCTCTAATATTTCAACACATACCCCATTAGCATAGAATTCCCAAAACAGTGGAGTAGGGGTTATCACAAAAGATGTATTTCATTTGCCTGTAAAATATTTTTTAAACCTAAATATCAACACTCTAGACAGGCTGGAAAGCTCCATTTTGCCACATTCTCCAGTATTCACATTACTTTTGCCACATTCTCCACACATTTATATTACTTTACCTAGCTAGTTACACAAGCATTTCGGTTTCTGATTTCAAAGCTGAGTTAATCTCATTGAGAGGTAAGGTGTGGAGGGACATTAACTTTTTATAGTAATTGAAAACATTCCAATAACAGATTTCCTGGAAATGTGATGAGAAAATGCAAGTTTAGAATAAGGCTCACTCTACCACACCTTCATCCTGTGGATGGATAATTCAGGTAAACTAAAGAATGGAGCTATTCTTTTTCTTAATAATGCCCAAGACAGCCTTTTGAAGTGTTTGGGATGAATGAACATGCATAGTTAGAAGAATTCTCTCTTCTAATAGACATTAGCAGAAATAGGCACTTTCTCCAACGACAAGAATGTTGGACTGCCAGTACTACATTTGGCCCATGAATCAGGACAATAACACACATAAATAATCTCTTAAACAAAACTGTATTATTATCAGGCTTTCTATTATGATGTAGCAAGTAATGCCCAAGTATAAAAGGCAACAAGGATTATAAAAATGTTCTGATTCTTTAATTGTGGCGAGATCTTACCAGCTAGAGTTTCTTTTTTTTTTTTTTTTTTAAAGATTTATTCATTTTATTACAGCCAGATATATACAGAGGAGAGACAGAGAGGAAGATCTTCCGTCCGATGATTCACTCCCCAAGTGAGCCGCAACGGGCCGATGCGCGCCGATCCGAAGCCGGGAACCTGGAACCTCTTCCGGGTCTCCCACGCGGGTGCAGTGTTCCAATGCATTGGGCCATCCTCAACTGCTTTCCCAGGCCACAAGCAGGGAGCTGGATGGGAAGTGGAGCTGCCAGGATTAGAACCGGCGCCCATATGGGATCCCGGGGCTTTCAAGGCGAGGACTTTAGCCGCTAGGCCACGCCGCCGGGCCCACCAGCTAGAATTTCTATGAACAACTTCAAGTTCATTCAGGAAATCCAAGGGGCAAGAATTAATTACACTAATGCAGCAAATGCTACTTCTCTGCATATGCCGTGTAACCAAACCATTGATGATTGTAAAGCAAGGGCAAGCTGCACAACAAATTAGGCAAGCTTCTATGGCCCTGGCATCCCATATAGCCATATGGGCAATTTTTCGAGTTCCAGCTGCTCCACTTCCAATCTAGCTCCCTGCTTATGGTCCAGGAAAGCAATGGAGGATTGTCCAAGCACTTGGGTCCCTGCCATCCATGTGGGAGATCTGCAAAAAGCTCCTAGCTCCTTGGTTTTGGATAAGTTCAACTGCAGCCATTGCAGTCATCTGAGGAGTGAACCAGAGGATGGAAGATCTCTCCCTCCCTCTGTGTGTGTGTGTGTGTGTGTGTGTGTGTGTGTTTCCTTCTCTCTGTAATTCTGCCTTTCCAACAAAAATAATTCTTAAAAAAAAAAAAAAGATTCAAAGCAGGACCTTAGGTTGTGTTAGCAAAGGCAAGTAAAATGTGCAGTAATGGAGTAGCCCTTGATCCTTGCCCTCACTCCTGAAAGGTATCCTCTAAGCCCATGGAATGCCTTATATGTAAAAGTGCCTCTGTTTAAGCAGGAGGGGACTCCAGAGTGGAACAGGACAGGAGGAGTCTTGTATCCTAACCCTGGAGACTCCCGGATTCTCACCAAGGACTATCAGTATGGGCACCAAGGACTATATTCCAACTGCCAAGGAGATCACAGGGAATTGGAGTGCCCTCGCAGGCCAAGAACTCTGAGGTCAATCATTCCCTATCGGATCTCCCACATGGAAGAAACCCAGATCCTTCCTCCCAGGATCTAATGTCATCGGAACAACAGCCAGGAGCCCTGAGTGGTCCTCAGAAACAGAAGAACAATAAACTTCCTTCAGGACTAGGGAGAGGAGCTTTCTCTGGCCCTTTCTTAGTTTCAACTTTAGATCCCCACCCTCTCTTGCAATGACCATCAGGGTTGCTCCCAAGCCCCAAAAATATAATCAGATAGAGAGAGACCAATAAAGAAAGCTTAAAGCAGACAAGAAAAAGTCAGCTTGGACTCTCATATACCTCACTAGGTAGGACACAAAGATCAGCTACTACTCACTAAGGTATTGCAGATTTCTCTGTACAGCCCTCCTAAAACTGTTCTGCTCCTCAATCGTTAACTTATGGCTGGTCAGAGTTATAAGCCTGTTTGGATTATCCTAAAATTCACAAAGTTCAGTAAAATCATGCTTGAATACTATATGCTGCTAAACATAAATATGAAGAAAAAGAAAAGACACGAGACAGCTGAATATACCCTATAACCATTTTAAGGTGCGTAGCAGCCAGTTGTGTATAAACTAAAAATGAGATGTCAATGACGTAGTTACAGGATGTGGTTAAGAACTTGCATTTTCTAACACATCGGTCACTCACTCATACCATGTCAATTAACTTCATGAAATTGTAAATTTCCATGTTTCTTCCTGTTGTTGAATTTGTGTAGTGGCTTTTTATTGGAGGGGATGATATTCTGCCAGCTCTACTTTCAGACCAAGGATGATCTCCCAACAAAACTGTTGAATTTATCTGGGCAGTAAGATGCTGGACTCTGTATGGTCCATGCCCACAATGAAGGAATCATGACTGGTTATGAGCTGTACTACTATAATAATATGGAGGAATTCAATATGGGGGGGGCATAGGAAGGGAATGGGGAATCTCAGAGCCTATAAAATGGTGTCATAAAATGAAATAATAGTAAAAATAGTGCCTCTGTTTACCTGATAGTTTTGGGCCATAGCAACTATTCTCATCTGAAAAAGTGACTAACGGTAGGGGATATCAACCCATGTGATATCAGCTCAACTTTTGGAAGGATAGAGACTAAAGTTAGCCATGCAATGATCAACCATATCTATGTCACTGAAGCCCAACATAACTCTGGACACCAAGGGTCTGATAAGTTCCCCAGACTGGCAATACTCCATGAGTCATAGACACTGCTGCTGAAAGAAGTAGGTACTGTCCACTCAACTCCACCGGAAGCTTCATGTCTTTCCTTACTGCTCCCTGCTCTGTGCTCCTCTTTATTCTGACAACTTCAATCTTCATCCTTCCATGACAATAAACAGTAGCCATGAATATAATATTTCCTCTGAGTTCTGTGAGTCCTATATATATATATATATATATATATATATATATATATTACTGAACCTGAACAATAAATATCGCTTACTAGAGGACTCAGAAAGTATTGTTGGTGTTTCTGAACTACAATGAGTTTCAGAAATGAAATAATCTGGGAAACTTCCAATTTGTAGGTAAAGAGTGTGCAAATGGGGGAAATATTTAATTCTACAGAAATTTCACATTGACTTCCTAAGGATTCTAACTCTAAAGTAGCTGATTCTTGTCACAAATAATCTTAGACTTTTAAACCATTATCCTATTCAAAGAAACTGATCTAGAGCATTTACAAAGGGTTGGCCCAGTTCTTGAATAATAACACATGGATATCTCCCCAACTCTACAAACTGGTCCCCACAAAGATAAAGAAATGTGAGCCAAATTATCTTCCTTTTCTTATCAGCATCTTACTCAGTAACTTTTTTCTAAAGTTACTTCTCAATTATCTCATTAAGGAAAAAAATATGATATTAATGTCTTGCTGCCAAACACTTAGTGAAGTCAGAAGCATTTAACTTCACACTTAGAAGAAATGGAAACCAAGATATCTGACACCTCATATTTAAATGCAAGTCTCACAGTGTTGCTGAAACTCAGTTTCTTTTCATTTCCCACAATCAAGAACAGATGGCATTTGCAGTGAGCTGATCTAAAATTACCTGTGAGACTGGAGGAAAACACAGGTATGTGTATAGATATACCTTAGAAAGCAGAAAATTATATTTTGAAAAATATACATCTAGACTAATTCCACTCATGATACTAATAACATACTGCCAGATAATAGAAAAGCTTTTCCAGCACCCATGGCTTTCCTTCTATTCTAAGTTTCCAAGCCTTAGAGCAGAAACAGAAGCTGCCTGATGGCACACAATCAGGTATTTTTTTTTCTCCCCCTACATCTTCCATGCAATGTTCACAGAGCACAACAACTCAGGGCAGGACACAGTTTCCATACTGTTCCTATTCCTATCACTGAAGGATTTCCAACTACCTGACACTGTGTTGAGTTCTCTTCAATCATTATCCCTCCCAATCCTCCAGGCCGTCCTGGTGGAAGGAAGTATTACTCCTGCTTTACAAAGAAGAAGCATGCAGAGTTTACACAGGATAAAGATGCAGCCCGAGACCAAGACGCAGTAACAGCCAAGCCAGCATTCCATCCCAAGTTCCAACCACCTAAAAACATTTTTTATCACTACCCAGTGTTCTGGTTAATTATACTCCCTGATTATAGCAATTTATCTATATATCATTAATAGACTGCTAATTTTCAAAGAATTAAAGTACAGTGAAATACCCTTAAGACTGAAAGTACTAAAATTCTATAGAGTATAATCAAATTTTTCTTGGATGTTTCAGATGATACTTTCAGACCCAGTAACGTCTCAGGTGCA
The DNA here is from genome assembly GCF_030435755.1 of Ochotona princeps. Lineage (NCBI taxonomy): Eukaryota > Metazoa > Chordata > Mammalia > Lagomorpha > Ochotonidae > Ochotona > Ochotona princeps. The sequence goes on along the minus strand of NC_080843.1, from coordinate 37,400,499 downwards.
TCATTCTGCAGAAGAGTGATTGCGCTAATGAAGTGTAGGTCAGAAGAATAACAGATAAATCAACCTCCACTTACATATAATCGTTATCCTAATTCTCATAAATACTTGTTTCAGAATTCATGATCTAGTGATCTACTGACTTTTTTTTTGTTAAGTCAAGTTAACAAATCTTGATGTCATGTGTTCTTTGTGCCAAGCCCTGTGGTAAGCTCTAGGCAGGCAGTAGCAGAAATGATATAATACCTGTCCTTAAGGAGGACACATTTTGACTTTGGAACACTACATTATCCCCTCTGCAGTAGAATTACCTTGTCAATATTTAATTGGTTGTAAGCAGATTATTAACAGCAGCAGATCCACATTTAAAAAAATCACATTTGGTGTGTCCACTGATGTTGCAAAGTGACTAAATACTGTTTTTCTGTTCCCTCCTTCATCTTGTCTTTTTAAATGAGTTCTCACTATCCTTTTATGTCATCCAGGCTTTTTTGAAATACTCCCCTACACACACACATACACACACACTTTGTAGTTAATAAATCATTTGTAGCTGTTGTTCGCAGTGTTATCTGGCATCCAGCACCACTCATATTTACAGGGATTCTGCAAAAACCTCTTAGGGCTCTTGGGAGGGAAAGGAAGCAGGGAACAAAGGCAGAAGGAAGGGAGGAAAGGAGCATAACCTTCCCTTTGGCAGATGTCTGGGAAAAGGAGACTTTTTATGAGATCACTGGATCAAAGGAAGTAAGAAGTTTCCAGGCTGCCAGTCACAAAGCCACCAAAAACTCACTTTTAATGTAAAAAGAAACCGTTAACTCCTACACTGTTGTAAAATACTTACCAAAGACACCTTCCCTGCTAAGTGCCATTCACTTCCAGAGTGAAATGCTGTAACAGAGAAAAGTGCCCAGGGCTACTGGGAACCAGAGAAGGAGGGGAGTGTTCAGTCAGCTGTCCCTGTAGGGGAGGGAAAGCATTGCTTTCCTTGACAGCTACCCCACTTAACTACTGTGCAGTCAGCCCTATTTGGCACCAGCGAAAACCCAGCCTTCCAGCAGATTTCCTGCCATCTGCCTTATGACTACCAGCCCACGGTCACACACCTTGAATGTTCAAAATCTATAGCGCTCCCAGGGTTTGCCTTTTGGGGCAATTAGAAGATCCACAGAAAGAGACGCTTTACTACTTGGCTTGGGTTTCCAAATTTAATTGAAATTCTGGAAGAGAATACTCGGGTAAATTATATTTCCTAATGTCTGGTCTTCACCTTGCTGCTTTTTCAGTACTGATAGCCGACAGCCATGGAAGCGGAAGGAGTGACAATCGGCCTTCCAAGTAACGCTGGAGTCTCCAAAACATCAGCAGAGATGTTATTCAACTGACAAGGAAGAAAAAGGAGAAATGAAAACAGAAACCAAGTAAGTTCAGCTCCTGGCCCCAGGGCTCTACCAGGTACCTGCCAATTTATTCACACTGAAATATAAAAAGATCCCAGATGGAAACATTTTCATTTCTATTATCTCTCCACTGTATGAGGATTTAAGTGGTTACTATTTGGAAGCTTCCTAGTATGGGCCACATGAAATGCTAAGACAATCACTTAAATCTATGAAGGAAAGGGGAGAAGTTTTACCATTTAATGACTTAGATCTCAGGGGTATATATTGAAGGAAAGCCAAGATTCTCTCTTCCAAGATGTATCAATCTTTCACAAGCAAAAGAAGATTTACTTGTCTGAAAGTGCAACAAAAAATACAGATCTTCAGTCTGGGAGTCTACTCCCCAACTGGCCACTGACAACCACGGGTTGGGTCAGGCTGAAAACAGGGATCAGAAACTCCATCTGGTTCTCCTCCCCAGGTAATTGGGGCCAGTTACTTGGGCCATCTTCTACTGCCCTCACAAGCACATTATTGGAAGCTGTATTGTAAAAAAAAAGTATCCAGAACTCAAACCACTATGCCACAAGGTGGGCTTCAAATATTATTTCTTTTCTACCAACAAACAAATGACCAGGATAGAATGCATTGCGGTTTAAGTGTGGTCCTGAAGATTCACATTTTGACAATGTGATCCCCAGTGTGCCAATGTTAAGTGGTGGTGGGACCTTTACAGAGGGTGTAGGAGAGCCACAGGAAGTCTTTAGGTCATTGGGGGTGTATCCTAGAAGGGATTAGCATAGCTATGGGACCACAAGCCCACTCTGCCTCCCTGTTTCCCCTGTGCTCTTTATCTCCTCACTTGTTCCCACCATGGTGATATCTAGTATATAACACAACTAAAAGGACCTTCACCAGAACCAACATAATGCAATCTCAACTTTTAGGTTCCAAAACATGGGTTAAACAAGCATTTTTTTTTAAATAAATACACCCTTGGATATTTTATTATAGTAACAGAAAAGAGATTACTTCAGATTACATTAACAAACCTTCTGTACCATTTTGATCCAAAGCTAAACAAATAAGTTACCTGCATACTCCAGGTTCTTTGATGCTTAAAGACTCGATAATCTCATGGACAATTTACAGCCTGAAAAGCCTTTTTGAACACTAGTACAGACATGAGAAACAACTTTTTAGGGTTAGGATAGTTTTGTTCTTCTCACAGTTTCTTGTTTTCCCATTATTCTCTGGTGATTCTGTCATTTTATTGAATTATTCCTTGGATTTGTTTTAATAAACTTATTAAACCTATTCGATTCAGAACCACATAGCCTTAGCCATTTTTCTAGGCACACACAAGTGTCTGATCATGAGGTCAAATATAATTAGAAGTTCCAAACAGCTATGAATTTTCAAGTCTTTCAAAATGAATTAAAAGTGAAACAAAAGTTTCCTGGTGAGAATAGGAAATGGCATACCTTCAACTAAAACAAGCTCGCAACATACGTGTTAAAGACAGTTTAACAACTTCTAAGAAGACATTGAAAAATACAATATGGTATTGTATAGCAATTTAATGTAGATTTCAATATATTTCATTGAGAATTAAACTTAGGTTGAGTTTATAATCAATTACTCATCTTTTTCCTAGATATTTCAAAGACATGAAGCATTTCCCCATACTCCAAGCAGCAATGTTAATTAAGAATTTCTGCTTAGACAGAATAAGGGTCAAATAAAAAATTTTAATGAGGAACTAAATGAAAGACTCGAAATATGTAACTTACAAATGTTGAGCCCAAGTTTAAAATCTTATAGTTATAAGCTCTCTGTTTTATTGGTTGACATCCTCTTAGCAGCAGTCCCAGAAGCTGACAGTGAGTTTCCTAGAAGGGAGTGATTCTTTGAACTCAGTAGGTTTCTTTTAGGTGAGAATTTTTACCAGGGTTCCAATTAGAATCCAAAGCTGATTAGTGGCATTTATAGACCTTCTGTCTAAATCCTAGCTTTCCCTGACACCAGATCAATGCTTTTTTTCACTAGATGATTGATTGTGGGAGCATGTCAGTTGGTCTTCCTCTAAAATCTTCTTTCTATTGCTTTTGGAAATACTGCAATGAAGTTGCTTTCGCGAACATACCCAATGGCTGTGAATGCAGCCTTTGGCTTCACCCTGCTTCAATTTAGATGCCGGCAGTTCCACTCACCAGCACTGTCACTTTGAGCAAGTTGCTATCCCTCTCAACCGCTCAGTTTCTTACATATTCAATGTAAATGCAACATCAGTCTTAAAGAAATGCTGTGAGAATTAAGTCAGCGAATATGTATAAAGCATTACAACAATGTAGTAAGCACCAAATATGGAATATTATAACCTTTCATTATTGCATACATTGTAAAAACAAATCTATACATATATATCTAATTCCTCTGGATCACTGGAGTCTGATCAGGGTTTAAAACAAAATAATTATAATATAATCTAATATGCCTTTAAGAACTTTAAAGAGGTGGGTCATCCTTCAGGTATATAGCCTTGAAAATGCATTGCACAAGCAGCAAAAGCTCAGTGCCTGATGATGGCCTTTCTGTGCATCTTAATCCGCTTACTGCATACAAACACTTGCCAGTATCTTTCTGAGAACCTTTGATTGGGTTGAGAGAGCATCCTCAGCTGGCATTCAGTGTCAACTGAAGTCTGGAGAATTAATGACTCTTGCAGTATACAACCAATGACTAAAGAGGAGTTGGAGCATGAATATCATTGCATCTTTGACCATCAACTGGGATAAATGAGACACATGTGTTCTCACCATCTTTCACCATTCCCTGAGCTCCACATGTCAGAGATAATTATCGCAAAACATACCTATCATTGTCTGCTTTCCCTTTCTGACTAAGTGCTGCAATCTCCTTGTGTTTTCTGGGAAGATTTCCAAATACAGTACTTTCACTTGAATTCTAAAGATCCCTTCTATTTGCAAGTATCTCCAAAGAGTTAACATCAGAATGGGGCTTAAGTGTGTGGCTCTGTCTTGCCACTTTATTTCCAGAAATTTATTCATTCCTCTGAGAGTTTCCTTTACAATATGGGTACTAGATCCTTCTCTTACTTTTCCTTTTTTGAATCATCTCAAAAATGAGTAGATAAGATATCTTTACAAAAGACAGAAAGGATATATCAGTGGTTCATTGGTGTTAGAACCTAAGAAGGTAATGGCAAACCAACAGGAAGGAGGATGTCTAGAATGATTTGTTGTGAATGGAGCAGAACATGTTTAATGTGCCATTCATGGATTATAAAACTATTCATCATTAAAAAGATCCAGAACTTATTCCTGAGTTGGGATTGAGCACCTTCAAGATGAGTTTCAACTATTTTTGTTTTGCAAGGATAGAAAAAACAATGCTCAACAATGATGAATTTTGCCAAAAAGATATGTCAAAGGTCATCTTGAAGGAACTTCTTCTGGCCAAACCTAAAAACAAAAAACAAAAAACAAAAAGCAAAACCACTAAGTACCAAAATAATTAAATAAAAATAATAAGAAATTAAAACCATTAGATAAATTAGAAATGTTAGTTTATATTGACATCCATTAATTAATTACATGAGAAATACGATATTTTACAATATAGTAAATTTAGCATGGTGAAGCCTAGAATGTCCAACTTTATTCAATGAATCAAAGTTAATTATCATTCATGATAGGAAAAATTAAAATTACACACCACACCTGAAATAATATAATAGTAAACTTCATTCCTGTGGCATTCCTGCGTAAGATGTATAGCATGAAAGCAGTCATGAAGAAATATCAAGACAACACAAAAGGGGTGACATTCCACAAAATTAACAGACTTTCGTAATTCATCATGTCAGAGGACCAGCACAATAACTCAACAAATTAAGCCATCACTTGGGACGTCAAAACCAATACTGGAGTGCAGGTCCACTCTCAGCCACTCAGCTTTAAATGCAGCTTCTCACTAAGGTCTATGGAAACGCAGCAGAAGATGGCCCAAGAACCTGGGACCCTGCCAGGCATGTGGGAAATCAGAATAAAGTTCCTGACTCCCGGCATCAGACTGGTCTGGGAATAACTGTCACAGTCATTTGTAGAAGCAATGGTTAAGCAACTTTAGAAGAGATAAATATGCTTTTTAAAAAGAAAATTTAATGTCATAAAAGATAAAGAACTGAGAAACTTTTCTACACTCGAGGGGGCAGAAATATGCCCTCTATTCTTCCTAGAAACGTAATCTAGAAAACTAAAATATAATCTGACAAGCAGTGGATAGCAGTGGGTAGCAACATAAAATGTCTGATTTTGATGCATATAGATACATTTTGAATACAGAAAATGTAGACAAAAGTATCATCCTGGCCCTTATTTTCAATAGTGGACTAACTTCAAGTTTTCTTTGAATTTTGCTTTTTTCTAACTAATAACTACTATTTATATAGACATGTATATTTGCATACATAAATATAGACTAGTGCTCTAAGAAAATACCTACTGCATATATCATTATTTAAAGATTGCTCAGAGAAAAACTAGATAGCCAACAGCAAGCTCTAATCAGCAAACTATAAGCAAGTACATATCTCATCCAACTTTCAGTGCCTTACATCACAGTGTGAATGATCAACCACATCAAAGCATGAGTGGCCAAAACAGTTATCAAATTAACAAGCAAGCATTACAAGATGCCAAAACAAAGGAAAAACAAGCCATTTCTTTAATGTAGGAAAAAAAAGGCCTTGGTTCACTTCTTAAATAATACATGAGGACTATACACACAGGATCACCATAAAGTCCCCATGAGCAGCACTTTTACTCTCCACAGAAATTTCCATTTTCCCATATTCTTTTAGATATACTCTCTTGTCTTGGTTTTTCATTACTAAAATAACCCTTATACTTACTTTTTTTATACTTTTTAAAAGACCGCATGAACTTGAAAATCATGAATCAAATTCAGTAATTGTTTAGTACCTAAGCTTTAGAATTAGAGTTTGAACCATTATCAATCAATCATCCTGGACACTCACCTTCCTGATTTCTGTTTCCTCAACTACAAACTGAGTTTGATAAAAGTCTACATGTGATATATTGTGAAAGTTAAATAACAGTCAAACTTTATCTTACACATAGAAGGTATTCATGCCACGATATTAATGTTAGTTTGATTATGAGCTCCATGAGCCATTTATCCCAGTCATAAACTGCTGTCTCTCTACAACAGGCCCAAATTCTCCTTATAGGAGGGCTAAAACTCGAGAACTCATATTTCTCCTGTGTCACTAGGGTGTGATAAAAGAAGACTGCATGTCTAAAAGGAGAAAACAAACACTTCTTTCTATTTGCATCTTATTCCTGCTTGGGTTTTCTGTTTGGTTCCTTTTCCTATGTCATTCCAACAACACTTTTTCACTCTTCAAGCAGCAGTTTCACTATACCATAGTGACTGCCTTTCATTTTGCATTTTTCCAACACCTGGCCACCGGTCTTCTCTTCTCTGCACTTTGCCAGCTCTTCAGGGGCTCAGCCTTATACTCCTAAATGTGAAAATTTCAGCCTCTCCCCTCTTACTCCAACCCTACTAGCATACCCAGTGCTTCCTTTATGCCTCTCCATTTCTTTGGTTCCAACTTAATAATTCTTTAAGTTCATTCTATTAAAATAATAGGCATGCATTTTATCTCCTGAACAGACTACACATCTTCTTAGATTTCTCCTTCGACTCTACTCAAGATTCCTTTATCATATACCTCATCAATTCTTCCCCATTGCATTGGCCATAGACATTTCTTAATAAAGATGATCTCTGTCATTGTCCAGGCTAACTCCAACCCTCTGTCAAAGAAATTTTATCAACACATCTGATCTTTTCCATTTAACTCTGTTGGCCCATTAGAGAAAAGATAGTTTTACTATACCTGGCTGCCACCAACCATTTCCCTTCATGTCTTCCCTCCCCATGAAAAAGGTGTAAAAGCCTCCAGACTCAAGAGTAAAAGTCAATGATCAAAAGCAAAGGTAGCAGAGAGAGCCACATTGATCATATTTATATCACTCACTCTGCCTTTATTCCATTTTTTCCGTCTCCAAGCTGTTCCAAAGAGTTCATTAGCAATTATTGGTCACTACTTTCATCTTAAAATCCCATTCCTCAAAAATGCACTCTCAGTTGCCAACAACAGTGAGGTGAGTCTTAACTATTTTGCTGTTGTTATTATTTTTGTTTTAATTTGTTTTTAATGTTGTTCACATAGTTGACAAGAATGCTGGCCCATGAGAAAAACTGAACAGAGTGGAGACGGTCAAGGTAGTATATGGGAAGGTGGGTGGGATAAATGTTTCCTATTTTCCTTTTCTTCCCTTTTCTCTTGTATGGTAGGTAGGGGCGGGGATGGGGGCAAAGAAGGGAGAGAGGGCTGCTCGCAGCTGCCAAACCGCATCAGCATGCTGGGAATGGGAATGTACACTTGATGTCATCTTAAGAAACCCCGATGTGAAGAAGAATGCTCCAAGGGTATTGCTTGATTGGTTTTGATAGTACCGAGATTGTTGGTTTCACTTCTCCAAGCTGAGAAAATCCATCTAGGGCTCATTTGCTTGTGGTGCACTCACCCAGACACTTGCTACAAAGCTTGCCCAGGAGTGTTGTCCAACCTGTTCTGCTCTCTATCACCTTACATGGTATTTAATGTCCTCTGTAGGTTCAAATGAGCTGGCCATAATGTCCCCTTATGCAGCTGAGCATGTTGTCCACTGCACAGGCATCAACAAATGAGGAGGCCCAGTCCTGACACATGCATTCTAAGGTCAGATCACAAATCCCATGATTCTTCCTGCGGCCCAAGTTTGGAGTCCAATGGTCTAGTTAGGAAGTCCCTCAAGAAACATTACTTGGGTGACCCCAAATCTGACTGTTGCATGTGACAACCAGTACAGAGTCCAATTCAGTCTGTCACCCCTATCACAACCAGTGTTACAGCAGTGCAGTGTGCCAGACAGGGGTCCTATGTCCCTGCCTCAAGTCAGTGCATGCTTGTGCAGGTCCCCAGAGCCGTAAGTCGTCATCTACCAGTGTGCAATGTCTACCCAAGTCTAAACTCTTGAGTTAGGTCCTGGGTATTGTTAGAATGGAATCAGCCAACTAAGTTAGTTACACTTTATAGTCCTATACTTCCATTTTGTGGGTCTAGTTTTGGTGAAAAACACAAATACTTCCAGTCTTCCTTTCTTACCAAGTTCATAAAAGCTTATAGGTATAAACCTTCTAGACAAATGGGATGTCTAGGAAGCTGGCCTATCATTCTACCATTCTTGAAGCAAATAAGCAGCTATGTGAGACACTGAGGAAAGGTAATTGGAGTAAGCAGAGTCTCCATAAAATCTGGCAAAAGCCAAGAGGAAAATAAAGTCAGAATTTCTTACTTCATGGCCAGACTTGAAGTGCTCTTCAATCCTGATAGGCTGTGAGGGGCCACTAGGCATCCTCCAGAGGATGTGAAGACCATCATACCTTTATTCTCCAAGCCTGAGTGTGGCTATACCCTTCAATAGGAAGCCTCTGGTGTGTAATAAATTCTATCCTGAATGAAAGAAATTTGTGTGCTTTGCAGTGTCAGTGAGCATTTCCCCTGCCAAGGAGTACCACTCTCTTGACAGCCACAAATATTCACCTGATCAAACCTCACTAAAATACTTCCTCAAAACATGCTTATTAAATAAATAGCAATGTCTCAATAACTTACTATCTTCTAGTTAAACAGCTGTGGTCCTTAGTTGATTGTATGGCCATTTTGGTTTAGATTAAGTCACATATATGGACATGAGACATGATTAGGGCTATTTCTATGCGACCCTAAATAGTCAAATAAAATAGAAGATTGAGTCAAATGTTAGCATTTGTTGTGTGCATGACATCAAAGATCTGGATGTTTAAAAACACCTGAGTTCTTAACATACCTTTATAGATCACCTAGAAAGAAAGTAATGATAAATAAAGCATACCTACATGTTTTCAGCATCCATTCTGAACTTTTACTAAGTTAATTATGATTTTGCTTTAATGTCAAATATGATGTTTTGAGGTTTTTTCTTATAAGATGACTTAGTAGTAAATTATATTTATTTTTCATCAGTCTGTCATGGCTTTTTAAATATGTTTACTGTTGTTTATTACATTTGATTATTATTTCTAAGTAACACTCTTGCTGTTTATTTTAGTTCTTTCATGATTAGAATATGCCATGTTGCAAATTTTTTCACTCTTTTTCTTTCTCAATGATTGATGCCCTTAATGTAGCTTGATTTCTAACTTAATGTTGAATTTCTCTGATTTCAGAATTCTACAAAATACTGAGTGCAAAATGAGCAATCTAATCAAAAGAACATTTATATTATCTGATTTCACCAAGAACTGGAAACTGATGAAGAGGTTGTGGGAATGATGGTGCTAGCTGCTTGAATGCGTCCACGGTGCACAGTCTAAGTGTCACATGTGGTACATTACAGGATATTTTGGCATTTTCCATTCTTTCCCTGAAATGAAATGTGCTCACTATGCATATATCACTGAAATAAGCAGTTTATTCACACTTGAATGTGAAGAACATCTTTCTTACTGAATCATCTGAAAGTAGTAAATGTAAGTAGCAATATACTATTTCTGTGAAAATGTCCAAAACCTACACTGCTAGCCAAACTTTATATTCTGTCCTAATTTATATTCTGCCTTAAGAAAAATAACTTGTCTTAGTTCAAGCTGCTGTAATAAAAATACCCTAGACTAGGTGACCTCAACAACAGAAATTTATTTCTCACCATTTGTGAGGCTGGAATACCTAAGATCAGGGACCAAGCGTACATGGTGTCTGGTAAGAACACGCATTAGGTCTGCAGGTGGCAATCTTCTGGTTCGATTTTCACATGACAGAGAACAAGAGAGAGACAGCAATAGTAAACTCTCTGAGGTCTTTTCTAGTAAAAGTACTGATCTCACTACGAGAGCTCAATCTTCATGAAGGCCCCAGCTTCAATGCTATTCTCTTGAGGATTAGGGTACCTAGGTAAGATTTTGAAGGGTAAACACACTGAGTACAAAGCAGAACTCTTAAATATTACATAATCCAAACAAAATGAAATCAGTATATGAGTTATCCGTACTCCTATGCTTGCAGCAGCTCAACTGACAGTAGCTAAGATATACAATCAACCCAGAAACTCTCAATGGATGACTAGGTAAGCAAAAATATGGCATATATTTAAAATGGAATATGACTCTACCATTAAAAAAATAAGAAATCCTGACTTTTGTAACAAAATGGAGAATCCTGGCTTCAGTCTGCCCAAGACCTGGTTATTGTAAAAATTAAAATAAAACTGTTTCTTATCCTTCTGTTACTTACTAAAATAGCAAAATCTTTTGACACACAGATTTTTTTGATATTTTCAGAAACATTGTCTGCTGGGAACAAATGGTTTCTTGTTAGTGTTATCAGGGCACCAAAACGCGTTTCATATGCCTTAGTGTCAGCAACACATGGTACAGTAAGGTGATTCATGGTATGTGCCTGGAGTCAAAGTAGGGAATCAAATCTACCTCTGCCATGTATTTGGTTCACAAAGACATGACTCTAGATCTCCTATCCCCGACACAATATATACACAATTAGGAGATATATATATACATACATATATACCCTTATAAATACACATAATAAGGATATATATCTCCATCCCAATAATATTATGCATTTATTTATATGCATGTATAACATGTACTATATATTATATATTAATAGAATACATAAGGTATCATTTATATATCCATATAAATTTATATCATTACTTATTAAAATAAATATAAATAAAATAAAAATACTAAAAATCTTATTTATTATGTGATATACTTAATATATAAATGTGTTGCATATAATATATACATTCTTTGCTATATTAAAATATGTTAATACATAAATGCACCTAAGGGTATATATTATAAATAAACAATAAGTGTCATAACAAGTTGAAAAGGTACTGTGAGGATTCATTAAAATGAGGCAGTATTCACATTTGTACCAAATACATTCATACTTTGCTTGCAGAAGTACAGAATAACATTCTGTGGTATGAAATTTGCAATTTTTACCAAAGCTAAGTATGCAGTTGCCTTTTTGGCCCAGCACTGCAATTAAAATTATACCTCCATGGGTACAACATAAGATTATTTGTCAAGGTCTTATTTGTAATAGCAAATTTTAGGAAAAGTCTAAATGTTCTATTAACAAAATTTTGGTTAATACAATACAGTACCATGCTGTTATAAAACAAAGAGAAGAGGACTCGCAAGATGGCCGACATAGGAGGAAGACTGTGAGGGAGCTCACAGACAGAGAGGGCTAGAACGTGACAAAAGCGTAAGTGGAGCAGTATAGAGCTACAGGGAGAGGAACGTGAAGTTCCCTGGACAGTGTGGAGCCAAAAAATTCACACAATCCGGAAGAGCAACCAGGGAAAAACAAAACAAAGGGCAGGGAAGACGGCTTTCCACTCCTGACCTGCTGAGTCACCTTTGAGTGCAGCTGCTGAGAGCCGCAGTCGACCAGCAGACCTCAGGACCCGCAGACGCTGTGGCCGTGAGGACCAGCAGTGATCAGGACCCACTGGCACCTGCCCACCCTAGTCGCCAAGCCCTGCCAGGACCTGCACCAGCCTGCACCCGCTGCAGCCTCGAGGTCCCATCGGGACCCGCCAGGACCTGCACCAGACGCAGTCGCCAGGAGACGCACCCGCAGCGAGGGTTCCCACCAGAGGAAGAGGCAGACTGCAAGAACCTGAGGTTTGAGTGAGTTGGGTGGGGACAGTGGTGGGTTGGAGGCTCTGGGAGTTGGCCCCCCAGGGGCATGCACAGAGCCTGAACACCCTTGGTGCTCATCTCCCCGCCCATCCCCCCCCTCGAGACTCCAGCGTCTAGGGACACAGGGTGAGTGCCTTGAAACTGCCAAAACTGTGTCTGGGAGGTGACGCACAGCGGTCCTGTGCGCTGAGGAGAAAGGCAAAAGGCACACTGAATACTCCCCCGTGCCTTTGCGGTCTGGCACTCAGCTGGGCGGTGCTGTCCCACAGGAAACCGAGCACGCCTCTGGGCTGGGCAGTCCCGTGCTAGCGCTGGGGCGGTCGGTCCCCTGCAAGCGCTGGGGTGGGCGGGCCTGCGCACGAGGCGCTTCCAGAGAGCACCTGGAACACCCCACGCCTATAGTCCCGTGCTTGGGAGACGCACCAGGAGGGCACTGCGGACTCGTGTGCAGGAGGCGTTCCCAGAGAGCACCTGGAACCTCCACGCCCTGCAGTCCCGTGCTTGGGAGACGCACCAGGAGGGCACTGCGGACCAGCGTGCAGGAGGCGTTCCCAGAGAGCACCTGGAACCTCCACGCCCTGCAGTCCCTGGCACTGGGGACACACCGAGAAAGCACCTAGAATCCTAAAAGCCCTGTGATCCCGTGCACAGGGGGCGTGCACAGAGGGTGCCTTCACTCCCCCACGCCCTGTGGTAGCATACCTGTAGGGGACGAGCTGAGAGTGCGCTTGGAATCCGCTGGGCCCTGGAAGTGGCGCCCTGAGGTCCAGTGTTCTGGAGACGCACCAAAAGTGCCTTGAAAATTCCCACACCCTGCTACTCCACGCCTGCAGACTCTGATCTCTACGGGATAGTGCTTGGAGACCCCTCAGCACGCTGGTGCCTAGGTCTCTCAAAAAAGAAACACTAACACAATGGGAAGAAATACCAGAAAAGGTAATGATCCAGATGAGAGAGCCAACACCCCACCAATAAAGAATCAAAAGCCAATGTCTATTTCGGAGATGCGAGATGAAGACATAGAAGATCTACCAGACAAGGAATTCAAAAAAATAATGTTAAAATATGTCAGAGACAATGAGAAGAATTGGGAGGACTTCAAGGAATTCAAGAACCACATAGTCACAGAAATACAACAAATGAAAAGTAAAATCCTTGACTTAGAGCACAAAATTGAGAGCCTAACCAACAGAACAATACAGCAGAAGAGAGGATCTCTGAAATGGAAGACACACAAAACGAACATACCCAGTTCATTAAACAGCTGGAGACAAGTCTGAACAAAGCCAATAAGACCATACAAGAAATGAAAGACAACCTAAGAAAATCAAATATTAGGATTATTGGCCTTCCTGAAGGAGCGGAAAAAGAGTCAGGAATGCAAATGGTGCTCGACGAAATTATACAGGAAAACTTCCAAAACACTGGGAACATGAACCCAGCCCAAATCCAGGACAGTCAAAGGACTCCCAGCAGATATGACCCAAAGCGATCTTCACCCAGACATATGGTGCTCAAGTTCCACTCCAACGAAGACAAAGAAAGAATCCTGAGACAAGTACGAAGCAGAGAAAAGATCACATACCGGGGAAACCAATCAGGATCACTGCTGACTTCTCTGAAGAGACCTTACAAGCAAGAAGAGAATGGACAAAGATCTTCCAAATCCTGAATCAGAACAACTGTCAACCAAGAATATTGTACCCAGCAAAGATCTCATTCGTATTTGAGAACGAAATCAGATACTTTCATAGCAAAGAGAAATTAGAAGAATATGCCAGCACAAAACCAGCTCTACAAAATTTCCTTAGAAATGCACTAAATCCAGAAAAAAAGGAGGTGAATCATAAGCAAAGATGGCAAACAGGAAGGTCTCCCCACTAAAGTCCACACAAGCAAGGGCAATTACACAGATATCAACACCCACAAAAACAAGTATGGCAGGGCAAAATCACAACCTCTCAATTTTAACTCTTAACACAAATGGCCTGAACTCACCAATCAAAAGGCATAGATTAACAGAATGGATTATCAAACAGCACCCAACTATCTGTTGCCTACAAGAGACACATATAACGAGAAGAGATTCGAAGAAGCTGAAAGTGAAAGGTTGGAAACAGATATTTCATGCCAATGGACGAGAAAAAAAGGCTGGGGTAGCTGTCTTAATTTCAGATGATGTGGACTTCAATCTGACACACATCAAAAAGGATAGGGAAGGACATTATATATTGGTGAAGGGACTGATCCATCAGGAAGTAATTACCATTGTGAACATATATGCACCAAATTCAAACGCACCTAGCTACGTGAAGCAATTACTTACGGACTTAAGGGGAGACATAGATATGCACACAATAATAGTGGGTGATCTTAACACCCCACTAACAACAATAGACAGATCAACAAAACAAAAACTCAACAAAGAAACAACAGAGCTCATACAAACAATAGAACAACTGGACATGATAGATATTTATAGAATTTTTTATCCTAAGGCCACAGACTATACATTTTTTTCAGCAGTGCATGGCACCTTCTCCAGGATCGACCACATGATAGGACACAAAGCAAACCTAAATAACTTCAAAAAGATAGGAATCGTACCATGTATCCTCTCAGACCACCACGGAATGAAACTGGAAATCAGCAATTCAAAATGCTCCAGGAAATACAGAAACTCTTGGAGGCTGAACAATATGCTATTAAACGAACAATGGATCAGAGAACAAATTAAAGATGAGATCAAAAAATTTATGGAAACCAATGAAAACTCTGACACAACATTCCAAAATTTGTGGGACACTGCCAAAGCAGTACTACGGGGTAAACTCATCTCAATTGGAGCTCATGTCAAGGCCCAAGAGAGGCGCCAAATACAGGAACTAAACACACACCTCCAGGAATTGGAAAAACAGCAGAAGAGCCCCACACACAATAGGAAACAAGAAATCATCAAAACAAGGGAGGAAATTAATCAGATAGAAATAAAAAAAACGATACACAAAATCAATGAATCAAAAAGCTGGTGTTTTGAGAAGATAAACAAGATAGACACCCCACTGGCCCGACTGACAAAGAAAAAGCAAGAGAAGGCAAGAATTAACAGCATCAAAGATGAAAAAGGCAACATAACAACAGACACCGCATCCATTAAGGACATAATTAGAAATTACTACAAAGCACTATACTCCAACAAATCAGAAGATCACCAAGAAATGGAAAAGTTCTTAGACTTCTACCACCTGCCAAAACTTAGCCCAGAGGCAACAAACAACCTGAACAAACCCATAACTGAAGCAGAGATTGAATCAGTGATTAAAGACCTCCCAACAAAGAAAAGCCCAGGCCCAGACGGCTTCACTCCAGAATTCTACAAAACATTCCGAACAGAACTGACCCCAATCCTCTACAAACTCTTCAAAACAATAGAAAAAGAAGCAACCATTCCAAACTCATTCTATGAAGCCAACATTACCTTAATCCCAAAACCAGACAGAGAACTAACAGAGAAGGAAAACTACAGACCTATCTCTTTGATGAACATTGATGCTAAGATTCTCAACAAAATCCTAGCCAACAGAATTCAAAAACACATCAGACAGATCATTCATCCAGATCAAGTAGGATTCATCCCTGGAATGCAGGGATGGTTCAACATTCGGAAATCCATAAATGTGATACACCACATCCAAAAACTGAAAAACAAGAATCACATGATATTATCAATAGATGCAGAAAAAGCTTTCGACAAAATCCAACACCACTTCCTACTAAAAACTCTAACCAAGGTAGGCATAGATGGAAAAATCCACAACATAATTAAAGCCATATATGAAAAACGCAACGCCAGCATCATACTGAATGGAGAAAAACTGGAACCCTTCCCACTGAGATCTGGAACAAGACAGGGATGTCCACTTTCTCCACTACTATTCAACATAGTCCTAGAGGTACTCGCTGAGGCCATAAGACAAGAAAAAGAAATCAGAGGATTCCAAATGGGAAACGAAGAAGTCAAGCTCTCACTATACGCAGATGATATGATTCTTTATGTAGAAGAGCCAAGAGACTCAATACAGAGACTGCTAGAACTTGTACGAGAGTTTGGTAGAGTGGCAGGGTACAAAATTAATGAACAAAAATCAACAGCCATAGTGTATGCGAACAGCCCCAAGATGGAAAAAGATTTAACCAGCAAGACACCATTCAAAATAACAGAGAAAAGTATGAAATACCTGGGAATAAATCTAACCAAAAATGTAGGAGACTTATTTGAAGAAAACTACAAACTATTTAAAAAAGAAGTTGAACAAGACCTCAAAAGATGGAGTAACATCCCATGCTCCTGGATAGGTAAAACCAATATCATTAAAATGTCTACACTGCTAAAAGCAATATATACATTCAACGCAATCCCAATCAAATTGCCCAAAACATTCTTCATGGAACTGGAAACGATGATCCAAAGGTTCATCTGGAAACACAAAAAACCACAGATAGCTAAAACCATCCTGAAGAATAGGAAGTTAGCAGGGGGAATCACAGTTCCGGACCTCTGGACATACTATAGGGCAGTGGTTATCAAAACAGCGTGGTACTGGCACAAAGATAGAGAGGAAGATCAATGGAGCAGAATAGAAACACCAGAGGGGAGCCCAAACAGGTACAGCCAAATA
Organism: Ochotona princeps; assembly: GCF_030435755.1. Taxonomy (NCBI): domain Eukaryota; kingdom Metazoa; phylum Chordata; class Mammalia; order Lagomorpha; family Ochotonidae; genus Ochotona; species Ochotona princeps. The sequence continues at coordinate 37,383,560 of NC_080843.1, read as the reverse complement.
ATCTTTGACAAAAAGACAAACGACAATCCAGGCAAATGGGAAGGTCTGTTCAATAAATGCTGTTGGGACAACTGGTTGATAGCCTGCAGAAACAAAAAGATAGATTCACATCTCTCACCATACACTAAGATCAGATCTAAATGGATAACAGAACTAAACCTACATCCAGAAACCTTCAAACTTTTGGAAGAAAATGTTGGAAACACACTGCAACACTTAGGGGTAGGCCCTCACTTCCTAAAAAAGAGTCCAAAAGCAGTAGAAATCGAGACCCAAATAAACAAATGGGACCTCATCAAACTAAGAAGCTTCTGTATAGCTAGAGAAACAATCAACAAAGTAAAAAGGCAACCCACAGAATGGGAGAAGATCTTCGCACACGACATAGGTGATAGAGGGCTAATCTCCAGAATATACAAAGAGCTACAAAACAACCAAAATGTCAAAACAAACAAGCCACTCAAGAAATGGGCACGGGAAATGGGCAAACACTTCACAAAGGAACAAACCCAAATGGCAAATAAACATATGAAAAAATGCTCAAGTTCCCTGGCAATAAGGGAAATCCAAATTAAAACATCAATGAGGTACCACCTAACACCAGTAAGACTGGCCCACATGAATAAAAACACCAACAACACTTGTTGGTGAGGTTGCGGGGAAAAGGGATCCCTACTCCACTGCTGGTGGGGCTGCAGGCTGGTACAGCCTCTATGGAAATCAGTATGGAGAATATTCAAACAACTCAAATTCAACATACCGTATGATCCAGCAATAGCACTCCTAGGAATATATCCAGAACACTTGTTTTATGAGAAACCAACATGCACTCCTATGCTCATAGCACAATCAGTAATTGCAAAAACATGGAAGCAACCAAAATGCCCATCAACAGAGGATTGGATAAGAAAGCTATGGTTCATCTACTCCATGGAATACTACTCAGCTATTAAAAAAAACAAAATGTAGTTCTTTGTGGCCAAATGGGCCAAACTGGAAACCATAATGCTAAGGGAAATGAGCCAATCCCAAAAGGTTAAATACCACATGTTTGCCTTAATTTAAGACGATATGATGTTATGTATAACATGTTATGAATGTTATATGTTGTGTATAAACTAAAATTGAAATGTAAGTGAGGTGGTCACAGAAGGTGGCTAAGAACTCGCATTTACTTTTAACATGTTGGTTACTCATTACTATGTCAATTAATTCCATAATGATGTAAATTTTTGCTGATGGTATGTTGGAGCTTTCAATTGACTGGGATGATACTCTGCTGGCTCTGTCTTCAGACCAGAAAGGGTATACCTAAGAAGCCGTTGAACTTGACTGGACACTAAGATGCTGGACTCTATGTTTGGTTTACGCTTGCAATGGGGGAACCTCAACTGAACTTGAGCTGTGGTTATGCAACAAGGTGGAGGAATCCACCATGGTGGGAGGGTTTGGGGAGGGGTGGGGAGAACCCAAGTACCTATGTAACTGTGTCACATAATACAATGTAATTAATGAATTAAAAATAATAAATAAAAAAAAAAGAAGTATTTCTGTGAACTGGCAAGGAGGGATTTAAGGACTATAAGAAAAAAAGTAACACAAGAATATATTCACATACTAAGAATAAGACAGAGATATTAAGATAAAAAGAGAAAGAACTTTCTCATAAGACATAATAAATATGCATATATTCAAATATAGACACATATATGCATCTATACACACATGTTATATATATTCATATACTCAAATAACTTATTTGATAGTTTTGTGAAAATAAAATACAGGAAAAATAAGCCAGAAACTAATTGAAATTATTATTCATAAAAGATGAGTAGAAACTGAAAGACAAGTAGAAACAGGATTATTTCCAATTAGACCTTAAGTGTAATTTTGCCTTTTCAACTATGTAAATGTTTTATACATTTAAAATTTACATTTCAAAGTATTTAACAAAAATTCTGGAAATCAAACAAATGAACTTGACTATGTATCAATTTGATAATGTAATCACATGAAGAGAGAAATGTCAGTCATCTGTTTAAAAACTGTTGATGCAACCATAACAGGAAAATTCCAATCATCTGATTTCCTAGTGATGTTTGTCCTGGAATCTTTTTTTTAATGTCCTAGAATCTTTAAAAATATTAATGATATACAAGCCAGCACTGTAACATAGCAGTTAAACTCACCACTTGTAATGCTAGCATCCCATATGGGAAAGCCAGTTATACTTGCAATTCAACTCCCTGTGAAAGGAACTGGGAAAAGCACCCAAAGATGGCGCAAGAGTCTGAGGCTCTGCCACGCAGCTGGAAGATCTGGATGAATCTGCTGGCCCCTGGATTGGCAGGGCCCAGCTATGACCACTGCAGTCATCTGGGGAGTATACCAATGGAGGGAAGATCTCTATTTTTCCCTTTCTCTTTGTAACTATTTCAAATAAATAAATAAATCTTCAAAAATCATACTAATATTATGAATAACCACACAAGCAAAGAACTATTCTAGAGGCATAGTGACCAAAGAAACAAGAAAACTAATTACGTACAATGTTCAATCTGTCCTTGGATGATGGTTTACTAAGAGTAATGCCAAAGAAAGGACAAGTGAAGTCATCTGAAAATGTCCTGTTTACAATATATTGTTACTATCAATGTTAAATTCCTTGAGTATGATCATACTAGGAGTGTCTTTGTTCATAGGAAATAGTGAGCTATTTTGAGGAATCATTGTGATTTTATATGAAATTTATGTTCAAACATTGAAGCAAAGGCAGGGGGCGGGGGAGTAAATGAACTAAATGTTCACTGTATCATTCTTTCAAGTAGTCTGTGGATTTGAAATCAGTGGACTTCTAAAATGAAGAGTTAACTGCACCCTCCCCCCAACCAACAGACACACAGATGCATAAAAACCTAAAAAAGATCACTGTCTGTTAGCTATTACTAGTTCTGATTCCCAATCTGGGAGCCTCTGAGAAGGAAACCTGGAATAAACACATATGGTTGATAAATAAAAAAGAAATTATGTACTGGAATCTATTTTCAGCCTTCTGAAGCATGTCAGTTGATACTTTTCTTATTCATTTCCCATAGGATTTGCCCAAACAAATAAAAGTGCCTCCAATTTTAAAAAAAGGAAGTGGTTCTTTCTCCAAGCTTCCCTGGAAAGGAGCAGTTAAATCCTGTCCTTGCTTTATCTCTTTCTTAAATAATGCGCTTTGGCAAAAACTCAAGGGGAGTATGGCTGCATGAAATGCAGACAACACTGACTCAAGCTTGTGAGAGCTAGCCTGGGGGAGCATGCTGCTGCTTCCTGCCTGCCTCCTTTGTAGGACAGAGCACCAGGACAGGAGGAAGACCCTGAGTTCTCAGGGCTGTATGATTACAGATTGAATGTACTTAAGGCAATACAGAAAGCCCTTCACTAAGATCCAAGAATAGAAAACAGAATTTACAACAGTGGAAATTCATCTTATCTAGGGAATTTTTAAAGATCTATCAGCCTCCCCTTTTAAATTTGTGAAGTACAATTGACCCAACAAAACATCTTCGGATACTCCTAAATTACATATTTTTTAAAATATCTTTTTCCCAGTTATATAGTATTTGCCTCACACAATGATGAAATGGCAATTTTGCCCCATGGCCTTCTATTTTCCTTGCTTTCAAGCTCTAAAAGCCCACTTCATTGTTATTGCAAGATTGTGCCCTGGTATAGACAGATATCCTTTGTAACTGGCTAAAAGCCACAGAAAGGCTCCACTGAATCAAAATGTTGCTCATATTCCTACTCACCCTGGGAGGAGTAAATGGCACAAAAGCACCTAAAGAAAACGGCATTATAGTTAACACCTAACACACCTAAAGAAAACAACATGTTACAACAGCTGATGATTACAGTTATGGATTTTGTTTCCCTCATACCGAGGCAGACTCTATATGTACTTGAACAATTGTGTATTATCACCACTTGAGTTTGAACCCACTTCATGAACAGCAAAAAAGAAGGGGGTTACCTTAAAGGTCTATTTTCTATTTGAACATCAGAATTAGAGGAAGAGGGAGATAGGTGCACATATACATACATATGTATGGTGGGAGGAGGGGGGATATCCTTCATCTACTGGTTCACTCCCTAAAACGGCTATAACAACTGGGGCTGGGCCAGGAGGAAGCCAGGAGCCAGGGGCTTCATTAGGGTCTCATGCATTTGTGGCAGGGGCTCAAGGACTTGGGCCATTCTCTGCTGCCTTCCCAGGCATGCTAGCAAGGAGACATTTCAGAAGTAGAGCAACACGGAGTTGAACTGACACACACGTGGGCTGCCAGCCTGGCAGGCAGAGGCTTAACCAGGTGTACCACATGTTGGCTCATGAAAGGAAGACTTCTCACAGGCTGCATCAGCTCTGTCCTTATATGGTCTGTAAAACTGGGCAGAGTTAATTACTTTTGGGGCCAAAGAATTGACTTAAAATGATTTTCAAGATTCCATTTTTGTATCATAAAACATTAAAACGTGCATCCTGAGCTAGTTCTGGAATTGGAAGCTATTAATAGCAAGCCATCATTACAAAATAATAGTTCTTATTTGCATAGAATATGAATCTCTATGCTTCAGAGCACAGTAACATGCATAATCTTACTTAATCCTGAGAACTATAGCAGGCAGACTGTGTGGTTAATCTTTCCATTCTGTAGCTTAAGCTACTGAACAAGACATAATCATTTTCAAGGCTATAATTGTATATCCACCATTTAGCACAAATGAAAAACTCTGACCAGCAAAAGTCACCACGGCTTCCATCACTTCCTAGCTGTGCAATCCCAGAGAAATGATCAATTTCTGAGCCTCAGTTTCCCCAGCTGCAAAATAGAAAAGGATACCTACAGTTCAGAAAAATGACTTGATGGCTAAACACATTTCAGAGGAATAGTGTGGTATTCAAAATAATAGTTTATTAATTCACTCTCAAAACATATTAGCATTGGACCAATGAGAAAGAACGTGATCTAATGGCACCAAGTAATGTTACTATACAATTAAGAAGCACCTACCCCAAATTTTGGGATTCATAGATGGCCTCCTAAGAAAAACAGAATGCAATATTTGATCTGAATATTGTGCAAAATTTAGCAGGTCAAAGGGAGAGTTGGGAGGGGGTATACAAGATGTCAAGTAAAAGTGGTTTCCCAGACAAAAAAAAAAGGAACAAATGTCAAAAAGAAGACACTTTTATGGTCCACAGTGATTGGATCATAAAATTGAGGAGCACAGTCTGAGAAAGTGTTAGCAAGAATAGGGCAGGAAGAGTTTGGGCAGGGTTTGGGGTTTGGGGTTGGGGCAAAAGCAGCTCCCTACAGTGTGGCAGCTGGGGGAGGTGCCACAGCCAGGCAGGACCCAATGCTGTGGACTCAGGCCAAAGTCAGAACCAACAGGTGGTGACTGAGTCCTAGGCTTTGGGTGACCAGTGTGCCTATTTGATGTGAAGCTCTGTCTGCTGGCCACCTGGCGGCGAGCTCTGAGGTTTTTAGGATATGTCATTGCTGCCTAGGGACATCCATGGATAAGCCGGTGTGAGTATTGGTAAGGCATAAATTCTGGGTGATTCCCAGCAATGGGGTCACGGAACTTTCTGGCAAGAGTAGGGACTGAGACCTGTTGGTTTGGAGGGGAGAGTCCATAAGATCTATTTGGGTCAGACTGATTCACCAGCCCACATGGGAATCCTGAGATGGACTGTTAGTGTAGAGCATCACTGACTGCCACACACCAGTCCAAATGAATGCTATGGCTGGGAGCCTGTCTGGAAGGGCTAGGTACCAGTACCTGACTGAGTGGTGGAACAGTGGACAGTTCACACTTGGCAGGGTCAAGACACTAACCAGCACGCGAGAGAACCAGGTCTGGGGGTAGATTCTGTGGGGGAAGTGTGGACCCAACCCTGTGGAAATACAAGTCCTGCTGGTTAGTTCAAGGGCTGGGGTGGTGATGGGCTGAGCTAGGTGTGACCATGGAACCTACCATCACTTACAGGTAAAGGAATCGACAACAGTCTGGGCAGGTCAAGCAACAGGACCCGAAAGTGCATCCTAAAAAAGGATGTGGGGTGGGCCGAGCTGCAACTGAAAGAGGACAGACTGGACAGGACCAAGCAAACCTCAACTCACAAGGAAGAACAGAAATCAGGTTGAAGCACAAGTCATGCCGAACTAGGCTCTTACACCTACTAGTCTGCATGAGCCAGGGATACTAGGACACAGCATCAAAGGCAAAGGCCAAGACAGGTGAGGGGCTAAACCAACTGGGTCAGAGCAACCACTGCTATGCACGTAATCTAGGGATGGGAATAAGCTTGGTTGGGGAGCTGTGAGAGTACACCCTTGCTGGGTTGGGGTTCCCACAGGAGAGTGCAGGGGCCAGAGTGGGGGTTGCATTCTGATCTGGATTACGGCTGCAATCTCCCTTGGCACAGTGTGAACTGGGGCTAGGTACACTAGCCAGGCTAGACACCAGCACCATCTGGTGCTCTGGAGGACAAGGGTAGATGTAGGATGAACTAGGCTAGTCTCTGCCCCCTACTGAGCCATGTGTGAGCAGTGTCTAGGTGTGAACGAGCCTTGGCTGGGCTGAACTATCCAACAGTAAGAACCAGAATGGACTGAAGGCTTGCAAGGAGGGCTGGTCCATGGAACCACCAGTATGCACAAGACCTGGCAATGGGAGAGGTTCTGATGGAGGAGCTTGGGAAACTCCTCTGTAGGGACACAGTCCCTATAGGTGAGCTCAAGAACCACGATAGGGAGCAACTCAGACCAGGTCAGAGAAAGATACCCGCCAGCATATATGTGGCATATGTTGGGGGCAGACCAGACTGAACCAGTTCACATCACTCGCTGGCAAACCTGAGCACCAGAATAGAGTGCGGGTCAGGCTAGGTTCAGTGGCGACACAAACCAGTGAACATTACGGAATGCCAAGGTGAGGTGAGCCGTACCAGATGTGGCCACAGTGCCCAAACAGCACATGTGAGAACCAGGAAGGGAGAGGACAAATCCGGCAGGGGGAATGTGGGCTACCCTGCTGGACAACCACTCCCACTGAAGAGTGTGAGTTGGGATGGGGACAGACCAGATCAGGCAGGACTACAACACCTGTGGACCTCACGTGAGCTAGATCAGCGAAAAGCCAGGCTGGCTGACTGTTCCGACTGGTACAAGCAAAAATTAGAGTGGGTGATGGTTGGTTGGGCTTTGCTGCAGCATCAACTGGCAGAGGCTGGCACTGGGGGCTAAATCTGTGAAGTTAAACTCCAGAACCACCTGGAGAGTGTATAGTCAGGGAGTGGGAGTGGCCTAGCCGGAAACAGTGGGCACCTCCCTCTGGGTTACCACTTCCACTGGAAAGCACAAAAACCAGGATGGGGACAGTGGTGGCTAGACAGAAAGGCACCCACCAGTATGTGTGTGGACTGAATAGTAGGTCAGGTTGGGTTACACTAGGCTTCAATGCCCATTGACATGTACGAGAGCTAAATGGAATGTGAGACAGACTGAACAAGTCTGCGGTACATAGTGGCAAGCATGGGAACCAGGGAAGGGGCAAGCCTGGTGGGGGTTATAGGGAGTCACCCCTACTAGGTGCAGCTCCCACTGGTTTGCATGAGGGCCAAGTATGAAGTGGGCAGGATCAGCTTGGACTGCAGCAACCACTGGTTCGCGTGGATGACAGGGCTGGAAACAAAACTGACCCAGCAATTGCAACAACCAGCATGTGCATAAGTTGATTGGGGCAACAAACTGTGCCCGACCCTGTACTGGCAAGCAGACACAAGAATCAGGTCTGGGATCACCTCAGATGACGATTCTTTGGTGATCCCTCCAACTGAACTGCTGATCTCGGAACCCCAACCAGGAAGAGACTATGTCAGGCAGTGGAGTCTAAATAGATATCATCATGCTTGGATTGGTGAGAATGGCAGCAATGCAGAACTGTTGAACTATCAAACCTGCTTGAGCAGGAACCTCGGAGCAAGCCCCACATCAGGGATCTGGGATGGGTGGGAGGCTGGGTGGGGCGTCTCCCTTTTTTTTCTCCCCTGACCCCAGATACAGGGGGAAAAATGATGGTATTAGTGTGGAAACAATGGTCTTACCCACTTTCCTGTAGCCCTTGACCCTCTGTACCCTAATCAACTATGTAAGATAGCAAAACTAGATTTAAAAAGAAAATGAAATTGGTGTTATCATAGATTAATTACATTCTGGTGGACAAAAAAAAGAAAGAAAAAAAGAGTAAGAACACAAATTTTTTTTAAAAAACCTTCATAAGAAGTTTATATTTTTCTCTGAGATTAATGAAGATGGCACAATATTTCTAAAACACTAAAGCTAATAACTGGACTCATTTATTCAAAGTAAAATAATTTGCAAACAATCTGCAAGGAAATTTCCGCTTTTAAGCTTTTAAACATTTGCTGAGCACCACATGGTTGGGGCTGAGTGACGTTCGTTTAATAAATGATTGATTTGAATCCTCCCTAAGGGAGATGCAGATTCTCATCTTACCATGACATCGTGCTATCGCTTCTGGGCCTTTTGGCTAAGATCAAGTGTAGTACCATGACATTGTGCTCATGGTTACAGATAAGGTCTTTTTAAATACTCTCACATGCACTATGGACATGGTAACAGAGCCTTTCTCCATAGCAATGTATAGAATAACCTTCTCTGGAACATAGCCTTTCATCTGGGTTGCCTCCTTAGAGTAAGCCCTTGCATCTGCTATACCCATCCTAGCCAACACAGTCCTGTGTGAAGATTGAGTTTAAATTATCCACTTTGGCCTGCAGAACAACTGTGTGTATTCTGCCACCACTTATACCTGTTGTTCCTTGGATGGGTATTACCACTGCAGTTTTACATTTTTCATACTTCTGGAAAAGCAATAGCTACACATCAGAGCATGAAATAGTGTTTTGTTCAAGAGTCTGCTGAACATACCAGGTCAAATTCTTTTTTCTTGGTCTTCAGATCATTTTGTAAAATTCTGTAACAGCATGACACAATTTGGTCTTCAGGAAAAGAGTTATAAAAGTTGATGGACCCTAGCAGTTTTTTAGGTGTGTCTTTCTCATCAGGCAAGCATGGGAGATAGTGATATCTTGACCTTAGGGCTCTTGTCAAACCTCCCAAGTCCTCCAACAAACCTAGAAACTCCACGCTTTCTATCATGACTGTTGGCTCGACCTTTGTCTTAGCATGTGAGGAAATCGGATGAGCCTTCAAACTCATTAAAACATATTGCATACTACACATTTCTTTAATGTGAAACTCATGCACAGAAAAATCTCACTGTGATAAAATGAAGAACTACAGCTGTAAAATGAGCAACATCATAACCCAAGCCCAAGATTTAGTTGGAGTACATAAATAACCATGCCTAACTTAGCATCCTTACCGATCGCAGCTGTAAGGAAATAGCCAATTGGAGAAAAGATGGTTTTTGTGATCAAAATACCACGCTTGGAACTCAACAAGCAAGGTTTCCACATTGCTTCAGCAACAGAACTATGACATTCAACTTATCTGAAACTCTGGAGAAAGATGTATAGTATCAGCCCATCCTAACTTCTATACTACTCTTCTGGTAACTACTGGACATTTTAGTGAAGTTGTTTAAGTCATGGGACCTATTTCATAGGGAAGTAATAGTATAAGCCTACATTGCCTGAGTAGCTTTCATCTCCAGCGTGATATTCTCCCTGCTAATACCTTGTTGAGCCTCCTTTTCCCTCCAGATCAGCTTACGATCAACAGCAGCATCTCTACTGATGAACTGTTCACGAATACTCCCATACGCCCGCTTCTGTTCTCAGTGAGCCTGATCATAAACACAGACTCTAAAATAGACGTTTGGATGCAGACTTACTGGAGAATGCATTAAGAACCAATATTCAAGGGTGTTAAGATGGTGGAGAAAGAAGTAGAGATGGGCTGGAGAGGGAAGTGGAGATGGGATGTAACTCAATATAAGTTGATCTTTCAGGACATTCCGACTGTAGTGCTCTCCTTCAGGACTGTTCCAGATTATGGCAAATTGGCAGGGCTTAATGCTCTCAAATACACAGACAAAGGCAGTTCCCTGGACAGCTTCGACTCATAAAAGGCAATTTCTGTGGAAGGACTCAGCGGTGAGTTCTCAGTAGCAAAACTCAGCAGCACAGGTTTCTTGGACCAGAGGACTCATGTAGTTCCTAAGAGCATCTACCAGACCCTACCTCAATAATGTGACAGGTAGGATGATATGGTTAGTTAGCCACCTTCTTTCCCTGTCCATGTAGCAAACTACCTCCTGTCATCTCTGCCTCCTAAATCCTGTATTCCTCCAAAGTTATCAAACAAACACGAGCAGCTTCAGGCCTCGGGTCTAAGGTCTTAAGTTTCTCAGTGTCTGGATGCTTTCATATAATTTTAAAGGGGGAGGGGAATCTATAATATTTGCTTCTAATTTATCTTGCTAGCCTTTAACTGCCAATGCTCCATATTTCAAATATATTTGAGTTCGATCAATTTTTGTTCACCATCCAAGAAGGCTTGCAGTCATTGCTTCTGTGGGAAATGTATATTGAGTTCCAAACACTCAGCTCCAAAGAAGTTTTGGAACAGTGCCCAGGCAGGGACTGCCACATAGGTAATGATTGAAATGAGCACGTTACAGTTGTCAAACCCTTCAAGCACATATCGGGAGAGTGAAAGCCCATTAAGAGTTGAAGTTGCCTTTTAGCTGCATGTTGTTTAAACTGATGCCGTAGGGCCAAAATATTGTTCTCAGCAATTTGTTCTCAACAAATAAATCCAGTCCCACATCCTCCAAAACAAGGTAGGCTGCTTCGAGAGATCACACATTTTAATGAAATCACACTTCATTTCTGAAATAATCACATCTTGCCCCAGCAGCTCAGTTGTCATTACAAACAGGATCTAGTCACTGTTCCCTCCATCCCACTAGTATTATCCCTGTTCCACTGAAAAGGAAGCTGGCAGGAGGTGCTTAAGCGATGTTACCCCCAAACTAGATCAGGCAGCGGCAGCAGGCAGCTGATGAGAGTCCAGCCTCTCAGGACCATCCCAGGGTTTGCCCTGGCTCCTTGCCTCAACCTGGATCCTTTCCCAGATGTAGGGCCTGAAATGTCCCTTTAACTCCCCTTGGCGCTTTGCACCTATAAAACCAGCTGAGAACAGCCTTTCGCAGAAAGATTCAGCGTTCAGGCCCCATCAAATAACTAAAGCCCGTCATCCCTCAAACAGGGCACAGAACAAACCCCCAAATCCCTTATTTTCCCCCTAAAAGAGGGTCCAAATTTCCCAGGTTGGAGCCCCTCTTCTTCTTCTGACAGCAATATTAATAATCATTCCAGCTCCCTCCTGGCATAGCCACACCACAGAATAAAGCTCAGTGTAGGAGATGTGCCCAGAGCAATAATGCTGGTTAAATAAGTACTGTTCATTACCTCCCAACAGTCAAGGAGTTTAAAATCCCGTCAATTCAGCCCACGTGAGGGAGATTATGTGATTTACATGTTAAAGTGCCCCTGTGGGTTTTTTGCATAGCAAAGACCTTGGGAGCATGGAAACAAAGCATCCGTGTGCAAGACAGGAGTACTATTAGCATAGAGCTTCAGATTTCCAGACAGCCCGACCTGGCAAACAATCTGGCACCTTCACTACACGCACACATAGAGTTTATAGGATTTGACAATTTCTCACCAACAATAAAGAAAGAGGTTAGGGGACGGGGTGTGGAATGAGGTTTACTAGAAAAGCTGTCTTCCAGTGCACAATAACGAGTCTTTCTTTAAAGGACTGGTTCTTCCCTTCACTTTTTTTTCTCCCCCTTTCTGAAATTTATTTCAAAGGCAGGAATGTCTTACCTGATGATAGAGGGAAAACCCAACCGCATTTTTGTATGCCAGAGAACACAAGCAGTGGCTCTGTATCTCTCTCTCTGTCTCTCTCTCTCTCTGTCTCTCTCTCTCTCACACACACACACACATACACACACACACACACACACACACACACCTCTCTTGGGCCTCTTTAAGGTCTCCCAACTCTTAACTCAAAAGCCGTTGGGGCTCAAGCTGTAACACTAGCCTCTGGCGGGCAAAATCCTGCAACCAGTTGACTTTGCTTTTTTTTTTTTTTTTTTTTAATTTTTTCCATCCCCTTTCAGTCCTCTTAAGTGACAGTGGGAGATGAAGCTAATCTGAGCCTCCCAAACCTGATGATTTTGCTACTCGAACCTCCCTTGGGAGTCCACGTTGCACAGAGGAGGTTGCCCATAAGCAAAGAATCAGAACAAGTGGTAATTTTGGACTCCCTCAATGAGCCTTCCCTTCAGGCCAGTTATTCTTCAAAGTACATTTATTCCTTCAATCACTCAAATGGTAACCTAGTGTTTGGTATAGGACAGAATCTCTGAACAGATGCCCAAGCAAAGACTATAGGATCTACAGGAAATGCTCAAAGTTGAGCATCCTCAAAGCTAAATGCAAGTGAAAATGGCAAGCTTAACCTCAGCTCATCCTAACTGCTTGGTCGAGGTTTTTATTGCTCTCCACCTCCAGCTATATTTATTGTCTCCTCATGAAGTAGAAATTCAAAGCAGAGACATATCTATAGTATTGGAGTAGGTTTTGCCATCACTGCTTGTTGAAGAGATTATCCTTCCTCCACTGCATGGTCTGAGCACTGTTGTCAAAAATCGCTTGGCTGTATGTATGTGAATTAATTTCTCCTCTCTATTCTTTTCAATTGATCTATGTTTCCATTTTTATGCCATACCATGCCATTTTAATCATTACAGCTTTGTAGAATGCTTTGGAGTCAGGTATTATGATTCCTCCAGCTTGATTTTTCTTGTTTAGGAACCCTTTGGCTATTGTGTATCCTCTGTAATTCCACATGAGTTTTAGGATTAACTTTTCCAGTTTTGTAAATAATTCAAATTGACATTTCGATAGGACTGCATTGAATCTACAGATTAGATAATATAGATATTTTAATAATATTGATTCTTCCAATCCATGTACAAGGAATATTTTCCCATTTTTTGTGTATACTGGATGATTTCTTTCATTAAAGGTTGAATTAGTTTATCTCTTCTAACAGTTTTTTGGTAGAATGCATAGGATTTTCAAGGTAGAACATCATGTCCTCCATAAACATGTATAATTTTATTTCCTCATTTCCAATTCTGATGACCTTTAATTCTGTCTCTTTCCTAATTGCTCTTGTTATAAGTTTCAGTACTATAAGGAATAAGAGTGCTTCAACAAACGGTGCTGGCAAAACTGGACATATACATACATAAAAGAATGAAATTAGATCCATACTTACTATTATACAAAAATCAACTCAAGATGGATCAAACACCTAAATTTAAGGTTTAAGAACAATACAATTGCTGGAAAGAAATGAAAGGAAAACACCTGAAGACATTGATGTAGGGGATGGCTTTTTGGATAATACCCTCAAAGCACAGGCAACAAAAACAAAAGCTAAACAAATGGAAATATACCAAGCCCTGAACAAAGGACACAATTAATAGAGTGAAGAGACATCTAGCAGAATGGAAAATGTATTTGCAAACTATCTCTCTGACAAAAGATTAATATCTCAAATACATTAGCTTACAAAACTCAACTGAAATCAACCAGTCCAACTCTGATATGGGCAAAGGACTTAAATAGTTCTCGAAAGAAAAAATAAGAATAGCCAACAAACATATGATAAACTGTTAGACATCAGGGAATGTAAATCAAAACCACACTGTGATATCATCTCACCACTATCAGAATGGCTAAAATTCAAAACAGAGAGTAACAAATTCTGGCAAAGATGTGGAGAAAATGCATGGCCTAATCATGAAAATGCAAATCAGTGCAGCCACTATGTAAAAACAATGCAGACATCTGAAAAAAAGTAGAAATATTCTTGCCATATGATCCAACAATCCCACTACTATGTGTATATATCCAAAAGATTTGAACACCATCAAGTTTACAGCAGCACTATAAACAACTGACACAAGTTGGAATCCACCAAGGCATCCATGATGAGATGAATGAACAAAAGAGTGTTCATACTATTGTTAATATAAAGGGGAAATAAGTGGGGAGAGAGGTTATGGGGAGTAGGAGAAGTGAAATCACTGAGCCTATGGAACTGTACCATAAATAAATAAGTAAATACATTTTTTTAAAAAAAGAAACTATACCTACAAATCACAGTGGATATTTTTAAAACTAATTAACATTAAAATAATAAAAAATTAGCTTAAAAAAGAGAGTGGGAGCAGGATTTATTTATTTAGAGAGAGAAAATAATTCAGGGTCAATGCAAGAAACTGAACATTAAGAGAGTTACCCCATGAGGAAAGAAATGCATGACGCCTGCTCAGTAGCTCCCTCTGCTTGGCAGAGGACGGTGCTGTAATGGAATCTGGGCTGCATTCAGTGGGTGTGATCATCTCTGGGAAGCACTTGTGGCATTTTTTCATAGAGCTCAGTGTAAATATGTTGTTCCTAATGGGGGAGGCTTATGTGCGTCATGGAAAAGTTGGCTGCTTCACTGGCAGGAAGAAGGATGGAGTCAGGGCGCAGGGTAAGAAGACAGACTCCTAGAATTCATTCAGCTTCTCTGTTCACCATTTAACTACCTGCCTGGTCCGCATCTGTTGTGATTTCTGGCAGACCCTTTGTTTACCCCTTCACCCCAATTTCTCTTTGCATCACTTAATTACCTCAGGTAAATCAGGGTTGTGCATGTAAAAGATGTTTGAAAAATACGTTAAACTCATACTGTTTGCTTCCTGATCATCTGGCTCCACAGATGTCACTTCTGCAGCATTCTGAGGGCACATTTTTCTCTCAATCCACTTTCCACCTGAATCCACTCCCTATAACACTCTTCATACACACCTAAACATATTTGCTTGTATCCTCTTGTTTCTCTCCTGTTAATATTGATCAAGCAGCACTGAAGGGGCCGAACATTGGTTAGGAAATTTGGAGACTTTGGCTTTAATCAGACAAAGACCCTCCCTCATACTCCATTCTCAGTGAGGCCATGCATGTTAGACGTCAGTGTTAGTCTCCACACCGTGCAGTTGTGGCAAGAAACCTGCTAAGTCCGTAAGCCAGATTTGCCCATCTTTGATATCTGATCAGGGTTATTCCCACAATCTTCTAGGTGAGGTCTGATGAGCTTGACCTGCCTTATGAAGAGTCTTATTGGCCAGTTCAGCCAGAATTGCCCCCTTTCCCTGCTGTTTCCTCCTAGTCATCTTCTGCCCACCAACTCTTACCCTTCTCTTTGGCCATGAGTTGCCACTCATGCTAATTCTGTGTAAGACTATGCTTATTCTCCTCCCCTACTGCAAAGGTGCTTGGTGGAGGTCCCTATTCCTACCACGAAGGTCCCAGAAAAAGTCTGCCTTACTGTTCTCTAACAAACCTCGTGGGTAATATTTGATTAGTACTGATTTTGCCACAGTTATTATCTGAGTAATTTCAATAATTCCTCTACAACTTGTCTGCCTTTTCTTTTACATAGAAGAGAGAACTTTTAAGGTCCTTCCCAGTCAAAATGTAAGAGAAATCAATACAACAGCCTAATGCAGAGCAATATAGGAGAAACCAACCAAAGAATGTGGGCACTGAAGGCCAAGATGAATGCCCCAGAAAGCCCATTTTTCCTTTCTGTCCCTTTAAGAATTTGTCACTAATCATCCTTGAGCTTTAAGCTTTTGTAAGAATATTAACAAATGTTTCTTAGGGTTGCTCTGAGAATTAAATATAGTGTTGTATGTGAAAAGCACTCTGCAAATTATAAATGCAACACACTGCTACTAATGTGTTAACACAGATGAGACTGAAATGCCCAGCACTAAAAGCAGAATGTGGTGAAAGTTCCTTTAAATCCCACTGGATTTCAAAGCAGGGTAGACAGCAGAAGAGGGGCTGTACCCCAGGGGAAATTTAGCAATGTCTGGCAAAAATTTTGAGTGTCACAACTGAGGGGAGAAGAGAAGTGGTACTGGATAGCAGGGAAGAATGCAGTCATAAAGCTCAGAACAGCCCCCACAACAGAAAATTATCCTACTCAATAGTCAATACTCACAAATCATCCTAGAGAGGATGGGTGAAGGCAGCATGTATGACCCACTCTTGGGTCCTTGAATCCTTGGACTCACAGATTCTGGAAGCTGCATGATGGACTTCCAATCAAATGCAATTTCCTTCACAGATTTCATCACAAAGCTCTTGGTTGCAGGAATTTGAATGACTTCTATCCTGTGATCAAAAACTTGTAAAAAAGCAGTGGCTTATCAGGTGAATCCTCTGCCTGCTGTGCCACCATCCCCTAGGGAGGCTGGTTCCTGTCCTGGCTGCTACTTACAACCTGGGAAAGCAGAGGAGGTTGGCCCAGGTCCTTCAGATCCTGAACCCAAAAATGAGATCTAGATAGAAACTCATGGCTTCCATCTTCAAATTGACTCAGCTCTAGCCACTGCTGCCACTTGAGGAGTGAACCGGCAGATGGAAAGCTTCTCTCTATATCTCTCCTCTCTGTAAAATCTGCTTTTCAAACACCAATACATAATATAAAAAAATTCCATAAATGGAGATGCAGAAAGGTCATACAGGATGACAATTAGCTCTAAACAATGTATGTCCTTGATTTTATGGAGTTTGGTGTTAAAAGACAAATCGATGAAACACTAACTGTATATAATTAGGCAATGGGAGTTGGCAGCATCACGTGTGAAGCGCAGCATGACACATCCATCATGCATATCATGGGGCAGAGTTCATTTATTCCATTTGTATGCTATCCCCAAGTACATGGTAGGGAAGCAGCCACAGAGATCACTTTCAGGAAATCTACTCATCTAAACATCTTCTAGGAACACTCATGGTAAGGTGATGAAACAGCTACTGTAACCTACACAGATGTACTTCAAAAAACTCATGGAGAATAAAGTTAGAAGACATGATTATTTTGGTATGAATTTTCTTGTTAATAATGTATAGTTCATTCACAATATGTGTCATACTAATGACTAGCAAGAGTTACTGCTTTTGCAAATGTTTGATCTCCAGTTGAGAATTACACAATTTGAAACAGGAGAATTTTTCCCGCATATCTGTTAAGCACTCACTCTAGAAACACTTTTTCAAACCAGGCTGAATGGTGAATGCAACTCAGAAAGACCTTTAGTGGGATGATAATTTCAATTTCCGATTTGTTCAGTAGTTTGGGTGAAGGAAAAAATGCTAAAATAAAAATTGATTCATATTTAAATAACAATTTAAATAGCAACCTGTTTAAGAAAAAAAAAAGCCTTTGCGCAAATTTGTATTATTCCTCACCATAATCCCATAAGGAGGATGCTATAATAAATGGGGAAACATAAACAAAACGAATCAAAGCATTGAAAGCAAGATTAGAGCTCACGGGCCTTTACTGAAACTCATGCCAAAAATGCTGAAAATGCAACAGTTTTCCTCACTGCACCATCTCCTGAAGCCTGATGTTTTCTTTTTCCACATTATGCCAATAAGCTCTCAAAAAGCTTTTTGAATAGCAGTGACTTGGTAGGTGACTTATTGCAATGCTTGACCGTGTTGTCTTGATTTGTCATGTTCCTATCAGATTTCCAGCCTTGAGCCTGGTGTTAAGGTCCCTGAATCCTGACATTGCTGACCTGAGCTGAGAGATCTTTCTTTTACCCTCTTGAAATGTTAGTGGGGGCACTGGCCTGGACTCCTTCTACTGAGATAAGAGCCTGGCAGTGGAACAGCACAGTAGAGGTGAAACTCTTGTAAAACACAGAGCTCAGGCATAATGGTTTGAAGGTGAACACAGGTCAGCACTCCTGAGAGCTCGGTGAGCTGGCACTGACACCGCCTCCAGAAACTGTGGTTTTGTAGTGCATTGGTAATTGCAGCTTCTTTGTGAGGAAGTAGCTGATGAAAGTATATGTAGATAACATTCCAGAATTTTCCTGTCTGAGTAAAAGCTGGGTGCTTTTGAAAATGGTGTGAAATCTGTCAAGTCACTAGGGTGCCATTTGCGAAATCACTACTACAATAAGCAGAATGGCAACCTCATAGGATTTCCCCTATGTTCAAAAATTATTCTTATAATTAAAGGATAAAATCATTTGATAAAAACCTTAAGAATAATTTAGATTCAAGAGGAATCCAAAAATTTAGGGCCCGTTTTTGTCCATGTACTTCCCCCCCTAGGACCCAAGTGAACTCTGAAATTTTCTAATTAACAGTGGGAAATTCTTAAAAGGGATTATTCTCCCTTTATTCCTCAACAAGCACATGCTCATACACACTTTCTTTGTAGAGTTCACTTTTGAGGTTGCTGGTGAAGGACGACCCAGCTTCAAAAAAGGGCTTTTCAGTCTGATTCAGTGAAAGGCATTAAGAGCAAGTAGCTCGGGCAGTGCCCTTGCAGAGCCTGTGGGTCGTTTTTCAAGTAGGATGTGATCTGTATGTTCCAAAAGGAATGGCTAAAGGCAGAAGGAGGGAGAATTTGTTTTCCTATGACGTGCATATATTTAATACAGAGCAGATGTTTCCAGTAATGTCTGTGATACAGAAAGTTACATAAATAAATGGCCAATAAACAAATGACCATGGATCTTTCCCTGAGAAAGCAGTAGCAGTCTCAGGCAGGGTCACCCAAACTGGCTGGTGTGTCTTGCATGCTTGGCCCAGAAGTACTCAAGAGATTTCTGTGGGATGTCAATCACTTGGAATTTCAAAGAGCCACAGGCAGAAAAGTCATCTGACTGAAAACAGTGTTTACTCAAAAGTATTTCCAGAGGCTCTCCATACTTGAGGAAGTACAGACTAAACTTTTTTTTCTCTAACATAATGAGGAAATTGAAATACACTGTCAGAGCAGCCGTGGCTATGGAAGCTCAGTAGGACCTGGGTACATCCTGGCCAGGCACTCAGGCATGCTTTGCGCTATGCACTCCGTCAGAAAGAGAGGGGAGTGGGGCAAGAGCTGTAGCTGGCATCCTAGGTTATCATCTTGGGTGGGGAAGAAAACAATGGCTGTGAGACCAGAGCATCTCAGAATACTTTACTTTACTTTGCTTAGGTTTTACTTTCAAGACAGTTACCAATATTTGATGCCACTGAAACAAAACTATACCATTTCACACGAATAGTGCTTTAAAATGGAATTACTGCAACCTAACAAATATGGGAACTGTAAAAAAAATATAATTATCTCTGTTTTCTTTACCAGTAATCTGCCTCCTACAATTTCCCTTGTTCTTGAAACCCAAAGTTTCCATAAGGTTAAAAAAAAGCTGTTTTTATTTCTATTTTTTATAACTAAAGAATTCATTTCAAGATAAATATTAGGAGATACAGACATTTGCTTGTTTAGTTACCCCAGTTTCCATCCTGAATGAAGTCTATGTTACATTTATAGTCTCCTGGCGACATGTTCAAGGTCAAGGAATGTTTAATAAATTTTTCAGGCTTATCTAAGAAAAGTCACCCTGTTCCCTTGTCTTTTCATTTACTGCATTTTTCTATGTTAGGAATGCCATATCTGAACAATCCATTTCAAAAATAAGCAAAGCTCTGTAGGTGGCTGATCTCAGAATGTGCCCGAGATTCAACTCTATATCAGCTCTAATCTGCATCTCCTTCCAGTTACAACATGTCACCAGCTCCTGAGTGGAAGATATTCACCTAGGAAACGGAAAAACCATTTTTCCATTGTCCCAGAAAGTTCCTTCTCAGCATGAATGTTTCTATGAGTTGTTTATATTCCATTGACTATAACCTTATTACCTTAATTAGAAACAGATGTTGATAGTTTCATGAAAAACTAATATTCAGTGCTAAAATTTCATTTAGATCACCATACATGAACAACTACAGATAAGTGCAAGGATAATGTAGTTAATAGAATACAAAAACCTGAAAAAATTAAAAAGCAGCTATTCTTGCTATGTATTTTATCTTCCACAAGTAGAAGCAACAAACATTGATCAACAATAAAGAAAATTCTATGACCTAAATCAAATGATTAACTTATGAGAAAACATCTTTTTCCATACATCACAAGATCATACTTTTCTGATGATGTGGTTTACTATGTGGTATTATATACAGTCCTAGTTATACTCAGTATTCATCAACACCATTTATCTTATATATGCTATTGGTTCAATTCTACTTATAAAGACAACAGGATTCCTAAAGTACAATTTTAAGGAAAAATTATGTCTTTGGTATACCTCAACAATGGCTCACATTACCAAACCAGTTGCAGAGTTAATTATATAGAATAGCATATTTTTCAGTTATGACTTAAGTGAATGATAATGTCTAGTACATATTGACCAACTTGGAGAGATTGTCAAAAGCCTCCAAAACAAGTGCTATGCTGTCAGACTGTGGTGTTAGATGCTCACAAAAACCCACTCTTTTGGTTCAAAGCCAGGAAAGACTAATAAAGCCACAAAAGAAATTAGGACGTGACTATTATTTAAACAGGATGTTTGAAGGACAGGTATTTGATATAGCAGTGAAGATGCTGAATGAGATGCCCATATCATGTAACAGCATAGCTGATTCAAGTTTCAGCTCTGTACCCAATCCAGGATCCTACCAATGCATATAGTAGGAGGTGGTAGCAATGGCTCAAGAGTTAGGTCTCAGCTACCCATGTGGAAGACCCAGGCAGAGTTCCAGGCTTTCAGCTTCTACCTGGACTAGCTATGGTCAGTGTGGACATTTACGGTGTGAACCATCAGATGGACAATCTTGCTCCTGTGCTCTCTCTCACTCTCACTACCTTTCAAACAAAAATTAAAATAGATAAACAAAATTCTAAAAACTATGTTTGAATCTAGGAAACATGAACAGCACTTGTTGTAGGATAAGGCAGGGTAGGGGGTGGTTAAAGCAAACCTTAGTATGAGAAGGGTCCTTAAAAGAAGAGACCAGAGACTGAAACTGACCAGGCTGGGATGGAGTCACTTGTTCCCAGAAACTCAGAGATGTATCTCAAAGCTACAACGGAGAAAGAGCCCAGCTTGTTTACTATATTCCCATCTTGATTTCTGAGCTATTACAACAAATATTTTGAAACTTGAAATAAGCATAAACTCATCAAATATAAAGTAAGTATCTCTTTGTACAATTGACCCAGCTAAGCCACATATCATCAAAGATCTCTTTCTGGGCCTGGCAAGATAGCCTAGTGGCTAAAGTCCTCACCTTGAAAGCACCAGAATCCTATATGTGGGAACCAGTTCTAACATGAGCAGCCCTACTTCCCATCCGGCTCCCTGCTTGTGGCCTGGGAAAACAGTAGAGGTCAGCCCAGAAACTTGGAACCCTGCACCTGTGCAGAGACCCAGAAGAGGCTCCTGTCTCATGGCTTTGGATTGGCTCAGCTCCAACCATTGTGGGCGTCTGGGAAGTGAATCAACGGATAGAAGATCTTGCTCTCTGTCTCTCCTCCTCTCTGTAATCTGACTTTCCAATAAAAATAAATGAATCTTAAAAAAAAAAAAGGTCTGTTTCCTAAGCTATTCTTGGTAGAGACTTGTCTGTAAAGTAACTACAAAATTATGGGTATCATAGTCATACTGACACATCTGAATAAACAGTAGAAGTTATTTTTTTAGGATTCAAAAGGGAACTAAAATATCAGATACAACCTTATTTTGATATTCAAATGTTTTCTCTAAAGACACACATCAAGTTAGCGGAAGGAATTATACTACCCAGATATGTGTTCCAACTGCACTTCGTTGTCTTGTGATCATAAGTGTGATCCTTACTCATGTGCCATTTCAATTGCTTCATCTATAAAATAGATGCAATAACGGTAAAATGGAAGCCTCCTTATCTAGTATCAGGTATTACTGTAACTGCAGATGCCATAAAATCTATTAGCATGCTATTAGTTATTCTTAAGGCAAAGTATACATACACAATCACATAAATGTGTTTCACCCATGTTTGAGCAAGATAGTTCTGGTTTGCATTGATTTGACTATGTATCCCAACAGTTCATGTACTGGAATCTTGGTCCCCAGGGTGGCAAATCCTGATAGGGGGTAATTTGGTCATTGAAGCATCACTCTCAGAAGGGATTGATCCTGGCAATAGAGAGCAGAGTGAGTTGGTTCCCTCAGAATGGGTGATTACAAAGGGAACAAGATGGGCCTCATCCTCTGCCTTTCTTTCTGACTTTCATGTGATTAATCTCTCCTTTCAACACTGCCATCAACCTGTGCTGTGGACCTCGAGGCGCCCTCACAAGAAGCCAAACAAATAAGACCACCTCATCTTAGACCCTCAGCCTCCAAAACTGTGGGCTAAATAAACCTCTTTTCTTTAGATATTACCCAGCTTCAGACGTTTTATTATAGGAATAGAAAGACTGGTAGAAATACCAAATGCTTTTCTCCAGATATGGAACCTCCACTTGGATTTCTTCACATAGACCACACCAATATATATTCCAATCTTTGAAACTGGGGGAAAATTGTTTAAAGAAAATTAAAAGTCAAAGTACAGGACCGTTGGATTTTTAGTGTCATAATTTACTCAGGTTGCTGTAACATGCCATTAAATAAACAGCTTCCAAACGGCACAAGTACTTCTCACAGGTGTGGAAGCTTGACAGTCTAGGCTCATGTTTTGGCCTCTAGTGAAGGGGGCTATTTACTGCTTCACAGAAGACATATTCTGGGGTGACCCCCCATCACCACTGCATAGAAGAAGGAGCAAGGGAGCTCTCTGGAACCTCTTTTTAATAAGGATTTGAACATTATTCATCATGGCTGCTCCCTCAGCACCTAACCAATTCCCAAAAGCCCCACTTCCTAGCACCAACACACTGGTGATTAGGTGTCAACATGGAATTTGGGGACTATGAAAACATTCAGATCATAAGACACCTGTACCTAATTCAATGGCACCTTATTACAAAAACAAATCATATTGATTAATCCTTCTAATACATTCAACTTTGTTTTTATAAAACAATTTTATTGGAATTGTTATTTCATCAAATTGTGTTATATTTAATAAAAATACACAGTTGCGTTAACCCATAAAACTGACATAATTAGACTGGGTTCAAATAGCTCTGACTCTTGCATCTCAACTTTCAGGAGCTACAGTGATCAAACTGCTCAAGATAGTTTTACTCCAGAGTTCTCTGGGCCCTCCATGTGTCAGTGTGTTTCACAGATGGAATAGAAAATCCAAGTAATCTTAAAAACTCAATTAGTTAAACTCGTATTGAAAGCTCAGAATAATGCCAACACATATACAGCATACAACAAATGTTAGCTATAAAAAGACACACTTAGAACTCATTTCCCCTAACTTCTTACCAGGTGATAGAAAAATACTTGTAAACAGATGCAGTTTTTCTTCTACACTGTTTTTTCCATATTGACATTAAATATTAATGTCTACATTCCAGTATCTTCAGATTAAATTATATACCTTGTGTTACTGGTAAATAATTGAAATCAGTTCTTTAATCATAACAAATAGAGTTTCCATGGTACCAAAAACTTTTCTAACTTTTAATTAATTGGTTGCATTCTTCTCAAAATTAAGATGCACACAGATTAAAACTAAGCCTTTTATCACACTAATGCTAAGAAGCATCATCTGCAAATTTTAGTATCTTTGAAATCTGGATGCCTTCTTACTGTCTATGACATCTCACAATTACACCAGGCCAACTGACAATCAGAGGCCAGGAAGGAAGGAAGGAAGGAAAGAAATAAGGAAGGAAGGAAGGAAGGAAGGAAGGAAGGAAGGAAAGAAATAAGGAAGGAAGGAAGGACCAGGTGTTTAATAAGAGTAATAACAGCAAGGGAAAACTTGGTTCTAATAAATAAAAATATAAGAAATATCAGCAATCAAACAAAAAATGAAACAAATACAACAAATTAGAAAAATGAACATTTTAATTATAAATAATAATGGGATTTAGATTAAATTTAATTTTGAAAGAGTAAGGGTATTACACCAAAACCAAAAGCATTGCTGACATAAATTTAAAAGATATAAGTAATTGAAGGGAAATACATGATGTTTCAAAATGAAAGGTTTAGTATTAGAATGTCTATTTCCTTAAAATCTGACTCACAAGGGCCTGGTGCAGTGGCCTAATGGCTAACATCCTAGCCTTGGAAGCACCAGGGTCCTCTATGCGCGCCAGTTTTAATCCCAGCAGCTTCACTTCCCATCCAGCTCCCTGCTTCTAACCTGGGAAAGCAGTCGATGACAGCCCAAGTCCTTGGGACCCAGCAACTGCCTGGGAGACCCGCAAGAAGTTCCTGGTCCCTGACTTCGGGTCAGCTCAGCACCAGCTGTTGCCGTCACTTGGGGAGTGAATCATCGGACAGAAGATCTTCCTCTCTGTCTCTTTCTACCTCTCTGTACATCTGACATTGCAATAAAAATAAATAAATCTTAAAAAAAAATCTGACCCACAAATTCACGGAATTCCAGTCAAACTCAAGCAGTAGACATTGATGAGTTCATTCTTATGTTGATACACAAATTAAGAGATCCATAATGCACAAAACAATTTTGAAACTGAAAGTCAAACTACAACAGTTACACCTTCTGAGTTCATGACCTACCTTAAAGTTATAGAAAGAAAATGTTATAATATTGTGACATGATTCATGAATAACCATACCACAAGTTGCTGCATTCCTTAAATGATGATAAATGTATTTAAGTCTCATTAATTCATGGTGGTATATAAGAGATCATCAAGAAAATCTTGGAAAATATGTGTTCTGAAAGCACTCTACATGAATTTCTTTTTTTTTAAGTTTTTTTTTAATTTATTCATTCAGTCATTTGTTTGGAAGGCAGAATAACAGAAGGACAATGGGGGAGATGCTCCATCACATGATGCACTCCCCAGATACACTGACAGATATGGGTCAGGCTAAAATCAGGAGCTCAACTCCATGCTGGTCTCCCACAGGGTAGCTGGGACCCAAATACTCAGGCCCTTTCCCACTGCTTTTCCAAGCACCTTAATAGGAAGCTGGATTGAAAGCAGAGCACCCAGCATTTAAACTATCACTCTGATATGGAGTGTTGGTGTCACAAGCAGCAGTTCAGCTTGCTGTGACACAATACTGGCATCTATGCATACATTTTAAAAAGAAGACACCAAAACAAATCTATGATTAGGTTGCATTTTTTAACAAACTTTTTAAAGTACCCTTATGTTGTCTTTGCATGAGAAAAGAAAGAAAACTTTTGATTCAGTTTACTATTTTCATTTCTATGGAAACTTTGAGGTTTTATCCTTACTTCCCAGGTATAGGTTAATGTGTAAATTTCAAGAGCTTGGAGCAGGCTGAGATATGTGATGCCAGTTGCTCTGAAATTACAGGTCACTGGGCAGGACCGGTGAAGAGGAAGAGTTCTTCCTCAAATTCAGTGCAGGTTAAAGTGCTATGGAGACCAGAGAAACCAGACACAGGAAGAGTCTGGAGTGAGAACAGGAGGGCACTCTCAGATCTAAGAGTAGATGAATACCCTCATTGACATCAGTGAACCCCAACCACTGTGAAGTCCGCATTAATGGGTATGTGGAAGTTTTTGGAGAGAGAGCGAGAGAGAGAGTTTTAATTTTGCTGTAATCAATATTATGCATTTACTAAGTTTTGTTTCTGTTGTAATCAACACCATGCATTTACTACAGGAGCAAAACAATTCCATAACAAAATATAATCTGTATTCATAGAGTGTTGCCTTGAGGCAGAAGACATTATTTAGGCAAGTTTAAGTTAATAAAAGTTTCCTCTTACTTCCCTTTACTGGCCAAACACAGCTCAGTCTTTCACATATCCTAGCACAGTTGCAATATTTGCTTACTGCAACTCAGATACGAAAGAAACTGCCATTAGGCAAGGGATAAGTGACTCATCATTCTTAAAATGCTTCCATGTTCTCTTCTCCCTGCCAAGGCTGCCAACCATCTGCCAATTGTGAAGTATTTTATGATGTGTACACAGGGAGCTAGACTAAGATCAACAATTGATTTCCTTCACTACAAATGACAAAACATATCATGAAACAGAATCACTTTAACTAGTAACCACTGGGTCTTGGCTTCTACCCCAGAAAGCAACAGTCTTTCTTCCTGATGACTGCTTAAACTTGTATTGAACTCAGCATCTCTTGCCCCACTGGCTACAACTATTTCAGCCAAGGGCAAGGGCTCCATGATACACTGTGTGAGAGGTTTGAAAGAGACTAAGAAGACCAACCAACACAAGCCTCCCAACTAACAGGTAAGCAAGACAAGGTTTAAAAGACAAGAAAAAGTCAACTTGGACTCTCATACACCTCACTAGGTAGGGCACAAAGATCAGTTGCTGCTCACTAAGGTATTGCAGATCTCTCTGCACAGCCCTCCTAAAATTGTTCTGCTCCTCAATTGTTAACATATGGCTGGTTAGAGTTATAAGCCTGTTTGGATTATCCTAAAATTCACAAAGTTCAGTAAAATCACGCTTGAATACTATATGCTGCTAAACATAAATATGAAGAAAAAGAAAAGACACGAGACAGCTGAATATACCCTATAACCATGTTAAGGTTTACATCAGTCGATTATGTATAAACTAAAAATGAGATGTCAATGATGTAGTTGCAGGATGTGGTTAAGAACTTGCATTTTCTAACACATCGGTCACTCATACCATGTCAATTAACTTCATGAAATTGTAAACTTCCGTGGTTATTCCTGTTGTTGTTGAATTTGTGTAGTGGCTTTTCATTGGAGAGGATGATATTCTGCCAGCCCTACTTTCAGATCAAGGATGGTCTCCCATTGAAACTGTTGAACTTATCTGGGCAGTAAGATGCTGGACTCTCTGCATGGTCCATGCCCACAATGATGGAATTATGACTGGTTATGAGCTGTACTACTGTAATAATATGGAGGAAATCAATAGGGGGGAGGGTTTGGGGGAATCCCAGAGCCTATGGAACTGTGTCATAAAATGAAATAATAATTTTAAAAAAACTGAATGGGTTTCACAATATCAGTGAAATAAGTCAAGGATATGTCACACAGTTTTTACTCAGTACCAAAACTATACAACTTTAGAAAAGTGTATTTTTCCTGATTTATGAACAATCTGCAAATAACCAAAGTAAGGGGAAATATCAAGGCAAGAGTAGGTAATGACTGTTTAAAAATACATTAGTATTGGAGTGACATTTGTTGTAGCAGTTACGATGCCTGCATCCCACTTCACAGTTCCTAGGTTCAATTTCTACCCCTCACATCCCCCTGCCCCTCCATTTCTCCTCCCCCAATGCCCGACTCCGAACTTGAACTTCTTCCTCATGTGCACCCTAGGAGGCAGCAATGATGGGTCAAGCAATTGGGTCTCTGCAATCCAAAATGGACAACTTGCACTGCATTCCTTAACCACATCCCAGCTGAGCCCTAGTCATTCTAAGCATTTGGAGAGTAAACCAAATACAATAGAAGAAAAAATGTGGTCTTGATTATCAACTATATATTGCTGGACAAAACAAAACAAAAAAAGTGATCCTGAAGAGGTCAAACCTAAAACACTTAATATATTTGAAGATTTTAAACACAGAATTTCTTCCACTGTCTTGACCTGAATTTACCTGGTGCTGACAGCTTTAAGATCTGGTTGGGATGTCCGAAGTGACAGAGTTGGCTGGGTCTCTTAATATTTGATCGTTTCCATAAAATTCTTTACATAATGGCAGGAGCATTCCAAAGGGGCAAGAACAACACTACAAGTCCCCTTAAGTCTTGCACAGAATCTGACATACTATGTTCTATGGGCCTTAAGTCAAAGCATTAAGTCAAAGCCCAGCTCAAATGCAAGTGACAGGGGAAACAGGTTTCATCTCTTCATGGGAAGAGCTATGAAAAACCCACAATCACTTGTAATCCACCACTTATGCACACTTTAGTAAATTAGAATGCAGTTGTAGAAATACCTCATAAACATAAATAAGGACAAGGCAAAGTCTTTTTCAATGTTAGTGTATGCCAACTAATACTAATGCTTTTAGGTGTAACATCCAACTTCATATTCATTACAATCCTATGTGTTATCATGCATGAATAATAGGTTTTACTGTCAGAGACCAGGAAACTGTAATACATAAAAGGTTAAGTAACTTCTCCAAGGTCATGTAGCTGTGGATGTTGAAGCAGACACTGAGACCTAAACAGTCAAATTAAAAATCCTAGTCACCTGAATATGACGCTTAGTGAAATACATGAAAGAATATTGTTCAAGCTTTCTATAGCTGTCAGTACACATAGCCACAAAGAGTGACTTTAACAAATACAAAAACTATAGGTCGAAAGTTTTGCTTGGCTTGGCTGATTTCTCTACTTTAGGTTTCACAAAGCCAAAATTAACCCTAGGCAGTAATCAGGGGCTCTGGAAAGAATTCAAGTCCAAGTTTATCCAATTGTTGGCAAAATTAACTTCCTCGTAATTAAAGGACACAGCACCCAGTCTCTTGCTGGCTGTCAGCTGGAGGCCACACTGAGTTCCTACAGGCATCTATCCCTTTCCCTGTGTATTACAGCCAACAACACTATATCAAACGTTTTTTAGAATCTGTTCCTTCCGATGTACTACTCCTGGCTCCTTTTCTGCCATGTCTCTCCCCAAGCAATTTCCATACTTTTGAGAATTTATGCAATTATTTGGGACCATTCAGATAATCCGATCAAGTTTCTTTATGCTAAGGGCTATAAACTCACACCTGTAAATTCCCTGTTACTTTGGACTACAGCATATCATAGCTTCCTGGTGCTAGGACACAGGAATCTTTGTAGGTCACTCTGCCTACTACAGATAGTCACCACTATTGGAGTTCAAAGGGAAAAAAGATCTTAACATGTATTCATGGAAGTAAAACTGAGTTGGTTTTTAAGAGATGCTTAAAACATCACAAGGTATTCATTGTGTGTAGGAGAAAGAAGCAAATACTGGCAAAGGAAACTATTCCAAATAAAGAATAGAAATTATACAAGTAAGGACACAGAGGAAAGCAGAAGGCATTTGTGATAAATGATCACGAGTTGAATGATAGATTTGTGGAAACAACTGCTGGAGAGATGTAACAGCAAGCAGAGATAGCTAGCTGATGGGAAACTATAAATGCTACATTACATGGATGGAATTTGAGTTTTATTCAACATACAACAGAAAACTACTAAGTTTTTGAATGAAACATTGAAAAATTGAAGTGATCTCCTAGGAAAATGAATACAACTAGTGTATGGGACAGACAGGCATGAGCAAAGCAAAAAGGGAGCCTGCTAAATGAGGGGAATATTACGTACTTGTACAATCATATGGCTGAATGAAAGGAAGAAAAAGTAGTGAGAGATACCAAGGAAGAAACATCTGGAGGCTTCCATGATGGTTCAACGGACTAATCCTCAACCTTCAAGCACCAGCATTCCATAAGGGAATCAGTTCACGTCCCAGCTGCTCTACTTCCCATCCAGTTCTGCTTGTGGCCTGGGAATGCAGTCAAGGACAGCCCAAAGGCATTGGGATCCTGCACCCATGTGGGAGACCGGGAAGAAGTTCCTGGCTCCTGGCTTTGGATCGGTGCAGCTCTGGCCATTGCAGTCACTTGGGGAGTGAACCAGTGGACAGAAGATCTTTCAGACTCTCTTTCCCTCTGTAAATCTGCATTTCCCATAAGAATAAATAAATCCAAAAAAGAAAAACAAAACATCTGGACTATGGGAATGTTGCATTTGGAAGAGGGATGAACAAAGAAGGTAAAGAGGCATGGGTTGTAATCTGCTTCCAAGAAGAATCCCAAGGCAGGTAAATCATGAACTGCAACTGCAATTAATCTACAGAGAATTTCTGCCCTAGAAGTAGAAGTGGGAGTCTGTGCCACCAAATTCTTATTTCTCCACCAAAGAGTAAGATCCCAGCCAGAATACCCTGAATCACATCTGCAGACACGGAAGAGCAGAGACACCTTTCTCCCCATGAGAAGTTCCTTTTAATATTTGGAGTTATCTTCCAAACAGTGGTTTAATTAGTGTTTTTAATTCCTATACTTAATGGAAAATTTACAGTTCTGGAGTTGCTTCTGAGTATTCTGTGTTTGTAAGTTATCTTTTCCTTCCTTTTTTTTTTTTAATCCAAGGTTATGATAGACTCAAAAGCTTCTGAAATTTTATTTTTGTGAACATTTCTTCATCTCAGAATTGTATATATACTTGGTTTAGATCACTGACTTTATAAGAGAATGGATTAAGAGATCACTCTTGAAGGTACTGCTTAATAAACATTCTTTGTCAGGCCTGCAGTTTACAAGGGCCATTACCAAAGTAGCCATGTAAATGGGGCCATATTGACAACTTCCCCCTTTAAAGCAAGAGGCAAACAGAATTTATACGCTTCAATCACAGCTCCCTTGGGAACTCAACAAGGGACTTATTTTGTTTCTCTTTTAATAGCTTCTCTTTGGTTCTTTATGGACCAGTTCTCTCATTTCAAATGTCTGATCCCAAGACATAAATTAATTTTAGATGCACCTTTTATCCATCTTGTCTGTTAAGGCAATATTCACTATTTGTTTTGGTTGCCATGGAGATAATTGACTTCCTGCAGTGGCAGAAGTCTTGTTTGGGGGTTTTAAAGGGGTTTGGGTCCAGAGATCCTTTAATTTTCACACAGTGAGGAAAACCATTTCATCAATGGAGCATTTGTATACATCTTCCACTCGTAATTGGCATGATTTTTATCACCTTATAAAATTTTCCTTTTTATTTTCGATCACTTCCTTTTTATGGTTTAACCTCTCCTCTCCATGGTGCTGACTAAAACCACAGCAAAGGGCAAGCAGTCTCTCTATTACTCTTTTGTAGGACAGTTGGACACAGCATCCCAGCAGAATATTATCTGACAAAACAGCTGAAGAATCTGAGAAAATGGTGCTTTTTAGGACTCTATTCAGGTAGAGCAAGAGGCTACACTTCATCAAGGCAAGAAGCACTTTGAATACCAATTCATCAAATCAATCTCGCAGTGACCGACTGAGGCTGCTAAAGATTGAGTCCCTTTGGAATTCATGTACCTGTTCTGATATTTACAAACGCGATTGTTGGATTCAGGTGTAAACTGTTAGAATAGGCTACCTGAAAGCCCTTTTCAAGTAAAAGGGAAAAATTTCAGAAGAAATATCAGTTTTTAAAATGTCGTCTTTAAGACATACAGATAATAAAATATATGCATTCTCTTGTATCTTCCACATTTTAACTACAGATCATGAAATTTCCTATAATAAATTATCCAAAACCCTTCAGTGGCATTTTAAAACATGATAATGAGTAGCACATCATATTTGATACACTTAATCTTTGAGAATCTTATGTTACACTATTTTCATATATATTCTAGAACTCCTAAAGATCCTAAATCAATTATCCACAAGATTAATATTTTGCTGAAATATTTTCATTGTAGTTCAAAAAGCTGTTACCAAAATGAAAAAAAATAATTAAATCAATGATCAGAATGAGAATTCTTACAGGGAATACCAGTGAACAAAACTCTAAGAACTTCCTTCAGTTCTTTCCAGTGCACAGCACAAAATCAATTTGCAATGACCCTGAGAATCAGCCTTCTTTACCACATGACAACAAAAGAAATGGGGGATGAAAACAAATTAAAGTAGGTTCTCCAGAGTCTTTTTTGCCTTCCAAAGATTTCAGTGTATCTTTGAGCTATGAAACTTTTAAAAGCAATTCTTTGAATACTTATCAATAGCATTGTCTATTTTTACAGTAATAGCTTTCCAACTAACCCTAGGACCTGATGTTTACTTTCTGATTCTCATTATCTGCTTCTTTCACAAATGTATTTGAGGGCATAGGACTATGCCCAGGGAAGGGAAGAAAAAGTGACAAAGTCTAACCAGGCACAAATGTCAGGATAACACAAAACAGGTAATAGGGTGTGCATGTCCAGCAGAAAACAAAAATGCAAGGAAATAAAAACGTAGAGAACTACTTCCCTATACGCTTAGCACACATTAGCTCATTTAGTATCAGTGATACTCTCAAGGGGAAGAACCTGGTAGTACTTCCACAAAAGTCTATTTTTTAAAGAGGAGCTTATATGAGGCAGAGCTTAGCCCTCTCTGATTTCTAGCCCAAGCACTCAACCACTAATCTATAATACTTCTCTTAATCAAATATTAGAGTTGGTGTCAGTGATGGCATTTAAGCTGAATCAGGAAGGAATTTATGAGGTATAATAGAAGCAAAGGTATTCCAGAGGAACAAAAATACAAATGAAGATCCGTATAGGATTCCCCAAGATGATGCAAATAATAGCTAAGTCTTTTATTACACACACACACACACACTGTATTGAAGGTAGATTTTTCACCGGGAGAAAGAAAAACAGAAGTCTTCCACCTGCTGCATCACGTCCCAGATGGTTATAACAGCAAGAGCTGAGCCGACCCAAACCCAGAAGCCAGGAGCTAGGAGCCAGGAGTCTCTTTTGGATTTCCCACAGAGGTACAAAGGTCTAAGGACTTGAGCCATTCTTTGCTGCTTTCCCAGGCCTTAATAAGGCAGTTGGATTGAAAATAGAACAGCTATGACATGAACCAACACCCACACTGCATGCAGGTATAACAGACAGGGGATTAGCAAGCCACTATACTAGCCCCAAAACAGCTAAGTCTTTTTTTATTATTATTTTTATTTTTCATGATACAGTGCCATAGGTTCCAGGATAACCCATTCCAGCAGTCCTATTCCCCTTCTCCCACAATGTTTTCCCCCATATTACTACAATATCATAGTCCTTCAGGAACAGTCACAACAGCTAATTCCTACACAACCATATTAACTCACAATGGCAGTCTCATTTTGCAAATAAGAAGAAGTGCAATGATTATCTCAAGCTACAAATGAAGAAAGATTGGGAAATATCAAGTAGCTATCCCATAGCCAAGCAGTTAGTAAAAGACAGAGATGATTGGCCTCAGAGGCCCTGTTCCTGCATTATTCTAACCCCTGCACCACCTGCTTCTCAGGAGACTGCACATAAAACACAGAGGGAGGCAGGGCCAGACTTCCAATGCTGGACAGAACTCTTTTGGGGCTAGGCTGAGAAGGGCCACAAATTGTCTTTCCCAGGTTGAGAAACTCTTGTTAGAAAAGCTGTTTGAAACACAATCCTGGAGCAAAGATGAGTCTAGGGGATATATTAAAAGCCAGCAAGAGTGTTTTGGCATAGTACTTGAGATGCTGGATAAGACATCTGTATTCCACATCATTGTGCCTTAGTTTGATTTCCAACTCTGACTCCTGACTCCAACCTCCTGCTCATGTAGATTCTGCAATGCTTCAATAACTGGCTTTCTGGCATCTATATGGGAAAGGGGAAACTAATTCCCCAGCTCACGGTCCTCCACTATCGTGGACATCCAAGGAATGAACCAGCACATGGGAATACCCTCTTGCATACACATGTGCACCCTCCCTCTTTCTCTTCATGGAAATGCTCTCTCTCTATCCACTTCTCACATTCTTACAGATACATTTAATCTGTTGTGAAACACATGAAACATGCTCACCTTCTACACACAATTTTAAAAACACATTTATAAGTCTCCACATACTTTCACACCACATACAAACTGAGAGACACTATACAGAAACATGCAACTACCACACAAGCCTTAAATATTTGTAAACAAACCCATATACCATAGACATAGACGTATACATATCACACATGCATCCATTCATACACACATATATGACACATGGTATATACTGCACATACTCATACATATATCACATTCACTCATATTCCAGACAAGCATATATGGACATACAAGGATACTTCCAAAAATTCCTGGAAAATGCAACTAACAGATTATCATGATATGAAATTCATATAATTTTTTCTTAATACATATTTTAAATAAACTTTTTGAAAACCCTTCATAAATATCCAAACATGCCATACAATGCCACACATCTAGGAGCACCGCCCCCAATAAATGCATACATACCACACACAAGCAAAAATACATACACACAGTCACATAGCAAGCATATTCTTTTCCTGGCCCTGGTCATTAATTAAATGAATTTTAAAAAGCACGGTTCACTGTTTTTTCTTTAAAGATTTATTTATTTACTTATTTATTTGCTTGTTTGAAAGTCAGAATTACAGGGAGAGACAGAGATCTTCCATCTGCTGGTTCACTCCCCACATGCCACAGTGACTGGGGATCAGCCAAGCCAAAACCAGGAGCTTCATCCAGGTCTCCCACATAGTTAGTAGAAGCCCAAACACTTGGACCATCTTCCATTGTTTTCACAAGGAAACAAAAAGAAATCATTTAGCAGGGAGCTAGATCAGAAGTGAAGCAGGACATGCTTCAGCACCATATGGAATTGCACATGTCAGCTTAACCACCATGCTACAAAGGTCAACCCCAAGGTTTCTTTGGCCTTTGCCTCCCTGAACACCATCCAGCCATTGTCCTGAATCCTGAACCTGAAGGAAAGGAATGCTGTATCTCTTTCATCCTCTGTTTCTATTAGACTGATAGGCAGAAAGTCTTTCTTTCTTCCAGATTAATTTGATCTTGTTTCAGCTTAACAAGTACTTAGTTTCATGACAGCCAGGGAGCTATCTTGAAGAGCCTGAAAAGGGACCTTGGCAGCACTGTCCTCAACTTCGCAGATGACATCCTTTTCTTTAAATCTTAAGCTAAGGAAAGCAATATGTTGCAGAATTCCAAATTCATCAGAATCTAGAAATTACTGTGTTGAGCCTGAATAAAGTTCAGGGCAGATCAACACCAAAACAATGGTTCTAGCTCACCAGAGAATCCCTGTGTGTGGACTTGATTACATATTTGTCTGTATTTTAAATTTTCTACATTTTTGTAAAATAAGTACATGAACATAATCTTCTTTATTATTTACAAAGAATAATATGCCTGTATCTAAACCAAATGAAAACACTTACCCTTTAGTTAAAAAACTGCCATCTAGATGACAAATGATATTCAAATTGCACTTCATGCTTGTAAATTATTTTTAAGGCATCACAAAATTCTTGAAAGCAAAACAACAGTGTTTTAGCACACACAGTTTAACTTTCACTTAGGGACCATGAAAAATATATCCTTGAGAACACACACAGGGCTTTTACAAGAAATGTGGTCCATGAGATACAGAGCCTCTGTTTGGTCTAAATGGAAGATCACATTTTCATATTTTAAGGTCAAATTACATCAGTTTCTTTCCAGTAAAAAAAAATCATACTGGAATGTTAATATCTTTAAAACCTCTGAGATGCTCAATCTGGTGATCTTTCAGGATAATTTACTGGAGATGAGACTGATGAGCTACAGCAGCCAGATAATACCCAGAGTTGTGCTTAAGAGAAAAGGATTTCCAGGATAAACCATTCGCAGGGAAAATTTAATCTGGCATCCTTTATTTTGAGAACCTTCTTGGGGTGGAAGAAAAAATTTCCAACATACACAGGCATGGAGTTTTCTCCTTTCCTTATGACTATTGTGAGCAACTGGAATCATTTACAATCTGGACCAATTTATGATTTCCTAAAATGATTTCAGTGAAAGGAACAACCGAAGTGATTTATTTTGGTTTCCTTTTCCTGCCACACCTCTTTGTTGTCCATGTAGTATTGTTGTATACAATCAAGAATCATATCCGGAGGCCCCGATTCTGCTAGGTGCAGAATGAGACATAAAATGCAGGAGACTTCGAATTTGCCCTCAGTAAGCCTGAAATCCAGAAAGATATTAAGACACTTTAGGGACTATCTAAAATCCAAAAGCACCGTTGTAAGGATGAGTCAGGGGTAAAGACTGCATTGAGACTGCAGAGCTGTACTCCAGAATCACCACATTGCAGGCTAAAGCAGACATGCAGATTCCAACAAGATATGAAATTCCCATTTCAGGGACATAAAATCTGAGCCCCGTAACGGACATCTGGGCTGCAGCAGCAGATGTTTGAGAACCTGAGCTGGAAACAGGGAGTGTTAATGACTACAGGTGGCTATCACACCAAAATGACAAGCAACGATAACAACAACAAAATCCATAAAAACCTGAGTGGCTTTGACGAGGTTTGTTGGCACATTTTCAAACTGAAAAAGGTTGTTCATAAATTATCTTTCAGTTGATTTTCTTTGTCTCAGTGTACTAATGAAATTGTTTAATGAACATCGCCCCCGGCTCAGTGGGATTGGGAGTTAGTGTCCTGTGTGAAAAAGCAGGGGAGGCCATTGCTCAAGGACGCACTGACAGTTTCTGCCAGAGAGACACAGCAAAGAACTCCCAGATCATCTGGCAAGTGCGGGACCATCGCTGCCACTGCCATGACGAGAGGGGATGGGTCTCTGCAGAGGTCAGTGGGTGGAATGCTATGGAGGCTGCTGGCAGAGTCCTCAGGGTTCTTTCTGAACATGTACCCACCTCTCTTTCCCTTCACACCCGCAACCTGTGTTTTCTAAAGAGTGACATGCATGTGGAAGGGACAAGTCACCTCAGAGGCTTCCAATGCTGCCAATAAATATGAAGGAAGGCTCTTTGGTCAATATTTCTGCTGCGGTCGGAGCAATCAAGAGTCTGTAGGTCACGTAAACACTATCAAAATCACCAGCCCACAGGGAAAAAGCAATCTCCACTATTTGTAAAACACATATCATGTTCCAGAGCCTTACATTTGTTGTTTTCTATAATAGCCATGTAGGGATAGCTATTGTTAGTCCTTCTTTGCAGCTTTTAAAAGCACAAATAATCTGCCCAAGGCCATACATACAACAGTGATAAGACTTTTTATTCCAAACCATTGCTCTTTCTCTGCTCTGGGATGGGAATACAGACAAGCAAATCATAGATTTCAATTTAAGCAACTTGAAAACATGGTATCAACATGGAAGTAACTACAGTGGGGCTGATCCTAAGAAAAATTGATGACAAAAAAAAGTGTCAGACACCAGATTATACTATTCCAGTTGAGAAGAAGTTAAGAAAGGGATCCCGCAAAACAAACCAACTAACCAACAAAAAAACCTCAGACAATTATCAGAATATCCTTCTCACAGGATTGATATTATGGGGGTATTACTCATTCTCCACTAAGACATTAATTTCACAGACATGAATATCTCCCAAAGTGGGGGCTTGATGATACACCCTCTCATGCATAATGTCTACTGAAGTGTACTGGATGAAAACCTGGAACCAAACATATTTTAAATTCAAGACTTCCTTGTTTGAGTAGTTAATCAAAAATCAGCAATTTCAAGTAAAATATAGACATGTAAAATTGCTGTTCTATCCTTTAGAAAATAGATGCTCCTTATTCAAAAATTACTGAAATCTCACAGACCTGAAATGGGCTGAGGCATAGGGATGAAAAAGAATGAAAGACAAAAAAAAAGGTCTGTCCAAAAGAATAGTAATCTTACTCTTTTACTATTTGCAACATCCTAAATTAGAAAAATTTCCCATCATCTTCTATGTATTACCCTTTACTTTGTTTTTTCCTGTTACAGTGTTCTCTGCGGAGTGTTTGCCCTCAAGAGTAAAAAGTTATTGAGATTTATGTAGACTGGGAGTGTGCTGACAAACAAAAGGAAACAATTAATTCATTTATTCTTTTCCACATATCTACTTTGGATATCTACTTTGCTTTTCTGAACAATGACGCTAGCAGTACACAATCAACAATGACTGCTACCATGGAGCTCCAGTTCCAGGAAGGAGAAAAAAGGACCAAAACCAAATTATTAAAATATAGTGTCTATGTGTGACAAGTAGGGAAGGAGTAAATAAAATTGAGGGGGGCAAGTAATGTCTGGGGTACATTTTTAAAAATTTTATTAATATAAAGAGAACAGATTTCATGTATTTTTATAGGTACAATTCTAAGAACATAGCCTGAAGCAGCACAGAATCACGGAAAAGAAAGTTAAGCTGCCACCTGTACTGTCAGCATTCCAGATAGGTACCAGTTCTAGTTCTGGTTGTCCCTGTTTCAATCTATCTCCCTACTAACATGCCTTGGAAAGCAGAGGAGAATGGCCCAAGTAAAAGGGGCTCTGCAATTACAAGTGAGATCAAGAAGTTCCTGGCTCCTGCATCTCGGGTTCAACCTGGTCCAGTCTGGAGCAACGCAGCCATTTGGAGAGTGAACTTGGCAGACAGAAGACCATTCTGTCTCTTTCCCTCTCTCTCTCTGCTTCTCCCTCTCTCTTTGTAACCCTGCCTTTCAAACAAATAATAAATCTCAAAAAAAAGATAATCTACTCTTCCTTCCTCTCTATTCCCTCACTGAGTTGGTGGTATCATGTTAATAGATTCACTTATGAGCCTATATAATGCATAGAGAATTTTTAGATCAGTGGAAATATTTTAATCCTGGTAAGCAGACTTTCAGTTGGTTTTAGTTGCGTAAGGAAGCTATAGCAAAGTCCAACAAACTGTATCTTAAAGGGCAGATACATGTTGTGTTACAGTTCTAGGGCCCAGAAATCTAAACCCAACCCAAGATGGCACCATGTTCAGTCCCTTTTGAGGGTAATGAGAAGAAATCAGTTCCATACTTGTCTCTTAGTTAACAGCACTCATAGTCTGTCCTTAGTTTGTACTGTGCTCTCCCTGTCTTGCCTCTGTGAATGTCTATCTTGGGGTCCACATTTCTCCATTTTATGGATGTGAGTCACTTTACTCTGCCCTCCAATGAGCTCTTCTTATCCTGTTCTTTTTATGTAACCCTGTGTCCAAATAAAGTCACATTCACAAACACAGTTCACGAGAACATAACTGTCTTTTGAGGGGATTAGATTCGACCTATAACAGTTGCTAAATTTTTTTTAAAATTAAAAGTCCTGACAATATCATTTTGGAGAGAAAAAATCTTTAAAAAGCTTGATTGCTCTCATCAAGAGAATGGGGTTGTTGTCTACTTCTGCCTTACAAACATCCATAATGAATTATTTAATGTAACTTGGCAAAAATAAACCTATTGAACGCAGATGTTGTCTTCTGTTGCTATTGGATTTGGCTATAAAATAAGAGAGAAATTAGTAATCTCTCAGGGACCAGAAAAGCAGAAAATTAGACAAAAGTCTCCTTAGCCCATCAGAGCAACTCCACATACAATGGCATAACCTGTACCAGCAGCAGTCCAAAATACCTCCCTTGCTCCTTAATAAGCATATTTTCTTTTCACAAAGAATAGGAAATATTAGCAAGCTAAATTTTTCCCTCTGCCAACAAGTTAGGGATAATGTGCACCATGCGGATCAGGCTGATCACACAAATTAAGGCTTTAAAGCACAATATATGAGCATTTCCCAACTGAACATTACTTTCTGTTTAAATTAAAAATATCTAAAAGGGGGTTTATTAGAAGGAGACTATCAAAGCTTTATATGAACATGCTTTCTCTTTTGATCTATATAATTTTCAAAAAGTGTTAGATATAGCGTGAATTCTAGCACAACTGGAATTTTAAATCTAAGAATCAGAAGGGAAAATGAAAACAGAAAAGACAAGATTTTGAAGCCATGTCTATTTCACTGCAATTAGTCATTAACAAGGGAAATGAGTTTCAGTAAAAAGCCTGCTTTATCCAGCACTTTATCAACCCAAAAGCTCGAGAAAACAAGAAAGCATTTTTAATATCTTCCAATACAAATCTTCAATCTATTAACCACAGGACTACAGAAGGTTGTTATTTGCTTTCTTACTGGTTTGAGAAGAAGAAAGAAAATTACATCTTTGCATCAGTGAGCTTTTCTCCAACAATGGTGATTTGCATGTCAATCTCCTGATTATTAAATATTATCTATGTAAGTTTCAACCACATCTAATAGAAACATTAAATCACAGTTGATATTTCAGAAATACTAACTACTTTGAATTTATATAAAGCCTTGAAGAAGAT
Source organism: Ochotona princeps (assembly GCF_030435755.1). Lineage (NCBI taxonomy): Eukaryota > Metazoa > Chordata > Mammalia > Lagomorpha > Ochotonidae > Ochotona > Ochotona princeps. The sequence continues at coordinate 37,343,424 of NC_080843.1, read as the reverse complement.
CAAAGTCCTTTCAAGCTTTGCCTATGGGTCACTAAGTGGTCACCTATTTCTGAGGCTTTCTTCAGCCCTGTCAACATGAAAATATCACATATTGGGAGAGTTTACAGGTTCAGTTCTCAAAGAACTCAATGCATGCCTCCATAGACTCAGGAGATTATCAAATAGTAAATGCAGTGTTCATATGGTGTCCAATTTTGGTGGCCGTGAGAAGCAGTATAAAAATACCACTTTCCTTCTCAAGTCGTGAACTAGAAAAAGCTGTTAAGGCTTCTCTCACTTGCAAGAGTATTCCACCAAGTTACTAGACCACAGAATATTCAAAATATGCAAAAACATATGTGCTGTTGAAACTCTTTATTTATTCATTTGTGAGGTGGACAAACAAAGCTCCTATCCATGGTACATTCCCTCAAACGTCTGCAATGATCAGTCTAGGACAGGCTGCACCTGAAAGCCAGGAACCCAATCCAAGTATCCCACATTCAGTGTCAGCAACCCAATCACTTGAACCATCACCATTGCTATCCAATGCTTTACATTACCAGGGAGCTAGGACTCGGAACCAGAATCACATCAAACTCAGAGACTCCAACATGGGATATTGGCATTTTAAGTGGCATCTTAACCAGTAGGCCAAATGTGTCCCCAAAACCATATGCATCAATTTCACTCAGATGCCATGCAGAATACCACAGCCCAGGCCATTAAATGACTGAGTTTTTTTTTTTTTTTAAATCACAGTACTGGAGGGGACAAGCCCAGCAACAATGTGCCTGTAGATTTTATTTCCCCTGATTGATGGACTTCCCTTTATGTGCATCCCTAATATATCTTCCTCTGAGTTCTAATCTCCTTTTCATGTTAGGACATGGTTACAGTACATGCAACCACCCTAAAGACCTCATTTTTAACTTAATGACTTCTTTAACATCCCTACTTCACATATGGTCATCTTTTGGGATGCCAGGGATTAACACTTTAATATAGGAATCTGCAGAAAGAACTCAAGCCAGGAAGCAAAATAGGAACCATCGGTTGGACTCAGTGGTCAGAGAACTTTTCTGTTCACAAGGTGTTTTTGCTCTTCCTCCCTGAAAGATGGGTGGGGTCTTTGTCTCAGTCAATTAGGAAAACTTCCAATGTCTGATCTGCCAGGAAGAAAAATTAGTAGAATAATGACTTAGTAAGGCAGCATTCACACCCTTCACCACTTAGTTACCAGTCTCTCCATTCTCCTCTAGGAATAAAGAGAAAATGCTACATAAACCAACACAATGTGGATTATAAGAGTCAAAACTTTAGAAATCTCAAATTGGAATATGAGACCTGCTAACAGAATTCAAAGCCTTGGTTAACACAGTGTCTAGAACAATTAAAAGTTGTTTGAATAATGTTTTTCTTTGCATATTGGCTGCCATCATGCCTGGTTTTTTTGCATCTCTCTCCAAAAAATGACTCCTGTACAACAAGGAATTACCACATATTCACAGGATTCCCCCATTCCCAGCATGATTGTAGACATACAGCCCTCTTGTCAGTTAGAACCCATTAGGAATGCACCTTCTTGACAAAGATTCTAGAATAGTCACAGGTAAGACAAGCTGTAAAAATGCAAATAACATCGCCTCTGGCTTTTCTCAGTAATCTGATCCAGGTTATCTGCCCGCTCTGGCTGTGAGACAAGCAGTTTGATCTTATCAGAAATCATGGATAGTTCACTTCTTTCCTATTGCCCTATATTGTCTAGTTATAATGCTTTCCTATAGAGCTACATGAGACAACTGAGTATCACTGACTTCTTACTGACTGAATTGGTTTTTGATTTGATCTGTGTGAATCCCAATCAAGAAAGAGCCTTCCCTGGATGCCTGCTGGTGGTTCAGGGCATGTGTGTAGATGTCATGGTGGTTTTGATATTTTACACAGTATAAACTAATTTTTGTTTCTTCTAATTCAATATTGGATATTATGCATTTCATGAAAGTTTTCAGAGAAGTGATGTAAATACAGAGCTTACTAAATGGTCAGTGGACACATGTTCATTTACATTGTGTGACTGGAAGGAGACAACACATGTTTTCATCGTGGATTATGAATGTGAAATTTGCCTGCCAGCAAAGTTTTGTTTCTCAGGGGGATGATTTCTCTACTCCCTCTAATTTGCAAAGATTCCCAGGGGAAAAGGGATGTAACAGCCGTGAGAGACCTCACCTGGCTCAGACAAATGCATTGCAGCAAGGCTCTCTCCCTCCCCCTTTACATCTTCCTGCAAATGCAGGCCTTTCTCTTGCCAGAATACCAGAGGTCTCTGATCTTCTCAGGGGTATCAAGGTGAACACAGAAAAAGCAGCACATGAGGGCCTGAACGCTGTTTCCTAGGCTTTCACTCTCACTCTCAGATTACAGATTATCTAAAGGGAAAATTTCACTCAACCACAAAATTCGTTCAGCCCCATGAAGCTCAAGATGGTATTAGCCAACTCTTTCCAGAGCACCAAATACTGAATTTTTCCTGTGAGAGAGGAGCTGATCTTCACGGACACTTGTCTATTGCTAGAATGAAGAAGGAAGGTGAACTCTATGCTCTGCTCATAAAGCACATTTTTGCCTTCCCTCTCACTCTCCCTCTGAATTTACTATGTTTACAACTACACGCTATGACTCTGGAGATAGAAAATCTGATGCTGTCAACACAAGTGGAACAAAATGAAAAGGGAAAAAACCTGCACCCATCTGGACTTCCATATGCTCTGTAACCCAGAGGCTAATATCATTCCTTAAATGTTGGTTATAAAGCAATGTGATATGGATAACTGCTATGCACTGAGCTTATTTAGACAAGTGTTCTTTCTACTCAATAAACCTTTGAAAGGATTAAAATAGAATCACTTTCAATTATCTGTGTGTAAGTTGTTCCCTTCCTACCTGAATTTTTACCACATTCTGCAACAGAATCATACTCTGAGCCCATTAAGTCCACCTACACTGGGTCAACTTAGTATAGCAAGAAGAAAATTGGAGAATATTGGACAATTTAGTGTAACAAGGGTACTGGGTGTATAACCTGGCAAAAGACTGCCACAAAATTTGCCTAATGCATTGGAGCCAGATTGGAAAAAGTTTTTTAGGTTACAATGTGGACTTTCACTTCTGAGCATAGGGAAGCCTTCGGAGTCATGTGGGATTCTTTGTTTTAACGAAACAATTCCTCTAGAAGTCCAATGCAATCCATTGCACTGAAAGAAACAAGACTGGATTTGAACTGTAATACTGCAATCAGGTGGAGCAATCCACCATGGGGGGAGGGCACGGGAAAGGGATGGGGGAACATCAGAGCCCATGAAACGATGTTATAAAATGAAATGCAATTAAAAAAAAAGAAAAGAAATAATTCCAGGGCCCGGCACAATAGCGTAGTGGTTAAAGTCCTCACTTTGCAACCGCTGGGATCCCATACGGGCACCGGTTCTAATCCCAGCAGCTCCACTTCCCAACCAGCTCCCTGCTTGTGGCCTGGGAAAGCAGTCAATGATGGCCCAAGTCCTTGGGACCCAGCAATTGCCTGGGAGACCCAGAAGTTCCTGGCTCCTGACTTGGGATCAGCATAGCACCAGCCGTTGCGGCTCACTTGGGGAGTGAATCATCAGACAGAAGATCTTCCTCTCTGTCTCCTCTCTGTATATCTGACTTTGTAATAAAAAAAAAAATAAATCTTAAAAAAAAAAAAAAGAAATAAAACAATTCCAGGCCCGGTGCAGGAGCCTAGCAGCTAAAGTCCTCGCCTTGCGTGCGCTGGGATCCCATATGGGCACTGGTTCTAATCCCAGCAGCCCCATTTCCCATCCAGCTCCCAACTTGGGGCCTGAGCAAACAGTCGAGGACGGCCCAAAGCCTTGGGACCCTGTGTTCACGTGGGAGACCCAGAAGAGGCTCTGGGCTCCTGACTTCAGATCAGTACAGCTCCAGCCTTTGCAGCGATTTGGGAGTGAAGCAACAGATGGAAGATCTTCCTCTCTGTCTTTCCTTCTCTCTGAGTATCTACCTTTACAATAAAAAACAAATCTTTAAAAAAGAAGAAGAAGACGGAAAGAAACAGCTTGGAGCCGGCACTGTGATGCAGTAGGCTGGGCCATCAGCTGCAGCACAGATGTCCTAAACGAGCATTCGTTTCCACCCCGGCTGCTCCGCATCTGATCCAGCTCTTATCAATACACCTGGCAGAGCAGCAGAGTTACGGTCCACATCCCTGGTCCTCTGACATTCATGTGGGAGAACCCGATGGAGTTCTTGGTTCCTGGCTTTAGCCTGGTCAAGTCGTGGTCACTCTAACCATTTCAGGAATGAGACAGCAATTGGAACACACACAGAAAACTGCATTTCAAAAAACATAAAAATAAATCTTTTTTTAAATAAGACTGACAGGACGGACAGTGCATATGAATCATCATCATCATCATCTGAGAGAGACTGTGTGGGTAAAATATCTGTGACCAATGATGAAGATCAACCTAAGGACTCCAGAAGGGATGGGGAGGAAGGACCAGGTTCAACTTTGTTAGTCAGACTTTGACCCTTGGAAATATACTTTTTCTCTTCAAAGAAACAAAGCAAAAATAAGCTCCCTGAGGAATCCTTCTGTGGATTTTTACAGACCTTTATATATGGGGAACAATATTAAGGAGACTTTTAGTATGCTTGTTGGGGTTTACTATAAAAACAAAAGGAAGGTCTTAAAATACATACCTGATTTCTGTATCTTACAGGACAATAGTTTTTAAAAATGGTGTAAGTTGTACCCCTATTTTTATTTCTGAGAGATACATAGCAATTGTACTTACTTACGGTGTAAAATGTGCTATTTTCAATACATGTACAAAATGTGCTCTGTTCAGATCAGAGTAATTGGCATATCCGTCACCTCAAACAATCATCATTTGTATTGTAAATACTCAACACCTTCCCTACTAGCTATTTTAATATATACAATTAGTTCCTTTCAACCTTAGTTTCACTGTGATACAGAACTTAAGAAATTGTTCCTTCTGTCCAGCTGTACATTTGTACCCATCTCCCTACCCCCATCGTCCCACCTTCCAAGGCTCTGGTACCCACTCTTCTCTCTACTACGAGATAAACTTCTTAGCTTCTACATATAATTTAGAACACACAGACTGTGTATTTATCATTCCTGACTTATTTCACTTCACAAAAAGCCTTGCAATGCATCCATGATGCTGCAAATGACAAAATCTCATTTTTTAAAACTTCAATAATTAATAATATTATCCTTCATCATAAAGCAAATCACTTCTTTGTTATTTGTAAAGGCTGTAATTTTTCTACATCCTAATGTTCTCCTTTATTCTGAATATAAAAACATTCAGATTTGTTACTTTTCAGTTTTTTGTGCTTTAGACTTTCAACTCTGAAATAAAAGCTCCAATAAGATTCTTGATCACCCTTCTTACAGCACAGTTCATAATGAAATCATGAAAACTAATTGAATGTCAGTGATTGTATTTAAATGCTCTAAGTCCTCTTGCATATATACCAATTACTTTTTAACAGGAGGTATGAAAGAGTTAAAAGATACCATTTTTTTCCTGTAGAAATTTATCTCTGATATTAAAGTCTGGTTCCAACTCTCATTATGTGGCAAAATTTGAAATACCCATGACTCCTTAGATAGCATTAGCAAACATTTATTATTACCATATAATTTTAAAATATTGTACAAAGTCACCTTTGGGACAACTGTATGTTACACAAATTTTCGCTTGATTGAAAGAATGGAACAATTCAGTTGGACGTTGTTTTGTTTGTCAGCAGGTTCAAGGTTACCCTCTAGAACAGCTTCAGAAGCACCCAAGGACATGATGCGAATTAGCTATACTGACCTTGGCAGAGCCTGGCATGCTGGTGCTCAGAGACCCACAGGCAGGAATATAGCGGAGTCAGGGCACTCTGCGCTCGTGGCAGGTAGCAAGAGCATACAGTGGACATGTTTTAAAAGACTTCATCATTCCTAAAGAACTGCTGGTAAAGTAGGCTCATCTTACATCCTCATAAAGATTATTGGGAGATCTGACAGAATTTCATTTCTTCAGAGAGGCAAGTATGTCCAATTTCTACCAGTAGCTGTTTTTCTTATGAGAATGTTAACAATTTCCAGACAAACTGCATTTGTTAAGGCATAGTTTGGAGCACAGATTGCCCTGGTATTGGTGAATCAGCCTCAGCACCCTTCACCTGTTTTCACAAAAAAACTGCAGAGACAAACAGGAAGCAAACAAGCTTGTCAGTTCGCTAAGGAAGCAGCAGATCAGCTGTCACTGAGTTTTAAATTTTTTTCCAAAGACATGAAAATGAGAATCCAATACCACCTCTCACTTCTCTTAACCAAGGCAATAGTACTGAGATAATCCAAGTCACACAGAGAATGTAATCGGAGTAGCTGAAATAGCGCAAAAAACTATATGGATATCTTTGCATATAGGCTCAGTAAAGACCCGGCCCTAAATGAGCTTTACCGGGCAAGCTTTTTCAATGAGCTTTCTGAATTGGGTATGTAGTCTTTAAGGGAAGCTTCTATTTTCTCCAGTATAAGACCACATTTCAAAAGCAAATTGGAGACCTGCATGAACAAGCAGGCAGTTAGGCAGCTAATTACTGTTTGCAATTCAATTACCTAATTACTGTGGGCAAGTGCATGGCATTTGTGCAAGCAAACAGTCCCACCCACAAATATTGCAGATTTGATTAAGAAGGCTTAGGTGCAAAGATCCATGTTCAGTGCTAGTGCCTAATAAACTCAATAATTTTCCCTCTGGGCCCAGGAAAGACTTGGTTAAACACTCTTCTGGGACTGGAGAGAAGTCTGCTTATAAGAACCTCACCAACCTCTCCCAACATCATGCTAACACTTATCTGAAGCTTTGCCTAGCTACTCAAAGTACAGTCCTCTAAGAGCTCCTTGCAGTGGCAGAATCTTGGGTCACACTGCCAGAGCTTCTGAATTAGAATCTGCCCAATGACAAGATGCTCAACGGATTCAGTAGCATCTTTGTGTTGGAGGTGCACCTTTTCACATGATTGCTCAAAAAACAAGACCACTGAGTCCCAAGTTACATGAAGTTAAGTCTGTGTGGCAACTGTCCTTAGGAGCTTTTCATTTGAAATTAGAACAAGGCTAGAGGGAGGGAGATGAGCAACTGTTACTTAACTATAAAGAGCATCCTGGGTGCTTCATGAGAAATCTCAATAAATCATAAAAACACTAATACAGAAAGTACGGAGCATGTTTCCTGGAAAAAACCAGAGATGATATATTTGACTTTTCCTGCAAAGTCCATAGATATGTCTTTCACACATCATTCCAGGAACATTCTCGACCCATTTAGGATTCATTTGATCTGTAGCATTTGTTTTCATCTGTGACTATATGTTCATCGGCAAAGCTATTCTGTGAGTATTTTCAACCAGGACTTTGAGTTGAACTAATCTGTCCAATCTGCCTCCAGAGAAAAGACTATGAGAGGGCTCTATTTTGATGTCTCTACAGAGATGAATCACACTGAGCCACTTCTCAAACATTACTGAGGGGATGGTTATGCAGCCTCAGGGACAAATATACTGTTTTAACCATCTCATCAATCTCACTCTGCATGGTGCTGGAACCTAAGAGCAGTACCATTTGGGGCAGAATTGAGTAGTTTGTCTTCAGGATAAAAAACAAAAGTAATGCATGGTAATCAAGGACCTGACCCTACCACTAGCCAGTTTTGTGACCCTGAGCAAGGCGCTTACGTCTTAGTCTGCTCCTAAAATGAGGGAACTGAATTGGATAGCTATCTATTTCCCTTCCAATTCCTACAATAATTCGTCATCATCCTTTCACACTTGGACTCAGGACTTCTAAGCCCAAGTCTAGCTGCCAAGTACCTGTATAAAATGCACTAAGCCTTCCAATTCCAAACAGGTCCCTGTTGTGGGAGTTCTCAGCTATTTTCTAGTCATACTTTTCCTACTGTGAATCTTTTTCAATTTGAAGCTTTCTTCAACAATCTATTCCATTGATAACCTTTCCCCCAAAATGAATCATGAAGCAACTTCCAAATGTAAATGAAGCAACTTCCCCATAGAGTTTTTAAATTTGTATGTGCTAAATGTACTTAGCACAAAGGACTCAATTTTAATGGTGAAATTTTAAACCCATCTTCATAATAAGGAAATTGTGACATTTCTATAAATAGTAGAAGCCCTGCTCAATAGACCACGATGCATATCACTTCTTAAGTCAGTAATTGAAGCCAAAGAGATGAATTCACTCGCCCAAGGAAATGTTGCTGGAATTAATGCTAATACTTCCTGAGTTTCAATGCACTAGGGAGGTTCACCTTTTTATTGTTATTACTATAAAGGCTACTACAGTTTGAGGTAAATGCTGACCAATCGGTAATTTGATGAACTTGACCTCCCAAAAGATGAAGGGCAGGCCAGATCCCAGAGAGGGCACAGCTATTATTTTAAGGTTTCTTCTGTAAAGGAAAAGTTATCCAATCTTTCACAATAATGCTTTCCAACAGTTATTTGAGCTAAAATTAGTGGACTCTAAAGTAAAATCAAGCACTCAACAACTGGATAGGAAATATAATACTGCTTAAGTACGGAGATTGTTACAATGTAAAGATAAAGAAAAGCAATGATATCTCAGGAAATCTGATTCTCACTCACTGGAGTCAGGGACTTTCCATCTGTAATTTGCATGGGACTTGATTTCTAGTGTTCCTCATTTTCTGGAAGTTCTTTGAAAAAAAAATGACAGGTAAGGGAAACAAATCAAACCTTAAATGAAGTTATTAGAAGTAAACAAAAGATCCAACATGTACATGCACACAAACTGCTAAAGACAGGATAAAGTAAAGACCTGGTGTGGTGGCTACATCATCTAAAAAATAAAAATAGGAAGAAAAAAAGAAAATCACTGATTTCCTGACCTTGCAAGGGTTAACTTAAGACATATACATCTATGTTTATTTTAAACAGTTCAAGAAAAATTACACTTCTGTACTTCAGAGTTAAGCAACAACCAGAGGGTTGCACTAAGTTTTGAAGTCAGTTTTGATTTCACATTTAAGAGACAAACGAACAGCAGGAAATGTAGCCCAAGGAGTGAAGAGATGCCGCACCCTGTCATGTGAGGAAGGATAGGATTGGAGTGCTTAGTCTCAAGAAAAAAAAAAAAAAGACCTCAAGTGACCGGATGACCACCATTTTCAGGAGCAGCTGACACTGCTGTGTGTGCTTGTAGATAGTGGAGCCAGGGCCAGTATGAAGGATATGTGCAGAAAGGACTTCCAAGCCATTAGGAACACCCATTACCAACAGAGGTGACCTCAGGAGTTCATTTGCCAGAATAGTTTAATCCCTTCTGTTTGTTCTTTAAAAAAAACACAGAGATTTATTTATTTTTATTGGAAAGTCAGATTTACAGAGAGAAGGATCTTCCATCCATTGGTTCATTCCCCAATTGGTCACAGCAGCAGAAACTGAGCTGATCTGAAGCCAGGAGCCAGGAGCTTCTTATGGTCTCCCATGTGTGTGCAGGGTCCCAAGACTTTGGGCCATCCTCAACTGCTTTCCCAGGCCACAAGCAGGGAGCTGGATGGGAAGTGGAGCAGCCGGGGAACACACCAGTGACTATATGGGATCCAGCATATGCAAGATGAGGAGTTTAGCCATTGGGCTACAATGCCAGGCCCCTGTTTTTACTCTTTAAAGGAGAACCAACCATAAGATTTGTGGAAGAACAAGTTGACCTTTACTGTTCCTCCCCAACTTAGAGCCTAGGAAATGAGGTGGAAAGTTGGACAAAAGTGAAAGCAAAGAGGGGCAAAGACCGAATGTTTATTACTCCTTTAAATGCAACCATTCCTGTTTCAGGAACAGCAACCAGATCATTCATTTTCACAAGTGGATATTTATAGTATACATTGCTGACAAGCATCAAAGGTGCTTTTACGGAATTAAGACTATTAAGGCACTCTTGATGTGACTGATACAACAAGGCTATCACCTATTAGTAAGCTTCAGTTTTCGCTAATGAGATACAAATGTCATGTTTTAACTAGAAAATTCTGTTTTTCTGTACCTAATATGTGAATTATTTTCATTTTCCTTATTTAAGGCTATCATAACTCATTAGCAAATTTTATTTTTACCTGACTGGTTGAACATACATCATGTTAACAATAACTTCTTTTTTTAAGATTATTTGTTTAGCGGCTGGCATGATGGCTCAGTGGCTAAATCCTCATTTTGCAAACGCCAAAATCTGACATGGGTGCTCATTTGGGTCCCAGATTCCCCACTTCCCATCCAACATCCTGTTTGTGACCTGGAAAAGCAGTAGAGGATGGCCCAAAGCCTTAGGACCCTGCACACACATAGGAGACCCAGGAGAAACTCCTGATTCTTTTGGACTGGCTCAGCCCAGCTATTGTGGTCACTTGGAGAGTGAACCAGTAGACAGAAGATCTTTATCTCTCCTATCTCTCTGCAATCCATCCTTTCCAATAAAAATAATTAAATCTGAAAACAAAAAAAGATCAATTTTGGGGATGGCAGATTTACAGAGAGAAGGAAAGATGGAAAGAAAGATCTTTTATCTGCTGGTTCACTACCCAAGTAGCCATAACAGCCAAAGATGAGCCAATCCAAAGCTAGGAACCAGGAGCTTCTTCAGGCCTCCCATACAAGTACAGGGTTCCAAGGCTTTCAGCCATCTTCCATTGCTGTCAGGCCACAAGCAGGGAGCTGAATGGGAAGTGGAACAGTTGATACACGAACAGGAGCTTGAATGGGATGCCAGCTAATTGAGCCATCATGCTGGCCCCTAGTAGTAAGGAAGCAAGATACCTTCACTTTGTATTTTTTCTTGTTTCTTTGTTGCTGCTAATGTAATTGTAATTGATTAAGATGTGATTGTCTCCAACACTGTGACCATCTGTGTTATTAACAAAAAATGGAAAACAAAATCTGCTTCTTTCTTCATACTTCTATCACTTCTGCTCCAGAATCCAATGATCATCTTATTTCAACTTGCCCAAGAGGTCTGAACTGTTTCCTGCTTTTCCACATCCCTACTGTGAGAGCTTTCCAAGTTCACCTTTTCTCAGTAGATGCAAGACAAATCACTAAAATCCTGACAATACACATTATAATCAAAAGTGCAGATGTCTGCAGCTACCAACTAGCAAAGGTTATCTAACAGAGAGAAATGGCCCTCTGCAGGTGTATAGAATTGGATTGTACTACATCACCCCCAGGAACAGCCAGAGACCCAAGGAAGAACGACATGTCAATTTACAGATGAGAGACCATCTTTCAAAATTGAAGTAATGAAAACATATTTTACAACTCTTTGGTAAAAGGCAAAAGAAAAGGATGCAGATTTCTGAACAGCTAAGTTGCAAAATGAAACCTCTATCTACTCAGAAGTAAGAGAAAATGCCTGTAAGGTAGTCAGAGAAACTATGCAATGGAAATGTAAAGAAACCAGCAGCTATTATTCATCTGACTTTTGGATTTCTCTGGGATATAATGAGTGAGCCAAGCAAAATGGTTATGCCAGGTTGTACCTGAGGAAGAATAAAAATAGCTTTACATAAGAGAAGCCCTGGGCCAGTAACATTGCATTCCCACATAAAGCCCTCTAAGCGGCCCATGCTGTCACTTAGTAGTTTTCTCCAGATGCTCAAGAAATATGTATTGACTCAAGGACTGCTCCTCGGCAGGTTAACTTTTCAACTGCTTCAGATTGCATTTAGTTTTAAAGTATGTTTAGATTCTATGTTTCCTTTAATCACCATTATTTTTACCAAGTGTCTAGGATATACTAGAAGATTAGGGAAGCAAGAAAGCCCATAACAAAGAAGACACATAACAAAGTTCTTTCTCCAAAGTTGGAGGAACTGCTAACCTTCTCTGGAACACCCCAAAACAGAAATATCAAAAACCAGTCCACGGGTCTAAGTCAGCCGACCTAAGATGCATGGAATCAAAGAGAAGAGACTGGTCCACAAGACACCTGTCCAATCCTGAATTTCAGAAGATACTATGGAAGAACTCAAGAAAACAATTAGCATCACCACAAGCTCACTGGTAGAAAGAGGACGATACATCCATATTTTCATTTCATTTAGTTATTTTAAAAACACCATGAATTTATAGGGGTGGTTATCATGATAACAAACTAGCAGGTAAAGGAGTAATGCAAGGAATTAGGACTCTTGCTGCCTGCAAGGAATATTCAACTCTAAAACTGAGCAATATCTTCATAATATTATTAAATTCTCTTCAACAAGAAAAACTATTAATTCCACATTAGTTCTAAGAACTGTTCTAGGTTACCTGAGTTGGTAAAATCCACACGAAATTTAAATACTAAACAGGTAACTAAATAATTACATGTTTTGTGCTGTGGATTACAACAGACACTCATAAAAGATTCTATAGTGACAACAGAATATGTTCATTTTGGAGGATACTAAAGTTAAGAATATTTTGAACTAGTTCTTAAGTCAAGGATAAGTGTTCTCAGTGGAGCATTGGCAAAGAACCACTTGAAATCAGAGAACTGAGTCTTAGAAATATGCAAGCAAGTCAATTAGGGACACAGAGTCGAAGCAGGATTGTGAAGAGATTTAGCTGCTAGGTTAATAAATTGGGACTCAGTCCTATAGGTGAATAGTAGCTATGAAAGGATCCTCTAAAAATAGTAAGTAAATGCTATTACTAATAACCTGTTAAGAATAGAGTACCAGGGAGTAGAAACCATTCTACCAACCAACTGACTAGAAATGAGAACAGCAAGAATCCTTTTTGCTTATTCTAACCTGCCTCTACCAAAGCTGACATCACATTCATTCTCGCTTCTACACTATCCAGGAGATATCAAGTATAATTGAACCTCCATGGCAAGTTCTACGTTGGCAGTGAAAGGAGTCATTCATTTTGGCTACAGGATCTTCATTACAATTGCATGAAGCTTCCACTGTGGACTATATTATGAGAGTATACACACTGCTGGCACAAGCACCACCACATGGCAGAGCCAGCTGCACATGTCACATCCAGCTTTTAGGCACAAAGGAAATGAGAGCTTTGAAAAAAAAAACCATTGGCCATTATCATTGTGATTCATCTTCCCATCAGCACCAGGATATCTCAGATTACACTGTCATGCTCTCTGGGGAAAGAGAACTAGGACAAGGTAGAAGGGAAGGGGTTGTCACTGTGGAGTCAGGGGCTCTCCTCTGAGGCTCTAGCTGCAGACAGCCACACTCCATGCTGACAGCTGAGCCAAGGTCTTCCAAACAATTGCTGAAAAAGCCTTTATAAAACAGAATATGAACCCTGGAGCCTACTGCTCTTGGCAGGGGTCGAAGAAGGTAACAGTAATTTTCTCTGTCTGTGGTAACAGAGCAAGGAGAGAAAGTGTCACAAATGTAAGGGAGAGGAAATGAGAGATCTTTATGCTGAGCCACTAAACTCACTAGAGGCTGAAAACTACAAAAAGGAAGATTGCACAAAACAATCCTTGCATTTCATGTGGTACCTTCAAGAAGCGTTGGTGCAAGGATATTTAAGTTATAAACTGTCTTGTCTGTAAACAAGGAACAATGCTTGTACCTAAAAACTTGGGACTAAGCCATTGGGTGTTAGATGACTTGGTGTTGGTTCCACATAAAAGCAACTTATTGTGGAGCTTGACTCAACGAAATTGTTTGAGTGTGCAAAACTCTCTAAAGCTCTTATCCTTGCATCAGATGCTGGATCTTTAATGTCTGCTGGGTGGACAGTCAGAAATGGACAGTGGATGTGAGAGAGATACCTTGTCAGCCCTTTCCTGTCTCCTGCAGGGAGAGACAGTCTCCTCTTCCCAGGGATATGCACATACACAACCCCGGGCATGCAGTCAGAGAAGCTGAAAGAGGACCTGGGAAGGAGGAGTACCTGCAGCCCAGCTGCTCTTCACCTCAACAAGGTGGGTGGGTAACAAAGCACACGACCTCAAAATCTGGGTAAGACAAAACAACAGATACTTATTCTTCTGTGATGTTATGGCTAGTAATCTACAAAGTGTCCATCGAGCCACACATCTTAAGGCCCTTTAGAGCCTAGGGAAGAATCCTTCCTTGACTCCAAAATTCTGGTGTTTGCTAACAACCCTTGTCGTTTCTTTGCTTTTGGTAGCCTAAGTCTAAGGTCTGCCCTGTCTTCATGGAGATTTCTTCACTACAGCTCTCCTTGTACGGTACTCTTATAAAGACACCACCATACAAGACCTTGGGTCCATCCTAATTCAGTATGACCTCATCTTATCTGACTACTTACGTCTTCAAAGATGCTGTTTTTAAATTAAATCATATTCTGAGGTTCTACATAGTCACAAACTTTGTGGTGAAAACTTCAATTAACTACAAATACTGTAATGGAAAATCTAGAACAGAAAATAAAAGGAAATCAGAAAACAGAATTCACACAAGGAACATGGACTCCTATAAAAGGGGTAACTTTGATGTGATCAGAAATATAGTTAAGCCACCAGGGGAGCCTAAATATGTTAACATTAGATATAGGAATATGTAGAAGATTGGAAGGTATGCATTTGCTGCTTTCTCATTTTATTGTGTTTATTACATTATGAGATATAATGTATTGTTAATTAAAAGAGGCAAATCTTACCTAGCAAAAAGCAAGATGTAATATTAAATAAGAATGTTTAAGGATGAGACGGCCTGAAAAAGATTGTGAACATTTGACATAGCAAACGTAATTATTACATTATATCATTAATAAAGGAGAAATTCTCCAGAATTTGACAACCCTGAGTTCGGAGCCTAGCCTCACTGCGTAACTTGGGCACATGATTTAATCTGAGATAAGATTTACCTCTTTAAAGTAATAATACACTGTATCCCATCAGCAGACCCAAACACTGACCAAAGATGGGTTGATCACCTGCAAGCCTATAACTGAACTTTCATGCTTGATTCCAGGAAAATATCTTGGTTCTCCAAAGGGGCTGGCAAACCAGCATAGGTAAGCGACAAAAGTTCAGCCAATATGCCAATGCCACGGAAGTTATCTTGGATGAGCAGGCTTTGGATCCTGCATCAGCTGCTCAGAAGACATCATGCAATTGAGACTAGGGACTGCCACATACATCACAGCCCACACTTGAAGGGTAAAGGGAATGTGTTCAAAAGAAGCAGAAGCAGACAAAGCCCACAAGAAGCTCCTTATTGTCCAGGCTGAAGCCTGCAGGTCTAAGAGTAAGGAAGCCTCCAAGCCAAGAAGCAGATCATCAGGACACTGTCCAAGGCGGTAAGGACCAAGAACAAAGTTCTCCTTTCCTTGTGCACTGTAACCTCAGTGAATCAATCACTGAAGGAAAACAAGTTTTTATCTGCTATTACAAACAACAGTAACAATAATACGTCTTTTCTGAAGACTCCCCTTTTTGAAACAGCTAGAGCCTCCTGTAACCCCCATGTTTTAATCACAATTCCATTGTACTCACTTCATTGTGCTGTGCTATCTATTTGTACATCTGTTTCCTGTCATATATGCGTTTGCCCTATCTTATCATTGCAGCATCCTCAGTACACAGCCCAATGTTTAGAACATAATAGCAGCTCAAACTTCAATTGATGAAATTTGCTCAAGGAAGACGACTCATTTTCTAAAAATTCCTGAGGCTCTTGTGTCTGTATCTTTCTCCAGGACACTATTGGCAGATGTTACAGACTGACCTTCCCTCTCATGTCAAAGGAAATAGTTCTATTTCAATGCCGATTCTTATTTCCTTACTCTTTCCTAAGGAAGAATACTACAGCTAGTCTTAAACTTTTCAGAAGATTTAGCAAGTAATTTTTGTATGCCAGTTTCTTTTCCTGCTTAAATAATCTCAACTTCATAATTTGATTTTGTGTTATCTTTCAAAATCCTGTTAGCTATAGAAATGAATACACTTAATGTTTTTGATTTTTGTTTCTAGGTCACTTCATGATCTAGCCAAGCCTTCCATTCATTTGTTCCCATACATTTGTCCATTTCCTGCTGCTTTCCTGATGTCTCTTGAAAGCCTCTAGAAAGATTCACTGGACACTCTCCATAACAACCCAGGGAAACTGATCACCAGAAATACAGCAGGGGGCAGGGAAGGGACGAGGGAAATCACTATTTGGGACCATTATCCATTTTAGGCCAATTCCAATGAGCTTTTCATCAACTAAAATGAATTTACCGTGTGTGTGTGTGTGTGTGTGTGTGTGTGTGTGTGTGTACACATATAAAAATTCCTGTGTTATCCAGAGTAGGGGCTACAAAGTCAGAAAATGCCCAATTCTTTTAACTTGGCTAGCTCTCATTTCCTGAAACGCTTTCTTCCATTCCCAGTGATGTCCTAGATTCGGGCTAATAGGCTAAGTGTGGTCCACATCCCAGCAACAACAGTATCACCCCAGAGCCTGCTACGAATGAAGAATTGCCACTCCTCCCCAGACCTACTGTCTTGGAATCGATGTTGTCTGACAGGTTTCCCAATTAATCACATGTACTTTAATTGGTGAGATGATATCCCTGGATAACTGGATAGCTGCGACAGGTAAAAAAAAATACACACACACACACAAGCATTTCCACCAAAATTCCTAGGCTATATTTCTGCACTAGTGACTTTTGGATAAGCACTACCTCAAATCCTCAATTTCCTCAAATGTGTATGAAAACTACAAAATGATCCAAGAGTCACTAACACTTGAGCCTTCAGCCTCACCCTATAATTACGAAATCAGAATTCCTCAGAGGTTTACATTTCGGGTGATTCTTGGGCAAATTTTCATTTAAGAGTCTCTAGAGTCAATAAGTACAGGAAACAATCTTTTCTCTCTTGGCATCAGTGCTGGTGATGTGCACATTAGTATTGATAACAGAGATGAAGAGTAGTGATTTCAATAACACTTCTTGGGAAAACTGGTGATCAATCTTACCCATTCTACCAAGACAAACAGCAATACTGCCATCCATGTCTCTTTGTTGCTCTTTTGATTGCCCTCAGAACATCAAAAAGGCCTCCAAGGAGATGTGGCTTCCTACTTTCTACTTCACAATATGTTTCTGGCTATTAAATAAAATGCTGAAACCTAAATTCTCTCTTATTGTCACTGTACAAACTTTTTAGACCAAAGAAATCCCTCCTGTAGTTGTATGAAATGAAGCCAGCGAGCAGCGTGATGAACAGCCAGCCTCGTCTCCACATCAGGCACTGTTCTGGTTATTCAATAATGATGGATACACAAAATTTCTAAGAGATCAAGCTTTCCTTGTTGCATTTTACTGAGGAAAAGCAAGGGTGTTGGACACACTGCCCATGTTTTAACGCATAGGTTTTATTCTGTGGTTCAATTTTATACAATAGAATCTCAAAAAAAAAAAAAAAGCATGTAAGAAGTAATGCAATAAGAGGACTTGAGCAGCCCAGCACAATAGCGTAGTGGTTAAAGTCCTCTCTTTGCATGCGCTGGGATCCCATGTGGGCACTGGTTCTACTCCCATTGGCCCTGCTTCCCATCCAGCTCCCTGCTTGTGGTCTGGGAAAGCAGTCGAGCATGGCCCATGGGAGACCTGGAAGAGGACCCTGGCTCCTGGCATCGGATTGGCTCAGTTACAGTTGTTGCAGCCACTTGGGGAGTGAACCATTGGATGGAAGATCTTCCTGTCTCTCCTCCTCTCCGTAAATCCACCTTTCCAATAAAAATAAATAAATCTAAAAAAAAAAAAGAGAGGACTTGAGGACTTGGCTTACAATTCATTTACCATCCAATCCTATTCATGATTTCTGTGCTTTAGTTTAATGCAATTTAATTCATGAAATATTGCTTAGTTCTTGCTCTGTTCTTTGGGCTTCTGATATGCAGAATGAAGGAGGTTTGTGCAAACCCTAAATGACAATAATACCTATGAAGTTCATCTCACATGCTTCCTTAGAATAAGACTGTGACAAATAAGTGTGTCAATACCAAGTGATACAGAATGAGCAATGTGTTATCAGGAAAGAGTTCTGGGAGCTTCCAAAGAAAGGAGTCCTTTCTGAAGAAAGAAATAGTTTCAGACCATCAGAGGAAGGTCCTCGTGCCGAGGTGGCAAGTAGAGGGCAAAAATCAAGCAAGGTTGTATTTAATTCAACAAGAGTAACCCCATTTGTGTGGCTGCAGCACCAGGGATACGTAACAAAAGCCCAGGAAAGGAGGATGATATATACTCACAAATTGAGAACAAGACAATATTAAGGTTACACTGTAAAAATCATCTGACAGCAGCATGTGGGGGTCTTGGAAGAGAGGAAAACAAATTAGGAGCAGAATGAAAAGGGTCAAATGGGAAAGAAGAGCCAGCACAGAAATCTGCCTGGTGTAAGAGAGACTGCGCTTGAGCAGGAAGGAGGGCAGAACAGGGTTTATTAACAAGAGGCAGCAGAGGGAAGAGGTCACCTGTGGCCCTTGATCTGAATCACTCTCGGTTCCCCAGCTTAGTTCAGTTTCCTAACCTCCTTGAGACTGTAACCTTATTTGTAACTTAGGAAAAGCAGTCCCACAGAGCTGCTATGCAGAGTGCCTGAGCAAACTGGAAAACGCCTCCTGCAGAGTGCTCCTGGAGCCTTGGCTTCGTCCTTACCCTAAGTCCTTCTTGCCCAATGTGTTGTGCATAGACCAACAGTGGCATCACCTGGAAATGTATCAAAACAACAGGTGCGGCTCCAGCACCACTAGATAATAATCTGCATTCTGTTGTGATTCCCAAAGATTTCTGCGTATATGCACATTTCAGAAGCCTCACTGTTATGTAACCCTCCTACAGTCATCCTAACTGCATCCTTATAGCTTCTCTCTGGATTTTTGGCCTTAACCTTATCTTTTCTCCTCTCTGGTTCTTAAGTCCTGAGAAGAAAGCAATGGATGGATGGATAGATAGATAGATAGACAGACAGACATATATGTATATATATATATATATATAGAATATATACATATTGTAAAAAAGAAAATATAATATTTTCTTTTATAAAAAAAATAATCACTGGAAAGCATTTTAAGAGACAATTCTAAAAGGATTTCAAAAACAGAAAAAAGAGATTCCCAAGGACACATTTGGCAGTTCTTCTGCTATGTTTGTGTGAGGTGGGGGCATGGGAGGGTGAGAGGACTTTATTATTTTATTGTTGTATTTGTAGTCAAGCTTTCACAATTATGTGGGGAAAGGAAAAGCCAGGAACCTGGCTGCACTAGTCCATTTTACAAGGCAAAAAAAATCAGGACCAGTAGCTGAGAGAAGAACCTTTGATTGTGCAGACTAAGGATCAAACTCCATGCCTCTGCATCCACTATTCAAGTGGAAGATTTTAGGCCCTTGATATCCTGAAGCAAAAACATAGCAAAGGATTGGAGAATGGAGAATTTTTTGCAAGTAAAGGCTAGTTTGGGCTCATCCAAAACACGTTTTCTCTATATAACATCAGTGAACCCTGGAAGCTGCTAAGCTGATGAGCCAGCAGCTCAAGGCAGAAGAAAAAAACAGAAATTCCACTCCCAAGCACAGACAAAGCAGCAAGGTGAACCTTAAGGCCAATGGTTCTGAAGAGGCATTTAGGATGAGAAAATAAGAGCCACAAAACAAACAGCCTTGGATCAACCCCTCAAAAGTTCATCCAACATGGACCCCGGTCTATCCGCAACAGTGCTCAAGATATCTTTCAAACTCTGCCTTGGAATATCCTAGTGAATCCCCTAAATCTGATAAGCGTCAGCAAGTGACAGAACATCCCTGATTTTATTTCAGTATAAATAAGTAAGAGATAGGTGAACTAAAAAGATATGCAGCTTGGAATAATATATCACATTTAACATAATTCAAGGTCATTCATGGCATAGCACCAGTATGACAGCATGAAGAATTAACATGCTGATTTGATCACTTTCTGGTGAGTTTCTGAGTAATGGAAAAGCTACGTTCCAGGTGCCCATAATATAGTGAACGATGTTAATAACTAATTTTCATCTATTGAGTAATTACTCCCTACCAAAATATTACCACAAGGATGGTAGATAAAAAGCCCATTTTGTAGATGATGAAACTGAAACACGTAGAGTTAAGGCTTCTTATCCAAGGATACACAATCCATACAACAGGAATCCAGCCATCATACATTTATCTTTCTGACTCTATCACCCTATCTGCCAGTTAAATCTGCCCCTGCTTTATCACTACCTGCCTTCTTCATCTGCCAAATTAAGACCTTAGAAAAACGGTTTCCCTGCCCTTTCCTACCATGAAATCACCAACTTTCTGTGATTCCAGGTTTCTCCAATTTAGCTCATGTTACTTTAACATGATAATTAATTTTTGCAAGCTCTTTACATTTGCAATCAACTCACTATGTAACAAATTATCATTGAAACCATGGGTGGGTCTCATTTAGTTAAAATTCTCAAGAGTAAAAACTGCAATGTTATAGAGAAAAATTACTGTTTCTCTGGTTCCACCTTGAGTTTCCAGTATGATGGCTTGCCCTACAAATGTCAGACCTGCCAGCAGCAATTCCTTTAAATATAAATATTTACATATACCACTGGCTCTGTCTCTCTAGAGAAATCTGATACAATGGTAAATCATTTATTGATTGTGGATATGACATTTTTAAATCATTTAATCTATACCAGAGTTCTAAATACAACCGGAAATAAGTTTATTAAAGTATGACATCAGCCAAATAATTCTTAATTAGAAGCCCTAAATAAATTCTTCTCATAGAAACACCAACTCAACAATTAATGATGAATGCCCTGAATAAGTTCAGAGGTTCGTGTACGTCAAGTAAGATCAAAATTAGGCATAATGAAGCAAGTAGGAAAATGTGTGGCACCATCTCCCTCTTGCACAACACCATATAATTAGGAAGAAATTATTGTCTCCTTAACACTTTCTGATAAGGGAAAGAGAAGACTGAACCATACATCCAATTCTCTGACTTTCAGAAGAAACCTATAAGAAGGACTGGGTTCTGTATTACCCACTTAAACTACAAACAGAAAACTATATAACCTAGCTGCCTGAAAAGCAAAAAGAATAAAAGAACTCTGTGATGAGATCCTAATCAGAAGACTCACGGCATGCCATATATAAGCCAACATAACTTAGCAATCAATATTTCAGAAAGACATTCTATCTAATATGGGACAAGGCTAAACCAATATGACCAGTGCTCTAGCTTTTCAGGAGATTGCCCAATGAGCCGGTTTCTGTGTAGCTTCACTTGTGATGCTGATGGGACCGAGAATACTCCCAATATCTGAGGGCCACTGAGGACAAGGAAGAATTTGGAAAGAGTACTTCTACTTCAAAGGATCAAAGGTTCAAAAAACAAAGTACAAGCACAGCAGGACCAATAAGGGGCTAATAAAATGACTCAACAGGAGAATCCTCTATCTGCAGGCTTCAGGATCCCATGTGGACACCAGTCTTGTCCTAGCTGCTCTACTTTCCAACCAGCTCTCTGCTTTCGGCCTGGGAAAGCAGCAGAGGATGCAACAAGGACTTGGGACTCTGTCCTCACATGGTAGACCCAGAACCATCTGGCTCCCAGCTCCTGGCTTGAATCGGCTCTTGTCTGACTGTGGCAGCCATTTGGGGAGTTAACCAGCAGATGGGAGATCTTTCTCTGTCTCTCTCTCGCTCTCTGTAAATCTGCCTTTACAATAAAAATAAATAAAACTTTAAAAAAAGAAGAAGAAACAAGATCTATGATTTGGAATGGAGTCGGGGAGAAGTTAGCTAACTCTTCCACTTTGGAATTTGCATGCACAATCCCAGAAAAGACACAACTACAGAAAATGCTTGAGAAGAGTCCAGAATTTCTATCCAAGCTGACTATTGGAAATATTTTAAGCAGACTTGATCAAGCAGAAAAAAACAATCATCAAACTCAAAGACAAATCATTGGAAGGCATTTGGTAAATGAAGCAAGAAGAGAAAGAATAATAAAGAGTGAAGAAAGATTAAGAAACTTAAGGAATGTAACCAAGCTATCCAAACTATACATTATTATTTTTTTATTTTTTTAAAGATTTTATTTATTCTATTACAAAGTCAGATATACACAGAGGAGGAGACACAGAGAGGAAGATCCTCCATCTGATGATTCACTCCCCAAGTGAGCCTCAACGGGCCGGTGTGCGCCAATCTGAAGCCAGGAACCTGGAACCTCTTCCAGGTCTCCCACGCGGGTGCAGGGTCCCAAGGCTTTGGGTCATCCTCAACTGCTTTCCCAGGCCACAAGCAGGGAGCTGGATGGGAAGTGGAGCTGCCGGGATTAAAACCGGTGCCCATATGGGATCCCAGGGCGTTCAAGGCGAGCACCTTAGCCGCTAGGCCACGCCGCCAGGCCCCAAACTATACATTATGAGAATTCCAGAAGAAGGAGAAATGTGGGGAAAGGGAAAGAAATCTTATATAAGGAATTGGGAATGGCTTATTTTACTACAAATATCATGTGTTCTCTCTGGTATAAGGCAACCTTTATGCAAAATATAAGATCAACAGATATATAGGTAAATATGTATATTCATATATTCATCTAGAAGAACTGTATAATAGAGACTAGCACACCAAGAAGTTGATGACACATTATAGTATGCATCTTTACTTCTGAACAAGATGGACTCTCAATGAAGCTGTTATATCTTGACAATAAAATGCTGGACTTTTTATCATCGTCTATACCTACAATGTCATGGTACACTTAAATAGCAGGATGGACATGGGACTGCTGTTGAAGGACTTCTGTAATCATATAGGGGGAAATGCTGGTGGGAGACAGAATAGAGAGAGTGGGAGAAGAAAGTCTTGACCTATGGCAGATCTGTCTCATGAGAAATGACAAAGAGACAATTTAAGTTGAAAAAAAGACCTGTCAAGTAACAACAAAAAAGCATACATGAAATTACAAGGCAGGCTGGTAAAGCTGCGTATATTTACCGCTACAGGATGCTGTTTTACTACAATAGTGATACATAAATCATTATCATGCTGGTTTATATGTGAAAGGACAAAAGTATAAAACATATTCATAAATACACACATTAATGAAAACATAATACTAAAAAGTAATTTAGAACACAAATAACAAAGCTGGGGGAAGGACGCAACATGAAGATTTTTTTACATATGATTTAATTTAATCTAGAATTAACTTAGTCATTTGTTATAATTTCAAGTTATTTTACATAAGACTCATATGTAGCTTCCACAAGGAAAAAATAAAATACATGAAACAAATGAGAAATCAAAGCATGTAAACATAAACAATAAAACACAAGAGATGATTTCAAGAGACAAAAAGACAAAATAATTGCCATGGAAAACATAATCAAATATCATTAGTGATTCCTTTTTTCTCAATTGCTTCAACTGTAAGTGGATTAAATTATCCAGTAAAAAGACTAGTTACAACATTTTTTTTAAAGTAAAATCCTGGACCTCAGATGTGCTCCCATACAGGGGCCAACGCAGGAAACTGCGGTGTAGGTCTGCAGATGGGCCCACTCCCTTCCTCTGTCTCCCTCTTTCAGAAATAAAGACTTAAAAGATTAATTTTCAAAACAAAAGTAACCTGAGGGGCCCAGCACAGTAGCCTAGCAGCTAAAGTCTTTCCCTTGAACATGCCAGGATTCCATATGAGCGCGGGTTCTAATCCTGGCAGTCCAGCTTCCTATCCAGCTCCCTGCTTGTGGCCTGGGAAAGCAGTTGAGGACGGCCCAAAGCCTTGGGACCCTGTACCAACATGGGAGACCCAGAAGAGGCTCCAGGCTCCTGGCTTCAGATTGGTGCAGCTCCGGCTGTTGTGGCCACTTAGGAAGTTAATCACTGGAGGAAAGATTTTCTTCTGTCTCTCCTCCTCTCTGTATGTCTAACTTTCCAATAAAATAAATATTTTTTTAAAAGTAACCTGAGACTGAAAGTATAGAAAAATATATTTTATGAAAATATTTGAGCAACAACAAACTCCTAGGTTTAGTCATACTTAATTCATACAAAATACACTTTATTAGAAAGCAAAGTGGGAGGTGGTACATTGGTTCAACTGGCTAATCCTCCCCTTGCAAGTGCTAAGATCCCATATAGGTGCCAGTTCATGGCCTAGCCGCTTCATTGCCCACAGAGCTCCCTGTTTGTGACTCGAAAAAGCAGTGGCAGATGGCCCAATGCCTTGGAATCCTGCATCTGCATGGAAGACCTGGAGGAAGTCCATGGCTCCTGTCTTCAGATGGGCTCAGTTCCAGCCATTACAGCCATTTGGGAAATGAACCAGCAGGTGGAGGATCCTTTGTCTGTCTGTCTCTCTATAACTCTGCCTTTCCAATAAAAATAAATAAATCACTTTTTTTTTAAATTCAACAATTCAGCTTTTTGTTTTGTTTTGTCTTTTTAGATTTTCATTTTACTTTTATTACAAAGTCAGATATACAGAGAGGAGGAGAGACAGAGAGGAAGTAGAGCTGCCGGGATTAGAACCGGCGACCATATGGGATCCTGGCAAGGACCTTAGCCACTAGGCCACGCCGCCAGGCCCAATAAATCACTTTTTAAAAAAAGATAGAAGACAAACATTTTGTAATCATGAAAGTCAATTTGCAAGAAATATAAAAATTATAAGTCAAGGTTACGGTACACTCATATCAGAGCATCTAAATATATGAAGCAAAAATTGACACAACATAATATTATATTCCAATACCCTACATTTAAATAATAGATGCATGGAAGATCAATGAGGAAACATAGCACTTGAAACCTTTGTAGAACAAATGGACATAGTAAATATTTATAGGACACTCTAAATAACAGCAGTGCACATAGAATATACTTCAAGATAGATCACATATTAGGTCACAAAATAAATCTTAACAAATTTAAGCACACTGAAATCACACCAAGTATATTTTAACTCAAATGGAATAAAACTGGACATCAACTGCAGAAGTGATACTGGAAAATTAATCAACTTCACGTTAAAGTGCAAGAGATACACAGCTGGGGCAGGTGTTGTGGAGGAGTAAAACCACCTCCCGAGACATGGGCTTCACTCTTCGGCACCAGTTAGTATCCTGGAAATTCATTTCAATCCAGCTTCCTATTAAGTGTCTGAAAAAAGCAATTGAAGATGGTCCAGGCATATGGACATCTGTTATCCATGTGGGAGACATGGAAGCAGTTCTTGGTGCATCCTGGCCCAGTCCTGGGTGTTGCAGCCATCTTCGGAGTGAAAAACTGGGTAGATCTCTCATTCACTCTCAGCCTCTCTCTGTAACTCTTTCAAATAAGAAAGGAATAACATCTTGTGTTAAAAAAAGAATGACAACACTCTCAAACAACCGATATGCTAAAGAAAGTAATGAAGTAAAATTGGAAAATATGTCAAAATTAATGAAAAATGATGGTAGTATACTTTAATTGGAGAATGAAACAGAGCAATTCTAAAAAGATGTCAAATGAGTAAACTTACTGTATACCTCAAAAACTAGATAAAGAACAAATTTTTCACAAAATTAACAAAAGGATAGAACAAAACTTAGAGAAAAAGTAAGTGGTGTAAAATATTTTTAAAAAACTGCTGAACACAAAGGCACTGAGTTATTTCTTTTTAAAACATCAACTAAATCACTGAATCTTTAGTTATGCTAAATTTAAATATAGAAGATGTAACTAAAATCAGAAAGAAGACATTACAACTGAAACAATAGAACTATAAAGATTAAACAATGCAAAAACACTACAGCATGCAAAAATTGCAAAACCTATAAAAACGGACAAATTCTTAGAGACAAATGCATACCAAAACTGAGTTATGAAGAAATAGAAAATGTTAACAGAGCTATAACAAGTAAGAAAGTGAACTGCTAATTAAAAACTTCCCAATAAAGAAAAACAGGACCAGATGGCTATAGTTGTAAATCTTATCAAACACTTAAAGGCAAATTAAATGCCAATTCTTTTCAAACTCTTCCAAAAAAAAAAAAAATTTAAGAGAAGGAACATTTCCAATCTTCTTTTATAAGGCTAGCACCACCTGATATCAGATTCAGAAAAAATACACGACAAAGAAAAGAGAAGTAGAAGCTAAAATTCTCAAGAAATTACTAGCAAACAGGATTTAACAGTACATTAAAAGCACTAAACACTGTAACCAACTGAGATTTGTCCCTGGGGTGCAAGGATGGTTCAATATATGCAAATCAATAAAGGCAATATACCACATTAAGAGAAAAACAGATAAAAATCACTATGTCTTCTCAATAGGTATACAAAAATATTTGATAAAATTTAACATTTCATGACAAACTGTCAACAAATATGAATAGAAGAAAATTACCTAAATATAAAATTCATGTTTGACACGCCCAAGACTAACATCATAATCAATTATACAAAATTAAAGTAAATTTTTGTCTAAGATTAGAGATGGCAAAGACGCCCACACTTGACACTTCTTTTCAACAGAGTATTGGAATTTGGGGCTAAGTGAGCAAGAGAAGGAAATAAAGGGCATCCAACTAGAATGAAAAAAAAAACAAACAAGTTTGTTTCTATTCACAGGTGATATAAATTTTCTAAATAGAAAACTGTGATGATTACACACACACACAGTAACTAGAATTAATAAATTCATGTAAAGTTACAAGAAAGAAAAATCAATAGATAGGACCCGGCACAATGGCCTAGTGCCTAAATCCTTGTCTTGCATGCGCCAGAATCCCATGTCCACACTGACTCGTGCCCTGGCTGCTCTACTTTCCATCTAGCTCCCTGGGCCTGGGAAAGCAGTAGTGGATGACCCAAAGCCTTGGGAGCCTGCACTTGCAGGGCGGAACAGGAAGAAGCTCCTGGCAACTGGCTTCAGATCAGCTTAGCTCCAGCTGCTGCAGCCACTTGGGGAATGAACCAGCAGATGGACAATCTTTCTCTCTGTCCTTCTCTCTGTAAATCTGTCTTTCCAATAAAACAAACAAATAAATCAATCTTTAAAAAGAAACCAAAAAAAAATCAATAGATGAAAATCAGTTGTGCTTTTACAAATTAATAGTAACCAACCTGAAAGAAAATTTAGAATGTAACTCTTTATTAGATAGTATAAATAGAATACAAGGCGAGAAAAGGACAAAACTTAGAGAAAATATCAGCACATGGAAACTACAAAACACTGCTGAAAGATACTACAAAAACAAATACATGGGAAAACATTGTTCATGTACTAAAAGACAGTACTGTTAAAATGCTCACACTGCCCAAAATTATCTCCAGATTCAATAATACCTCTATTACAATCCCAACAATATTCCACAGAAATGGAGAGCATCCGAAAATTTGTATGAAAACAAAATGAGCCATGAAAATAAAAACAATATTAAAAAAACACAAAATACCTCACACTGCCTGATTCCAGATCAGAATATGATTTACAATAATTAAAACGGTATGGTACTAGCATAAAGATAAACATGTTGGTCAATGAGACAACATACAGTCCTGAAATCTATCTTTGCATATCGTCAGCAGATCTTTGATAAAGGCATCAAGGATACTTCTAGACGATGAGGATAATTCAATAAATGATCCTGTAACTGGACATGCACATACAAAAGAATGAAACTGAACCCTCATCTAACACAAAAAAACAAAATTAACTCAGAATGTACTAAAGACTTAAAAATAAGACATGAAATGTAGAACTCCTACAAGATAACACAGGAAGAAATCCTCATAACATTGCTCTTGACAATGATTTCTTCAACATCAAAAATATAATGAAATGGGCCAGGCATGTTAGCCTAACAGCCAAAGTCTTCATGTTGCATGCACCAGGATCCCATATGGACACCGGTTCTAATCCAGCTCCCTGCTTGTGGCCTGGGAAGGCAGTCTTCGATGTCCCAAAACCTTGGGACCCTGCACTTGCGTGGGAGACCCTGAGGCGGCTCCTGGCTACTGGCTTTGGTCGGCATAGCTCTGGCCGTTCCAGCTGCTTGGGGAATGAATCAGCAGACAGAAGATCTTCCTCTCTGTCTCTCCTCCTCACTGTATATCTGACTTTCCAATAAAAATAAAATAAATCTTTTAAAAATTACAATGAAAACAAAAAGACAAGTGATACTACATTAAGTTCTAAAAGCTTCCAAATGAAAGAGAACACACGGAAAAAGCAACCTATAGAAGAAAATGTTTGCAAACTATACATGAGACAGGACGTTAACATACAAAATATGTGAAGAACTTAGAAAACTCAGTACCAAGAAACAACTCAGTTAAAAAAGGGACAAAATACTTGATTAGAGATTTCTACAAAATGATATACAACTAGCCAACAGATACATGAAATGATAATCAGTATATTCAATCATCAGAGAAATGTACTTCACATTTCTTTTCAAAAATTACTTAAAAATAAGATTTTGGTCAGAATGTGTCTAGTGGGAACCCCTATAAATATACAGTGGCGCAGTATTATGAAAAACAGTATGAAGGTCACCCCAAATTAAAATCTAAATAAATATTTAATAAAATTAAGTAGCAGTGTTGGTGAGACGGCTCAATTGGCTAATCCTCCACCTGCAAGTACTGACATCCCATATTTGCACCAGTCTGCGCCTTGGCTGCTCCACTTCCTATCCAGCTAACTGTCTGTGGCCTGGGAAAGCCATGGAAGATGCGCCAAAAGCCCTGAGACCCTACATCCATGTGGAAGACCTGGAAGATGCTCTTGGCTTCAAATTGGCTCAGTTCCAGGCATTGTGGCCATTCGGGGAGTGAACCAGTTGGTGGAAGATCTGTCTGTTCTCTCTGTAGATCTGCCTTTCCAATAAAAAGTAAATACATCTCTCAAAAAATTGCATAGTAATATCGTTTGAGTCAACAATCCTAGTCTTAGATATCTATCCAAAAGAAATGAAATGAGCATCTCAAAGATATATACAGTTCCATGTTCGCTGTAGTATTGTTCACAGCAGCCAAGAGGAAGAATCAAACTAAATGCTCATCAGCAGGTGAATGGTCAAAAATATGTGATTGTAGAAAATTCACTAAAAAATGTATAACGCAGGCAAAGAAATATTATTTGAACTTGCAAAGGAAGAAAATCTCACCATATGTCTCAAGAATGAAGCTTGAGTTCCTCACGCTAAGTAAAACAGGCCAGTCAGAGGAGGACAGATACGGCGAGCCCCAAATCTCTGCATTGTCTATAGGGACGAGACTCACTGAAGCAGAAAATCCAAAGATGGCTGTCACAGGTTGAGGCAATGGGGAAGTATAAAATATAAACCATTGAAGATGGAAACATCTTAGAGAACAGATGAACAACATTGTGTTTGTAATTAACCAGAAGATCTTTAAATATAAGAGGACAAATCTTGTGCCATGTTTTGTTTGCCACAATAAGCAATTAGATATGCTAAAAGTAAAAAGCAAGTCAGAGAAATGAATGGCAAGCAGGATAGGTTTTGTTTTTAGATGAGCAAACTGATCAGCAATGGTTCAAAACCTCTTTGGTACACTTTTCCAAAATATATTTCTCAATTTTCCATGAAAACTGCCTCCATTAGCCTTAGGAAATTTATCTTTAGAGTTGTCTTAACTCTTACCATGAAATACAGCATTTTTCCCTTGTCTTACACCTAAATGTTTTATTTGGTATTTGCCCATGTTCCCAGAGGGGTTGTGTGTGCCTTTCTTTCTTTATACCATAAAAATGTTTGAATGGCTTTGAGACTTTATCACACTGTAAGCTACTAAAATTCTTTGATATTGTCCACCAGATTGATGGTCCTTAAACTTTATAATGAAAGTTCCAGTTCAGTCAATAAGGAAGTTACCTCGCCAGACTGTATTTTCTGACTTTACCTGTTTTTCTTGTTAGCCAGTCATTATCTTTCAAATTGACTGAAATAACTTTTCATTTACTGGCATGTCAGTATATGACTATTTATACTTACATAATATTTACATTTAAATTAACAGTGTATAAAATCTAAATTTCAGTACCCTAAACACACTAGCCACATTCCAAGTGTCCACAAGCCATATGCACTTAATGGTTAGTACACTGATACGTGCACATACAGACCATTTCAGTGGCAAGGAACCTTTTTTTGCCAAAGGCCATCTGAATATTAATAACATTATTCATGAGCCATACAAAATTTGCAGCTTAAAAATTGGCCTGTTACAGATTAACTGAAGTTTGAGTCCTGCCTGCTGTTGCCTTGACAGAACCAGAGCAAACGATTTTTTTTTTTTTTGTGGGCCTTATATGACCCAAGGGTTAGACCTTCCCCATTGCTGCTTCCAGGCGAAAGTTCTATTATGAGGCCAGTGTGATGGCTCAATTGAATAATCCTCTGTAAGCATCAGCATCCCATATGGGCGCCAGTTCAAGTCCCAGCTGCCCCACTTCCCATCCAGCTTCCTGCTATGGCCTGGGAAATTGTACATACAGTACTAGATCCTCCACATCCACTCCAACATTCTCAGCATTCAATGGCATATTACCAGAGTGCTTAGTCCCCAAATAAGGTTTACTTGTCTTCTCCAAAAAGTGAGAATAACACTTCTTGAACTTAGGAAAGAAGATTGACCCAAATGATTTTTGTTACTGTTATTTCTGTGACTCCCTTAGACATAACCCTTTGTCAGGAAACTAACTCTACTATAACAATGTTTCTAGGGAAAAAAATAACCTGAAATTTAAATTACATCATCTCAGCTCACAGCCTCTGTGCCAAGAATTTAACCTATTTAAGTGTGGGAATTGCATTCCTTCCCCACAAATTCTTTATTGAGTCCAATATAACAGGTGGTACTTAAATGCTATCAGTTTCTTCATACCTCCGCAGGTCTAGGAATCACTGTGGTATGTGGCACCAGCCCTTCCAAGGAAGGACACAGCACCGCCTAGAAGACATCTGAAAAGCAGAATATGCATTTAAAATGCAAACTGCATTGTCTTGTAAGTAATTAATAAGAGAACATACTTTGTACTTGAACTAAAATGGAACCTTTTATTACACTTAATGTCTACTAGATGATTAATGAATAAAATGTTCACTGTTTACTAAACGAAGAATTTGTCTTTTCTTCACCATCTGAAAAATCATGTTTAAAACACTTACTTTTCAGAGATGTGATCATTTCTTTGGCACTTACTGGACTGTTAAATTGAATTCCTGCTGTCCTTCCACATTTCCCAGCCTACTCAGGAAGTATGAAAATGGGAACTGATGAGCAAGGCCTGGACATGTTTCCACATCTACTGTGCTAATGTGTATTAATGCAAGTCAGCCCTGTGCACAGATCTAACACCCAGACCAAGATGAATGATGAACAGTGAGCTTTGCTGCTTGGATAACTTCTGCTCCATGACTAAAACAGAGTAAGTTTCCTGACTTGGGAAATGATTCACTTTTATTGTAAGCCTTATTGAGATGATTATTTTGTATCAAAAATCCTATGAAATGCCCAGATATAGCTAAATAAAGATAATTCTCATCATGGATACCTTCTGAGTACCCATCTTAGCCCAAGCTTTCCTGAAAAGAAAAATAAATAAATAAATTGAAGAAGACAAAGGTGATTCTGACCATCCTTCCACAAACTTTCCAGGGCTATAACTGTGTCAACTTCATTGTATCATTTTTGACTGCTTAGACTTAGGAAAAAGCAGAAGTTTGTAAGTATTTCAAGGAATTGATAAGACTCATGGACTTTCCAACTCTCACAATATAAAAGGAAAACTGTATCAATATATACATTTGCTGTTGTGAGAATTAGATGTTTTTCATAATATTTTTGAAAGGAGTCCATGACACAGAGAAATTATAACTTTCAATTTTGATGGATTTTGATGGATTTGGAACATAGTCAGGCACTGATGAAGTCACTGCCTCTTCCACTGGTAGAAAGACAGGGAGTGGGCACTGCAATGTGGCCAGAGCTCTGTTAAAAGTACCATCAGTTGGATCCTTAAGAGCAAGTCTGTATCTCAACAACAGCTTTTACCAGTTAGTTGTAATCAGTAAACATTGATGGTAAACTTTAAGTTCTGAGACACCGTAAAATTTAGAGAAATACTTATTTGCTTCTCATTCCTATTCCTGACAGTTACTAAAATCCTCATATTTTCTTAAGTAACAAATCTTTGTGTTGACTATATTTCGTCTTTCCCCCTGAGTTCAAGATACTCCCTGAGCTGTGGTGAAAGAATACCTCTGATTATCCTTATCAGTTCCCTTTCAACCATGAGGTTATTTTTGGAAAGCTCCAAGATAAATACAGGATGGGGGCTGGTAGCTGGAGAAATCAATAATGCCTTGCAGACCAGGTTTCTCACACACAACTCTCCCCACTAACCTCTCAAAACCAAAAGGATGAAATATAAGTTGATCATGATTGGCCAATCATTCTTAAATGTATTTTATTTGAAAGACATGGATAAATCTTTCATCTGGTGGCTCACTCTGCAGATACAAATGGATACAACAGCCTGAATCAGGCCAGATCAAAACCGGTGTCAGGAACTCCATCCAGTTCTTCCACATGAGTGAGAGGGGTTCAAGTAGTTGAGCAATCATCTGTTGCATCCCAGATGTGGCAGAAAGCTGATCAGAAGACTTGGCAGGACTTAAACTATCAATCCAATATGGGATATAGGCATGATAAGCATGGCTTTATGCGTTGTTACATTACCTGTCGAGCCAAGAAGTCTTTTTTTCTTTAAAGATTGAGTGCAGCTTCATCTGTGTCTCTCATTTGGGTTGCAGGAATCTAAACAACTGGGTCATTTTCTGCAGCTTTTCCCAGGCAGAGAGTGATCAGAAGTGGAGAAGCACATACACAGAATGTTGGCATAACAAAATATGGCTTACCCCACCCTACCACAATGCCAGACCCCAGAGCCAAGCAGCATCTGAACTACTGTACCAAACACCTATCCCATTGGCAAATAAATTAACCAACCGTATCTACATAAATGAAACCTTTATATGACTCCAAAGATGCATAACCACAGAAATCTGAACTGTTGAACACAGGGAGGTGCTTAACAGACAGTGTATCCAGAAATGGTATAGGGCCTCCATGCCCCTTTCTCCATGCCCTAGGCATCTCTGCCAACCATTTCTCAGTTGTATCCTTTATAATGAAATGGTACATGTAAGTAACTATTTCTTTGAGTTGTATGAGCCATTCTAGCAAATTGTTAGACCTAAGGAGGGAGTCTCAGGCACCTCTGATTCATAGTAAGTCAGTCAGGGGTTGACAAGCCAGCCTAGTGAATGGCAACTGAGGGCTGCACGTTGGGACTGATCCCTTAACCCGTGAGACGCTATGCAATCTCCAGGAAGACAGTGTTGATCTAGTTAAGTATTGTACATGATTGGTGTTGGGAGAGACTTAAAGAAATTCTTAGTGTGCCAGAAATGAAATATCAGGAATAGGAAAAATAGTGTTTCTTCAGTTGTTCTCAGAAGACAACAGTTTTCCCTTTAAGCCCCTAAGATCTAACTGGTACTACCCACATAAATCTGATTGTAATAACATTCACCACTATTCGTTGTTCACTTAGGGCTACACAACTGATATACATTATTTCATTTAATCTTAACTATCCTTCAAGACGACTATACTCCATCCATTGTGAGAAGAGAAAACTGAGGTTCCCTTTGGCTAACTGATTCAAGGTGATAAAAGGAACACACTGCAATATCAAAGTGAGAGCCCAGTTGACTCAGAATCAAAAGTAGGGCTTGTTAATATTGTACAGCTAGAAATTTTTTTTCTAGATTCTAAAACTATTATTTCTCCTACAACTGAACAGGTAGCATATCTCATGACTCTTCCAGCAGGGCCAAACATGGTTAATTTTAGAAGTCTAATGAAAAAGGATTAAGCTGCCTCCTGCTGGACTGTTAATACAAGAGGCTCATTAGCAACAATGAAAACCAACTTGTATGGTCCACAAAGGCAGCAGCTTCTGCTTTCTTTTGTGATTCTCAGCTGGGTGGCCCCTTTAAGAAACTTAGCCTACATAGTTACATTCATAGATCCTCTAAATCAAAACCTTTTTAAAACATACCTAGGAGTGATCCCTAACTGCTAAGGAGTGAGATACATCCTTTCAGGAAAGAACACTGAAAAGGTTTATCTGAATGTCAGTGAGTTTCACCTATTCAAGAAAAAGCCATCTGGAAAGTGATTTTACACAATTTGTGAATTTTATTCAATTCCAACAAACATTTATTGACACCTGCTCTATGCAGGAATTGTGCAAAATGCCACAGAAAAGACAAAGATGTATTAACTAAGATGGCTGTCCACCAGAGTTTCATGGCATTGGTGAAGACAGATTCACATCCAATAAGTACAGTCTGGCAGACAGTAGTAGGTTGATTTTCAGCCAAAGAGAAAGAGGACAGGTAAGGGAGACAGTGATTCTGATGGTTAAGCAGAGTAGACAAGTCTGAGAATACCTTGTGGAAATTGTGGGTTCTCTGGGCAAAGAAACACAAGTAAGACAGTGATGAGTGCTAGCACCCCAAAACCACAGACACGGAAAGGTACATACCTAGAAAACCAATATTGGCCAGAGAAGGACAGAGCACAGAGTGGCAGTAAAGAATCACAGGTATAAAGACAATAATTCTGGGAAGGAGGTTGGAAGACAGAGTGAAGATCAATCATCACAGGGCCTATACTGGGGACCCTTGGCACTCAGAATGGGGTCCCTTGGCACTAAAGAAGTGGGGTCTTGAAAACACTGACACAGTTCAGAGTCTACTCTATGCCAACAGTTTCAGAATCCATATTTTTGCAAGATCCTAAGATGATACACATTAAGGGTTGAGACATATTGCTACAGAAAACGGGGAACCATTGAAGTTTTCTAGGGGAGGACATTACTCTGTCCTGAGCTGTGCTTGGGAAATGTGACATGTAAAGCCAAACTGGGGAAGGGGATGTTGCATGCAAAATGGCCACTTGAGCAATTATACAATGACCAACAGTTTTATAAAAAACATGAATAGCTGTCTTTTAGAATGACATTGCTCCGTCATACTCAATTTTGAGATGACTAAACAATTACTTTTAATGCAGTTTATTCACTCTATGTGAGAATGAGCCAGCCAAAAGAGATTCATGCCCAAAATGTCTGTTCTTCACTTTTACTCATGATCTGGAACCTGTATATTCATGTTCATTGATTGAAGATAATTCACATTTCCAAAATCTGATAGTTTAAGATCACATGAAATAAGTTAAATCAGGCCAACTCAGCACCCTAATTCTAGAATAATTTCTAGCAACTCTTATATTCTCAATCATTCAATAAGCACACATTTTGAGACAGCCAGGATAATTCTCTTCACTTTCTGCACAGACAGATGCAGAACACTGTAATTTCACTGTTAGACAGCTGTAGGAATTCTCCTTTGAAAAGGACACATCTTTTCAAGGATAGCATTATTCTGAAATTTTGAGTTTATATTTTAAACAGTGGTATGTCCCCCAGACTTAGTATAGCTGGAGAAATCTCAGTGAGTGGCCAAATGTTTAACTTGTGTATCCCTGCTAGGATTTCAGTGCTACAGACACCCTCACCTATAAATTCTGCTGCTTCAGCCAACAGTCCTTCCTACTCCTACTAGAAAATCCTCTGGGCTGCTGCAAACACAACAGTGAACCTTAACCCTTTTACGGCAAGATAAACAAAGGTAGTGATCTAGAAAAGGTAGCAGAGTTTAATTGTCAATTATCTTCTCCCTCTGCATACACAAATCAATGCTGCTATCTTCTAATCTTATCTAAACAACTGTGGAGTGGAGAACACAGAAGTTAAAAGAAGTTATATATATATATTATTAAGAAGTTATATATATATTTATATATGTTATATATTAAAAAGTTATATATTATATATATATATATAAAATCTCTCTGCTTTGTGTGTCTATGATTGTGGGAGGGTATGAGAAGGAAATGGGGCAGGGAGAGAGAATGAATGAATGTGAGAGACACAGATAATCATGTAAAAACAGAAAAGCACCTTGGTTACCAATAAAGTAGAAAATGTTGGAAGCCTCCATGGGTAGAGACGATTAGAAGGAATAGGAGAGTCACATGAGACAAAGAGATTAGAATATTCAGATTGTTTGGGAAATGTTAGATACTAGGTCAAGAGAGGTTCATTGCCATGTCATATTCTATAATTTAGATATCAGAAATCCCAAGAAGCACAAAGATACATGAAGTTTCTATAGGATTAAATGGTTTCCTCTGCTTCTGCAATAATCTCTTATTTTGCACTATTTCCATTTTTAAGGCAACTTATTGTTGGCAAAATGGATTCAGGCACAGTTGAAGTCTCTCTAGTTTCTTCTGGGAAATGGCTGTTTTGCAGATGCAAAGACACTTCAAAACTTTTGTGGAAAACGAATTATCGATGCTTTCCTGATGCAAAAAAATTTGAAATTCATGCACAGCTTTCTCACAAAATCTGCATGAACTATTGGAAGACCCCTTATATGCATGAAATTGTAAATGTTTTGCACCAAAACAAATTCATTTTTAATTGCATTTTCCACGAGCATTTGAAACATCCTCATGGTTGGGGGGGTTGTCCTAAAATAAATTCCATTCCCCATTTCTGTTATAGAATCTCTTCTCAGTAAGTTTTCAAAATTCAAAAATTCCAACAGTATAAATCTAGCTGTTTCATAACCTCATAAAACCAGGCACAGAACTCTAGTTCATGAGGCACAGGAGAGACTGTCTTCAACCCAGGTATAGCCTTGAGTTCCATGGAAACTGCACACAAAGGCTGACTGGCTCTACGTGGTCAACCAACCTCTCTGTGTACTGATTCCCGATTCCCTGTCAGACATCTTGCTAGGAAGAAGCTATGAGAAGGCAAACAGATATAAACTCTGTCTCCTCAAGCTTACATATTTATGAGAGAACAGGAAAAGGGTAATTATAATACAGGTTCATCTATATAACAGGGGCAGCTACCCACTGGGTGTCAGGAATCCTGACCAACTGGGGGAAAAAGTTCCTCCAGGAGTTGTTCTTAGATGTAAGTTCTGATAGAGACTTTTTATTACCTTTGGCTATATTTAACTGGCTCTAGGAATTTATAACTTGACTGAAGCATTTGGCATAAAACTATCATACACATACACAGGAAACATTATCCCAGTGGCACACAGCAAATCTTAAGTTTAAATCCTTCTCTGGATGATTTCTCTGACCCTCTTAGAAACTCGTAGAAACCTTGGTATGTTTTAAGCACTACAGACACTTCAAGGATGGTAGAGCTAGATGTCCAGGGTTTGAACTCTGCTTCTCCCATTCCCAAGACATTTGGCCTTCAGATTGATCTCTGCGTCACCTGGGAAACAGAGATAGCACTACCTGCCTCATGGGGCTATATGAGGAATCTGAGGTGAATATTTTATAGTTTTCAGAAAAGGATTTAGCCACTAGTGCCTGCATTGCAGAGACTATGTTAAATAGAAGCCAGGAACCTGGGGCTCCCTAACTCAGTGTCTTTCAGAGTGGTTAAAGCATACTGCATTCCCAGTAATACCAAAAGATGAGATCATATGGCCTGACCTATATGGGACAGTGACTGTGTGTCTGAAGCAGCCTTCTTCTCCACCAAAAAGAAAAAAATAAGATATATGCATTCTATATTCAAATAAATAGCTCCGTGGTACACTTCCTTTCAGATATGAGTACATCATAATGAACAGGATGCCTTTTCCTGAGAATATCTTGCCTTCACAGAGTTCATCATCATCTCTCCCCTAGTATTAAGAATAGATATTCCAACAAATCATAAAGCAGTCTCAAATGAAAGGAACAGAGAATCCAGGATCTGATAAATTAGCATTATACTCTGGTCATATTCTTTCATCTGTTTCATCTCTTAAATTCAATGCTGAATTTAATTACATTGATTAAATTTTTGTCTCCTTTCAGACTCTAAAATTCATTTTCATAAATCTTCTGCTTTCCCTATTGTTCTCCACTGAAGTTAGCAAACAATTCTCCTTCTCCAGACCGTTTTTTTTTTTTCAAATTGCACTTAAGCATTCACATTACCCCTAGACTGACAGACTTCGACAAAACTAATTTCTCCATCCTCTTATCACAGGTCTGTACTAAAGCACCAACCACACGGAAACTATTTATAAGCTGTACAGGGCAAGTAAATGCCAGGAAGCAAAATTGACTGCCTTTAAGATTTTACCCAGACATTCCAAGTCCCAGAGCTACTTCTTGTCCAAAATTTTTAACAGGTAGTCATTTTCTTCAGCTCTGACAAAAAAAAAAAAAAAAAAGGAAGAAGAAGAAGAAAAAGAAAAAGGAAAAAAGACAAAAGCTTCCTTAGGAGGATATTAGGCTTGCATTTCCCTGCTTTGTCAAGCAGCTTAATAAGTGTCCCACAGCGAGGGTCAGGAGCCACAGCCCCAGCCAGCCTCACTGCAGATAAAAACTCCACTGAGGGGCTCTGGAGTTTCTGACCTGCAAGTTTATTCTTCCTGGTTTTCCAGATGCTGGTCTC
Source organism: Ochotona princeps (assembly GCF_030435755.1). Taxonomy (NCBI): domain Eukaryota; kingdom Metazoa; phylum Chordata; class Mammalia; order Lagomorpha; family Ochotonidae; genus Ochotona; species Ochotona princeps. The sequence goes on along the minus strand of NC_080843.1, from coordinate 37,304,690 downwards.
CCAAGTGCAGGCTGACAATCATGTCAAATGGGGTTGGGACCTGACCAGCCGCCTCATTTTCAATTGTGAGTAAAATCAGGATTTGAAGCCAGGTCTCTGAAGATCAGACGTGATGACATGAACTTGGGTCCTCTAATAAATCACAGCTGAAGCTAGCGTGCAGGAAGAACAAATCCTGTATGATGCTGCTGGCCAGAGGAATTCCATTACAGCCTCACTTGTCCTCTTTCGCCTTGGCTTAAAACTTTGAGGGAAGCTTAATCAGAGTTTCCAAAACTCTGTGTCAATCCTTTGTTTAAAAAACATTTTTTGCTCTTTTGATAAATCATCTTATAGATGGACCCTGGGGAGGAATGGGAATTACATACTTAAGACTGATTTGGAAGACTATAGGCTCTCTGAGGGTCAGGGTTTAAGGCAAAACCCATATGTGTATCTAGGAATTCTGAGTAAAGCAGGAACAAAACTACCTACACCAAGTCATTTTTGAAAGAACATGAATTATATATCAAGTCATTTTTGAAGTATTTTAAACATTTTATGTTTTTATCCAGAAATGTTGAAAATAAATAATAATGCCTGAAAATTGTGATTTACCTTCTAAATTTCAGCTTCAGCGAAGCAGGTGGCACTTAAACTAGCATCACCAGTCCAAATCAAAACATCATAAAAATATTGATGTTTTACCTCTATGCTCTTCTTAGCAATGTTTAAATGGACCAAATGGTATAAATTCAGCACTTAAGCCTTCAAAGTACAAATACTTTCTTTCTGATTCTTATTGCAAAGGTATGTACTCACAAAGAAAAATCAATTTGTCAACTTTGTGTGTACATGACATTTTTCATTTCCCCACTTGCTGAGAACAGACAATGTATATTGCTGAGTCAAATGACATTTAGAGAATTTATATATGTGTGTGTGTGTGTGTGTGTGTGTGTATAAACTTACCACAAGAGTCACAGAAACAATTCTACTTCAAGGGGCAGCACTGTTGTGGTTTGGATCAGGATGGGGTGATGGGGAGGGGGCAGGAGTAAGCTCCTGCTTGCAACACAGGCGTCCCATATTGGAACCTGTTAAAGCTCTTAGGAAAGCAGCACATAATGGCCCAATTACTTGGATCCCAGCAACCCACATGGGAGACTAGGATGGAGGCCTGGCTCCTGGCCTTAGTCTAGCACACACAGACTTCACTGCTGCAGCCATTTGGGGAGTGGCCCACTACATAGAAGAGTTCAAACACTATCTCTGTCACTCTTTCTGTGTGTGTGTGTGTGTGTATGAGTGTGACCCATGTTAAAAAAATAAAGTGGTTTTAAACAAATTTAAAGTTTACATGAGGAATTCCTCCCCTGCGTCTTTCCCTAAACATTTGAAAGTAAATCAACAAAATTCCCAGCATTGAGGCAAATTTTTTTCAACTATTCAAACCTGTTGTCTCTTGAAAACTATATCAACATTTACGTTGCTTGTCACCATGAAGCATGTAATGGCTTTCAAAGCCTGCATAAGTAGAATTTAGGACTTATGCACTGTATGTTACAATTTTATCTGGGTTTTCATCTGTTCTTTCTTTTTATACTGAACTCATACCATCAAGACCATGGATTCATCTTTAGCTGCCTGACTGCTAAACCAGAGTAGTTAATTTGTAGTTTCTCTTTATAACAACCAGGTTTACTTCTTGAAAGGAACAGTTGGTTACTGATGGTTATATTTTCTATATTTTGTGTTGTGTTAGTCATGTTCTGACATTTGAAAGTTGGCTTTTGTGGAAACAGACTGCCTGCCCTGCGATTTTGCAAGAACACTTTTTGCTAAAGTGGCTTCATTATACTGAGTAAACTCATTGTTCAGCTACCTGACGTGTCATGACAACTAATACTCTAACCCATTCTCTCTGAATGCCTTATACAGTGGGAAAGGAGGGTCTTGTTGAACACCAGCTTCCTTTAACATCTGTGACAGCCCTACACTATTAATTCGTTTGTTTCTTAACAAACCATTATAGTATTGGTCACTTCATCACCATTTTCTGCCTGAAAAACTACAATTCAGAGAGCAACTCCGCCACGAGGTAACTTGTCTTAGTTACCAGGAATTTGAATCAAAATGGTCTGCATCCCAAGTCCATATCCTATTCAGTAAGTTTTGCTGCAATCTCATCAGTTAAATCTCAGATAAAACCCCTCCTGGCTACACCATGGCGCAGATGACATCACAGTGAAGGGCATAAGTGAGAGGGAGAGATGACACGCTGAGACAAGCAGCCAGAGAGTGGAGAAGGGTCAGTGTCACTGTTTTATAAAAACTTGCTCTAGCAAAAACTAACACATTGCCTGAGAATAACAGTAGTCTCTTTCAAAGGCTATTTTCCCTAAATCCCTGATCACCTTCTATTAGGTGATCTCACCACCTCTTAACACCACAACCCTAAGGACCAAGCTTCTTCAAGCGCGCACACACACATACATATGGGAAACAAAGAACCTGAAGCCTGGCTTCCAATCAAGCCAATAAGTCCAAAAGATCCCCGAACCACAGACAGGTTCCACATGCAACAATGCAAAAGCAAAGAAACTTTATTGCTAGCTCGAGCTAGGGTCCGCGTCTCATTCATCGCAATGGAGTCTTGACAATGACCCCACTTGTCTCTTGCAGACTCTTTATATTCCCTCCTAGTCACATACAGCACGTCTTCAGCAAGCAGTCCTTAACTTGGTCACTTATAACTCATACTGGTATAGGCCACATTCCCGTGCAACCCGTACCAGTGCAGACCACATTCCATTTGCAGATGTGTGGATGACCCTGACTGGCCTGTCTCCAAGGTTGTTCCCCTGCCCACTGCATTACTCTAACGAAAATAAAACTTTGAAGTGAAGTGAAACTTAGGCCCACTCCCCAACCTAAGGCCTATCATGGCGTCGGTCCTGTTCTTTATGTAGCAAAGCCAAACAACAATTACAGAAGCCAAATATAACAGTTATGCAATGTTAACAGTTGAAAGGCTGCCTTATCACCACTCAGCACCTTTGTATTCCTACTACTATTATATGTTTAACTAATCTCACCTCTAGACACTAATTTACTATTTATCCCTAAAAACCTTTTAACACTACTAGTAAGAGTAAATCCCTGCCACTCAGCCTTGCACCCCCAACTCCACAGCCTCTGTTCCAGCCTAACTTCAACAAAAGTGCTGAATCCCTGATTGAGATGGGGTTAGAGATGTATGCATCTCATAAGATACTAGAATGTATTCTTACCTAATCTTCTGTCACATATAGAAAGTTCTGTTGGACTCCAGCAGGCAGACAGAACAGATGGTGGTAAAACAGTGTCATTCTAAGAAATGGGCACCCAAGAAAATGACTAATAGTTATTAATATTAATAACATCTTAATGATTTATAGGGTGGTGTTGGAAAATAATGCTATTACATTAAAGAGGTATCACATTTTTCTTCAAGCTGCTGTTATTTTGGATGTGATCTGAAGCCACTTTGTGACTTCATTTAGATACAAAATGCAAGAGAAAGTGTTGGTTAAATAAGGCACTTTCAGCCCATACTTCTGACAGCCACTAAAGATCATCCTATATAAAATGATAGTGCTTCATAACATCATAAATATTTTTTCAAAAACAGTTCTTTTCTCATATTTACATGGACTGACATTATGCAATAAGAGAGTAAGATATAGCTGAAGTAAATTCACTAAGCATTTACTGACTACCTTCTCTGTGGGAGACATTTTTAGGCAAGAACTTGGGATTTTCATGATTTTGGAATTGTAAATGGATCCAGAGTTGTATCTCTATTTTTCATTCACTAAATTGGAGCTAAATTCTCAAGGTGTATTATGGCAGTCCTCTAAGACAGTACAATAAGCTATTACAAACAATATTCACATATTTTCACACACAAGCCTGTTGGCCAACATAGAACCAGTTAAAATGGGTTAAGCTAAGCTAGGCTTAGCTGCAAAATTCAGCTTGGTTGATCCTTATCTTTAACCCTCCTTAGACACTGGGTTAATTGGAGCTTGCTCTTCTTTTGGCAAATAGCAAGTGTACAAGGAGGCAAGGCCAGCATGCAAACACATATCGCACCTCTGTGCCATCTTCTCATAGCCTAAGCAAAATATCTGACAAACTTCCAGTCAAATAAAAAGCCACAAATCCAATAATGTTCCCTAACTAGGTACAGAGGCTACAAAGTCATACATCAAATGATGGGTACATTAGACAAAAAGAGGAAGTAGGAGGTAGATGTTTGGCCCAGCGGTTAAGATGTTGCCTTGGACATCTGCATATTACCATCAGAGTTCTGGCTCCAGTCTCAGCTCCTCTTCTCATGATCTAACATCTTGCTACCATGCACCATCAAAGGCAACAGATGATGGTTTACACACTTGAGTTCCTGAAACCCACACAGGAAACCCAGTTCAGTTCTAAGCTCCTAACTTCAACCTGGTGCTAGCCTGGCTATTGCATGCATTGGGAAGTACACCAGCAAATGAAAGAGGGGTGTGTCTGTGTGTGTGTGTGTGTGTGTGTGTGTGTGTGTAAGTCATCCACCAAAAAATGAAAATTCATTTTAAAAATGAGGATTTGAGAATAATAAGTTCATCTTTCCAAAAGGTTACTTTCACTTCCTCAAAAGCTTGCACTTTGAACAACTAGTAGCATGCTGTGTGGCATGTGACTATTCTTTAGGACCTTAAACACTTGCTATAGCAACTGATCCAGTGATACAAATGATATGGCAACCCCCCTACTGCTACTGAATATTACTGCTTTTAATAGTTTTTTAAGATTTATCTCTTTTTCTTAGAGAGGCAGTTTCACAGAGAGAAGAAGATACAGAGAGAAAAATCTTCCATCTCCTGGTTCACTCCCCAAGTGACTACAACAGCTTGAATTGAGTTTATCCAAAGCCAGAAACTTCTTCTGGGTCTCCAATGTGGGTACAGAGTGCCAAAGCTATAAACAATCCTCCACTGATATCCCAAGCCGCAGACAGGGAGCTGGATGGGAAGAGCAGCATCAAGGACACAGGCTGATACCCATAAGGGATCCCAGCATGTGTAAGGTGAGGATTTAAAGCTGGGCCATCACACCAGGCGTGTGTATTTTACTTCCATAACATTAATTCAAAACTGATGAAAATGTTTACATAGTAGGACAACAGAAAATTCTAATTAGAGTAAGATTAGCTAAGACTAGCCTGCATATGTTCTGAAGTTAGGGATGGCTCTGAATTCTTCACCTTTGTACTTTGAATGCCTGGCACAGAATAGGTGCTCCAAAGAATTAGGCTACTGAAAGAATTGCTGAACATGCATGCCATTCAGAAAAAAAAAAAAAAAGGTGGTTTGTTTAAAAGCATTGCTGGTTATTAGCTACCACTTTATGTTGTCTTAGCATGTCATCTTCCTCTGATTCACAGGGTGAAGATTTCATACCCCTACATATTTGGTTATTGCTTGTGTCCTTAAAGACATTACCACTTACGAAATAAAAACGTGTTACTCCACCCAATATAGTTCAACGAAATTGGGACTTAAGAATTGTTTAAAGGCTACGTGAACAAGAGAACTTCAAAAAGGTCATGGAAATATTCATTAACAGATACTTGCTCGAGTGTAAATGACCATTTTTTTTCTGTTTATTTGAAAGGCAGACTTTATTTACATAGTGGAAAGGCAGAGTTACAGAGACAGAAATATCTTCCATTTGTTGGTTCATTCCCCAAATGTCACACTGGCTGAGGCTGGTCCAGGCTGAAGTCAGGAGCGTCTTCTGGGTCTCTCACATGGGTGCTGCAGCTCCCCAAGCACTTGGACCATGCCCCAGTGCTTTGCCAGGCACATTAGCAGGGAGCTGAATTGGAAGCAGAGCCACCAGGACTTGAATCAGCACCTTTATGGAATGCCATGCCTGTGGACAGCGGCTTAACCACTGAGCCATAGCATCAAAAAAGATCACAAAAGAACTTGTAAAAACCATGCATACCAGGGATCTTCAAAAAGTTCATGGAAAAGCTTATTTAAAATTGAATTTTAAAAACTTTAGCACCAAAATAAAGCTATCTTGTCATTTCATTTTTCTATGAACTTTTTGATATATTTTCCTGTTCTTACGCCTATGTACATATTACCTAAAGCAAAAAAAAACCCACACAATGCATAAAAAATTGTTTTTCTCACACCTAATACTCTCAACAGAGCTGAAAATGTCTACCATTTATTCTTATTTTCAGCTTACCTGAAAAGAAGGACAACAAAAAGCATGAAGGGCTTTTGTCTGGCACCAACCCAAACCCTTAGCTCAGAACTTGCTATTTGCAATCTAAAAATTTTTTTTTCATCAGCATCTCTTTCTCTTTATTCCCCTTTCCACATATTTAACTTTAATACATTTTTAACAAAATGTTTCTGATCTTGTTTCTGGAAAATTATTGGTACCCTATGAGACTTTTAAAAAATAGGCTGAAAGTAACAAAGACTTTAAAATATAGCTACATAAAAGCCTCTTCTTGCTGTAGGCAGGGAGGTAGCGAGCAAGAGCTGGGGTCATCAGCCACTCCCAACAGTCTCATCTGCACCATCCAATAGGCCCTTTCTCTCTCCTGTGCTACAGAAAACTAAAGCTTCTAGGATTTCATTCCTACAAGTGGCACCAGGTGAACCAAAAGAAAGAAAAAAAATTAAAGATACTTTCTGGCTGCATCCTCACAATGATCTTTAGCTCATATAATGCCCATCATGTACCTGACACAAAGGTACTTTGACGATTTCTGAAAAAGAGCAAGAAAATGGGTGATACTAAAGCCTAGTCTCAAACTATGCTCTTTGAATATTCAATTAAATCCCACTCCAGACATCATTCTCTTTGCCCCTTCCAAGTCATAAAAAAAGGAAGGCCTTGGGCCTAGTACAATGCTTCAGTGGCTAAATCCTCACGTAACGAGAGCCACTATCCTATATGGGCACCAGTTCATGTTCTGGACACTCCACTTCCCATCCAAATCCATGCTTGTGGCCTGGGAAAGCAGTGGGTGATGACCCAAAGCTTCGGGACCCTGCACCTGCATGGGAGATCTGGAACAAGCTCCTGGCTCCTGGCTTTGGATCAGCTCAGCTCCAGTCATTGTGGCCATTTGGGCAGTGAGCCAGTGGACAGAAGATCTTTCTGTCTATCCTCTCTGTAGATCCACATTTCCAAAAAAATAATTAATAAATCTTTTTTTTTTTTAAGGAAAAGGATACAGTGGCTTTAGGCCTCTTGGAGTGCAGCTCTTTTATTGAGCACGCTCTCACTCCATCCTGAGTATGTACTTTTATTTGTGCACACTAGTAAATTTTTTTTAAGATTTATTTCTCTTTATTAGAAAGACAGGTTTACAGAGAGAGGGACAGACAGACAGAAAGATCCATCCACTGGTTCACTTCCCAAGTAGCCACAACAGCCAGAATTGAGCAGTTTGAAGTCAGGAGCCAGGAGGTTCTTGCAGGTCTCCCGTGGAGGGATGAGGAGACAGGGTTCCAAGGCTTTGGACCGTCCTCCACTGCTTTCTCAGGCCACAAACAAGGAGCTGGATGGGAAGTGGAGCAACTGGGATACAAACCAGTACCCATATGGCATCCCGGTGGATACAAAGGAAAGATTTAGCTGCTAGGTTATTGTGCAGGGCCCACACTAGGAAACCTTATTTCTCTGCTAACCTTACTTACATCTCATTCTTGAATTACTTCTTGCAGCAGAGACAAAAACTAGAGTCTAGTTACCCACTACATTCTACTACTGTCATAACAGATCTTGAATAAAATACAAGATTTTGAATATGAAATTAGGTGGGGCTACCTACAATGGGCTGTCAGAGCATGGAAAATCTCAAAATAGTTCAAGATAGTTACAGTGACTGTCCATAATGCATTTTTAGAGTTCAAATACAATAACCTCACCTAGTTCTTTAGTGATTTAGGGCTTTAATAATCATAATTGAAGAAAATGTATTTTATTAAAAGCTTCCAACTACAAAGTACTGTCATAAATACTTCTTATAACATTCACTCAATAAGCCAGAAATTAGAAGTGGGCATTGTGCTCAAAAGATTAGGCTAGGGGTTGGCACACCCACACTTTGTATCAGAATCCTAGCTATGCCATTCCTCCTAGTCAGCTTTATGATAATGCTCCTGTGACAGGCAACTGATAATCGCCCAAGTACTGTGAGACCTATATGGAGTTTGTGGCTCCTGGCTTTTGCCTGGCCCAGTGCTGGCATTTTTACTGGCACTTCAAGAGTAAGCCGATGGAAATCTCTCTCCTTTCTTTCAGGGTGTGGGTATATTTTTCTCTATCTCTGTGTCACTTTTTCTTTCAAATTAATAAATAAATATTAAAAACAAGGCACAAATTAAGTGTATTTTATAGTGGACAACAAGGATTTGAATGTCATATATTCTACCAAGTAGCATGCAGCAACATGACAATGTAAAAACCACAGAGCACTGAACCTAAGTTGTTACTGTAACTTTGTAAGCCACTCTTTGATAACCTCAGTGATTTTTGTAAATACAGCTGTGTTCTCAATTCTTTTTCATTATTACATTAAAGGGAGAGGACCCTACACATCCACTCACTCTTCCCAAATTTGAGCAGTGAGATTTCTTCCTTCTCTTAAAGGAAAGGAATACCAATTTATGAATTTTTAATAATTTGAATTATAATGAGTCAGAATATAATAGACCACCCATTTGACAAAAACAAGGAAAAACAGGGTTGAAGTCTATTAAAGAGGAACAATTTCCCCACAATGAAAGTGAGTCAGAGAAAAAAAATTACAGAGAAGATAGAACCAAACAATTAAGAAAGAAAAGAAACAAAGAAAGAAAAGAAAGAAAAGAAAGGAAGGAAGGAAGGAAGGAAGGAAGGAAGGAAGGAAGGAAGGAAGGAAGGAAAGAAGGAAGGAAGGAAGGAAGGAAGGAAAGAAGGAAGGAAGGAAGGAAGGAAGGAAGGAAGGAAGGAAGGAAAGAAGGAAGGAAGGAAGGAAGGAAGGAAGGAAGGAAGAAAGAAAGAAAGAAAGAAAGAAAGAAAGAAAGAAAGCAAGCCATCTCCAAAAAGCTTAACAGAGGAGGATGTGTGAAGGGCTATAAGAGGGACAGCCCGCCTTAGATTAAACCCAGTCTCCACACCGCCTACTTATGTATTTGTGCATAACCTCCATGCTACCCAATACCCATGTCAGTTTTCTTTTCTGTAAAATAGGAACAACATTAGCATCTTCCTCACAGTGTTCTGAAGGTTAGATGGATTGGTACCTGCCAAGCCTTCAGAGCAGTGGCTGGCCCAAAGATGGGTCTAGTCACTAGCAGTGCTGGTTATTCAAGTAATCGAATTCTCTGGAGTTGGGTGGCATCATGTCATCATATGCCCAAAGCAAGCACCCTGAGCTTTTCCAGGGAGTTCTTTCCTTGGTGCTCAGAACAGACCCATTCCCATAACATTCAACAGTGCACCTACAACCTAGTAGCCAGAGAAACTCCTGACCACACTCCAAAACTCTGTTTTGCCCCAACCAAATATTCCATGGGGAATCCTGTCATCCCCACACAGGCAGCTTCTCAAACTTAGGCTCCAAATGACTAACAATCAAAACCCTCGATCTCCTTTCTTCCAGCCCCAAATTTTATTGCATTCAGTTCTCTCATTTGTAAAATAAAATCACCATCCACCTCCAAATAAAACACAAAAAGTACCTAACACAGTGCCTCATGCACCTAATAGTTAATTTTTAAATATACATTTTCTCTTCCTTTTCTTGAGCTAAAAACAACCTTTACTGAACACTGTTAAGGAATTAACGATTAAAGCTAAAAAGCCTAGTGAGAAGGGAGAAAGAGTTCTATCATTAAGCCACTACTGCGTACATCGCATCAAGTGAGATATCCCTTCCCTAAATGCTTGCTTTTTTTCACAATATAAATAGATCAGATAGAACAATTTCAAAATATCAACAGATAATATTAGCAATGATCATTTTTTTATTTTTTTTTATTTATTATTATTGGAAAGCCGCATATATAGAGAGGAGGAGGAGACACAGAGAGGAAGATCTTCCATCCGATGATTCACTCCCCAAGTGAGCCACAACGGGCCGATGCACGCTGATCCAAAGCCGGGAACCAGGAACCTCTTCCGGGTCTCCCACGCGGGTGCAGGGTCCCAAAGCTTTGGGCCGTCCTAGACTGCTTTCCCAGGCCACAGGCAGGGAGCTGGATGGGAAGTGGAGCTGCCAGGATTAGAACCGGCGCCCATACGGGATCCCGGGGCGTTCAAGGAGAGGACTTTAGCCGCTAGGCCACTGCGCCACCGGGCCCCAGCAATGATCATTAATAACATTCAGCTTCAAATGTATACAAAAATGGGCTTCCCTTTCCCTAGAAAGCTGCACCATAATTTATTCCTGCACTACCACATTCATTACATTCATTTAAGTTCACACCACAGAAGGAGACAGTCTGGAGGGACTTGGTCGTTGTTAAAAAAGCACCTACGTGGTGATGCCAGAAGTGAAAGAGATAAAAGCAAGCCACCTTAAGGAATAAAAGAGGTAAGGCGCTAGTACCAAAATTAATCAGATTAAGCTCATTAGTAGATCCACACACTACACCACCACGCTCCTAGTGGCAATATGATAAATGTAATGAGGGAAAACATGGGAGAGAGTCCACAGTGTAAAGACCAATACCCTGGAAGCAAAGGCTCGCTTGCAGTGCCATTTATGCTGCTGTACCTAACTCTCGACTAGACAGCTAATTTCTCACACCAATCAGTGTGTTGCTAGAAATGCTGAGAAGGAAAAAAAATCCCTGCTGCACACTTTCCTGTCTTGCCCAGATTCTAAATCTTCACACGGAAAATAATTTGCAGGCACAGGCATCTCCGGGACTCAACACATTTTCCCTTCCACCACCCTTTGTTCGTTCAGTCCTACAGGGATACTCCAAGCAGACAGGAAATGTGACCCAGAAGTGTGGCAACACATTTGTGTCTTGTTCCAGGAAGATAAGTGTTTCTCCGTCTCCCCTGGTTGAACTCTCATATTCCATCGTTGAAGAAAGTTTTAGGCAGTCCTGGCTTATTTTGAGGTCTTTGTTCTCAGGACCAGTCTAGGAAACAGTCCCTGTAGACACAATGGCTGTAAAGTCCTTAAAGTACGTGCTGTGCTCTGAACAAGCATCGTTAGGGAGCCAGGTTGCCACTGATATTTTCTTATCATGGCTTTTGTGGCAGGAATACAAATCCCAATCTAAGTTGCACATCAAAAATAAGATTGACTGATTGGCTTTTAAAGGCAGAGCTATGCAAAGGGAAAGGTAGAAATCTTCCCACCACTGGTTTATGCCCCCAAGTAGCTGCAACAGCTAGGACTGGGTCAGGTGGTAGAAACCAAGAGCCAGTAACTCCATTCTGGTCTCTCATATGGATGGCAGGGATACAAATACTTAGACCATCTTCTGCTGCATTCTCAGTAAGCAGCTGGATCACGAACAGTGTAAGGAGAATTGAATTAGCACTGTGTTAAGAGATACTGACATCATAAATGAGGGCTTATCCCACTGTGTGCTGCAACAACAGTCCGCAGGAATCTATTGAAACAATCATATACTAGCCAATAAAATGATAATCTATCCATATAACTTTCAACCCAATTCTGATTTCTCCCTTTGAAATAAAGTATCACTAAAATTATTCTTAAGACTACAATCTGTGCAGCAGGTCAGACTGCCACCTGAAACATCAGCATATAGCAGCTAACACATCTGAGAAAGCAGCAGAAGCTAGCCCAAGTACTTGGGCACCTGCCACTCACATGGAAGATCAGGATGGCGTTCTTAGCCCCTAACTTCAGCTTAGACCAGTCCTGGACACTGCAACCACTTGGGTAGGAAGCATCAGATCATGCTTTCACTCTCTCACTCGCTTTTACTCTTCTTCTTTCTCCACAGCCACTCACCTTTCAAATAAATTAATTTTTAAAAATTCTTAGAAAATAGAAACTTGAAAGTGTGCTTAAGCAAATGAATGGAAAAGAGGTAGATATTTTATACAAATATTTATATCTAGCTGGGCTTTACCTAAATGAACCAAAAAAAAGTTAATATATGTTCTAGTCAATAATCATTCATTTACCAGCAATTCACTCTCACTTTCTTGTTAAGTGAGATTTAAGGGAGAGGAAAGCAGAGTGGTTAAAGAAAAAGGTCCTGACTTTAAGCTGAGACTAAGAAGCCCAGACTCACTTGGAGCTGTTCCTAGCCAACAAAGAAAATGTATAGGCAACTTAGCAAAAGACCCCCTGCTTCTTATCCCAATCCTGTGCCAGGTTGTGGGCCCAGAGCTTCTAGAGAAAAAGGAAGGTGTCAACTTCAGAACCACTTGCAATCTCCCTCAGGTGCATTTCTGCATTACACAAACAGAACAGTCACAGAAAGCAGCAGTCCTTCCTGTGGCCAAGGTGCCTTCCACAGCTGTGTGGCGGGCAGGAGATGGATACCTGCTTGCCCAGTGATAGAGAATGCCCTACAAAGTGAATCTTTGAAGCCCTCTAGTTTCTCCTGGTGGTTACCCAAACAGCAGTGAAAGAATTTTCTTACCATTGCTTAAAAACAAGCAAAAAGTAATTGACATCTCTCTTGACAATCCTGTCTCCTTCTCTGGGAAAAATGTTGAAAGCGGAGTGGACATCCCTTGGCTCCTTATATCAGTAGCAGCCTGTATACTGTCATTGGATAAATGCCCAATGATACTCATGTCTACTACGAAAATCTCTAGCAGACCACATATCCTGACATGAGAAAAAGCTTGTACTATAAGAATGGCAACAGTTTGTAATCAACAGAATAAATGCATACAGTTTATCTTTTCAAATGAAAATTCCAGTGCATTATCCTTCACAGGCAAAATGAGCAAACAAAAGAGTCATAATAAAGAAAGGAATTAGAACCCTCCCACCCAAATAATTTCTTCAGAATTGTTTCTCTATCTGCTCCATTTCTCCTCCTCCCCATCCCCACCCAACCCCAGCCCTCCAATTGTCTGTGGTTGGCAAGAAATAAACATGAATGCTGAAGCCAGAACAGAAGGAAAACACAAACATATATTTATGTAAACTTGTATTGATTCAACTAGGAAGAAATCCCACAGCTTTCAAGGTCTGAGTCACAAATCATTATGATCAAAAATGCTGATGTGATAGGAATACACAAGTACTTTTGCTTGCGATCTAGTTGTGGAGCTAGAGTTAAGCTGAAAACCAGGAAATATGTCCTCTGCCTTCATTTATCAGGTGATATTCTGAGAAAGAGCAAGCACAATGGCTGAGTCTAGGCTTCTATACTGAGCTCCACACTCAGTCCCCAACAGATTCACATTTGGGAAAATCAGAGGGAGGTCACCTCACCTTTCAAAACACGAGGAAACTCTGTTCTTCCCAAGATGACCCGAAATGTTCTAATTATTGGTTGTTCCCTCTGGTCGGTGGTGCAGCCAACAAGCACGTAGAGTTCAGTGAACCCACAAGTGCACAGCTGCTATCTTTGACTTGTGGCCAAAACAAAAATTGGAACAGGATTTACCCAGACAAGTGTAAAGGCTTCTGTTTAAAGCAGCTATTTTCTAAGCCAGATAAACAGCTTTGAAATGGAGAAGAAATGAATCCTTTTCTCCAATGTCTGAATCAAAGTGAGGTCAACGTCTTGTAGACAAGATGTTAACACAGATTACCCACACGGCTGCACAAGTCTCCCACAGAAAGAGGCAGCCTCCACCCTGCCTGTTCTACTATCTTTTTGTCAACCTGTTTTTGTTCTCTGGAAACAACTTTCTGCACTTAGGAAGATTGCTTTGTTTATTTAGTTCATGATACAAAACATTAAGGATAGGCAAGCTGTTGTTCTAGAAGCTTCCCAGAGCCAGCAACTTCCTGCCTTTGGTCTCAGTAGCCAGCAGCATCAGAGGCTGTTCTCAGGCACTTTGAGGGCAGAGAGAAACAAAGTAGGTCCACTTTGAGCTTGAGTCAGTGATTCCAGCCTTTGAATTCCCACTAAAAAATATTAACAAATACCTCATTTTTTATAGGTGGCAAAGGGACTGGTAAGAAATAGCTGGTAGAAGCGGGGGTGGGGGAGAATCACCCTCCCTTTTTCTAACACAAACACTGTGTGCCTGTGCTAATCTGGCGATCCATCTTACAATCACCAACAGTACAGAGCAAGGAAGCAATTCACACTGCAATAGTGCTCCTCAGAGCTTTTCATAGCTTGATGCCTATTGCAGCTGCTTATATTGTACCAGCAGGTGGGTATAAAATAGCAGATTCCACAGCCTACAGAAGCTATGTCCCAGGGTAGGAGAGATGATTTTTTTTTCCAGGAGAGTGAATATGCATATCAATGTACCTGAATAGAGAGCTGGGTCCTGGTGTGCTGTCATCAGCAGCAAATCCCTCTGTACTTCCATCTCAAGTGGTCTGTTTCAGCGATAACAAGGCTTATGTAGCAAAGGTTTGAAAAACCAGCTTCTCTTTATTCCAGTGGGGTTACAGACCAGGTCTACAGCGCAAACAGCCTGTGCCTACATGTCAATTTTCATTCATTCCTGAATTCCCCTTGCACTCTTTATTTGCTGTACAATCTCATTGGCTTCAAAGTCCTAGGTTCTCTGCAATACTTAGTGCTAGGTACCCATTTACACATGGTAAGAACAACAATGATTCTAAGTACACAGCATTGTGGTACATTCCAAAATACCCTAGTGGTAAGGCTGTCAGCTGCATAACTGGTGTCAACTTCATCTCCAATGGGCATGGATAGTTATCAGAAGCCCACTGAACAAATGGATGGGATGCTTCAAGCCTATGAGCATCAAGCTTCTCCAAAAATAACAAGAAGTGACAGCTGAAGTCATGCTTAACAGAATTGGCTTGAAAATGTGAAATGGGTTTTTAAAGCAGTACTGGCTTCATATTGAGTATGAATGAGACTTAGTGTGAAATATCATAAAAGGGGAAATTCCAAGTCTGAGACACCTGCTTTGTTCTCTAAGTACGACAACCGGATATCTTTGGATAATACCTGAAAAGTATGAACACCTAAAATGAGTAGGCAGATGGATGGATGGTGAAAGCAATGTAAAGCAATCCTTAAGAAAGAGCTTCAGCAGGTTTCATAAATGACACCAGTAGTCCAGACCTTAGAAAAATTCTAGAATTATTGTTTATCTGGTAATCTATTTGCATAAAATGAGCAAAAGAGGTTATGCCAGCCACCTTCCTTTGCTATCCTAGATCATATGTTTCCTGCTGGTGGTTGTTAGGTTTTCTTCTCCTTCTTCAACCTGATTGCTGGGTTTCTTATAATTCTTTAGCATTGGGCTTAACATTTTCTAAGCATATTAAAAGTCTGTAGATCATCTAGCTTCTGCCACAAACATCCAACTCTGCCACTGTAGCATGAAAACAGTCACAGGAAACACACTAACAAATGGATATGGCTGGGTTCCAGTAAACTTGAATCACAAAAGTAGGCTGGGAATCAGACTGCACCCAGTCACAGTGGGCAGACTTCTTCTCCAAGACACTGTATCTTGAACAATCATGCTGGAGATTTTCATTTGCTTGTTTCCTACATTTTTTAAAGTATTTATTCTATTTTTATTGGAAAGGCATTTTGATTGTTATGGCTCCCTTAATCATTCCTAACTTCCATTTTCCATGCCCTGGGGTCACTACCTCTCAATTTGACTGTTACACATGGAACTGTGTCCTCACAGAAGTTACATAACAAAGCCCTACATTCCACACCTTCAGCATGCAGCCATATTTGGAGAGAAAATTTTAAAGAAGCTGTCATGTTAAAACCTGGCACTAGGGCAGGCCTTAGTCCAACAGGACTGATGTCATAAGAGGGTGAGGCCCCTGCACATCCACAGAAAATTTCATATATAGATGCAGCAAGAGGGCAACGTCATGGAAAGCGCCCTCAAAAGAAACCAAATCTCCTGAAACCTGTATCTTAACTTCTGAGCTCCAGAATTATGAGAAAATAAATGTCTCTAGGCTTAGCTGTAAATTAGGGTATTAGGACGATGATTCCTGGAATAAGAATGAGATTTTTCAAGAATGGTAACTGGAATCCTTATGTACTGTCATGGTCAAATGATCTCTAACAGGTCATTTTTCTATCCCAACTGCTTTAAACTGGAAGAAGCTGCTAAGTTTACAATTAAGATTATATGCAGAGAAATGCCAGTGTTACAAGAAAATGGCATAAGTTCCTACTCTTCTCTATTCAGAATTTCACAAGTTGGTTTACTGCAGTCTATTAAAACTACCAGGACCCGCTCTATCTGAGTTAGGGTAGCTTCAGCCACAAGTAAAAGAAAAACTGATTTAAATTGGCATACACAATATGAAAAATTACTATTTCACATTACAAGAAGCCTAGACACAGATCCGACTTCAGGGTTAGTTAATTCTGTGGCTCAGAAAAATAAGCAACGTTCCAGTTTCATTCTGTCTCTTCACGCTGATACTCCCGGTGCCATCAAGCTGGTTACAAGCCGTCTAGAGCTCTTCCTAGCATCACATCCAATTATAACAGCAGCTAGAGAAAGAGCAGCAATTGCTGCTTCCTATGCCTCTGCCTTTGTCGAGTGGAAACGTTTACCTCCAAGTTCCCCAGTAGGCCTCCCCCTTGGTTTCACTGCCAGATCTGACCCAATTTTCATGCAAAGCAAGGAAAACTCACTTCCTCAAGGGCTTCCTTGATCATCCTTTCAAAACAACAGTTAACTCCCAACTCTGACTCTCAGCATTCCCTCAGCCCCCACAGAAGCTTTGCTCTTTTTCTCTCCTTCCCTTTTATCATTGTATGGTTTGCTGTGTTATTTCTACATTTTCTTTTCACACACACCAGGATGTCAATTTTATTGTGCTATGGATTTTAGACTTTCATTTGCCTAAAGTAATGTCTGGCACATAACAGGGTGCTCTCAATGCATGTTAAAGAAATAAACAAGCTATAACTAACCAGGCCCTTGGAGTTCTAAAACCCACTTTTCCTAAGCCTTATTCTGTGAAACACAGATAAGTTATCAAACAAAAGCAAGTTTATGTGTTGCTACTTTTTAAAGATATATTTATTTTATTTGAGAGGCATATGACAGAGATTGAGGAAGACACAAAAAGAGATCTTCCATCCATTTGTTCCCTCTCAAAATGGCTGCAATGTCCTTGGCTAGACAGGTCTGAAACTAGGAGCCAGGGGCTTCTTTCTAGTCTCACACTTGAGGATACAGGCACACCCAAGTACTTGGTCCATCCTTCACAACTTTCTCAAGTGCAGTGGCAGAGAACTGCTAGGAAGTGAAGCAGCCAGGACCCAAACTGGTGCCTATACAGGATCCCAGTACCTCGGGTGGAAGCTAAGCCTATCATACCAAGGTGTCAACCCACGTTTACCGTTCTTAAACAAAATTTAACTCCAAGGAGTTCTTATACCCAGCTGGACTCACAGAAACTTCTCATAGATCCATCCATCCTATCATAACACAAGGTAGAAAGCAGAATTTCCAATGCTGCCAAGTCCAGTGGCTTTATTTAACTCTGGTTATGCCAACAGTTGAGAAATCACTATTTCTGAATTTTGCAAACATAAAGGAAGTCATGAGTTTATCTTACAGGTAAGCAGGATAATGTAAAGCAACTGGAGTTAAGGAAAGTCATTAAGTCAAGACTGGCTAGCTATTCCAAGCACCCCACCTGGAGAAGCCTGAACAACACTTGGAGGAAAGCAAGGCTTCATAATTAACGTAGCATTTCTGTAGCATAATCCCTGGTTCTCCTCATGCTGCTCTGCTTTTGGAGTTGCTGAGAGCCCTGAGGTAGGGATCTGCCCAAGTCATTCTAGAACTCTTTCAGGAAGTCCTTCCACAGAGAGGAACCAATGTAGTGGGTTCCTGCAGGGAACACTCTGTGAATGCAGAAACCCTGTGCATGCCTGTCCTGAAATATCTTCCCATTCTCTTTTCTAAGAGCTTTGTTTTCCTTTAGGAAGAAACTAAGGAGGAACAATTGTATGTTCATCTTGAATCATGACAGGGAGACAGTCTTGTGTAACCAGTAGAATCCAACTTAACTGAGGCCCCAAAATGCTCTGCCAAACAATATTTCCCTCAGGGCTCTTACCCCTCCGAGCTGTCACCCTCACACTCCCTCAAAGGCCTTGCTTCTTGTGGATACTCCCCTCTTCCTCCTTCAGGAAACTACAACCAACAGCCTGAATGACTTCTTCCCAATCTCCTCCTCTCACCCCAACTTCCTGATTGGAATTCTTTCAGGTCTCTCTATACACAGTCAGGAAACTTCACTCACAATCCAATATTTCTGTTTACTTATCTTATTCAAATTTTTTGACCTTTGCCCATGAAAATTTCCTTCAGGCTGAATTCCTTACAGTAACCATTGCCCTTGGTTTTGTTTGATTGATTTTGTTACTGATGTTGCATACTTTCTTACAAGAAAAAGTAAGTAGGCCAGTGTTGTACAATGGGTACAGCTAGCACCTGCAGTGCGAGCGTCCCATATGAGTACAGGTTTGAGGCCTGGTTGCTATGCTAATCCAGTTCCGTGCTACTGTGACCAGAAAAAGATAAACCAAGTCCTTGGGATCCTGCCACCCACAGAGGAGACCCAGATGAAGTTCAGGCTCCTGGCATTGGCCTGGTTCAGCTTCTGTTATTATAGCCATTTGAGAGAACAGAATACCACATGGAAGATCGCTTTGTTTGTCTCTCAAATAAATAAAACTACATCTTTAAGCAAAAGAAACAACATAATCCAGATTAATCTTTTATTTTCCCAGCCCAGAAATCAATCACTTCCTTTCCAAAGATCTATTCTATAGAGGAATGGTGTCCAGAAAACAAGATTTCAGACCCAGATTTACTCATTGCTACTGTCGGGTTACTGCTTCTAGATCCAGTAAGCAAATGCAGCCAGGAAGCACAAGCAGGTTTACTAACCCATACATACACACAGGTCTATGTTTGTATGTCTTTTATTGATATATATACAAAATATATATACCAAAGTCCTTAAGTTCATACAGATGCGTCTAAATCAGAATATAACACAAGACTCATTTTAGCCCACCTTCTCCCTTTCCTTTTTCTATACTATTTCTTCAACAATGTCTTGCTGTCCATTTTCTTGCTTATTAAATGTACTAGATAAGTTAATATGCTTACTTAGTCAACTCTAGTATATACATACAGTATTTCAGGATTTTTAACCAAAGACTGTGAGAAACAAAATTTTAACTGGATTACAGCATTTTTATTAAGTTATTTTGTCTTTTCAGTATTCAGTGAAAATATTTAAGTCTTATATTATTCAAGCAAAATGCTGTTTACCAAATTTACTTAGGTTGTCTATTCAAAAAGCAGGAACCTCTAAACTAGCTTCTGGGTCCTTTGTTCAGGACTTGCTTTGGATGCTTAGCCTCCATAGCTGTTAAGTACATATTGTGACAGATCCCTTTAAATGTCTCTTTTATAAGATTAAACCTCTTAATTGAAGGAAAATGGGCTTGACTCTTGTGAATATTATATTTATGCTTTGTTTTTTTTCTTTACAATACTTTGGATGCCTGAGATGATCATTATAAATGTCTTTGTTATTATTCTGAATTTGTATTATCCCCTTTAGTGGTATATTGGATTGCTATAGTTCACAACCTCCAGCCATAAAATACAAAGCAATAAAGTCTTCCAATTAATGCACACATATGCAAAGTTTGTAATTAAATGCAAGGCTATACTTGGACCCAGTGCCCCCTTCTAACACAAAACAGCAACAGAAATGAAAAATAGCTGGGAGACTCAGTCACTGAAGTTGAATGATTATTTACAGCAACTTAAAGAAAAAACATTATTCCACAATAGAGGTAAAAGAAATGTCCATAAAAATAATAAGGAAAAAATCTATCTCAGTTTATCATGACATAGGAGGATAAAGTCTACTATGTTCATGACACACTGAGGTGGGAGAAGAGTTCAGCAAATTTATGGACATGGTAGTTGGGAAATTAACTCATCTGTTGACTCAATTATGCCTACATATACCCCCACACAAAACCAAAATAACAACACACACACCCCCCTCTGGCTTCATCACTGAAAGTCTTAACTTCCCACTTGCACTGAACTTTTATATTCAACAAATTTCCATACAAATATTATGACTTGCTTCAGATTGAGTTATTCCTTGTAAGATTTAGATGATGTTCTCAACTGACTTACAAATATATATTTCATGAAATTTTCTGAATTTTACAAAAATTAACAATAATTTAGGAGTTGTGAACTTTACAGGAAATGAGAAAATCTGCATAGCTGTGCTATATTAATTTAGAACCTAATTAAACAGTGTTACATCTCCCCTTTTAATTGAGCATGAAATGTCAGCGGCACCCACACAGTCCCCCAAACTAACACTTTCATTCTTCATTCTCCATTCCTTTATACCCTGGGGCACATTCAATCCATCGGTAAATCCTACTAGATCTATCTTCAAAGATCAGGTTGAATTCACCTACACCTTCAGTCTCGATGAACACAGCTGTAACACAGCCTACAATCAACCATCCATCAATGGACAATTGTAATTACTGCTTAACTCTTCCGCCAAGATCCCATTTTTCCACCTTCACTCCATGCCTCAACCTAAGTCAAAATTGGTGATTTTTCGGGCTGGGCCCGGCGGCGCAGTGGCCTAGCAGCTAAAGTCCTCGCCTTGAAAGCCCCGGGATCCCATATGGGCGCCGGTTCTAATCCCGGCAGCTCCACTTCCTATCCAGCTCCCTGCCTGTGGCCTGGGAAAGCAGTTGAGGACGGCCCAATGCATTGGGACACTGCACCCGCGTGGGAGACCTGGCTCCAGGTTCCCGGCTTTGGATCAGCGTGCATCGGCCCGTTGCGGCTCACTTGGGGAGTGAATCATCGGACGGAAGATCTTCCTCTCTGTCTCTCCTCCTCTCTGTATATCTAGCTATAATAAAATGAATAAATCTTAAAAAAAAATTGGTGATTTTTCACAATTATAAATGCAGTAATACAAAAGAGTGTATTTAATCTTTCAAGTGGAACTCTTGCTGCCCCACACTTCACCTCTACCCTCTCCCACTATGTGTATGTGTGTGAGTGTATATATATATGTGTGTATGTATATATAAATGTATATATATAAATATATATACATATATATATATCCATCTGGTTATGTATCTATCTCTCTGAATTTAAGTCCATAACCTTTTGTCAGTTCCTGAAACATTTCTTTTCTCCTTAGAGCCTTTGTCCATCCCTCCCTCTCAGCTATACGTAATTAAATCCGAAACATCAGTCATATCTTAACTCAAATGCCACCTCTGCTAGGAAATCGTCTATAACCCCACATAATGAGGCAGTGTACCTCTCATACAGTCTCCAAACACCGGGAACTTTTTCTTGACAGCACTGATTATTGCTAAAATTCTACATTCTACATTTCTCTGGAAATTGTTACTACTTTCTGCCTCTACTGGAATATATTTGAATTCTGTCTAGTATTCTTAGATCCTAACAGAACACATACTTGGTTTTTAGTATGTGATCAGTAAGTATGAATATCGGAGAGTAAGGGAATAGCTTAAATACATGGAATTTTCACTTTTGACTCCTTTATCAACCATCAACAGCAGGTGGAATAAAAATCTTGTCAGTGTACGCGAATCTCCTACTGTGATCCATGAAGTTCTGCTGAGCTCAAGACAGATGGAAACCCTGCAGCAGGCTCACAGAATGGCTCTCAGATACGACCTGCATACCAAGCAGTAAGCGACAGTACTCCACAGCCGACAGCCAGCAGCCTATTGACATCCATAAAACACAAGGCTAACTCTGGCTTTGACCCTTGAAGGTCCTATAAAACATGGTAAAAATGTTGAGAAGAGATGTGCTGCTTTCTTGCAATGATTCCAGAGGATTTGAATATATGACCAATATTTGAATGTGTCCATTTATCAGCCATTATATATATATATTTTTAAAGATTTATTCATTTTATTATAGCCAGATATACAGAGAGGAGGAGAGACAGAGAGGAAGATCTTCCGTCCGATGATTCACTCCCCAAGTGAGCCGCAACGGGCCGATGCACGCTGATCCAAAGCCGGGAACCTGGAGCCAGGTCTCCCACCCGGGTGCAGTGTCCCAATGCATTGGGCCGTCCTCAACTGCTTTCCCAGGCCACAGGCAGGGAGCTGGATGGGAAGTGGAGCTGCCGGGATTAGAACCGGCGCCCATATGGGATCCCGGGGCTTTCAAGGCGAGGACTTTAGCCGCTAGGCCACTGCGCCGCCGGGCCCAGCCATTTTATATTGCCTGATAATGTGCTATCATCTTTTCAACCCCAAAGACCAAGAGACTAATGCTTCAACAGTGATTTTTCCTTTCCCTGGCAGTTCCAGGTAACACATCTTAGTGAGATAAAAACAAGGGTTAGGCTTTCTGACCCACTCTTTTCAAGCTCCAGAAAAATATCACACCCTGTCCCTGTAGAATGTGTACTACAGAACAGTGACCAACCAGAATAAGAGAGATGGCCACCTCCAAAAGGGAGTAAGAGGCCAAACACTGGACACTGGCTGCACAATGAATGATTTTCTACTCATGAAATTGAGTCAGTCTGTGTGGATCTGCACAGTAAGATGCTGACTGAGCACCAGAAGTCACTTCCAGGAGGCAGAATTTCTGGGCATCAGATGGTTCCTGAGATACAGATTGTGAAACGTAATAGAGTCAGAATCAAATGCTAAGGAAGGGTGACAGTGGGAAATTAGGAAATGTGAATCAAGGTCACTGGCCCTTTAAACCTGGTCTGTGAATGAGAGGAGGAGGAAACAGAAATACAGAAACCAAAGAAATAATCAGGAAGACTCCACTCCTTACCAAACTCACCTGCCTTTTAATCTTACAGAGATTCCACCAGATTGCAATCTGCCCATGAGTTCATTTTCTGATCTTTGTCCCTGTGATGAATGAACCAGCAGAAGCTCCATCCCTGCATCTATCCAACCACTTGCATTTCCATTCATTTATCTGGTCAGATAACCACATACCTCATAAAAAATTCTTCTACTTATGCAGGATGGTGTGACTATTGAACTCTCCAGCATCATTCTCAGATTTCTAGTAAAACTGAGAACATCTGAGTAGGTTCACGCAAATTTCCTCCATACCTATCAAGTTCCTTTATCACCACACCTCTGTTACCTGCACTTTCCATTTAGAAAGAAAGAAAAGGTCTTAGGGCAAGAAATACTCAAGTTCTTGTCTTTCAAATAAAAAGAGATATCTGGTTCTTGGTTCCCTTCTCTCTACTACAGAACAAGAGCTAATTCTGCTACTTCTTACATGAAGACTGCATTATGTACTTTCCAAACCCACTAGTGACACCCTCCTTTCTCTTATCTACAACTTCTCTTTACAACTTAACTCTTTGCAAATAAGTCACTCCTTATTCTAAAATGAAAGTTACCCCTTTATCTCTTTCCCCGAATTTACTGGGTAACTTAAAAGTAAAGTTCATATTAAAACAAAAAAAAATGTCTACTTTGTCACATACTGCTCATTTGGCAGAGCTGCAAGAAATTCTTACCAAACTACAAAATGCTTCTCATGATCAAGATCAATGGGCACTCTACTGCCTTTCTATTACTCAGTGTATTTAACATACTGTATACTTTCTCCTCTCTTGGCTTCTGAAACACCAGTCTCTCCTCATTTTATCCTCATCTTCTCTCCATCAATTATAGCAGGAGTGGGGAATGTTCAGAAATCAATTTGTCTGTCCCTGCCAAGGCAATCATAGGAGGAACTTGAAATTCAATACATTTATTGAAGGCTAATATTTAAGTTGATAGTTTCTCATGACCCAAAAGATGGCATTATAACTAAATAGCCCTTAACAGAAAAAGGCTTCCCATCCCTGCTTTACAGCCACTTTCACAGTGTCTCTCCTGCTTCTTTTCTATCCCCACTACCTATACATGATGTATAAAATATCACTCACACTGGTATGAAAATAGACATGTATTCCAAAGGAACAGAATAGAACCCCCAGAAGTCAATTCGCTCATCTTCAACCAATTAATCTTTGACAAATGAGCTATATTCGGTACCTGGAAACAGGATAGTCTCTTCGTCAAATGGTACTAAGAAAACTATCTCCATGTAGAGAA
Organism: Ochotona princeps; assembly: GCF_030435755.1. Taxonomy (NCBI): domain Eukaryota; kingdom Metazoa; phylum Chordata; class Mammalia; order Lagomorpha; family Ochotonidae; genus Ochotona; species Ochotona princeps. Next base: position 37,280,334 of record NC_080843.1, on the reverse strand, counting down.
GTATGAAACAATATTTCCACCTTACATGTTATACAAAAAGCAACTCAAAATAGATCAAGCATCAGGATCTACTACCTGATAGCACCAAAGTACCATAGGAAAACATTAGGGAAACTCTATTGAGACACTGGCCTAGGAAAATACTTCTTGGGTAAGACCGCAGAAACACAGGTAATACAAACAAAAATAGATAAATGGGATTACATCAAGCTAGGAAGCTTCTGTGCTGCAAAGGAAACAGTCCACAAAGTGAAGAGGCAACAAAAAGAACTAAAGAAAATATTTACAAATTATGCAATGGAAAAAGGATTAATATCCACGATCGATAAAGATCTCAGGAAACTCAACAACAATAAAACAAAATCAAGTTAAGAAATGCGTAAATAAACATGCATTTTTTTCAAAGGATACAATTCTAATGGTCAACAGATAGTTGAAAAAATGTTCCAGATCACTAGTCATCAAGGAAATGTAAATAAAAACCACAAAGAGGTTTCACCTTACCCCAGTTACAATGGCTATCCTACAGAAAGAAAAAAAAACCACAATAGATGGAGGATGTTGGGGGAAAATGTACCCTAATACACTGCTGGTAGGAAAGTAAACAATTGTGGAAGACAGTATGAAGATTCTCAGAAATCTGAAAATATATGTATCAAATGACCCAAACATCCCACCCTGCGATTTCACCCAAATGAAACAAAATCAGCATAATGAAAGAATTATCTGTACCTTCATGTTTACAGAAGCTCAATTCATAATAGTTAAGATATGGAATCAACCCAGATGTCCATTAACTGATGACTAGGTAAAGAAAGTTGGTGTATAAGATAAAGAAAATATGAGCCAAAAAAAAAATAAAAAGAATGAAATCCTATCATTTGCAACAAAATGGATACAAATATGCTTAGTGAAATAAGCCAGTCCCAAAAAGCTAAGCATCATGTTTTTTCTTATTTGTGGCAATGAATGTACAAAGTACAAAAATGTAGTGTGCACTTGATGAAACTGACATTTTAAGATTTGGCTACTGTTTATAGTCCTTGTCTACACTCTTGAGCAATAGTGGACTTTTTTCTACTTATTATTTATTGAATTATTTAAGTAATGGAAGGTTGTTGAGCCTGTGACTGTGAAGTGAACTAAAAGTACATCATTGCAAAAAAAATTTTTTAAGAAAGGAAGGAGGAGAAAGAGTGGAAGTGCAGGTGGGAGGGAGGGTAAGATAGAAAATATCACTTTGCTGCTAAATCTGTATGTGTGAAACACATGAAATTTGTTTGCCTTATATAAATAATTTTTAGTAATTTATTTCAAATACAGTACTGATTAGATAGTGATTTAAAAACATTTCATCCACAGCTACTATCACAAACCACAGATTCAGAGAACTTCCAGTCAACCCTAGTCTCCTCAGCTCTAGACTATTCTGGAGAAAAACCTGCTAAATGCTTCTGCTTAGATGTCCCAGAGCCCTCTCCAATTCATTACACTCCAGATTCAACTCTACGCTTCCCTTAATCTCCCCTGTCCCTAATAATTATTCTATTTACCCCCAGTCACCTAAACTACAAGCCTGAGAGACATCTAGATTCTTTCCTATTCTTTGTCCTTCACACCCAATTGGCCAACAAGCACTATTGATTCTTTCCTTGAAACACTTCTTAACTACTCTCCTCATGTCTATCTACCTTCACGGTTACAGTTAGACTTTCATCATCACTTTCTGAACTTCGGCAAGACAGTCCTAATTTACCTCATTGCTTTTACTCTATTCTCTCTTAATCTGTCCTTCAGACTTCTTTCATTCCATAAAAGACATATCTTGGGAAAAATAACAAAAACTTCCTAGCATGTCAAATAATTTAGTCAGCATCTGAAGAGCACATTACTTCTCATAAATATAACTACATTATCTGAACATTGGTAATATGATTTTTTAGACACAAATAAGTTAATATATGTAAATTTTTCAGAAAGAGGCCCCTGACAAAGGGAGGACTCAAAAAAAATACTCTAGTAAGATCTAAACAACTTCTAATAAGTAAATGGATAACTCAGACACCAATAGATTTTAATGATCTGCAGCATAAGGTAGTGTAGATACCAAGAAAAAAAATGTAGTCACAGCAAACTTCAGATTCCAGGCTACCATACAAAGACCTTTCTGCTATTATAGCAGTTATGGCCCTCAATGGGTTAAAGATGAAATTTCTGATATTTTAAATCTACATGGGCCCTGCACGGTAGCTTAGTGGCTAAATCCTTGCCTTGCAACCACCGGGATTCCATAAGGATGCCAGTTCATGTGCCAGCTGCTCCACTTGCCTTCCAACTCTGCTTGTGGCCTGGAAAGGCAGTAAAGGATGGCCATAACCCTGGGACCCTGCACTCATGTGGGAGATCCAGAAGAAGCTCCTGGCTCCTGGCTCCTGGCTCCTGGCTCCTAGCTTGGATTCGCTCAGCTCTGGTCATTGCGGTCATTTGGGGAATGAACCAATGGATGGATCTTTCTGTCTCTCCTTCCCTCTGTAAATCCGCCTTTCCAACAAAAATAAATAAATCTTTAAAAAAATCCACATCTGTGTAGGCAGAACAATTTGGGGAAAAAATCAAATTAACCATGGGATCTCTTTGTTTGCTTCTTATTTTATTTCTGCTGGAAATTTGCTTGCATTTTCTTCTTTACTGTTTCATTTATTTGAAACCTTTGTGTATAAACACAGACAAGATGAGCTGCATTTCATTCGTTGAAAACTTGCATTCTAACCGATGCTGCTGAGATGAAAAGATCATTGCTTTCTTACTTGTTTGAAATTGTTAAGTGTAGACACACAGGGGGTAAGAACTATATTGTATTCAGTGGCAACTCAAGTGAAAATCTCTGTTCCCTGAGTAACAGATGAAGAGAAGTTCAAATGACGACACTGAAGGTGCCGATAAACAGAGTCTCTTCTCTTACCCACCTATAGTTCATAAGTTTGTCTAAAGATAATTCCAACCCATATAGCCTTAAGCAGAGTTTTCCATGAAATCACAATCACCTTGCAGGGTCACAGGTGGAAGATCCTGTCTCTGCCATAGGCACTGAGATTTATGCTGCAAGAGGACACCACTAAGCTTTTTTTCATCCAGCTGCAAGACATGCCTGAATCTCCATTAATGATCTGTCATTGTTATTTATCTAACCCAGGCCGACAGGTAGTTTATGTTGTTAGTCTCCTCTACTATCATGGGCAGCAAGCTTCTCAAATTCCAAATTTACCACTTTCAAATAAAAAAGAGTCACACTGATGTACTTGGATTTGAGGAAAATAATAAATGCCTGAAAGGACAAAACCGCTGGTGTAGAACTGTAAGGTACAGAGGCAAAATACTTTCCTTGTGGTTCAATCCAGCCACAAGTTGCAGCACAAATCACTGTCAACATTGGAATAATATGTTTTGCTTCAATAATTATGGCCAGAAAAGCTCATTGTTTAAAAAGAGAGACTACTACTACATTTTAAGACCATTTTATTCTCTTTCTCCTTGTTTTATCTTAAGCTAAGGACATATCATACTCACATATACAAATATACACATATATACAAAGGTCTGTGGAATCTATCACAGCCTTTAATTCACTTGGAATTCCTGTCACTCAGGCAAGGTAACATAATTATCCTAATTTTACATGCAGGGAAACAATGTTGAAAAACAGCAGATCAAGAGAAAATTTGAGTCTGCAATTCTTTCTTTCAGATTTTAAGCTTCTTACTCCATCTCTTTGAGACTGAGAGAAAGATGTACAGGGAAACAAGGGAGTTTAGGACATGAGAGAGAATATTAGAGATAGCTAATTTCCATGTGTCCATGCTGCACAACACATGCAATGTTTAGATTTGTCAAGCAATTGATTTTTCTTTTTTTGTGGTTGAGGCTTATAAAATTAGTCTACCTGCTTACCATCTCTGATAAGTGAATTGCAAATAGGCATTATCCTACAGTCATGACACATTGCTTACTGAACCAGCATTAAAAGTCAGAACACATAACTACATCCTTAAAAGTCTCAAATTTTTCTTTCAATGTGTGATACTTGTAAAGGAGAAGAAGATTCTGACAAGCCTGGGTTGATTTCCCATTCTGTTCTCTAGCTTCTTGGCTCAGCAGGCTAGACCTTGAACAGTGCCAAGCAATACGCTGACTGCCCCATAACACCCAAGGTATGCTGGAGGCCTTAGGAGACCATATGTTAGGCATCTGACATATGTTCAAAGAGAGCTGGTCATATTTCTGAAGCAGATTTCCATAATGGGGCTGCAGCCGTGCTAGTATTAGCCCTGTAGCTTATCATGTTTAATTCATGCTTAATTACATTTGAATCTGTGAACTTTTCCATGAAATCTTCACAATTGCACTTCCATCGCAGTAGTCATCCTGAATCTTTCTGTACTTTAAATACAAATGTCAGTGCCTTGTGAAATTTCACAATTATGCTATTCACTGTCATTTTTCATCCAGCCATGAATCAACATAATTTGATGATAGCTGTACAATTATGAAAATACTATCGAGCAGACATCACCCTTGTGAACCTTGTGCTAAGCATTATTGTAATGAAGCCAGTGAAAAGTCATGAAATTTCTAGCCAGGCTGAACCTAACAGAACATGAAGTCATTTAACTTAATTGAAAGCATTAGCACTGAGTTTTTCTACTTCAGCGATAGAAGTTCCATACAAATTAGAGCTGCTTAGGGAAAAATAGCCTCCAAAGATGCCTTTTACACAGAGCAGGCAAAACCATCAGATTTGCAGGGGCATTTCATACTCACTCAGCCTTCCCAAGTACTACTTGATTATCTCTTTTTTGCCATGTTTAAATCAAGCCTCATGTCAGAAATGCATAGTATCACAGCTGTAAATAACTTTATGGTTATCTAATCCCTACATTCAGTATACAGATGAGAAACAAGGGCACAGAGTTTCCTAAGAACATGGCCACCTGACAGCTGACTGGAACTGGAACTTAGGTTTACTGAGGCCCAAACCAGAACACAGTACGGGTCACACAATAAAGCACATGCTACAAAGTGATAGCTAGGAGTCTCAAGTACAACCTGAATCTCTGCTTCCACCTGAGAAATTCAACATCAAAAATCCAACCTTTGCTTCCTTCCCCAGTCAAAAATGTCATGACTTTCATTGCATTCGCCTGAAAATGTTAGAGGTCTTTCTCTGGGTTCATATCATCAAACTGCTAGGATGCTGCTTAAATGGAAGTGGTTTATTATATAGCAAGCATTTCCCCTTAAACCGGCCAAAAGAAGAAACCTTGAGTATGGATTAAGTCAAAACCCAAAGCCTGAACTGATGAGACAGGGGACAGATATTATGTGAGGGAAAGAGTGACAGAATGAGACAAAGGAGGGCACATTAGACACAATGAGGGACAATGTTCGTTAGCTGGACTATAAAGGCCTAGACAGTGAACAGCTTCAGAAGTGATTGCTTATAATGTATTAGCAAAAATGAGAAGAAAAAGAACCTGGAGAGCACTGGCATAGGAGCTGACAGTCATAATCTAGAACCAGTGAACAGTTGCCAATGCCCTGCCTTTTTTTCTCTCTAGAGAAGATTTATAGTTCCTGGTCTGTCACCAAAAAGGCAAGAAAAAAACTGTCCATCTCAAGTACTTTATCTATGTTCTCTCTACCAAGAATTACCAGAAAATGATACAGACGACAGCCAGAAAGTCGATGTTTTTGTAAAATTTTCTGATTGAAATAGCAAGGAAATAGCTCCCAAACAGGTCATCACCCTGCCATCCTTTTGTTATACAGAAGGTTTGATGAGCTTTGATGGCTACAAAATATGGAAGACCACAGTCACCATCTGACAACACCTCTGTCTTCCTCCCCTCTTCCACACTTCTATGCCTGAAGTCTACTAGGCTTAGGAAGATGACTGTGGTGACACGTGGGGGCTGTAAACTTAGTAGTGCCTTGGCCTGCATTAATGGGGTGGCAATCACCATTTATAGCAGCCTATTAGTATAAAGAGATATATCACTAGTCACTCCTTGGTGTGTCTAAATCAATTCACAATCAAGGCACTGTGCTATAGTCAGTAAGAGTGAAATAGAGGCCATATCCTCCAGAGCTGGTAGCTAAATGGGAAAGAGTAGGCATCCATTTGGTGTGATTCTCATGAATAATATCAAGCTCAGAGGGAAGAAGAAAAGAAATATGTAAGAAATAAAGATGTATTTTACAGTTTCATTGGGAGTCCATCTTTGATTTGGAAGTAGAGATGCATACTGCATTGCATCTTCACATCTCAATATGATAATCTCTTATAAAGTACCTCTAGCTGACTATATGTACAAGCATGTTTACCTATATGTCTATTGATCTTGTATTTTGCATGAAGGTTGGCTTATATCAGAGAGAACATATGATATTTGTCCTTTGGGGGTTGGCTTCTTACACCGAGCATACTGGTGTGTCTTTACAATAGATGCTGGACTCAGTCATTCTCTATACCTAAAGGTCAGGGTATACTTAAATAGCAAAATGATGGACTTATGATTGTTTTTGAAAAACTATACTACTGTAATAAAATAGGGGAAATTTAGTGTGGAAAGGGGATCTCAGGAGGGGGGAGGGGAAATCCCAGAGCCTTTGGAATAGCATCATTAATTAATTAATTAATTAATTTTAATAAAATAAATAAGCAACAGTTAATCTGGAAAAATAAAAAGAAGAAATTAAGATGTTCAGACCAGCACTTTGGCCCAACTGGCTAATCCTCTACCTCCAAGTGCCAGCATCCCATACAAGCACTGGGTCATGTCCCAGCTGCTCCACTTCCCTTCCAGCTCCCTTCTTGTGGCCTGGGAAAGCAGTGGAGGACATCTAAAAACCTTGGAACCCTGCAACCACAGGGGAGACCCAGATGAGGCTCCTGGCTCTGAATTGGCTCATCTCTGGCTATTGAGATTATTTCAGGCGTGAACCAGTGGACGGATCTTTTTCTCTGTCTCTCCATCTCTCTGTGAAATTGCCTGTCCAAAAAAATATATATATAAATATATATAGAACTTTTTTAAAAACGAAGATGCAAACAGCTGAATGAAAAAGAACATATATATATCATTCAGTACATGATAACAATAGTTATGTGGCACCACAGTCCCAGGATGATTTATGTGATTTATGTCTTATTTCATTTGTGGGTATTTACGAGTTTGGATCTTCAGAATGAAATTGTAATAATTAGTAAATTAGAATCTGTCTCGTATGACTTACCCCGAGGAATGCCTGAGCCAAGGCACATCATTTATGGCTGACAAAGCAGAACTGGTGCCTTGATAAAAGCAAGTCCATGGCAGAAACTCTACCTGAGAGCTCCCTCCTCTAGGAATGTTGTCTGCCATTTCATCAGATCTACCTTGAGTGTACCGTAATACCTGGCACAGCTCCCTGGGGAGAGCAGAGAGACAGCACACACTTGCTAACCACCTTGGATTATAACTTCTTTTATCTTGAGTAACTCTACATTATTGTCATTAGTGAGCCAGCAATTCTTGACTCTACAGTTTGTCAGAATTTCAAGTTCCTAAAATATTTCACTGAACACAGACAGGTGAGACTGACTACAAACTTCCATCTGATACATCCTCAACATGCACACTACAAAAAGTCTGCCACTTTTTCTTCCACATACCCACAAGCTCTTCCAAGTACAAAGTTGCCCTGAAGTTCAAAGGAAACAGACAGAACTGAGAGACTGGTGATACAAACACTAGGGTGGTTGGAAAAATGGTTGAGGGCAAAGCAACAACAGCTCTTGTCAAGCTAAATACATTTTTACCCCTAGCAGGCCAAACCCTTCTCTGCCAGCTTTGAAAATGTTGGCCATAATATCCCTTCAGTTTGCCAGGATAAAAGAGATTCTATTGTGGAACGCTCTAGGTTCAGTCCAATAATTATTAACTGTGGCTTGCACAGGCAAAGATTATGCCAGGTGGGGGGAAAAATGGGCTTTAATCTGCTTGATCTGAAATGTCAAATTGGGCCTAAACACTTCCTAGTGCTCTAAGTGCTGCTGGAAAGCCAGGATCTTGTTGCCCTATACCTTCTGTTCTCCACTCGGGCATTTCTTTCCTACTTTCACGCTAATTAGAATTCTGTGTGAGGAAGAGAATAATTGTCCTAGCTATTATGTACTATCAACAGGCCATTTGCAAACTTTTACCCAAAAGTCAGTGATTAGACCTTGGTCATCATGCTTTCTGGTTCCCCTCATCCAGCCCATGACACTTGTGGAGTCAACAGTTATCAACCATGTGGTTCTGAGAGTAGACAAAATATTAAACCTCCTTCCGCTTTAATCTCTGTGCTTAAAGAGTGCTGAAGAAAGAAAACCAAAGATGAGTTCTCCTCCTGGCATATGGGGAACAGATCTGTTTCTGCCTGCAACATAGGCTCCCAAGAATTAGGTGGGTTGGTTTTCACAAAGCAATAAAATTAGAGCAGAGTCAGAAGAGCAAAAGGGTATTGGCCTCTCCAGATGGAAACTCTGGATGGTGCTGTATGCTGGTATGTGTGCTGGCTTGGCTGTGACTTGTCTGTCATTCATTTGCCAACAGGACCATGACCATGATGCATGAGTAGTAAATCAACCATAAGCAGAAATTCATGGTTTTAGCATGTCTGTCACTCAACTGTCTAATTTTTGGAAATTACAAATATTCTGTCACAAGAATAAAGATATATAACTAAGCTGTCAAGGAATAATAAACCTGTGTAACAAAAGACTATGACTCTATATTTGATGCGTGGTTGCTAATAACTTTTAAGTCCTACCCACACCCCTTCCTCTCTGTGGCACATCTGAGCAAGCTATTAAGATAGTCCTGCTGCCCTTTATTTGGCGCTGGAAGCAAATACCAACCACACAAGTTATATCAACTTGTGGGAACACTTACCCTGGTCACAACTCTCCAATTATTACAGAATCTCCTTTTTCAAGCTGTTTTTAGATTAGCTTGTGTGACTGCCTTCTTTGTTCTCCCAAAGAATTCACTATATAAGTAACAAACCTTTGTGTGCCACTTTGATGCATGTATGAAGTCATCTCAATCAAATTTGGGTTGGGAGTCTACCTATGTTGGTGAACAGCAGCACATAGTTTAAAATGAATTGCAAATACTGCTTTAGAATGTTGACCAAGGAAGATTTCCAATACATAATTCTTAAGCGTAGAAAACACTTAGTAGCATAACAAGAGTTGTAATGTCTTACTATAAAAATAAGTATTTTACATATAAATACATATACAGATCAATGGATAAGTAGAGAGATAGAGAGAAACATGATCTGAAATCTGTTACCCATGGCCACTCCTCCGTAGAGTACTAAAGAGTAGGAAAGATTTGGAAGATTACTTTCATGTACTATTTTTACACTTATGAAAGGCCTGAATCATTTACTTTTCTGTTACTATGTTACTTGTCCAATGCACTACCTAAAAATAAAAGGCTTATCCAGGAATAATTTTTAAGCTAATTCAAAAACAGTTTTACTCATCATCAGACTAATATCTCTTTGCAAATGGGGCTACTCCTCTTGGATGGGAATGTGAGGAAGCAGGTACTGCCTGTTGCCAGTGAACTCTGGAGTAAGCAGAGTGCTATATGGCATAGTGCCTCAGAAGCAACCAAACTATTTGACCCTGTAGATTTTTGTTACTGGTCTTCAATATTAAAAGGGCTATGTGTGTAACTTATATAAAATAACTCCCATCAAGTTACAACTCCCATCAAGTTAACTATGTCTATTTTTATTTCTAGCAATGGAATACATACATGTAGTTTAAGCTGGAACTAGATTATAAGATTTATGGTGAACACAGCATTTCTGTCTTAATGTTTCTCGTTGCTCTGAATCCATTCCAACTTTTTCCACACTAGGAGATAATCTATGCATACCTCAATATATTTTTTTAACTAACTTGCTGATCATACCACTTCTTGGTTCACCAATTTTAGACACAAATACATCAAACACTCATGCTGGTTAAGACCTCAATGCTCTCCTCATCTTCCTCCTGACATTGTTAAACCACAGTCATAGTTTAATGATTGAGCTGATAACTGTGATATGATTACCATTTTTCACATTTTCTCAAAAGTTAATCATTTCTTCTTAGTTTTATTAATCATTAGTCTTGAAAAAGCAGAATAGTAGAGAAAAAGAAAGGGAGAAAAACTGACCTTCCATCTATTGGGTCACTTCCCAAATACCTGTAATAGTCAGGGCTGGGCCATGTTGAAACCAGGAGCCCAGGACACAACCTTGGTCTTCTTTGTGGGTTAAAAGAACCCAAGTCCTTGAGTCATCTGCTGCCTTCTAGTGTAAACAGCTAACAGGATGCTATATAGGAAGTGTAACAGCTAGCACTAAACCAGGTGCTCCAATACAGGATTCAGATTTCCCAAGCAGTGAATTTAGAAGTGCATCAAATGTCTACTCCAAATTTCTTCTTTTCTATGTATTTTCTTGCCAATGTTCTGATGTTTACATAGATCAAACAGCCCCTCACAAGAATTTCCTGGGACTGCCACTCATCCTTCTTTTGTTGGATGAATACCTATTTCTCTCAGCCTTCCTCATCTTTGTTTACACCTCTAATTGACTTGCCAAAAGTGAGAAAAAAGAAATCTTATTTAATATTTGCATGCTGGAAAAACCCTTACTTCTCTTGTAATTTTTCATCTTTGTTTTTTGTTTTGGGGTTTTTACTAGTTATTGGACTTCCCGGATAGATCTCATTTTCTCTTCTTTCCTCCATTTCCTGTGTATTTTGTTTTATTTTCCCTGAGTTCTTCAGCCTCACTGTCCAGTCCTGTTATTGAATTGTTTATGCTGCTACCATATTTCTAAATTTTAGGGCTATTTCTAATCCCTTGATTATTTCTTTTTATAGCACCTTGTGCTTGTTTTATAGATGTGGTATCTTTTATTGCTCTGAAGATATTAAATATAGATTTTTGCTTTCTTCTGCATCACTTTGTTTTTTATGGGTCTCTTTTTTATTTGTCATTCCTTTAATGTCGGAAGAATCCCTCGAATATTTACTGACCATTAGCTATACATTTACATTTCAGGCTGGCTATTCCAAAGTTGCTAATCAGAAGTTCAGTTTTCATGACTATGCCTCATCCATCAGAAGATGGTGCACACAGACGTGATTTATCCAACAATGAGCTAATGATTACCTCTAAACCAAACATAGTTTGTTGTGAGACCAAATACTGATATTTGGAGATCTCTACTCTGTTATTATATTTCCCAAGAAATTCTCGTACTCCCAGCTGGAGGTGAAGGAACTAGGTGAAAATGCATTATATAACTGGCTATTAGAATTCTAGAAGTAGGGCAAAGGGAGACCACTGTGGAGTCTAAAGATAAGTACACAGAGTTTCATTTAATGGTCCTGATTTCAGCTCTATGACCTCGGTCCTCCCCATCCTCTGTAAATACTATGACACCTAGTGTGACTGGAAGAAGGGAGACAGACAAATTGATAGAAGGGGCAGATGAGGTGTGGAGACTAAAGGAACTGTTAGATACTAGCACAGTATGCCACATTCTTTAGAATGCAAAAGGCTGTAGCCTTCTGCAGGACCTGTGTAGTTTATTGATGCTTAGAGTTTCCTAAAGATGAATCCTGCTCGTAGGACTAACTCTGACCAACATAAGGAGATAAAATGTTGTAAGCTGGATAAAAAGTACCAGGAAACAGCCTTGCAACCAGTTATATTGCTAAAATAAATCTTCCTAGTGGCTGGTGTGAAGCTCACTGTTCTCTGTGTTGAATTTTGGCCTATTTTTATAGTGATGCCTTCCTATAGAGACATTTATTAGAGATGGCAAAGACCTAGTTATAAATGGCTGCAATGGAAAATGAATCATGCAAAGGAAAGATCTTACAATCTTAATAAATACACTTGTTAACAAATGTGTAGCAAGGAAACAATAGGCTAAGAAACAGCCATCACTCCCAAAATAGAATCTTATTCTCAAAATACTATTATTTACATATAAGCCATATAATTGGCAATTGCATGTGAATGACATTCCACAACATCTTGTAGATAGAAAGTATAAATCCCATAAGGGCTTCACCTTATGTCACCACTGGAGAGGCTAAAGAACAGGGTCATATTAGGATCAATAAGAAGCTCACATGAATGTCCTTCGATCTTTGGTGAAAGAAACAAAGGAAAGAGTACATACACAATTCAGAGATGCCTTTCACATAACCTAGAGGATTTGGAGACCCTATTATTGGTACTTCCATCTTAGGGGCAATAATTGGGAGATAGGAGAGGGATGAATCAATGAAGGTAAACTTCCATTGCATTAGTCAGGGTTCTCTATTAAAAGAGAATGAAGACACAACACTACACTACACACACACACACACACACACACACACACCACATAGAGTTTCAAGGGGGCCCAGCATTGCGGCTCATCAAGGTAAGCTGTCGCCTGCAAGGCTGACATTACATATGAGCGCCAGTTTGAGTCCCAACCACTCTACTTCTGATCCAGGTCCCCAATAATGTTCCTGGGAAAGCAGGAGCAGATGTTCCAAGTGTCTGAATCTCTGCAACCTACATGGAAACCCAAAGTAAGATACAGGCTCCTGGCTTCAGCCTCACTCAGCTCCAGCTATCAGGATCATTCAGGAAGTGAACCAAGGCACGGAAGGTCAGTCACTCAGTCAGTCTCTCTCTCCCTCCCTCTCCTGCCCACCTCTCTCTGTAACTTTCAAATATTTGTATTTTAAAATTTGTTTTTCTAAACTGCTTATAGAGGCTGAGTCTCAGAACTTGTCATCTGCAAGCTGGAGAATCAAAAAAGCCAGTGATGCAATGCAGTCCAGGAGCCATAGTGGTAAGCCCTGGATTCAGGAGCTCAGAGATGCAAATTTTGCCCTTACTCCTTTTTGTTTCATCAGGCCCTGAACAGATTGGATGACTGCTTCCCTCCCCATCCAGTTCCCTGACTGTGGCCTGGGAAAGCAGTAAAGAATGGTCCAAAGTCTTGTGACCCTGTACCCATGTGGGAGACTCAGAGGAGGTTATTGGCTCCTGGCTTCAGATCAGCTCATCTCTGACAGCTGCAAGTACTTGGGGAACAAGCCAGTACATGGAAGATCTTTCTCTCTCCTCCTCTCTGTAAATCTGTTTTTCCAATAAAAATACATTAATCATTTTTAAAAATGGATACTTGCATTTCCTTGTTCATTGTAGAATTACAGCAGCCAAGATACAGAATCAATAATCGACAGATGAATAAAGAAAATGTGGCAAATACACACAATAGAATACTATTCAGCCTTTAAAATTGAAGGAAACCCTGTCATTTTCAGCATCATGAATGAAACTATATGACGTTCTGTTTAGTGAAATAATCATGACAGAAAAACAAATATCAGACGGTCTCACTCATACGTGAAGCCTTAAAAACTCAAACACATAGAAGCAAAGTGCAAGAGTGTTTACCAGAGGCTGGACCTAGGCAAAGGCTGCAGCAGAAGGGGGAAAGAGGGAGATATAGGTCAAAAGACACAAAACTGGAGTTAGACAGGAGAAATGAGTTCATGAAGTCTATTGTACACATGGCTGCTAAATTTAATAACGTGCTTCACACTTAACTGCAGAGTGATTCTGAGTTTTCTCACCACAGATAAATGATAAATGTGGAAAGTGATTAATTATGTATTAATCAGATCCAGCCATTCCATAACGTACTCATATCTTGGAACATAATATTGTATGCCATAAATGTATATGATTTAGATTCATAGTGTTAAATAAATTGATAAATATAAAAGCAAAACTTGGAGTCTTCATTTCCAGCCTCCTGGCCCAGCATACAGATATCAGGCTTGCCAGTGCCCACAAAAGCAAGAGCCAATTCCTTCAAATCACATGCTCCTTCTCATATATGTATATATTACAGTATATGTATATATATGTGTGTATATATATGCATGTGTGTACATATATTTGTATATATAGGCAAAGATGACCAGGTGTTTTTACATGGCATGAGTAATGATCTACTTCTTAGGAAGAATGGTAAGTTTATTAGTATTAATCTTATTATTTTGCCCTACATTTTACATGTATATTAAGTGTAACATTGATAAAGAAATATTTTATCATTAAATCATTAAAAGTTTTAAAGTAACAAATGCTACAGGTATCTATAAAAGAACATTGTGCTAGGTTCCTTTTGTTGGCTTTGTGACTTGTTTTAACATGAAATATTTCTGCCTGGAAGCCTCTCTCTATTCTTTTTTTCTTTAGTAACACTTGTTCCTCTTTTATCCTTGTCCCACTTGTACTTTTCACAGCTTCTAGTCCATTAACTACTCTGACACATGTATTTCAATGCCCTTCTTATTAGACTCAGTTGGATCCAAGTCTTCAAGACCAATTTTCCCAACTTTCATTATGAGAGCATTTCATATAACTTTTCCTCTCAACGCCCTCATCTGGTTGTTCCACCACCCCCCAGACTCTTGCCTCTTGTTCAGACACAGAACTACATTCCTGGAGAATGCTATACATCCTGTTGCCTCTTCTAATTATTTCTCTTAACCTTATTCTTTTGGTCAAGTCATTCTTCTTGGAGAAAAGTTCACACCTATACTCCCAAGTTTTGTTCCTTCAATTCTATCTGTGACCTTCTCTAATCCGGCTTGTTCCCACTTCACTCCATTGAAATACAAGGCTACCAATTACTTCCTCCTCAGGGGCTAAGCCTCCAGGACTCTGTGCCAGGCTTAGCCCTCTTGACCTTATAGTAGCCTTTGATTTTGTGAAACAGTCTCTCCCTAGGTCAATTGATGGCTCTTAGAGGGTCAGTTGGAATGTGTTCCTTAGCTAGAACATAGGGGTAGTGAATAATCGGACGGAGGATCTTCCTGTCTCTCCTCCTCTCTGTATATCTCACTTTGTAATAAAAATAAGTAAATCTTTTAAAAAATAGAACATAGGGGAGTTAGAACACAGCTGCCAGCCTTGGATATTCTGCACATGACAAAATAACTCCCTGCTACAACAGGGGACCCTTGAGATGAATCAGGTTTTCATTTGAAAACTGAATAAAGGATTGATCAAATAAGCTCAAGTAGTAGGAGCACGAAAAAGCTGCCAATTATTAGAAAATGCAGACCTCTTTCAAATAATTGTTTAGCAATATAACAGTAGTAGAAAAATTAAAATTATGTTGGATTTTGAATTGAATCCAAACTTTGATATAATGACTTGTCCTTTTTATTGTTCTGAGCAGCAATTTGGATTTCCCATTTGAACGGTCTTCATTTGGATTTAGTAAAAGCCAAAAATATTTTTTTCTTCCCTAAAATAATTTTTTTAAATCCTTCCCGTTTGGCTCTTACTTTATATTTTTATCATATACAATTTTCCCTTGGTACCATCACAGAAATGGTTCCAGGGCCCCCACCACAATACCAAAATCCAGATGCTCAAGTCCCTGACAGAACATGGCATAGCACTTGCAGGTAACCCATACACATGCAGAGAGCCACATGTATTAAGGCTGGTTGTACTTTTCATAATGTAGATTTGGAATTTTCACATACTGATCATTTGTATTTGAACATTCAAGATATCCTTTCAATGCATCTCCAAATTAGTACTGTTGATTTATTCTCTACAACCTCCTACACTAGCTAAATTGATTTTTTTTTTTCCTTAGTACCTTTGTTGAATTTCAACAGTTCCAACACTACAGTGTTTTTGTTTGTTTTGATTTGGATTTTTTTTCCCTGACGCAAAGTATTCTGCATCCTCTCCATTACTGCCCAGCATTTTGTTCCCGCTCTACTGTTACTCTGTTTGGTCACAGAAACTTGTCACACATTATTTTTTTAACTTTTGATTTTGAAATGTTAAACTCAGAATTGTTTAATAAGTAATACAGAGCAAAATATCTTTTGTGTGGCTATACAAATTTGCAAATTAATTATATTTGTTGTATCTTTTCCTTTGTGTTAGATATATATCCCTCTTGTAATATAATATTCGTGTTAGCCACTTTTTTATTACTACAACTTAAGTACCTCAGAAAGCCTTCAGAAGAAAGGTTTATCTAAATTTACAGTTTAGGAGTCCACAATCCAAATCAGGCTGGCTACTGCTGAGGCTAGAAGACGGTAAGCTAGAAATCAGAGGGACACAGGCAGCACACACCTTCACATCTCACAAGGTTCCACTCTAATAACCTAATTCAATCTACTCACTTTGTACCTTCAGACACAATAAGATCCTTAATTCATTAACATAGAACTCCAGTGATCAAGACCTTTAACACCCCTATGGAATTTTACCATAAAATTCAAAATACATAAATAAATAAATAATACCTTTAACACACATTTGCCTTGGAGAACACCCCAGTTATTCTCCAAACGATAAAATGACCTTTGATTTTCTTACTCATTTCTCCAGCAACACATTGGTCATTCAGTAACATTTATTTAATTTCTAGCTGTTGTAAATTTTCTATTTTTCTCTCTGTTATTGACTTTATTTCATGATATTTCATTTAAGGGGATGTATAGTAACTGTCTCATAGAGACTGCCACATATAGATGTGAAGAAACAATGCAGGGTGCATCTCTCCTTCGAAATCAAAAATGGACTCCCAATGAAACTGTTAGATGTTTCTGGACACAGAATGGACTCTGCCATTGTGCATACCTACAATGTCAGGATACGTTTAAATAGCAGAATGATGGACCTATGGCTGATTGTGAAGGACTATACTATTGCAACAACATGGTAGAAATTAGTGGTGGAGGCAGATTTGAGACATGGAGAAGGGAAATCCTGGAGACTATTGAACTATATCATAGAATGATAAAATAAATAAATTGATCTTTTTAGGAAAGTTTAACATTATGTGCTCGGTCTTGGGCAGAGGTGTCATTTGTGCCCTTAAAAAATGCCCTTTTAAAGTGTGTATTCCTAAGGACAAGGCTCTTCTTTTATGTAATAATAGTGTAGTTATCAACATCAGGAGAATTACCACTGAAGTCATATCTTTCATTAAAGTAGCCCATATTTCAATTTTTTCAATTCCTCTAATAAAGTCCTTTCAGACATTTTATCTTTTGCTTCCAGTTCAGAGTCTAACATAGCACATGCTGAATTTAAACTGTCCTTATTCCAAGTTACATTACTAGTCAACATTTATTACTGCAACTAAAAAGCAAAGTGGAAGTATTGGAAACATGTGAATAAGCTTGATATTCATAACATACGTCTTCTTCTATTTAGCATTCATTGATTACTCTCTCCTGAAATAATTCCTTCCCAGGAAAATTTTAAAATGGTGACTTTCCCATTTCATTACACCATCTACTTTTGAATGAACTGTCCTTTAAGAAAAATGCCTTCCATTTACCAATTACAATCTTTTGGAACCACACTTATCAATTTTCATCAACACCTCTGTTCACATTCTGATACTAAAATCACCCCTGTTTGGCCAGTGAAAGCATATTCAAACTGGTTTCCATATATTTTGTTTTATTTTATTTTATTATTTTGGTATTCATATACTTTTTAAAAAGATATATTTATTTTTATTGCAAAATCAGATATACAGATAGGAGGACAGACAGACAGCAAGATTCTCCGTCCGTTGATTCACTCCCCCAATGGCCTCAACAGCTGGAGCTGAGCCAATCAGAAGCCAGGAGCCTAGAGCTTCTTCCAGGTCTCCCACACAGGTGCAGGGTCCCAAGGCTTTGGACTGTCCTCAACTGCTTTCCCAGGCCACAAGCAGGGAGCAGAATGGGAAGTGGCGCCACTGGGATTAGAACCAGCACCCATATGGGATCCCAGTGCGTGCAAACTGAGCACTTCAGCCACTAACCACTGTGCCAGGACCAGTTTTAAATATACTTTTGATACATTCATAATTCGTTGATCACTCCCTGCCTCATGGCATAACACAACTGGCCAGACTAATCTTGTACATTCCCTGTCCCAACTCTGAAATCAATCATTTATTCATTCAGATCACAAATGCGGCTTTAGTACCTGCTATGGTCCAGAACTCTGTTAGGCTCCACAGATACAATAATAGGCAAAAACAGACATGGTGATTTTCCTGATGGAATCCATTACTGAGCACTGGGATAGGCATTAATCTTTTTTTTTTTTAATTATTTATTATTTAACTTCAGTAATTACATTGTATTATGTGACACAGTTCCTTTCCTACGTTTTACACTCTACATCCCATGCATCGTAAATTTCATTAATTTGTCACCAATAGATTAGACATTTACTAAACAAGTCTTAGACCATTTTCCGGTAATCTCCAAATTTCTTTTATCTAAAAGAATAGAACTTGCTTTTTTTTTTTTTTTAACATACTGGTTACTCAAAACCATGTCAATTCCATAATGTTGCAAATTGCTGTTGATGTTATATTGGGACTCTTAATTGACTGGGATGATATTCTACCAGCTCTAACTTCGGACCAGAAATGGTCTCCCCAAGAAACTGTTCAACCCATCTGGACAATACGTAGCTGGACTCTATGCTTGGTATACGTTTGCAAGAAAAGAATCTTGATTGAATTTGAACTGTAATACTGCATCAAGGTGGAGGAATCCACCAGGGGGGAGGGGAGGGGGAGGGGAAGGGGAGGGGTGGGGGGATTCCCAGAGCCTATGAAACTGTCACATAATGCAAAATAATTAATAAAAAAAATAATAGGGTGATGCTGCAATCTCATAAGTAAAAACTGCAAGTCTAACACCACCCTCAGCCAGTGGAGGTTTGGGAGGCATTCTGGTTCTAGGCTCTCAATACACCTCAGTATCTCCCACTCACCAGCTCTAGTTGTGCTCCTGTTGGTTGAGCGCTGGCTAAGAGGAACATGTGGTGTTGGCTTTCAGAACACTGGATCAAAGCTCCTTGTTCACTTTAGGTAATAGGCTGTGTCTTGTTACAACAACTTCATAGAGAAATCAAGTCAGAGTTCCCACATACTCTTTCCATACTCAGTTCCCTTTATTTTTATCTCCTCTTAGTATAATCCATTAGTAAAAAACTGATGCACTAATATAATGACACCAATATTGATATATCATTATTAAGTACATTCTGTAGTTCACATTAAGGTTCACTCTCTGCAGTACAGTTCAATACGTAATGACAGAACCATATAATGCTGACTTTTTACCATTGTACTGCCCTGCAGAATGACTTCAATCCCCTGAAAGACTCTTATTCAACTATTTACCCTATTTCACTCCCTCTGAATCCCTGGCAACCCAAGATTGAAATTGTAAGGAGACATAAGCAATGCACAACCTAAAAACCATACTAATCAATAATCTTGATGAAAAACCCAGCTTCTCCAGTTTCTCTAGCTTCTTCTTTTACTTATGATTTTATATCTGACACTGTGTGCTTCAGTCATAGCAATTCTAATTCTTAAAAATGCTGAACTCCCCACTGCAGCATCTCTGTGATCTTGTCCATATTGTTCTCACCTTTTAGATGAAAGAGGCCAACTTGGGCAATCGAACCAAGATCTTTTTTCCTCCATGTATTCCTTTAATATCGCTTTTACAGTCTGTGATGCATAATCTTGAAAAAACATAACAAAAACCTTGGATTTTTATTCAAAGCTTACAAACTTGGAGGAAAAAAAAGCTAGAGCCATCTTGCCATTTAAAGCAATTGACTGTAGATGGACATTTTCAAAAGAGCTAAGAAAGCTAAAAATATAGGCAAAAATATTATTATTCTAATCTCTATAATCTAGAAGACTAGCTTGCACTCTGAAAAACCCAAAATGAACAAATCATTGCACACAGATTCAAAATAAATGAAATGTCCTATGGTGAGGCTATAAGCAAGACCTCCTGCCTCATGTAGGGAGGCCACTTCCTGCTTTGGTTATGCTGTTTGAAAGTATTACTATGACCATTAGGTACACCTCAGAGACTTTTGAGAATGTGATTTACAATATTTAATATAGTTGAAATGTGAATGCTTTTCATACACAGTTGTGCAACACTGAATGTATCAGAGTAAATGAAAAAGAAAGTGGATTTGTGTTGGCAGGGTTTAATTATGATAAACCTAGTATCTCCAGTGATTTATCTAGAAAATGGTAGGAGATGGCAAAAGATATCCCAGAAGAAATACTGTCACAGTAACAACTTTTTTTATTACAAATTCCTCTTAATTGTTGGCTATCCTTTTCTTGAGAACTCCAACTACTAACTACATGGTAGAAGCCTTCATTTATCACCCTCAATACCTTCTCAAAAAAGGACGACACTACATTTGGAGAATTTCCAGAAAAAGGTAAAAGAACTGGCACACATAAAAGAGGAGGAAATGATCAAGAAATCCAACTGGACCATTCTGTATCCCCTCAAGGATGAAAATCCACAAAAAACAAAGAAACAAAAAAAAAAACCAGCAAATAGTGAAAGCTGAGGAGTTTCAAAACCTTCCTCTGTTTCATGTTCAGCATTTTAGGAGACAACCTTGCAGGCTAACCACACCTAACACTGGACTACTGCAAACAGAATAAAATGGTGGCATGCTATGAGTAGGCAAAAAATGGCTCTACCAACAGGCTTCAAAATTCTTTTGCCTTTTTGATGTAGTCTCATGTCCTGTTTTCTTTGATGGTCATACAATGCAGAAATCTGTTGGAAGTTGACATGACAAGTCATCCAGGTCATCATGAGATGATCCCAGTGCAGATACCAGGAGACAGGTAGGTTAAGGCACAGTTCATTGAGTAGATAATACTAAAATATGACGACCTTCAAGTTTGGGGCAGGTTCCAGCAGATATAATCCAAATCTGAGTTATTCTGGACATTGATACTCTCTGCAGAGTAGCTGGGTTCGTTGCTGTCACTGCCATTCTCAGCAGTAGCTATAGTCTCATGCAGCTAGGCTTCTTCAAATTGAGAAACCGCGCTGCCCTTGAACTTTCTGGTTCTTCCTGTAGCCCAGCCCTGCACACATACCCTTTGTTTTGGTTCCAGATGCCATATCAGATCATCTGCCTTTTGCAAGAAACCCTACTTCATAGCATTCACATGGTACTTGAGCATCACCTCCATAACTTAAAAACTGAATTTGTGAGAGGTGTAAGTCCATCCAGTGCCTTTTCCTAATGCACGGGAACACAAAGCTGGCTTTAGAGTGCTCCATCATGGTCTAGAGGCCTGATCCATTAGTTCCCAGGCCAGGACAAGAGGCAGCAATATGAATGCTTCATGGCCAGAGAGGTGCTTATGTTCGTGCAGGTCATCATCTGGGTCCTCCTGCACTGGCTACAGCTATTTTACTGTCCTTGTTCATCATGATTAAGGAGGATGAGGGGCAAAAATGATCAAGGTAAAGATAACATTTTACCTGGTAGTTCTCAGGAAAGCAGAGGGGAATTCAATTTGGAAGGTTCTTTGGGTTGTCTGGCTGAGCAGTGCACATATTCATCATGGTAGCAGAAAGGCAGCTGGCTGGACTACAGTAAATTAGAAAGAGACTACCTATCACCAACAGCAAGAGACATGTTTTTTCTACTGGGCTTGTGTTCAGAGGGTTGCAGCCACTAAGTTACATGGAGTAGAGTCTGAAGACTTTTAATCATCTACATTTTGATCATTTGGAGACCTTGAATAAAATGTAATTAATCAAATGGATGCTAAAACAATCACGTTATGATCACTTTATTCACCCACAGATAAAACCATCTATAATAAGATTTGATAGATTTGTTCTCTTTGAAAATTAGAAAAGGAAACATTGGCACAGAGTTTATTAATTTTTCTCATACAGGAAAGGAGACTTGGGACAACAACCATCCCCACTTGGGATGTCCACATTTGATTTCAGAGTGCCAAGAATTGGCTCTTGGCTCCAGTCTTAATTCCAACTTGCGCTAATGTGAACCCTAAGGGATAGCAGGCGATGCTTCAACTTCCTGGGTCCCCTCCACACACAAAGGAGACTCATATTGAATACCTAGTTCCTGACTGAAACATGGCCAGGCCCAGCCCCAGTTACTACAGGCTTTTCTTGAGTAAATCTAGCATACAAGAGATAATTCTATCTCTACCTTTCTCCCTCCCTGTCTGCCTCTCCCTCTGCCTTTGACATAACTTTGTCAAAGTAACATATGCAAACAACCTGGCATCTTAAGTTGGAAAAAGAACAAAGTAATAAACTTGTCACAATTCCACTTTCCAGATGCACTATCACATATTATCATTTTGATATGTGAATGAGAGAATTGGGGTCAGGCTGTTAAAAAAAAAAAAAGAATGCTATATTCAGACTTTATCATTAATTGCTATCCTGAGCACTTGTCTGTCATTAAATAATTTCCCAAACCATAATTCTTAGTATCTCTGTGTAATTTCAACCTACATACACACCTGGTTTATTTAACAACTTTCTTGGTTTTTTTTTTTTAAGTGTATACTGTTTCCAATATTTAGCTATAATGAATAAGGTTTTGGTTTCCTGGTTTAAAAAATGTCACGTTGACCACACACATTTTAGCCCTCTTTCCCCAAACCCTGCCAAAATATCATTAATGGGGTTTTAATCCATAAGGGAAGAAAAAGAAACTGCAAGAGGAAATCTCATTAGATTAGAGATCTTAATGATTTGGGGGGGCGGGGAGAGGGAAGACAGGAAGAGAGGAGTCTGACTGACTTAATGGAAGAAGGTTGTAGAGGAGTTTCTATGTAGAGGAGTTCTCTCTGCCTCCCTGTCTCCCATCCTCCCGTTTTTATTCAGAAGTAGCAATGTATCTGTAACCCCAAGCAAGTTAAAAATTAATAAAATCACAAAGGGCCACCCATAGAGAGGACCACTTCTGATTGGATGGAAGTCCTGTTCTTCAGAAGAGACAATACACCAGTTGGTCAATGTCTACTTGGGAAGGATCCAATTTTTAATGCAAAGTAGAAAGCAGTAAGTGTATTATGATCTTGCTTCGTTCCCAACATTCACACTTGAGTTTCAGGGTAACTGACACATTCTGGTCTACAATTGTCTGGATTTTCATCTACTAGACTTCACCTCGTTCTTGTGTGCATGTAAATTCTATGTATTTCCATGTATTCAGAGCTTATGTTGAAAAATTTTTAACACAGAATTTAGTGAGTCATGAGTTTGTTAATGTGACTCTCAATCTAGCCCCACTCATAGTAAGAAGGTTTAAAAAAGTTGCTGAGGTTCAAATAAGTGGTTCTTATTTTGCTCAAATCTGGGTGCTGCTTTTTTGACACCTCTCCTCAGTGCAAGTATTACCACAGCTGAAGGTTTTCCAAGTCCACACTCTCATAGTTCTCATATACTACGTTTACCACTTCCCATGTAACTGTTCACAAAACTGTCACACACTCATTTCTGAGATCACTACCATCCAGAACTATATTTTCATTCCTTGCTACACATCATACAGCATGACAGGTTCATGAAATGCAGCCATAAACATGGTGAAATGCTTTACTTATGCAAATGTTGTGTGACCTGAACACCAGTATTAGCTAGCTGTTGCTGTAACTCCACATAACAAACCCAGTCCAAAACACAGTGGTTTACAAAAATAAACATTAATCTTCATGCCCATGGATCTGCAGGTTCTCTATAATTTCTTTGATCCTGGCCAGATTCTATACAAGATTACACTTCAGCATAGTTTTTCCTTGTGCTTTGAGTTCAGGATGAAGGTACTGGTACTATTTCTGAACTACAGGCTTCGCAGCACTTTGCTCTCCACATAGTGCAACACCAGAGCACAAGATGTCAAATACATGGGACATGTCTGCTCTCTGAAGCCAGAGATTTCCACTGACCAAAACAAGCCATATGACCAATCACAAGGTCAACAGAGCATAAAAAGGCACTGCAGATTTGCATGGTAAAACAGAGCTATAAGGAATTGCTAAAAATTCATAGAAATATGTTTAATGAGAAAATGATGCATAAATTTTTAAAATATTTGCATAAGTTTTTTTGTCTTTTAATTCCATTTTTCATGAACTTTTTGAAGTAGCATAGTACAATTCTACTACAAGACTCATATCCGTGCTTGCTTCGGCAGTACGTATGCTAAAATTGGAATGATACAAAAAAGATTAGCATGGTCCCTATACAAGGATGACACACAAATTCGTGAAGCATTCCATATTTTTTAGAAGTACAAAGCCGAAGATGAAAAGCAGAGAGATAAGGCATCTTCCAGGAATTCCCTCGAGTCTTACACATTCAACATGAAAGCAACTGTTGAAGACGAAAAACTTCAGGGCAAGATCGATGATGAGGACAAACAGAAGATTCTTGATAAGTGCAATGAGATCAGCAATTGGCTGGATAAGAACCAGACTGCAGAAAAGGAGGAATTTGAACATCAGCAGAAGGAGCTGGAGAAAGTCTGCAACCCCAGCATCACCAAGCCGTACCAGAGTGCAGGGGGCATGTCAGGAGGGATGCCTGCGGGCTTCCCTGGCAGAGGAGCTCCTCCTTCTGAGGGTGCTTCCTCAGGCCCCACCACTGAGGAGGTGGATTAAGCTAACCCCGGCGTAGATGCAGCATTGTTCCACACAATAAAAGATGGAAGGACTCAAAAAAAAAAAAAAAGACTCATCTCAGATATGTCAAAGTTTGATTCAATCTACTGCATTACCTTGTTTTCGCTGTTGCATACGTGCCCATTATTCTCCATAAAGCACTTACAAAGAACTTAATATTCATCATCTTACTTGTTTGCAACCTCCACTGAAGCACAACTTCGGCTGTACTCACATACTATCCACTAAGTTATCTTTCACCCGTAGTAGGTGCTCGTTAAATACTGAATTGAGTTCACAGAGCTACGAAGAGATCACATGGAACAGAAGTTGTCAGAATTAGTTGTTCAATCAAATTACCTGGGGAACTTAAAAAACTCTCTATGCCTGAGTCTCGCCCAGACCAATTAAAACGAGCCTCCAAGCTCACATCTTCAAAATTAGACTAGGCTTTGGAATGTTTCAAATACATACCAGATGATTCTAATGTGCAGTCAGTGATATGAATCACTAATCTGGCGCAGTTTACTCCAGTTTGAATAGTCGTGGAAGACATCCTGAAGAAAGTTGCAAGTAGAATTGGTCCTGCTGAGGCTAGGGACAAGCAGGGGAAGTTTCTAGCAGGGAAAGATGCCTGTGATAATAAACCAAGGAAACAGCCATTTCACCTGATGCCCTGACCAGACCAGGTTGAGATTAGTGACACAGAGCCTAACAAATGTTACTCTGTGCAGAATGCGCAGGTAAAATGACCAGAAAAGCTTAGGCTTTTAGAAGAAATCTTTCTAGCCAGGAAGCGATGGTTTCTCTGAAAAGGCTCTGGCCAGTTTGAGTCACTTCCCCTGGCTGCAAGCCAGGGTGAGGCTTTTGTTCAGCACAGCTTTTGCTGGAGTTCATTTCTGTGGCTGTTGTTGTTATGCTGAGTTCTTTCCAACTATTCTTGGTTTATTTGACTCTCTAGGCAGTGGTCTAATTTCTAGAATAGGCAATCTATGTCACACTTTTGTTCATGATGACTGTTAAGTTACATTTTAATTTTAGGCAGGTAGGAGGGGTTTTGTTGCTGTTTTGTTGTTGTTCAGGTATCATTATGAGAAACAATCAGATGAATAACATTTTTGTTCATCAAAACTGTTTCTAGGGCCAAGTGCTGGACACAGTGTTTAAAAACACACTGCTTGGAGGCCCAGCATGGTAGCCTAAAGGCTAAAGTCCTCACCCTGGACGCACTGGGATCCCATATGGGCGTGAGTTCTAATCCCAGCAGCCCCACTTCCCATCCAGCTCCCTGTTTGTGACCTGGGAAAGCCTTGGGACCCTGCACCCACCTGGAGACCCAGATGAGGCTCCTGGCTTTGATTTGCCTCAGCTCTAGCCATTACAGCTGTTTGGGGAGTGAATCATCGGAAGAAAGATCTTTCTGTCTCTCCTCCTCTCTGTATGTCTGATTTTGCAATAAAAATAAATAAATCTTTTTAAAAAAATACTGCTTGGAACAACTGCATTCCATACTGGAGTGCCTGGGTTCAAGTTCTGGCTCCACTCCCTATTGCAGCTTCTTCCAGATTCACATCACTGGAACAGCACGTTCATTGGAGACAGCAGGTTGTAATTCAAATATTTGGGACCCTGCCTCCCATGTGAACAACTCAAGCTGTTGGGCAGTGATCCAGTAGTTGGCACTATTCTCTCTCTGCCTCTCTGATAAAAAATTTTAAAAATAAATTTTCTTTTCAAGATAGAATATATGTAGTTCAATATTTTCCCTATAAAGCTATGAGTCCATTTCAAATGATTTTATCAATAAAAGCTTGTTGTTCCTATCAAAATTATTTACCTTCGTACATTCAACAATGAGAATTATTTATCCATCATGTTTTATTTCATATCTATTTTATTTTACAGGGAACCTAGAACTGAAATTGGCAACTACGATATTAGCTCAGGTCTGGGGATATATTTCTCTTTGCCTTTTACCAAATTGTAACTCCTTTATCTGTAACAATCCTATTCTACATGTGGCTTCCATAGCAATATTATCTACACATGATTTTCTGAAGCCAAAGGATTAAAGATTATCATGGAATATTTTCAGGCCTCTTACTAGATACTGTGGCATATACAAAGGCATATAACTCCCTCATGGGGTAGGCATTTGGTGCAGTGAGTCATGACTTGGACATCTGAATCCTACTGTGTCTGGTTTTATTCCCAACACTCCTGTTATGGTCCAACTTCCTTCTGCTGTTTACCAGGTGGCAGTATATGAATGCTCCAGTACACAGGTTCTCGCTGTGCGTGTGAAAGGCCCAGCCCGTGCTCTAGGCTCCTGACTCCAGCTGGCTCAGCCCTGGCTTCTGTGGGCATTTGGGAGTGAATCAACAAATGCAAGATCTCTCTCCTTTTCTCTCTCCCTTGCATTTTTTCTCTTTCACTTTCTCTCCCCCGTTTTCTCTCTCTTCACCCTCCCCCTTTCAAATAAAGTGTGAAGATATGCATTTTTTAGATGACTGATTAATCATCCAGAAATTTTCAATCTGCTAAAATTCAGATAGGAATTTCTCTACAAATAAGTATATTAATAAAAGGCTTACAAATTTTTAGCCTCAAATTCTTTCTACAATACATGTAAAAGTAAAAAATGTAGTTTTGTGCATTCTATCTTAAAACCAATGTTACAAATATTTTTCAAATTACTTATATGTACTTATTTGGAAGACAGAAACACAGCAAGAATGAGACACAGAGAAATCTTCCATACATAGCCTCATACCCCAAATACCTACAAAAATCAGGGCTAAACCAATCAAAAGCCAGGAGCCACAAACTCCATCGCCCCTGTGTGTGGCAGGAACCTAAGAACTTGGACCATTATCTGTTGCTGCTTCCCAAGCACAGGAAACTGCGTCAAAACAAAAGAATAGCTGTAACTTAACAAGACATGCCAAGCAGTGGCTTATTAACCCACTGAGCCAAAACAGCTGTCCATTTAAAAACAAATACATAAATAAAACATTCTATAACATCCCTATGTGTGTACATATATATCCTTGTGTGTTTGTGTGTATACACACATATTGATACACATTTACAAAGCTACATTAGTTAATATTGTGGTCCCAGCCTGATATACTAGTGGCTAAATCCTTACTTTGCATGCTCCAGAATCCCATATGGATGCTAGTTCATGTTCCAGCTGCTCCACTTCCCACTTAGCTCCCTGCTTGTGGCCTGGGAAAGCCTTTGGACCCTGTACCCAAATGGGATACCTGGAACAACCCCTTGTCTCCTGGCTTTGGATTAGCTCAGCTCTGGCTATGCAGCCACTTGGGGAGTGAACCAGCAGACAAAATATCTGTTTCTCCTTCTCTCTGTATATCTGCCTTTCCTATAAAAAAATAAATAAATCCTTTAAAAAATAAATGAATAATTTAAATTGTGTCATTTGAAATATGACCAATATGAAATGTTTATTTGTAGCTGTTTCAGTTGGAAACTACAATGCACAGTAACAATAAAATAGCAAATGCATAAATAATTGCCGCCTGCTTTCTTTTTCTAGCTTCCCACAGAAAATAGTATCAATTGAAATCAAGCAATTTTGAACCCTGTCATTTTGCAACTGAGAAGAAAATGTAACAAAACTGAACACTCTCCCCTAAGAAAATCAAAAAGGCAGGATTAAATGAAACAAGTAGTAAGGCTTTCCCAAGAAAATTAGGCCATACTGTTGCCAACACAAAGGGTGTCCTCCAATTCATGTCCTTCAAATAGAAAGTATAATTTTTAGGCCCTCTAAAAAGCATTCCTTGCTAAAGTACTACCTCCTGGATGCAATTAGCAATTTTATCACCTTATTTTATTAACATCTATTAATCTGGAAAAACATTACTGGCATTCTATTGAACATTTTCTGGTCTGTATTTATAAGCAAGAAAGCTTCTCCTTTCTATTTACTAATGTGAAAAAAAAAGATTTAAGGCAACACATTCAGCATAGAAAATTCATAAACTTTCACCTAAATAAATGGCTACAGAAGAGTAGATGGGTCTAGACAACATTGGTAAATTGCCCTGTTTTACAGACCAATCAATTCACTTAATGTTAATTGTAATGTACTCTTGTCAAAATAGTACATTGTCTTAAAGTTAATTTGTGATTTATGTCATTTTCCGTAGAGTAATTCTGAAAACCTAGAGCTTATTGTTTTCGGTTGCTGCTAATGGGAGACTGACATGATTGAAATCTCATTCTACCCTCTGTATTCAGATAGGAGATTCAGTATTTGTATTGATTCAGAAAGAACTAATGTTTACCAAGTCATCCCCCACCCACATCACACTTCCTGCTACAGCTCAAAATACCAATAAATCAAAATTGGAAGGTCTTGACTAAAACCATATTACTAGAAAACACCATACATGAGATATGTTCCCCATATATTAAAATAAATTTTAAAACTACCATGGCCATGAGCCTCAAGAGACAACATCCTTTACAGTTGCCAATAGACATATGCATGATGCACCACAGAGTGCTTTGATAATTTTATTTTTTTAAAAAAAGAGTATTATAAATTGAGAAAAATATTTTTAATGTAATGCTCTAGTGAATGGTTCTGTGGTTCTTCCTTATTCATCAGCTCCTACTCCCCAGCACAAACAGGAACAACTGGAGCCTGTTGTAAAGAGGCTGGAGGGGTCAGTATGGACAGAGTGGGATAAATCACTGCTTGAGACACCACATCCCATAATTTCAGGGTCAGGGCCAGGCCTTGCAAGTCTCCTACTCCTCTGAGGAACTTAAGTCATCTAACCTCATCTACACTCGGGTAAGCTCCCTTGATTGTTACAACCAGAAGACACTGAGGAGGACAGAATAGAAGCAAGAAAGTTAGGAGGTGATTGTAATAATCCAGGTAAGAGATGATATTGCTTGATTAGTTCTCCTATTGATGAGATGCAGGGAGGGGCTGGGCATTGTGGTTCATCAGGTTAAGTTGCTACTCAGAAGCCCACATCTCATTTCCAAGCAACTGTTCTACATTCCAGGTGCTTGGCTTTGGATCCAGTCTCCCACTAATGCAGCTGGAAGGCACAAGATGATAACTCAAGTACTTGCGTCACTGTCTCCCACATGGAAGACCCAGTTGGATTTCTAGGCTCCTGACACTGACCTGACCTAGCCCCAGCTGTTGTGGGCATTTGGCTGTTGTGGGCATTTGCAATGAACCTAAGCATAAAAGATCTCTCTATTTCTCCCTTTCTAGTTATCACTCCTCTTTTCAAACAAGTAAATAAATAACACTTTATAAAGAAAAGCAGTAAATTTTTAATGCTTCTTCCAGCTATAGCACCTTTTTAAGAGATTAATTTATTTGAAAGAGATACAGAGAGGGAAATACTCATATTAAAGTTCTTCCATCTAGTTATTTACTCCCCACATGGCCTCAATGATCAGAGCTGGGACAGGAGCAGCCAGGAACTTCATCTGAATCTCCCACATAGGTGCAGGGACCCAACTGTTTGGGCCATCTTTCAGTGCTTTTGCAGGTGCATTAACAGAGAGCTGGACTGGAAGTGGAGCAGCTAGGTCTTGAACCAGCACTGATATGGGTGGCACTGCAGACATAACTCATTACACTGCAGAGCTTGCCTCCAGCTAGAGTAATTTTCTAAAAATTCTCCATAATGCTTTGATTACAGAGTATCATGTCAAGATGCAATACAATACCAATTTGTGCTGAGAAGAATTCCTCTCTTTCCACATCCTTCCTTTATTCCCTGTCTGGTTTCCTACCAGCACCCTTTCTTATTCTATTTACTAACTAACTGGCCCACATTCATCTTCTTAAAATGTTTTTGACTAGGTAATCCACACCCTTTTGGGAATGGATGTAGGAAAACTCCAGATTCAGACATTTACAAAAGAGAATCTAATAATTTCCTATACAATGTCCTCCCAGCATGGTATATAAATTCATTCAATTCATTTAATTTTACTATGAAAAGTATTTATTGCTAAAAATTGAGAAGTTATAATTATTATTTCTTTGCATTGTTTTAAAAATTCAGTTTGATAGGAGTCATAAAGAAAAAAACCCACCAAGCTTATATGTGGTTTGGAAAGGCAGCAGAGGGATTTGAAGAGAACAGATCTGATGAAAAAGAAAAATGTTTTAGCATTTTCAACCAACCGGAGTAGAATCAATGAAAAATAGAAGTCTCTGAAGGAAACAACCACAAAGTAAAAAGGGTTTAAAAAAAGGACACAGCCATTTTGAGAGTTATGTTAGAAAGGATACAGTGATAGCTTTTATCTGAGGCTGTAATGAAAAGACCAGAATTATGGTTTTGATGCCTCTGTGAAAATCAAACTTTTTCCAACACAACAAACTTTTCTCCTGGATGAATATGTTGATAAGATGTGGAAATACTATGAAACTGACCATACAGAGTTGATTCTATCACAATTCATGAAAAACCAATGCCTAATTAAGGGTGGTGTCATTGTGTACAGCACAGCATCCACACAGTAAGTGCTGTTTCCAGCTGATGGTTACCCAGCCTACAACTATAAACCTGAAATGGTCAGATGGTAGCATCATCTACTCATTGTAACTGTCTAGGGATTGTTCTGTCATCAGTTCTGTGGTCATGATTATTGTGAACAAAGTGGCAATCAGGAGGCACAATAGCACTTTTGAAGGGACATGCAGACAGAGAATTGAGAGGAGCAAAAATCCTCTTTCCTATCTTCCACGAACCAGCCTTTTGATAAGGCTAAATCCCTGAAAACTTCCAGTCTCCTGCTTCCTCAATTTCCCAAGAGATATAATAATACTCCCTCCCTACTCTCACTGCAATATCAATATCAAGTATTTTAAAAGAAGTAATAGAACTTCAGAAATGCTGACAGCAAGTACAAACGTACAGAATTACAGGTGCTTGCTGATCATTTGGGCTGGAATTTATTCCCACATTTGCTCAAGGTTCAGCTTTCACAGCAAAATACAGCATTGGTATTAGCATTTATGTTTTGCAGGCCACATTTTGATATATTATTTCTTTAGTTGCATTTTTTTTTAATTTTTGAAAATTCACTTCCTTGAAATGTAGGTAGGCAGACAGAGACAGACAAGACAAAGATTCGTTTCCATTGGGTCACTCCCACAAATGCATGCAACAACTGAGGCAGGAAACTTGGAATTCAATCTAATTCTTCCATATGGGTGTCAGGAACCCAATCATTTTGTCATGGAAAAGCTAGATTCAGCATTTGTCTCCAAAACAAGAAAAGAATGTGGGGATAAAATGTTGGCAAAGATCAACAGAAAAGTGAGATCTATCTGCATGCAAAGCAAAAATACATACTCCTGGAGCATAGACAAGCTCAAAAAAATAGTTACTGTCAACAGTTTAGGTCCATCCTTTTATATGATCTGTGGGTATAGGGAGTGATATTTAAGGGGAGGACTTAATATTCAGAGTGTGTGCAATCCAGGACGGCTGAATAATGAAAAGCTGCACTGATCTCAATCACAGAAAGACACCAGAAAAATGAAGTAAGCACTGCATTCTCAAGGGACTGGCTTGAGCGAAGTTTTAGTGCAGAACAGAACACAGACTCCACAAGTCAGAAAAGAGCGAAAACAGACACAGTGTACACTACCCAGACAGCCAGCCTGTACTGGCATGACTGGGAAGTACCATTTTCCCAGGGTAACCTGAAAAAAGGCTGTGGAGGCTTTCCTAGCCTCAGCCACCAGCAACTTTGTCTCAGGGAAAATTCCATGGTCCCCACCAGTTTTGATCCCAAGCTGCTGGTCTGGACCACTACTTTTCTCCACGAAGGGTGACCACATTATAGCCTTCCATGCCCTCCCAACAACGTTCCACATTCAATTTGCTGTGATGGAGCAGCACTTGAACTCTGTCTTAATTTAGGGAATAGCAGGAAGCCCCACTGCTAGTGACACGTCCAGGGAAAATGACAGTATAGTTTGAAGGACAGAGAACAGACCCCATATATCCTGTTGGAGTTCTGGGCATAGAGCACAGAGCTAAGAGGGTTGCAGGATGCAGCTGTGTTCCCCAGCACCCATCAGTCTAACTGCGGAGACTAAGATCTTCCTAAATCATGAATAAGACATCTCGCAAAGGGACCAGAAGACACACTGCAGAGTGGGTGTGTGCTTCTGATGGTGACGTGCCTGTGTGAGGAGCACTGGACTGGCAACTCATTCTAGGCTGTGGACCAGCTGGTTCACTCCGGCAAAGAGAGAAACTGAAACTGTGAACACACTTACTGGTTCCAATACCTCCTATCCCTACTGACTACCATAGGTGCTCTTCCATACCCATTTTGGGCAGCACACTGGATTCATTGTACCTACAAATGGTAGCAGAGTACACACATTTTTCAACAAAGCCACAACGTTCTATGATAGACCAGTTAGTAGGCAATAAAACAAGTTTCGAAGAATTCCACAAAGTTGAAATCATGTTATAAATTTTTCTGGCCACAATAGAATGAAGGTAGAAATTAACAACAAAGGAGGCTAAAAATATATACAAACAGAACAATTTACTCCTGAATGGACAGTGGGTTAAAGAAGAAATCAAAAGGGAAATTTAAAAATTTCTTGAAACAAATGAACAAGGAAACACAATGTATCAAACATATGGGATAAAGCAAAGGCAGTGTTAGGAGGTGAGTCTATAGCAAAGAGTGCCACCATCAGAAAACTGGAAAGACAGCAAATAAGTGATAACAATACATTTCAAGTTCTAAATTCCATTACAAAAACAAGAACCAAGCCGAAAATTAACACGAAAAAAGAAATAATAAAAATTAGGGAAGAATTAAAGTCTATACAAAAGAAAATGAAATAAAGAAATGGCTTTTTGAAAAATAAGTAACATTAATAAACCATTGGCCTAAGTAACCAAAACAATGAAGGATACCTAAATTGATAAAACTCTATGTGAAAAGGAAGATACTACATCTGATATTGTAGAAATACAAAGACTTATTAGTAATTATTACAAACAGCCATATGCTAACCAAATGGATTCACCAATAGATTTATGGACATAAAGAATTAACCAAAATTGAACCATTAAAGACCTAGAAAACCTGGATACACCAGTAATCAAGGCCAACACTAAATCAGTAACAAAAGGTTTCCAAACAAAGAAAAATACCATGTAAGATAGCTCTATTGCTGAATTACACGTTTTAAGGCAGAACTAATTCAAGTTCTCCCTTTTTCTTTCCTAAAAATTTATTTATCCATTTATTTATTTGAAAGCCATGGATATGGATGGAGGGGAAGTATATCAACTGGTTCACTCTGCAAATGGCCTTGATGAGCTAAGCCAAAGACAAATGCCTCATTTGGCTTTTCTACATGGGTGGCAGAGTCCCTAATACATGCACCATCTTCTGCTGCTTTTCTCAGGCCATTAGCAGGGAGCTGCATCAGAAGTGCAGCAGCCAGGACATAAGCCAACACCCATAGAGGATGCTGGTGTCACAGATGTCAGCTTTATCCAATGTTCCACAATGCCACCCTCCATGACCATCACCAAATTCTTCTTAAAATATTCAAAATGCTTGTCGAGGAGGGAAATCTTCCAAATGCTTTATATGAAATTATCTTAATTCCCAAAGCAGAGAAAAATACAAGAATATAAGAAAGAGAATCATAAACCAATATTCCAGATGAGCACAGATACAAAAACCCTCAACAAAACACCAGCAAGTCAATTCAACAAAAACAAAATTTTTTTTTTACTTTGTTCAAGTGGTTACTTATCCTAGGGATTCAGTGAATGCTCAACAGACACAAATATAGTATGCCAAATTAACCTAATGAATGATTAAAAACTAAATTATTATCTAAGAGATATAGATGAGGCATTTGATAAAATATAACTTTTCCTGATTAAAAAAAAACTTTTAAAATTGGACATAAAAGAAATCATCTTCAACAGAATTAAAGTTACACATGACAAACCCATTGGCAACATATTGAATGGAAAATGCTGGAAGCATTTGCATTGAATAAGGATGCCCACTCCCAACAATGTAATCAATATAGCTCTGGAAGTTTTAACCATTAGATAAGAAAAAAAATCAAGGAATACAAATGTGAAAAGAGGAAGTCAGATTATTCCAATTTGCAGATAACTTGATCCTTCATATGGGTAAATCAAAAGAATCCACTGAGAGACTATTAGAACACTTTAAGATAATTAGGCAAAATTATCACACAAAAATCAATAGCATTCTTACACATCAACAATGTTCTAGCTGAGACAGAACTCACAGAGTCAGTCTTATTCTCAACATCAACAAAAAATATTTAAATATTTCAGGTTAAATTCAACCAAATATGTGAAAAGTCTTTACACTGAAAACAACAAAATATTGATGAAAGAAACAGAACACATAAAACAAGGGAAAATCGTCCATGCTATGGATTGGGAAAAATGTCCATTAAAGATTCGATGTGATCTCAATCAAAATAACAAAGTCATTCTTCACTGACCTAGGAAAAAAAAATTCTAAAACTCAACAAGAAAAACACAAAAGTCTCTAAGCAGTCAAACCAATATTTAGCTACAGGCATCCTAAAATCAGATTTCAGTGTGTTCTACAGGCCTGTTACATTCAAATCATTTGGGTATTAGACACAAAAATAGACATGTAGACCGATGCAATAGAACAGAAAACCCAGAAATTAGTACGCACATATACAGCCATCTAATCTTTGACAAATGAACTAAAATTGCACCCTTGAGAAAGAACAAACAGTTCAACAACTGGTGCTGTAGACATTGGATTTCTATATCCAGAAGGTTGAAACAATACTCTCGCCTAATGCCTTAAAGAAAAATCAACCCATAATGGATCAAGGATCTTAATCTAAGATTTTAAACCTTCAAAATACTAAAGCAAGACATAAAGGAAACAGTTCAAGAGATTAGCCTAGTCAAAGACTTCTTGGCTAAAATTCCAGCAATAAGGCAACAAATGCAAAAATAGACAAATGATACTACATCAGCCTAAGAAGCTTCTGTACAGCAAAGGAAACTATTATTAAAATGAAGAAGCAGCCAACATACTAGCAGAAAACATTTGCAAACTATGCAACTGATAAAGTATTGATATTCAGAATCTATAAACTAAAAAGTTGAACAAACTCAACAACAGCAAAACAAACAATCCAGTTAAGACTGTTAAGGCCTAGGACATAGAATACCTAAGTCAGAGAGTTCCCAATTTTTAAGGAAATCCATCAGACCTGAATCCACAGGGATGGATAAAAAGTTAGCCATCTGTGAATCGCTTCTTGGCCTTTTGGCTAATATCAAGCATAGAAGTTAGCCATCTTTGGGGTTCAGTGTGATAGCCTGCCTGGTGGCTGGAATCATTGCATTGTACACACCAGGATCCCATGTGGGCGCCGTTTCGTGTCCCAGAAGACCTGCTTCATGTCTCCCTGCTTGGGACCTACAGAAGCAGTCAAGGACGGCCCAAAGCCTTCTGACCCTATACCCATGGCAGGGACCCAAAGGAGGCTCTGAATTCCTGGCTTCGGATCAGCTCAGCTCCAGTAGTTGAGGCCACTTGGGGAGTGAATCAATTGATGGAAAATCTTCCTATCTCTCCTCCTCTGACATTCTAATAAAAATAAATTTTTTTAAAAAGTTAACTGTCTTTAAAAAGTTGTCTTCATGACCCAGAAAAAGCTAGGCGTTGGCATTACACAACAGGTTAAGCTGCTGCTTCCTACAATGGCCAGCACCCCACATCAGTGCAGATTCAAGTCATGGCTCTTCCACCTCAGACCCAACTTCCTATTCACATGCCTGAGAAAGAAAAAGGTGATGGTTCAAGTACTTGGGAGCCTGTCACCCACTGAGGGACCTGTAAGGAGTTCCTGGTCCTGGGCTTTGATTTGACTCAACTTTGGCCTTTGTAAGCTATTTGGGGAATTAACTTGCCCACCGAATATCTCTCTGCCTCTTCACTTCTCGCCCCCCTTTTTTTGAGTCTACCTTTCAAATAAATGAATAAATCTTCAAAAAATAAAAGAGGAAGAAAGGAAAATGGGTATTTTATGAATCTATGAGAACCTTGTCAGTGCATCAGTTGATAGCTGGCATCCCGGTTACTCAGCTGCATGCTGCAACACCCTGATTATTTCAAGGTGTTCTTGTAGATGAGTTCAGGCCTAGCATAATCCATCACACTTGACCATCATCAAGCCCCTTCATTTTGACAAAGCATCCACAAACCCTGCGTCTTTCCATAGATGGAGTTATATGGGATTTATTATAAGAGATCTTAAGATGCAGTTTCAATGTTTAACATGCTTCAGCAATTCAAGACAACTGTTAAAATAATCCTAAACATTATAAATTTAAGGGACAATAGATTTTTTTCCTTCAAATAATACAGAGAAACTTTCAAATACAGTATTTCTTAAAATACCTGTTAGTCACCTCCCAGGATCGTATCCATACTCCTTGCTGTAGGCGCTGCCATAGATTTGGAGGATGACAACACTATAACAAATTAGGGATAAAACAGAACCCTAAGTAAGTCGGGGAGTAGCTACAGGTACCAGAGTTAGAACCAGGTACATGAAGGTGCCAGAAGGTTTCACATAGACAAGTATTCTTGAGGGTCTGAGAATGGCAAATTTTGTTTCCCATATGTAGGTGCAGATTTACTGCATTGGGAACACTTCTTTGATATTGGTAACAAAATGAGAAGTGGGGCACTCATCCCAAAAGAATGGTAATTCTGGAAATTTGTAAACCAGAAGTAAGTGAGAGGTTAGACAATGTGGAAAATCCATGACAAAATGGTGATAGAAACAAGATGAACCTCTGAGTACTGCACAGCTTAGGAGCAAGTTATAAACCTTGTGACGCTTATAAATCTTCATTTAAAGGCATCCAATCTGCATAGCGTTGGTTGTCAACCTTCCCATCTCCAATAGTCACTGGACGGAGTACACACAACTGTGTTTAAAGAAGTTAGTCTGGGTGCCAGTTATAGCCCCAGCTGCTGCACTTCCAATCCAGCTCTCCGCAAATAGCCTAGAAAAGTAACAGAGGATGACTTGAGCCCTTGCACCCCTGCACCTAGACCTATAGGACACCTGGAAGAAGTTCCTGGCTCCTGACTTTGAGTCAGCTCAACTCCACATGTGGGAGTGAATCAACAGATAGAAGATCTCTCGATTTCTCTTTCTGTCGATCCGTCTCTCTCCTTCTCTCTATAATCTGCCTTTCAAATAAAGAAATAAATAAATCTTGAAAAAAAAAAAGGAGTAGTCTGTTATCAGTCCCTACTGCTAAAATGAAGCTAGGTATACTACAACTGCCAAGCATTTTGGCAAATATAAGATCCGGGCAACTATGAATTGGGAAGTATGAAAAATCCGGACGGTGTTGATACAAGAATTTTGCCAGGTCTTCCTTGGATTTTTTATGTGGTTCCCAGCAGACTCCAATTTAGGCTGCCACAGAAACATTTACACAGCTCTGGGACCAGAGCTCCAAGGCATGTGAGGAAGATGCTACACAACTAGCAAAGATGAAGCTCTGAATTGAAGAAAGGTGTAGTTCCTACAAAACCATAACGTAAGAAATAATCCGTTTTTCCAAGAATAATAGTTGTCCACAGATTTCCAAAATATTAGACATTTGCTGATTATTTAAATTCACATTTTTCTACTTGTGTACTTGAATAGTAATTTAATTACACTGCTGAGAGCACCAAAGAGAAAAACTTTTGCCTCACTCAAGACAGTAGTTGTTTTCCTCCTAGAAAACAAAGTGTCTCCATCATAAGCAGGTCACATTCACTGTGGGTGTCTTCATCCACTAGAGGCTAAACGAGCTACTATGGAAGCCACCATCAGCTCCCACAGGAGCTCAACCAACTCTGATGTCAAAACACAACAGTTGCCCCAAGCGTCCTGTCCACCCAAAAGCCTACATTGGGCACATTTCACATGTTGCTCACTTTGCTACCAATCCTCAGTGTTTCAAGCTTTATAAATGTATCCAACCAGTAATAATCATTTAGGCAGTCTATGTGAAGAGTCACTTAGTCAAATGAATACTCTTGCATGCAATTTGGCTAGAGAAAGTGTGCTTTTAGAGCCAGAGGGCACTCAACCTTTAAAACTGGCTGTTTCCTCTCCCTACCTCATTTGTCCTTCCCCTAAATCTCTCTCTGAGTCACCTTTCATCCCCTATGCACATATACTTAATCATAAGCAAATCTGTGGAGTTGCTATTCACAGAGCTACTCCATCAGTAAGATCTATCACCTCACAGTACCTATGTTTAAAATAGGATAACCCCCCACCCCCTTTGATTAATACTTGTTCAACATTTCTCACATGTGCTTACCCAAGAAAGTCCTTGGGGAAGGAACCAAAATTACACTTTCTTTTCTAACGATCCAGCAGAGAAAATGAGGTTGCCCAACACATTACAACTTCTACTGGGCAGAGCACATGCTTCCTTTTAAGAAAAGATGGAAAGTGACTGCCAGCTCAAGAATAATGCCACAATTACAAGTTTTCACTGGTGCTCTTAAGTGACAGTACTTCTGACCTAAGACAACTGAAACACACAGATGTACTCCTAAGTCTGCTCATTAGCCTAATGAGGATGGAGTCAGGCAAAGAGTTAATTTGACTAATTTAATCAGCATGCCCTTAGATGTGTCTACTGGGACAGCACTAAAGTGACAGAGACAAACATAGAAACACATAGTGGAGATTCACTGGGCTATGCTCGTGATTAGGCAGAGTCACGGTTTGAGAACATAACAGAATCATAGCTGCAGAGAACTTTAATGATTGCTTAACCCAATCATGTCATTGCATACGGTCTAGTGAGGTTAATAAACCATTACAGCAAAATTTATTTTAAACTAAGTAATATATTGGAAGATACTTGATAAGCTATAAATTTCTACCATGCAATAAAATTATTTTTTCAAAACAATACAGGAGAATTTAAATAATGGACACACTTTTATTCCTTATGTAGAATGAACACTACAAATGTCTTCCTTTTTTCCTTTTTCAAAGACACCTGAAAAGCTCTTGATTCTTTAGCTATGTGGCTATCCTTCAAACTCAACCTAGTCATTGGATGAAAATGTCGCTGGCGGAAATTCTTATCAAAAAAATTCTCCAAACTTTTCCTTCTCTCAAAGACTAGAAAAATAGGCATTGATGAGTGTCATTTGATGATGAATATAAATTTCAGTTTTACCAATTTAGCAATTTCCAGTTAATACTTAGTGTGAATGATTTATGTTTTTGATTAATGGTTTTCAATTTCTTTAAAGTTCTACCTTAAAATGAGTAGCATAAAGTATCTATTTAACATTGGCAGTACTTTTGACAGCTTGCCTTGATCTTACAATTAGAGATTAAGCAACAATTATTCATCAGATTCACTAATTCTAAGAGAGTTGATTGAGAGTTTTTCTGGACAATGGAATGTCATTTGCATTGATTATTTCATTATATGAATTTTCTCACCACTCTGCCTTTTTTTCTTTTTTTTTAATTTGAACACTGCTAAGGAAATGTTTTCAACAGGCTCAAGTCTAAAAGAATGAAAAAAATGTTTTTTTCTATTGCAAAAAAAAAGGAGGAAAGAAGAGTTTATGCGGATACTAAGCCTCAAAGCTTAAAGATTGGTCATGTTCTCCTTTTTCTTTGCTAATAGTTTGTAGAATCAAAATGGTAGGAGGAAATGTCTATGTTGAGTGTCTTTCATGAAACTGATCTTTTGTAATGTCCCTGCTATGTGAAATGTATTGCTGTTACTCAAGTTGCCATGCCAGTCATGCATGATGCTCCCTTTCTTGATATTCTCCATAAAATAAAAAAAAATATTACGTTAATAATGGAGCTCTGATTGTATTAAGTAAAGGTAAAGTTACGCTCCTGCAGAAAAGATACACATTAAGTAAACAAATGAATATGACAACAGAATTATGATAAAGGATGAGAACTATGTTCTATGAGAACTAAAAGGGGTAACACAATTGGTATTTGTGGTCAATTAAGCTGCTGAGCGATGTTAATAATCAGTAAAATTAGGTTGGTAGGAAGAAGGAAGAGAAATAAAGCAACAATAACAGCATATGTGAAGAAACTTCAATCAGGAAAGACCTTGGTGAGTTCAAGGACTATCAATGCGGCCAATGCAGCTGGAGTTAAACAGAAAACTATAGCATGTGAGGATTGAGTAGTGGCCAGTGTCAGTGGCCAGAAGCGGCCATGGGAAAGAGTTGCAAAACAAATGGTCATAAATCCAATGCAGAATTCAACTCAACTGTTTTCCTCCCAAAGTCCCTTGCAAACAACAAACAGAAAAGTATTTTTTTAAAGGGCATAAATTTCTGAGAACAAAGAGATGAGGAGGAAAACAAATAGCAGCATTAGTTTCAAAGGTCATCATTGATTTGCCAAATCTGAGAAACCTTGCATGAAGAAAACTGAGAAGTTACCCAATGCATTATTATTCAATGGAAATGTCGAAAAGGTGAAGCTAAAACAAATAGGATAGGTCAATGCCATGACACAGTAAGCTAATGCTCCAGCTGTGGTGCCAGCATCCCATATGGGCTCCAGTTCACATTCTGACTGTTCCACTACTGATCCAGCTACTTGCTTAGGGCCTGGGAAAGCAACAAAGGAAGCTTCAAGCCTTTGCACTCCTGCAACCAAATAGGAGAACTGCAAGAAGTTCCTGCATTGGCTCAACTCCAGCCACTGAGGCCATTTGGAAAGTGAACAGTAGACACAATATCTGTCCTTCTCTCTCTCTCTCTCTCTCTCTCTCTCTCTCTCTCTCTCTCTCTCTCTCTCTCTTCTCTCTCTCCAAGTCTACCTTTAAAATAAAAGATAAATAAATCTTACAACAAAAGAGGAGTTAGTCTGTGGTGAGTCATAACAGAGTGAAGGCGAGTAAGGCAGAAAGATGGTTTTAATTTATTTTCTCTTGAAAGAAGCTCCTGGCCTCACAATGGCTGAGCTATTTGGGCGGTGAATCAGTAGATGGAGGATCTCTCTGTCACTCCTTCTCCCTGTAACTCTGCCTCTCAGATAAAAATAAATGAATCTTTGAAAAATTTATAGTGAATTGAACATTGATTTAACATGGATTTATTCTGGAAGGAATTCAATAAAGACAATTAGCTGCTTGTAAACTCTGAGAAAAATGGGAAAGCTTAGCTTAGAGAAAGCCATGGTTGCTCCTGAGAATAGCTGTTGGTTTTAAGAAAGCAGGGAACAGTAAGAACTGAAGGAAATTATCAGAGATCATCATAGTTATGTGAAGCAAGACAACAGGCGATCTGCAAGAAAACACCTGAGGCTGCATAAAATTTCACATTTACTGTAGTCCATAACATTGTCTGCTTCTGCCAGACAATTATAATGTGATTTCTACCTTTCTTATGCCTCTCAATTCATGTAGGGATGCCTGTCATTAGTAGAGTTAAATTCAGAATGCCAATAGCAAGTGAATCCCAGAATGCAGTTCCTCGTTCCTATCCCTGTGACAGGAAGAAGAGTAGAGAAGAGGTTTTTTTTTAAAAAAAAAAAAAAAGGAAAAGTGGGCCTAGCAAGGTAGCCTAGTGGCTGAGGTCCTTGCTTTGCACACCCTGGGGACCCATGTGGGTGCCAGTTTTGCCCGGCTGCTACACTTCCATGGCCTGGGAAAGCAATTGAGGACAGCCTGAAGCCTTGGGACCCTGCACCTGCACGGCTTCAGACCAGCTTAGCTCTGGCCATTGCAATCACTTAGGGATTGAACTGGTGGATGGAGGATCTTTCTGTCTGTCCTTTTCTCTGTATATCTGACTCCAATAAAAAATAAATAAATCTTTAAAAAAAAAACAGGTCAAGTGTGTGTGTGTGTGTGTGTGTGTGTGTGCACCTTGCGGTCTGAGTGTGTAGATTGGGTTGCGTGTGTGTTCATGGATATGAGTTTCCATCTAGCCACCCAGACACCATTCCCCATTTGTGCAATTACACCATCTCCTTTCCTTCACGCAGGCAAAGAATGAGACACAGTAGAGGAGAGTGTTAGACTCGACTGATGGCGTGCACAGAATTACAAAATGGGATTAAGAGCAAATGTACTTAGTAAGTGTTTAGTATACCTAGCCCACCTCTCCCATTCAATTCCCAAAATGTTGATGGATAAGTTATACTCCCTGCCAAATGTAGGAAGAGCTTTCCCCAGAAACCATGTTCAGTCCAAGAGAAAGAACAGACTTACCAATAACAGGGTTCCTTCAGAAAAAGACCCTGCCATGTCTCTTTTGTGGGTACAAAGCTTTAAACAGCTACTTACTACACAACATTAAATACAAATCAAGAATCACCATTATTTGAGGTAGCAACAAATACAGTAGAGCCCCAGGAAATCAGAAGTAGAAAACAATCACAAAAATAGAGGGAACAGAAGAGGAAAAGATTTTAAAAAGAAAACTATCATTGGTTGTCCTCAAAGAGAAAAGTGACTAAACTGAAATAAGAATAAAATGTTTTTTATATTATAATATGACAGAATATAAACCTTTGAAAATATTTCTGGAAATTATGGTTAAGTGATGAAGAGATGAAAGAATTAAGAGGGAAAAAGAGCATATTTCAAATAACGGAACGTCTCTTAACAAAATGAAGGACTGAGGAAAAATGAGGAAATTATAAGAATACACAGTAGTAATTCAGGATAATGTGAAGGATATTATGTTCAATACAATAAATACACACGAACACAGGCTCATATGAAAACACTATAAACAAAAAGAAAATATTACAAAATTGTTTAATATTTATTATTTTTCAAGTGCTTAAAAGGCAGAGAAAGGCAAACAGAGAGAAAATCTTCCATCTACACATTCACTCCCCCAAGACCCTCAGCAATCAGGACTAATAAACATTAAAACCAGCCAACAAGAATACCCTCAAGTCTTCTACATGGGTGGCAGGGACCCAAATCCTTATTCTATTATCTGTTGCTCCCTGGAACTTGCACTAACCAGTAGCTGGTTCATCAGCAGAGCAGTGAGGACTCAAGCCCAGGCATTCACCATATGAGGTACAAGTGCCAAAGTGGTGACTTAACCAGCTCTGCCACAATTCCTATCCCAAAATATCACCAATTTTTCATAGAAAACAAACTCAGGACTTGCATTAGGGATTGGGGGACATTTTCTGTGAAAAGTCAGATCATATATATTTTAGAGCCTATAGTCCATACAATTACTGTCAAAATTACTCTAAAGTTGTAACAAGAAAGCCACCATAAAGAAAATGTATAAATGACTATGTATGGCTGTATTTCAATAAAACTTTGTTAATAAAAGTGTTATTTTAAGTCTAGAGGCAGGAGCTTGAAAACTTAAGGTCAGAATAATGTCAGATTTTTCAATAAACAGACTAGAGACTATATTGTTATTGCTTAACATTGTTGAAAGAAATTTATGATTAACTTATAATTCCATGTCCAGATAAATTATTAAACAAATGTGAGGAGTGGATTATTCTTGAAAGTTTTATGTCCCTTGTGCCCTTTTATCAGGAGACTCGCCAACAGTGTTTTCATCAAAACAAGCCAAAATCTGACCCATTACAAACAAAAACTGAAAATAACCTACATTTCCAAAAACAAGGAGGTTGTTAAATAAATCAGGTGTGTGCAGATGTTGAAATTACATGAAGGCACTAAAATTTATGGCTCTGAAGATACTTTAATGACAGAGAAATGCTCAGAATAGAAATTAATGACAAAAGTAGCAATACAGAATTCTCTTTACAATGTAACTCTAATTTTCTCATTCACATATCAAAATCATAATACTTGTTAAGTCATTTCAATAGTGAGAAATGGAAATTCTATTTTTTCATTCTTCTTGCAATTCAAGATGTCATTTTTTTA
Source organism: Ochotona princeps (assembly GCF_030435755.1). Classification (NCBI taxonomy): domain Eukaryota; kingdom Metazoa; phylum Chordata; class Mammalia; order Lagomorpha; family Ochotonidae; genus Ochotona; species Ochotona princeps. The sequence goes on along the minus strand of NC_080843.1, from coordinate 37,235,656 downwards.
AGAGAAATACATGGAACCTAGGAATTTGTATCCATCCCTTGGATTCTCTGACACCAACCCTGCAAGTCATTTGGCATAGAGACAACCACTCTAAAATAGAAAAACTCAAGAAGTATCAGCACAAACTGCTTCGAGAACATGAAATTGAATTTTCACTGTGTGTACTGGATTCAGAGACCATTTATGTAACTAGAGGAGGTTCTTAATATCAAGAGAAAAACTATCCCAATAAGCAAAATGACCGTTACAAATAGTTGTGCAAGAAAAAAAAAATCATTGATCAACATATGACTCAGCTCTGATAAAGTAGTAGACTCTTAATAAAACTATGCCCTAATCAGGAGATCCAAGATGGCTAGAAAGGGAAAAGGCATCCTGATTTTGACTACACAAAAATACGAGATGAACGGGAGAGGAAATACATTTCCAGGGACAGTAGGAGATGTATTTGCAGTGGAAACCCTGAGACCTCATGAGCATTGGAGACTACACCATGCAGCGGCAAGCAAGACACCAATGCTGATTCCCATAGCACTGGCTGGAGGGGACATCATCTTCTTAGGGCTAGGGAAGAGGAATCTACAGCAGCCAAGGCCGCAGTGATAGCCTAAGGGAGAACCTTGCATCTCCACTAAAATTAAGTTCAGCCTGAACCACCAGCAGGGACAGGGTGCCCACCTAATGCTATTACTAAAAAACCATGCGTTCCTCCCATCCCCCTACCATAATACACAGTGGCCACAGAGGTAGCACCATCTTTTTTTTTAGTAACTTCTTTATTTATCATGATAGAGTTTCTTAGGCTCAGGGATTTTCCCTTCCACTCTCACCCACCCACTTTCCCTCACTGTTTGCTACTATACTGTAACAACAGTTTAGTCCCGTGACAACAGTCACAAGGCCATCATTCTACTATTTAAGTGTATCCTTATATTGTAGATACAAATAATGGAAAAATATGGACTGTTTCAGATTTGCAGGTCATCCTTGTGCAGGGACCATGCTAATCTCATTTTGACAGCACATACACTAAAATTGGAACAATACCAGGAAACACCACCTTAATCAGGCTGTATCCCTTGAGTGACGGGAGGACTATATTGGAGAGATAAATCCATGGTCCCCACTAACATTAAGCCTAGCATCTCCAATTAAACTGATTCATGATTTTTTTATTATTTTTATTATTTTCCATGATACAGTTTCATAGGTTTTTGGATTCCTCCTTTCTTCCACCAAAAAACCTCACAGACCAGGATAAAACAATATAGACATACCCCACCACCTAAGAGATAAAAACCTGTCAACACAGAATATTTGAACCAGTAAAGTTCTCATTTACAAATATAAGTGAAATATAGATTTTTCAAACAGAAATTTTACATTACTTATCCAGCCTTACAAATGATGCTTCAGTATGTGCATCATTTAGAAACACAGAAAGATAGTAAGCATCATAAAAGAATGTGAAGGCCAAAAATATCCCAGTAAAAGTAAAAAGGAAATAAAAAATAGAAATATTTAATAATAGGACCAAGTCATTACTCATCAATAATAACCTTGAATGTAAACATCTTAATTCTCCAATTAAAATTGACTGGTTAAATAGATAAGAAAATAAGATCCAACTATTTACTACCTATAGGAAAAATCCTTCACCAGCAAAGAGATTGAAAATGAAAGAATGGAAAAAGATGTTACATGCTAATGGAAAGCCAAAACAAGCAGGATTATCCATCCTAATACCATATCAAATAGACTCAAAGCGTGTTAAAAGATACAAAGAAGTGTGGTAATTAAGTAGTCAATTCAAAAGTATGAAGTAAATGTATTTAGTAACTGTATATGCGCCCAATACCAAGGCACCTGGCTATGTAAAACAAACGTTAATTCATCTAAAGGGAGACATAGGCTCCAACACAATAATAATGGAGGGCCCGGTGCAATAACATAGTGGTTAAAGTCCTCGCCTTGAACACAACGGGATCCCATATGGGCACCGGTTCTAATTCCGGTGGCTCCACTTCCCATCCAACTCCCTGCTTGTGGACTGGGAAAGCAGTCGAGGATGGGCCAAAACCTTGGGACCCTGCACCTGTGTGGAAGAGCCGGAAGAGGCTCCTGGCTTCTGATTGGCTCTGCTCCAGCCGTTGCGGTCACTTGGGAAGTGAACCATCGGACAGAAGATCTACCTGTCTCTCCTCCTCTCTGTATAACTGCCTTTCCAATAAAAAATAATTAAATAAATCTTTTAAGAAATAATAATAATGTAGCACTTCACACCCCATTTTTATCTCTAGATAGATCAGGCAGCCAAAAATTCAACAGAGAAATTACAGAGCTCATATATACTATGGACCAAATGAACCCAACCGATATGTTTAAAGAAAAGGTTTCATCCCACAGTGGCAGAATGCACATTCTTTTCATCTAGGCAAGAAACTCTGTAACAGAACAAATGCTAGGCCATAAAACAAGTCCAAACAAATTCAGAAAAGCTAAAATCATAACATGCATCTTTTCTGACCAAAAAGAAATGAAGCTGCAAATTAATAACTTAAGATTTTAGAAAGTATTCAAACCCATACAGACTGAACAACATACTCCTGAGTGAACAGTGCAGTCATAGAAGAAATCAAAAGGGAGCTTTAAAATTTCCTCAAAACGAGGGTGACCATACAATGTATCATATGAAACACAGCAAAGCAGTGTTAAGAATGAAGCTTGTAACAATTAGTGCCTGCATAAAGCAGTTAGAAAGGTATCAAATAAATGGTGTAACAGTATATCTCTCAAAGACCTAGAATCCAAGAACACACCAAGCCAAGCCCAAATTAATAGAAGAAAAAGAAACAGTAAAAATTAGAAAATAAACCAAATTGAAACAAAAAAGATACAAAAGACCAATGAATAGAAAATCCAGTTTAAAAAAAATAAACCAAATTGATGAACCATTGGTCCAATTAACCAAAAAGTAAAGGAGGAGAAGGCTCAAATTAACGAAATCAGAGATGTAAAAGGCCCTCCTAAGAAAAGCCCAGGGCCAGATGACTTTATTGCTGAATTTTATCAAATTTTAAAATAACTAATCGCAGTTGTTCTTAAGCTGCAGAAAACATTTTAAATCAAGGGAATTCTCTAAAACTCCTCTAATGATGACAACATTATCTTACCTCCACACCCAGAAAAAAAGATATAACAAAGAAAAAGAGCTATTGATCAATATCCTTGATGAATACAGATACAAAAATCCTCAACAAAATAGATGAGGGTTCTAAACCTAAGACATGAAAGCACCAACTTGCTAAAGGAAAACTCGGGGCAATATATCAAGACATTGACAGAAGCAAGGACTTATTAAGACCCCAGTATCATAGGCAATAAAGGCAAAAGTAGGCAAATAGAATTAAATCAAGCTAAGAAGTTTCTGAACTGCATAGGAAACATTCAACACAATGAAAAGACAACTGACAGAACGGGAAAAAATATCTCCAAACTATACATCTTACGAAGGGGTAACATCCATAATGTATAAAGACCTAATAAAATAATTTTTAAAAAAGAACCTCAACAGCAAACAATCCGGTTAAGACCTAAGAAATGGGCTAAGGATGTGAGCAGGCATTTTTTTTTTCAAAAGTTGAAGTACAAATGACTAGTAGACACATGAAAAGATGTTAAAGAACATTTGCCATCAGGGAAATGCAAATAAAAATCAAAATGTGGTTTCATCTCACCCATGTCAGAATGGCTATCATGCAAAAATAATCAAAACAAAACAAAATAGAAACAGCTGCTGGCAAGGACATGGGAGAAGGTACCCTAAATACATTTCAGTGCAATTTGAAATTAGAACAACCATTATGAAAGACAACATGCAGATTCTTCAGAAAGGTAAAAATAGATCTACCATATATATTCCAATTATTCCAATCCTGGGAATTTATCAGACAGGAAATCAGCAGACGAAAGAGTTATCCATACCCCCATGTTTATATAGCTCAAGCTACAGTAACTAAGATATTGGATTAACCTAGAAATTCATCAACTGATGACTGAACAAAGAAATCACGGCATACATATATAACAGAATCCTACTCAGAGGCAAAAAATGAAATCCTGTTTTACATAATAAAATTATGTTTAATTAAATAATTCAACCCCAAAAGTACAAACGTTACATTTTCCCTGGTTTGTTATAATTAATATACTGAGTATAAAAAAAGTATGGAAGTAAAATTGACATTTTGAGATTATTGATAAAGCCCTTGTTTATACTCCTGTGGAATAGTATTTCTAGTTGCAAGTTCTTGAATTCTTTATTTAGTGGAGGGTTAAGCTTGCAATTATCGAATAGTTTAAAATATGCCAAGTCTCTCTCTCCTTTTCTCCTTCTATTATAACTCTGCCTTTTGAATAAAAATTTAAGAAAAAGAAGGGAAGGAACAGAAGGGAGGGTACAAACAAGGGATAGAGGGGTAGTGAAGTGGAAAGTACCATTATGTTCATAAAACTGAATATATGAAACACATAAAACCTATTTCCAATATATAAATTGAAAAACTATGCATTGAACTTATCAAAAGTATGATAGAACTATATAAAAAGATGAAAGGAAGAATAGTAGTGTGTAGTAGAGCTAAAAATCTGTGGGAAATAAGGCCAAAACTTGTTTCCCATTTGATCATAAAGCCTAAAATATAAGTTTGAGTTTTAGAGGCAAATACCAAACTAGTCAGCTACAAAAGCTGTGAATATGGGTTGTCTAGCAATGTCCTGGACTAAGGGTGGTATGAGTGATTTTTAACAAGCTTGCAGACCAACAGACTCTTTTAAACTACTTTTGAACATTTCAAAAGCAAAGACTGTGAGGTAGTAATACACAGAGTTTCCATAGGCACACTTCCCTTTTCCCTACTATTAACATCTCACATTAATATTTCTGGCAAAAGCAATAAACCACACTCAGATTTTTACATTCAAACTCCTTTAATCTTCCTATTCCTCCCATCCTCTAGTAATCACCACCTATGGTCAAACTGAGGTTTACTGGGTCCGGTGTGATGGCAGAGTGGCTAAATCCTCACCTAGTAAGCACCAGGATCCCATACAGGCACCAGTTCCTGTCCTGGCTGCTCCACTTCCCATCCAGCTCACTGCTTGTGGGCTGGAAAAGCATAGAGGATGGCCCAAAGTCTTGGAACTTTCTACCCACATGGGAAACCTGGAGGAGGCTCCTGATTCCTGGCTTCGAATCAGTCCAACTCTGGCCATTACAGCCACTTGGGGAGTGAACCAGCAGACAGAAGTTCTTTCTCTCTGTCTCTACTTCTCTGTGTAAATCTGTCTTTCCAAGAAAAATAAATAAATCTTCAAACTGAGGTTTATCCTTTTTTACTTTTAGGAACATATAAACAATAACCTATTGTATTTATCTTACATTCTGTTTTTATCCATTTTGCTACAAATGACAGAACATCATTTTTATTTACAGCTGAGTAGCATCCTGTTATATGTATTTTCCACATTTCTTAATCTGTTTCTCTGGTGATAGATACCTTGGCTGATTACATATTTTGACTACTGTAAACAGCACTGCTATAACATGGTGGAGAAGGTATCTCTGATATAATGAGTTCATGTATTTTAGGTGAATACCCAGGAGTAAGATTACTAAATCATACAATAGTTCTCTTTGCAGTTTTCCAAAGAAACCCCAATATTATTTTTATAGGGACTGTACTAACCCACATTGTCATCAACAGTGTATAAGAGTTCCCCTTTCTCCATGTTCTCAGCAGCAGTTGTTATTCTCTGTCTTTTTGATAATAGTCATACTGACATGGGTAAGATGATATCTCATTGTGGTTTTTTATTTACACATCCTTAACAGTTGTTGATATTGAGAATTATATCATGTATTTTTGGCCATTTTAAAACTATATGATCACCAAATAAAGGGGCTTTCTGAAACTCAACTTTAAGGAACAGTTTTCCATCACCAGGAAAATAATCAATGACATATTTAATCATTTGATTTCTGTTGTAGTAGCCCTTAAACTAATGAAACAGAACATTCACATTTCAAGACAGATACAGCTCAGTAACAATGCTGAAAAAGCCAAAACAAAGTAAACTGAAGAGAGATAGTGTATGTTAGATGTATTTAAATCTTTAAAACACTCCAAAACATTGTTATTTATACATACACACTTCTGTGCTAAAGAACAAAATTTCCCTGAGAAGGACAGGAATTTGATTTAGCAGTTCAGATGCCTGTGTCCCATATCAAAGTACCCATATTCAAGTCCTGATTCCAGCTACCTACTAAGGCAACACCTGGGAGGCAACAGTGGTGGCTCAATGACTGGGTCTCTGTGCCATATGGGGGACAGAGACTGCATTTCTAGCTCCCAACCAGTGGAGCGGAGCTCTCTCTTTCTTAATCTCTGATTCATTCAATCAATCAATCAATAAAGCAATGGAGTAATTTTTATGATGGAAAATTCAGCCCCATCTCAGAAAGCTATTGCCTCCTGGAGAGAGGACAGTGATTGCGCTCTGAAAGGTGGACATTCTAGGAAATTTTCTCTAACAACAATTTCTTCTAAGTAAATGAAGTGTACACATAAACAGGATGGAAAAGGTAAATGCAAGAGATGGAAGGGTAAGCATAAGCAGCAGTAACAAATGTAAAATCAGATCTTTTCCTCTTTCTGACTTTTGGTCCCCGGTATAGACTTCCTTTCCTGGATCCTTTGGTTTGGTTTGGCTTCCCGCCCACACTCACTTGTTCCTGAAGTGGCTCTATCAGCTTTTGAATCCTACTCAGTCAGGTTTCCTTAGGAGGGTCTGCTGTACGCAGGGGTCTCTATACTCTGAACACCCATCCATCTTTCCTTTTAATGATCTTTTTAAGTAACAAAGCCTCAGTTAGAGAAATTCAAAACAAAATATGTTGTTATCAATTATAATTATTTCCTGCCCCAGCCCACCATGTAGTTACATCTTTGGAGAGGGGAAGCTATAATTAAAAGTACTGTGAAATTTGAAGCACAATTTTATTACTGAACATAATGAAAAAAGGATTAGTTATTTCCTGGATTGATATAGTCATACAATGATGTCCTCAAGGAACCAGGCTCAGTTTACACTGGTATCTTCACAACCTGGATTGGGACTTCAGATTTGCAACTGCGCAGCACCCCAGGGGTGGTCAGCGCTTCAATGTCTGTTAGTTTTACTACACAGAAAATTTCTTCTGGGATGCAGACCACATTAGTTGCAGACTGGCATATACAGGGTGAGAGCTCTCTGGGACCTCTCTTGTAAGGAAATTAGTCAAATTCATGAAGTTTGTGCATTCATGATATGATTACCTTCCAAAGCTTCCACATCCTAGTACCATCAATTAGGAGATAAGGTTGGAAATGTGAATTTCGAGGGAACACAAACATAGACTTTCACTGTACTATGCAACTAAATAAAGCAAATGTTCCTTCATGCTTCAATTCACCAGAATTGGATCATTGCTCTTGGTATAAATGCAAAGTGAATGGGAAAAATAAGGGACTAGGGTTTTCAATCTCAATAGCAGCAGGCAGGTTCTGTTAGCGCACATGAGAAAGTGAGAGGTGTAGGATGGCTGTCAGATAGATGATCAGTAGTGCTTGCCACTACCTTATTGAGGGCAGTTGCCAAATTGGTGAGAATTTTGCCAGTAGGGAGAGCAGCAATACCTAACAAAGATAGCACTGACCAGAATAAGGACAATACTAATGGAAGCTCAAATGGATCTCAGTGGATACAATGGTGTCCAGCGGATAACAGCACAGTCCAACAGTTTCACTTTCCAATGTAGTGGCTATCATCCTAAAACTTAAAATTCAGTTCCTCTGTCACAGTAGCCATATTTCAAGTATGCAATAGCCAGGTGTGGTTAGTGGCTATTGGATATAATAAATCAAGATCATTTCCACCTTTACAGAAAGTATATTGAATAGCATGGACTAGAAAAGGGAAGAACTGCAAAGCCTCGTGGGAAAATGATTGAATTATAGCTTCTCTGCAGACATTTCCAAGGATGCCTTGAGCCATGCTACAGAACTTTGGCTAGCAAAGGAATGAAATGTACTGGCTAATGATTTATAATGTGCTGTTTAAATCTTGAAATTCCCTTGGAGGCCACTGATACCAGCTTGTCCACGCTGCCTGAATGGAAATGTACAGATTGATGCTCCCACCAGGTTTACCTGGCCACTCAGCCTGATGTTGAGTGTGTGATCAGTGAGATACAAAAGATATCATAGGAAATGTGTGCCTCACCTTCCCTGACTTGAATATCTCATTCTCATGATGGTTAATTAGGATCCTGAGATGGAAAAGATTCTATGCAACTGAGAGAGAGAGCCTGGAAGTTGGCTCACGTTTTCCAGGGCTTTGTAATGCTGCTTCATGCTTTCTTGAACTTAGTGCTGTGCATCCTTTGCCTATAATAAATCTTTCATGACTATACCTTGTTAGAGTCCTGCAAGTCCTTTCAATTATCTGACCCAGTGCAACTGCTGCACCCCATGGTGACCAATCATATCTGGTCATTAACACATCAAACACCCCCAGGATACCACAAGAATTCACTAATTAAACAAAGCTCTGAAGGTTTTTGTCAAACGACTGTGAGCAAGAAATACCATGAGATACAGAGATAGATAGATATGAACATATGTGTATTATATATGCATATACTTATTACATGTATAATGTGTACATATGTGTATAATATGGATATGTTATATATGTGCATATGAATGTATATATTATGTATGTGTGTATATTATATGCAAATATATTAAATGATGATATTGTTCATTGCCATATGTTGAACTAGAGTTTTAAATGACTTGATACTGGACTCTGATGTTCTGGCACATCAGGCTAAACATCCACGTGCAAATGCCAGCAGCCCATACTTCCTATTCAGATCTCTGTTACTGCACCTGGGAAAGCAGGGGAAGATAGCCCAAGTGCTTGAGTCCCTGTCACCCGTTTGGGAGACCCAGATGACTCCTGACTTCAACCTGCGTTGGTTCTGGCCCTGGCCATTGAGACCTTTTGAGCAATGAGCTAGACAATGAAAGATCTTACTCTGCCTCATCCTCTGTCCTTCTGTCTTTCAAATAAATAAATAAATATTTTTAAAGGAAATATCAGTAAAATAATAAATGACATATTATATGATATGAATATAAGCTAGAGTGATTATACATGCTCAAAGCCCTAAAAGATTATTTTATTCCCTAAACCTCAAGTTCCTCTTCTGTAAAATGGAAATTTATTATGAAAGTTACATCATAGGACTGTTTGAAGGTTAACTTGCAAAACACAAATGAGAATCATGTACAATGTTGAGTATATGCAGTAATAATTTCATAAATGTAAGCTCTTATTATCTTTTAAAAATAATATCGGTGACAAGTATGAGTTATTTTTACCTTAAAATCTTATTATCTATCTTTTTAATTTTATTCAGTAACATATCTAAGTTACTTTCTGATTTTAGATAATTTTGTCTTCCCTTAAATTCTGTTTTACATAAACATACACTGTCTTTAAATAGTACTACATCTGCTAACCCTAAATATAGTAAATATTTTCATCTACTCATTGATTAATTTTGTGTATTAAAAATTCTATATTTTTCCTCTACGCATGCACTTGCTCAGTTGGAAAATTATGAATGTAATTGTCAGGGCACAAACTTTCTTCCCCAGGTGGTTAATCATGACATCTAATCCCAATGATATAAATGGCTTTCCAGCATTTTCTATAATCCTCACCCTTTCTAGTGAGATCTCACAGTCAGTAAATGATAGAACCAGAGCTCTAATCCTGTCAGACTCATACAAATGCTGATATTGTAAGGACACATAGAATGATATGCTATATTTTTAGAAAGCTTATTCATTTTCATAAAATACCAAGTTGTGAAGAGACAAAGAAAAAGATAAGAAATTATACAAACCTATTTATAGGAGATCAGACTATCAATGGCAAAAAAAGAAAGTATAGGACATTCTTAAAGTATGAAACAAAGAATTTTGACCCCTAGTTAGACACTGTCCTGTTCAAGGTTCTTTAAGCCACATGAAACAAAAATCCATTCAAGATAATGCAAGTGAAATGGTGATTGATTACAAGACTGTTTTAAAGAAAGAAAAGGATGTATGGCTGATGCTTGTGTAAAACAGAATCGGAAAGCAGAACTGCATTAGGAATTGGTGCAGGTACTCAATCTTTCCCTCTTATGACTCAGAGTTCTCTCATCTCAACCTCCACTGGGAGATTCTTTATTCTAAATCATCCATCCTGCCTATTTCCTCTGTTTTGTGGATCTGAATGCGGTCCAATACCACCTGACTCATCTCCAAAGTCCATCTCTATTCCAAGCACCCACTTGGGAGTTACCAACACATATCTCTCATTTTTGTCAGGCTGCACCCACCTCACCAATTACATTCAGTCTGCTTTACTTATCCTGGACTCACAAGGTCACCTGCTATCAATCAGCATGGCAGAGATTTGTGAGCACAGAGAGCTTAAAACAGAAGCTATCAGGGCTGTAGGAGACTAAGTTTGTGCCAACATATTCTTTAACACTTAGGCAAAGAACTGAATTTCATGACACCATCGCTACCACATAATTCAAGCACTGAGATCCTTCCAATGTGGGGAGATAATTATGTCATGAGAGCTGAAATTTTATGAGAGTTCTCTCACCCTCTGCTAGCCACATGAGGGCACAAGAAGTTGGCAACAGAAAAAGGGCCCTTCCAAGAACCAAACCCACTTGCTCCCTGATCACCTACCTCCAGTCTCCAGAACATGAGAAATTTCTGTTGCTTATAGAACACCTGCTGTGTAGAACTTCATTCAAGTACAAGCTAAGAGAATCCCACATGCAAGGTATCAAAAATCATACAACGTAAAACACTTAAAGGTATTCTAGAGGTGCCTGACACTGTGACATTCTATGATTTTTGCTAAATATGTAGTAAAAGCACAGTGCTTTATACTTCTATGGTAGCAGTGTCCAAGTGGACCTAAGTTCTGGGTAATCTAAAAATAACAGGAATAAGCACTTAATGGAAAAACAGAATTGAAAGATAAACTTGTTATTATTTATTGGGCTGGAACAATGACACAATATACTAATACACTGCTCATGACACCATTTGGGTGCTGGTTCTCATTCTGGCTGCTCCATTTCTGAACCAACTCACTACTTATTACCTGGGAAAGTAGCAAAGGATGGCTCAAGTTCTCGGGTTCCCATACCCACATGAGAGACATGGGAAAAGCTCTTGGCGCCTAACTTCAGACTGCCTCAGCCCCAGTTGTTGCAGCCATTTGGAAAATAAACCAGTGGATGAGAGACCTATGTGTGTGTGCATGTGTGCATATGTGCATGTGTGTGTAAAATCTGGCTTTCAAATAAAAGCAGTTTTTTGAAAAAAATAAGTGTTCTTTGTTGCCAAAAATGAAATCCATGCAGTTATTTCATAATATACATTTTCCATAAATTTATGAAAAGACCTACTCATAGAGAAAGTATATGTTTGATTTCTTGACAAACACGAACAGTTTGGCTATGTAGCAAAAGGTAGCGTCAAGAAGGTAGGAGGGTACTAAGGTGTGTTTACTGTGTACAATATTTGAACAGTAGTAGCTGTATAAAAGTGTAATAAAGGATACAATTCCAAAAACAATTAATTAGTTTTAGGCTAGTAGAAGAGGTCCCTGCAATGTATATTAGAGAAAACATACAGGGAGACCATGTTGGATAATACTCACATTGAATGTGTGTGTGTGTGTGTGTGTGTGTGTGTGTGTGTGTGTGTGTGTGTGTGTGTGTGTGTGTGTGTACATGAAGTAAAGCTTTAATGTCTGTTTGCAGAGGTGTCTTGGGAAGTCCAGGATTAGAAAATCTCAGGGGCCATTCTTAGCAAAACACGAAAAGTAAAGATCATGATTTGTGAGCCAGAATCTTCGTAACAGTGCTATAAATAAAAACCTTGAAATTATTTAAATATCTGAAAATGTGAGATTCACAGGCAAGTTATGCAAGTGCAGACGTTATACCATCCCAAGAGTAAACCTGGGCTGCAGTACTAAGAGGCGTGGGAGGAGAGGACAGTGAGGGACTCACTATATAGTAATACAAAATTTAAGTACAAAGCTGCATATTTGCACATTTGACACCAGCTGAAATCTAAGCATCAAATATTCTCTTGGAAGTTTTGCAATGAATCTGCTCCTCTTCAAAAGGATAGTAATATATTTGTTTACATTTTTGTAAAGATTTGACAAAGATTTATCACAAGCAAACAGCGATATGTCTTACATGTGGTAAAGTGAATGTTAAGCTGCTATAACAAAGGGAAACAGAAAAGCACACGACTCCAATGGAACACAGGCCTATTTCTAAGCCAGTTGAGTAGCTCTTTCTTCATGGTATATGAAGCAAAATCCATGTTACTGTGCCCGGCACAATGGTTCAACGGCTAAATCCTCACCTTACAAGCACCAAGATCCCACACGGGCACCAGTTTGTGTCCCAGCTGCTCCACTTTCCATCCAGGTCCCTGTTTATGGCCTGAGACAGCAGTAAAGATGGCCCAAAGCCTTGGCACCCTGCACCCATGTGGGAGACCCAGAAGAAACTCCTAGCTCTGGCTGTTGTGTCTACTTGAGGCAGCAGAGGGAAGATCTTTCTCTCTGTGTAAATCTGATCAGCCTTTACAATAAATACATATAAATATTTTTTTAATTTACAATCGTTCTTTCTTTCTATATTGTCTTTATATATTGTCTATATTTGTCTAATTTGGTAACATGGTTCCATGCAGCTATCAGGGAGGCCAGGAAGTACTATGAAAGGAATATGTTCTATGACTTTAAAAAAGAAGGAACACCTGAACACAATAGTAGCTTCTACATCTGCTAGAACATTGTATGGTCTCAGGGACCCTTTGTTTACTGTTATCCACCCGCCCACAAATTTAAGGATTCTTCTCATTCTTTTGTCAATTACAGAATTCAATGCATGATTAATAAGCAAGCCACTAATCTGGTTTACTGTTAATTCAGCAAACAGATAATCAAATACAGCAATGATAAATCTCAGACCACAAACTTAGGTAAGAAAAAGTAATTAAATTCCTTGATTTCCTTTAAGTCTTTTCATTCTGACTCCAGGCCCCATGCCACCTGACTGGCAAGAAATTCAACCTTGTACTACCCTGGACGTTTCTTCCCAACATCTCCCACCAAGCCCCTACAAAGACCAGTTGCCCAGGTGCCTTACAGCCAATACCCAATAGCTTCCTCTGAGTGCCTGAGTCCACTCATTAATGTGCACAGAGCACAAGAATGTTCACTGAGGCTGCCACGAATGCATGACACACCCCTTTCCTAGGGCTTCTTTCTGCCAAAATCTCCCACCCTTACCCCAGCAAGGCCAAGGACCAGGTCCCAGAATCCCTGCAGGTAGGGCCTCTGAATATTTTCTCATCTTCCCGGTTTTATGTAAGCCTTTCTTCTCTCCCTCAGTGATGTTCAGAGAAACACTGTAAAGCCTAAATTCTGGAGTGACAACAAAAGGACAGAAAATGCTTTAGCTCTTAAACCAGTTCTACTTTCCCCCACACTTCAAAGGAGAGAGAAGGGGGAAATCATACACGAACCCCTCCAAAAGGTGTCCTCTAAAAATCACCAGCTTGCTTGAACTTACGTGTCCATATATGTGTTTCTCCAGAAGAGAAGAAGAAAGTATAGACAGGGGACACCACAAATGGGGAAAAGATTACCTAACTGCTGCATCTACACAGCTTGCTCAGGGTCAAAGGTAAAAAGAATTTGGAAGCTGTCATGATTTGGAAAGCATTGTCTTCCATACTCAAACTCAGATGGGTATGGAATAGCCTAATCAACCTGAATAGATAAGAAAAAAAAAGAGGGGTATTGGGGACACATTTTTCTGGAATCACAACGAGGACGTGTGTTTCATTTCTTTCTTTAAGCAGCTCCCTGTTCATTCACATCTACCCCTGAGAAAATCAATCAATTCTTCTCACTCTCTCAAAATCAGTTTTTTTGAGAAAAACTCTTATTCCTCAGTTCTTTGCCCAGCTGACTTCTCAAGCATCAACATCTCAAATTTTTAGAAATATCTGACATTTTATCCTGTCGATTTAACACAAGTCAGCCATATTTTTTTTCATTTAAGAAAACTTACTTTAACACAGAAAAAAATCTTGACAAGAGGCCACATGCAGACAAGTTCCTGCTCCAGAAAAGGCTGCCCCTTGGCAGAAATTGGTGGTAACACAAAAGCTAAAGCAGCAAAGAAGGGCTTTCAAAGCATTCTCCCATATTTTTACTTTTTCCTGAAGATGATGAAATTCCCAAGATGCCACAGTTGACATCTTTATTAATGATCTTGCAGAGACAGCAAGTGGCACATAAATGAAGCTTGCGCATGATACTAAATTAAGAGCCGTGGCAAATACCAGCAATGATAACACAGTGATCTGATGAACAAAAATTCAGAAAAGAAAAAATAATGAAAGATAGGAAAATCTGAAAGTGATATGGACATGTACCTTTTGTGATGTTATATGAAAGCCATACCTCCACAAGAAAAAGCTCTTTTTAAGGGTAAATATAAAGACACCACTTCAAGAAGAAAAGAAATTGCCCCTACTTTCTAAGTCCAATGGAAATGAATCTGAAGCAGCGTGTCCAAGGTCAAATTATAGTCCTGCATTCAGGTAAAGACTTAGGAGAGAAAACAAAGCAAAAGGTAATGCCAATAATAAGATGAACAGGGCTCTTAGGGATAAATATTTATAGTATTAAGACTAAAGAGAAATCTGCAATTATTTGAAAGCTGTAAACACTACAAAGAAGAAAAATTATTCTAGGAAAAGCCTTGTTTTTAGAAACAATGAAGTTGAGTGTGTTTTTATTTCAAAAGGAACAAGAAACTTTTCCCAGCCAAAAAAAGCAGTTATATCTAAGTAACAGATGTAAAAACATCCTTTCAGAACCCTTCCTATAGGGAAAGTCAGTAGTAATAAGAAGGATTGTAAGGGAGGCTTTATTTTTTAAGATTCTTTTATTTACCTGAAAAGCATAATAAGCAGACAGAGGCAGAGACAGAGAAAGAAAGAGATCTTCAATTTGCTTATTGCCTCACAAATGTCTGCAGTCTAGGGCTGAGCTAGGCCAAAACTGGAAACCTAAAACTCCTTTCAGGTCTCCCATGTTGATCACAAAGGCCCACGTATTTGGGCTGTTTTCTGCTGCTTTCCAGGCACATTCACAAAGACTGGATCAGAAGCAGAGCAACCATGGCAAGAACCCATGCTCCAGCTTGGGATGCTGGTATTGCAAATAGTAGCTAAAACTGCCATGCTATAACTCTGTTCTCAGGTTTGTTTGATTTATTGATTGAATGATTAGGATTGATTGATTTATTTAAAACTCAGCAACAGAGAAGGATCTATCTCCTGGTTCACTCCACCAAATGACCACACAGACCAGGGCCCACCCCTAAAACCTGAAACTTCATCCAGATCTCCCACATGAGTTGGACTCTTCTGCTGATTTCCAAGGTGCATTAGCAGAGAGCTCCTTTGGAAATGGAGCACCCAAGACTCTAACCAACATATTATTGTAGAATGCTGACCTAGCAATTAGCAGTTTAACACACAAGACCAGTTTCAATATATGCAACTGAAGAAAATGTATCAGCTTGCCAACAAGCAAAGAGCCAGAGGGAGCAGAGACCTGAATCTCAGCAGAACCAATAAAGTCTCCTGGGAGCCTCGAGATTAAGAACTCTGAGACCAGGCTTGCAAAGCCAAGTGAATGTACTACCAACAAGAAGAAAAACTCATAATTTCCAGAATTCCTTCTTTTCAGGATTGGAAAGAATGTGTGGAAAAGACTCCAGACTAATATTTTAGGAAATACTTGGAAGAGATCTCTGACCCATAGTCCCAGCAACCTGTAAGAATCATGCCTACCCTAAGGGCAAAGTAGTGCATCCATCACAAGTAGTGTGTGTATTGTACTACATAAACCTGTTAAGTGCATGTTGATACAGTCTGACAATGTGACTCACCATGCAGTTGTAACATACTTGCATATTTGCCAAGTTCCCCTCCCACCTCTTCTGGGTGGTTAAAATAATTACATAATAGAATAAGAGAAAATAATTCTTTTTCTACTCTGAACCTTCCTGACACCAAAGGTGTTGAAGTTTACACACCAAGAAATTCTACAATTCTCTGTAGACACGAAGTGGTTTTCCACAAATTTAATTTATTTCTAACATTAGCTATTCAGAGTTACTGCAGGACCCACAGGTGAAGGGCTGAGTCCCACGAGACTATTCCCTTCTTTAAGATGCCAATCACAAGTAGTTGGCCCCTAGGTTATTCACACTTCTGTCAGTCTTCGCTGTAAATTGGGGGCTCCCACATTTTCTCCTTAATAACTTGCTGGAATGACTCATAAAACTAAGAGAAACATGTTATCTATATTTACCAGTGCATTATAAAGCAAATCACCAAACTTACATATGAGCAGCAGCCAGAACAAGTACCTGCATTCTCATTGAACAAGACTTTGAGAAAGGGGAAATCATGTTCTCTAGGATGTGTAACCACTCGAAAGGGCAAATATTCTCTCAAAGGTAAGAAGGGCTGTAACAAGTGCCAGGCAGTCCACAAATATGACTGTTCCCTAGAGGATGTGGTTACCATACACATAATATTTCATACGTATTCAAGAGCAACTATGGCATATAAAATACTGCCATATAATATACCCTTCACAAGAGCCAACTGTTAAAAAGGAAACAAAATTTCAAACTGCTACAGCCTCTAGGTACAAATATAAGGCTTCTGAGGAAAGCCTACTCCTCCTCTTCATCTTGCACAATTCTGCCTGGATGGTCTTCAAGCTGTGAACTATTTTATAAACTTTACTCAGTCTAAACTAAAAATGAAAGGCACTAGGAGAGGAGGAAAAGGTAGAAGATATGAATACATGCCTGAAATAGTACGCAAGAAGATACAACAGTCAATCTCTGAGCTCCTCATGTGTCACAGTAATTCATGTTTCCCTCTTTCTATCCCATGTTCCTAAGGCCATTAGCAATAACTTGGTGGGACAACTCAAATTGTATCCCTGTGATACAACATGCCTTGATCATCTTGCTGTGGAGGGTCGCTACAATCTTCTGACCTTTACTGCTGAATGAAGAAAAACTAGACACTGCAAAGAATTGCCTGGCTTCCGTGTACAATCTTCCCTATCTGCTTCCCCTCAATAATAAGGAAGACATAACTCAACCAACATGGAATCTTTAGTTTTGCCTGTTTTGCAGAACCAAGAGGAACGTTGGTTGGCCTGGTATCTATGTCAAACTCCAACATGGTTGCACATCTTCCTGGAGACATTTCTCTTTTGGTTACTACAACGTTACAGTAAATATCCCAAAGATGCCAGAAGAAACCAAGGCTATCAGAGCCACGTGCTTGAGCTGCCCCTTCCAAGTGAAGCTGGCAGTAGTCAGCTCTTCACCATCAGAATGAGGGCCCACCCCACAACTCAAACATGCACTGGGATTTTGGACACACAACCTCTAGAAGTACAAGAAAAAATTTCTGTTGCTGACAGTCACTCAGCAATGTTATTTTATTATGACAGCCTGAGCTAATGGATAGAATAATGACATATGTCACTCCCACGACCACCTCTTGGTTTTAGCACACCTCTGTTGGGCAGCATGCAATACTGTTTACTGGCTCAAACCAAATCTCCATCTTGTGGAAAAGCACATGGACAACACAAGGAGTCCCAAGACAGCTTGTAACTAAATCTTTTGTGAACTATTCTACCACGTAATTATGCCAGCTACTTCAGAGGATAAGGTATACAAGAGGACCAGTGAATACAATAACATAAGTATAGCACTTAATGCCTTTTGCTTTGAAATAAACTATTTGTTCCACAACCTAATTTAGTCTCAATCCAGGCTTTATGTAAAATCTATCATCTTCTACTTCTCAACCAGATCTCACATCTGCAATATTATTAAGTGATTGCATCTTTTAAGAAAAAAAAGATTTATTTATTTGAATGTCAGAGTTAACAGAGAGAGAGGAAGAGACAGAGAGAAAAGAAGATTTTTCTCTGCTGGTTCACTGGCTACATGGCCGCAATGGCCACAGCTGAACCAGACCAAAGCCAAGAGCTTCTTTATTTGCATTGCTACATTAGATTTATGGGTCTATTTACAAGAAAAGTTTCTATGTACATTTTACACCTTTAGGGATTTTCTTATATCTGTCTTTGTTGTTATTGTTGTTTTACCCTTAGTTGACTTAGGTTGACAAATCTATTTTTACAGCTTTGATCTTCAGTAATAGATCTAAGATAAAAGTAATCATTTCTGTTATCTGACATCTTTCAAAAAACTTTGAAGCTCAGGATTCAAAATGCCCTAAGGACTGTCAAACATCTGGTTTTATTAATAAAATGATTTCATTGAAAAGATAAAGCTTTAAAATTTCACTGAATGTTTTTAGTAATAATGGGAGTGTGCAAAAGGAAAACAATTTATCACTAATAGTGGGTGATTATAAATGGTCTGAAATGGAAAGAAATTTTCTAAGAATAAGAAAAGAGTGGGCCCGGCGGCGTGGCCTAGCGGCTAAAGTCCTCGCCTTGAAAGCACCGGGATCCCATATGGGTGCCGGTTCTAATCCCGGCAGCTCCACTTCCCATCCAGCTCCCTGCTTGTGGCCTGGGAAAGCAGTTGAGGACGGCCCAAGGCTTTGGGACCCTGCACCCGTGTGGGAGACCTGGAAGAGGTTCCAGGTTCCTGGCTTCGGATCGGCACGCATCGGCCCATTGCAGCTCACTTGGGGAGTGAATCATCGGACGGAAGATCTTCCTCTCTGTCTCTCCTCCTCTGTGTATATCTGGCTGTAATAAAATGAATAAATCTTTAAAAAAAAAAAAAAAAGAAAAGAAAAGAGTAACAGGAACATGGGCAACATTCCCCAACCCCAGCCTAACACAAACACAACCACATATACAAATACATTTTTCTGTAGTGCAATGATTCTTAATCTTTTTTGGATCCTAGAATCATTTGATTATCTAAATAAAGCTGTAGACGTTCTCCCCATAACAAAACACATTGACACACAGGATTCGTGAACTCCAAGTTCAGAAGCTATCTCTGTGGAATAATACTTAATAATTAATCCAAGTCAAAATACTTCTGTGCTCTGTTCACAGACCAAAGCCCCATTTGTTGAAACTTGGCACTTGTCCTAAAGCAGAAGGAAGCTCCATACCACATGTGCTTTATTAACATACAGTTCAATCTTCCAGCCATTACAACACAGTGGAGACAGAAAGAATGAGTGACTGAGTGAATAAACGCAAATACAATTCACCATGGGTGTTCTTTGTCAAAATGTTATGTGAGCCCCAGTTTCGGGAAAGGCGTCATGGGCAGAAGAGGCAGTGTGAGCCTAAGCCAGCAGTATGAAGCTCTCTGCAAATGTGGGAAAATTACAAATGTCAAGGGGCAGTATAGCAGAGGAATTGTGTCATGGGTTGTAGGCAGAGTATATAATGTGTGTATAGTGATGTGTTAACTCTAGACAAAAGTCTTTGAACAGTGGGGGAAGAAAGGGTTCACACTGAATGTTAGAAGTCACCCTGGCCATTCTGAAAGGACAAACATCATTAGAAGTGACTGTAGACATCTCAGACAGAGGTGATGGGACATTGAAGTAAGGCAGTGGCAGGTGGCATAGTAAGAAAAGACAGATGGATTTGGCTATGACAGAAATTAAAAAAAAAGAATGTGCCACCCCTGCCTGGGGTACCTCCATTTTATTGAAATTTGAACCGTAATCGCTTCTCGGCCTTTTGGCTAACATCAAGTGAAATTTGAACTGTAGAATGAATAGATTTATTCTAGAAACACCCCCCACTGACAGCCTGGGTACCTTTGCTTTGTTATGTTATAGATTAGCACTGAGACGGGCGAATACCATTTCTTTCTACTAAGTGACCTGAACTCAAGTTAATATCCAAAACTGAAGCTTGTAAACAGAAACACTGGGTTGGGGGAGGAGGATACTGAAACAGGATTTACTAACAGGTTCACAATCACACAGATACACATTTCCTGGTAGTCTAGATGAAGTGGAAACTGACCCGCATGTGAGCAAAAATCATGTTCACATTCAGGACACAGCAGTCATGTAGTAATAAATCAGGTTTCACTGTAACAGCAAAATCGGGTAAAGACAAGAATGTTGAGGATAAGAAAAGAGATAAGGAAATGCTAGCTGTAACAACTCAGGAAGTTGCCAGGATTTTACCAGCCCCAAAGTTAAGTGCTGTGTATGTGCTTCTGTATCCCCACTTGCTTACTCCTGCCGGTGCTAAAAATAGCTCACACAACTGCTGCATAAAAGATGGAGAAACGGGAACAATCGAGGCCCAGCCCTATGGAAGTATCCAGGCTAGTGCCCTCTAGAGTAAAATAAAGGTTACTGCTTTTCTACAAGTGGCTATCAAGTGTCTATGGTCTAGTTCCATAATAGAGAGACAGGAGAGAGAGGGAGAGAGATCCCTAGAAGCTTAGACATTGATGACAGCTGCAGAAAATACAGCAAGGATCACAAAAGTCTATCCATGCCAACCACATGTAGTCCCTTTGGCCAGGATTCTTGCACTACTTCCAATACACACACTCAGACACTCAGTGTCTCAAGTATGTTTTCTTTGATTTTCAAAATGCATTCTTTCATATTGAAAAATTGTTCCTCTAAGTGTTTACACTAGTAAAATCACAGTTTATGATTCATAAGCTCAATTCTGCTACACTAAATTCTGGCTCTATTTATAACCACTATATTTTGGGGACATTTACTATTTCCTAGTGAATCCTCTCATCTTTTTCAATTCACTGACAAAAGAAAGATGGGAGGAACCACAAAGGGAAAAAAAGGGAAAGGGCCATTTCTGAAAATGTGAATTATTGAGTTATACCAGGGCCATATACTTTCTTGCCTTCTCTCGGTTAAGCCCAGAATAGGTAACAGTGTCTGGAATGGCTACAAAAAAATTTTCATTTCCATGCACAGTCCTCGGTAGTGCTTCCTTCAAGGAACTCGGAAGGATACGTACATATTTAAAACCATGTGCTTTATTTTTTGTTGCAAACTCAATTACAAGTTTCTGAAATTTCAGGCTCAGACCAACTTACTGTTTCCCTGTCCTGTCCAGTAGCTTGAACCCAGTAAGTAGCCCCTTTCATAGGCCAAGAACAGCTGACCGTCATCCATCTCATCTGTTTCAACTCACTATGTAGAAATTCTGGAGCCATGACTACATAGAAGATTTGCTTTCCTGAGATCATAGGAAACACACAGATTCTCAGCCACCCTTTCTGCCTAAGCACTCCTCTGAGACTCCCCAGTTCTTCCTAAGCCACCAAGGCACCCACTCTCCTGCAAAGTCTCTGTTGGAGTCGAGAAGTGACAAGGAATTCTGAAAAACTTAGTTCTTCTGGAAAAGATCAAGAAAAAGCCACCCGCAATCTGTCATGTGTCAGGATTAGGGTAGTGATGTAAAATCGGCCTATCACTCCCCATTGCCATCCACCCAGGGCCACAGTGGGTTTGCGGTGATGAGGACACAGCGCCACCACATGGTACTGTGAGAACACATTTCCTTCTCACTAGAACTTGGGTTGATGTCCAAAAAAGGCAGGGTCTCAGGTTTTTAAGATCCTTTCCTCTGGCATAAGGGAAGGAGGTGGGAGGAACAATATGAACCTAATAAAATATTGTCAGCAACAAGAGAAAATTAAAGAGTCCAAACTCTGGGGACACTGCTGCAAAAATTCTTATGTCTTTAATAGTCAACAATTTATGCTACCAAGCCAGCTATCACCAAAAGCACGGCAGACTTGATGTAATCAGGCTTTCATTTATATTTATGTGACCAGGAGGACTTGGTATTTGATGATTTTATAAGATGCATGGACTCAGCTCTGTTTAATTTTGATATATTGGTCTATTATCTGTAAGAGGCTATTGGCTAAATTGTACTATTCACATGAGGGTCCATGATGGAAATTAATCAGAATGAAAGGGAAATATTCAGATTTAGGTTTTCTTCAACAGTAAAATTCAAAGACCATAATCACACGATGCTTCCAAACGAACATCAGAACTAGATGTAAGAGGACCTCGTTTATACAGCAAACACTTTATTTAAATAGTTTGTTAGGCTGCATTAGAAGAAAAGCAGCTTGACAATTGCTGCAGCAGGACCGAATGGATCCACAGAAATGCAGCTAACGGAACTGCTGTCACAGACAGTCAGATTCAGCAAGCCTAGAGGGGGTCTGCACAGTGAAGAAAACTGGTATTTAAGTAAGCTGTCAGTAGCAGAGATCAATTTTGGGTGATTGCTTAGATTTATTTTGAAAGCCAGAGTTACAGAGAGGGAGGAAGAGAGATCCTCCACAAGAGTTTCTCTCCCCAGCTGGTCACAATGGGCCAGGTCAAAGCCAGGAGCCTGGAGCTTAATGCAGGTCTCCCATGGGGATGGCAGGAGCTGACATATAAGCCATCTTCTGCTGCTTTTCCCAAGCCATAAGCAGGGAGTTAGATTGGAGGTGGAATAGCCAGAACACATATGGCATGTTGCCCTTACAGGTAGTGGGCTTACCTGCAGAGCCACAATACTGGCCCCCAAAGCTCAGTTTTTATTTTGCGTCAATAAAACATTTATTTATTAAAATCCCTCACTACTAACTCATTCTAGACAAGTCATATCAGTTTCTAGGCCCTTCCATCCTGTCAGCACCTGCAGACAGCTGTCTCTATACAACAACTTTTCTAAGGGACATGGATTTCCAAAGGGAATACCTAGAGTCATGGCCCTGAAGAACACGAGAGTCTGGAAAGAAACTATTCAGATACTCTGAAACAGCACAATAGTTAGTAATCCTCTTGAAGGAAGTGAGGAGAGGGAGAAAATTCCTGGTTCCAATGGATGGTAAACAGCATTCAAAATTACTGTTACTGAACCTGGCTTTGTGACATAATCTGTTAAGTCACCTCTTACTACCACAGGCAATCTGTATTACACTGCCAATTCAAGTCCTAGCTGCTCTTGTGCCAATTTAGTTCCTTGCTAGTACACCTTGGATGTCAGCCCAAGTGTTTAGGCACCTGCTTCCCACATAGAAAAAAGTCCCTGGCTTTTGGGTTTGGCCTAGTCCAGATCTGCCCGTTGTGGCTATTTAAGGAGTGGACCAGCAGGCAGAAGGTTTCTGTTTCTCTGTCTCTGCTTCAGTGTTGCCCTGACTTTTAAATACAATCATCTTAAAGAAGTTACTGCATTGTATGTGAATCCCAATGAGCATGTTCCTCTTTCAACACCATTATTGTGATGGTGTTCTCCTAAAAGACAGGGTATGTGTTTGGCATTACTGCTGGTGGGTTTGAATTCTTGTGTATGCAATCAATGCACATGGAGTTTTAGGATGCTAGTGTTGATAGGCAAGTGACTTACTGGAAGCAATATGGGGAATTGAACATGCAATGAACTTAGGGTCATGGACCTGGAACCTGGTTCCAGTTCTGGCACACTCTGTGTATGGGTCCCTGAGAAGATCACTCCAAGAATCCAAATGTTCAAAGTCACTGGAGACCTACATTCTTACGGCTATTGTCCACTACCTCTAACTAAGCAAGTTAAAATATAGGCAGCTATACATCATACGACTATCGCAGACACAGATGTAGAATTTCCTTTACAAAACCAGATGACCATGATGAAGAATTAGCTTTTACTTGTCTGTGGGATGCTAGAGACTAAAGGTCTATCTGTTCAATGAACACATTCCAAACAGGCATTTTGGGGCCCAATAAATAATGGGAAGAAGACTGGCTCTGCTCCTGTTATGCAGCAGCAGATAAAAAACAGCTCCTATCTTCTGGTATAATATATAGCTTGTAGCTAAACCATAGGACAGCATATATGAAATTATCTTAGAGATGGAAAATTTTCTCATTTTCCCTTAGGATATTCTGAGATCTTCAGTTTCCCCAAGTCGACCATGAAGCTATTAGATAGTCTTTACTTAGTCAACAAACACTTGAACCCCATTTTTCTATGTAGTAAAGAAACAGTAAACCCTCTCACAAATCTTCTGTGTAATGGGAACCACAGGTAAGTAACCATGATTTGCTAAGTGTTATGATGTGGAAACCCAATTTGGTGAGATGTCAGAGATCTTATTGAAGTTATCAAATCTAAGCTGAGCTCTAACGGGTGGATAAAAAGCATATATAGCTAGGACTGTGAATCTTAATCAAGAATTCAATCCCCTTTTGAAAGTGTAGACTATAGGAACCAGCTGGGATGTGTTCCTCAGTGGGTAGGGCCCAGAGGATATAATTGGAATAGATTCACTTACTCTTGCCCTGTCTAGCACAACGTGTCAGGTAGTTCAGAGATGCCCTGGTCAATGTTTATACCAAGCCCCTTTGCTGCACTAGAATAATGTAATAGGAATGGCATGGCCTGCAAAGCCCAGCAGTCTTGAGTTCAATCCCAACCCTCACAGTGACCTCAGCTGTGGACCAAGGACGAAGCAATTCCCTCCCTGAACATCCCAGCTGCAAAATAAAGAACATACCTCCTTAATAAAGTTGTGGAGTCTTTAATCAAATAATGAATATAAAACACCCAGAGCTTCTAGCAGCCAGGCCAGAAAATGAGCCCAGAGAGAGCAGCTCTGGAGGGTCAGGCAAGTGCAAACACCTGAAATGGCAGGGATCTTGTCACGGGTGACTAATAGACTTAGTAAAGGAAACAATAAATTCAAGGTCTCTAAACACTAAGGAATGATCTTCTGTTCTACCCTTTTGCTTCTTCATTATAGTTAAAAATATTATAAACTTTCATGGTGCTTTACATTAAGTTCATTAAAAGATATCTCTAAAAATCACCTAAGTTCATCATTACTTTACATGTAGCTGAAAAAAGAGCAAAAATAAGTAAAATTCAAATATACAGATTTACTGATCTTGCATAATATGTGGAAGAAGGATAATTTCTGTTGAATTGTTCTTCTGGCATAAATTAATTACAGTTTATTCAAAGGGATTTTCAATGAAGGATCTTAAAAAGTTGTAAATGTAGGTCCAAACATGTTTGAAACTGAAAATATTAAGTACTTTTTCCTAACTTCTTCAGAGAAGTTCACCCAGCACGACACAAATACTGCTACCAAGTGGGCACATACTTCAGTGGTTGAAACGCTGGTTGGAACACTAAATTCCATATGAGATTGCCTGGGATGAAGTCCCAAGTCCACTTTTAATGCCATCTCCTTGCTAATGAGCTTCCTGGGAGGCAGAAAATAATCATACGAGTAGTTGGATCTCTGCCACCTACAGGAGAGATCTAGATGGAATTCCAGGCCCTTGGTTTCAGTCTGGCCTCCAGCCCCAGATGTTGGAGGCATGTTCACTCTGTGGGTGTGCCTGTCTCTCTTCTTTTTATACATATAAAAAGGAAGAAGAAAACAGATAAAGGAATATTGATCTCCAAAGCGAATCCCCATGGTGGGACACTGAACACAGCTGGGAAGGAGATGGCATGATGGCAGGTATACATTACACATCTCCCAAGGAGTCATAGTTTTGGCTGCCGAGCCTCAATCCCGGGAGGCGTTCACCACAGCTTCACCTGCTTTGTTTGTACTATATGTAGCACATGTTCCAATGTTTTGCTAACTTAATCATCATAAGACAGAGGAAGAAAACAACAAGCCGGGCTGGGGATTTGGAACTCTAGGATTTGGAAGCCTGTAGGTTCTGTGATATTTCTACTACTCTGACTTTTCAGAAACAGTTATGACACCAATCTAGTTTTTCCTGTTCACAAACGGTATGCACCATCACCTTCCAGTCTTTTTTTTTTTTTTTTTTTTTTTTACAATTTTAATGATCCCTAGCCCATAGCTCTTAATTCAAGTTTTTTAAAAAATCCTATAAGGTCTCTCTGGGCAAGCATCCTGCCAGTTCTCTTACCACCTTGAAAATTCCAACATGATCAAAAGAGGTTGAAGCAGCCCCATGTGAAAGCAAGTCTAATGCAGCATCCTGAGCCCCAAGAGCACATCTTCGTTTGATTTAATTAATCCAGGTAGTGACCTTGGTATCCTTTCAACTAATCCTGAAACTTCTATCAATAGGTGATACCCACCATGTAACTTTAATGAGCAGAGGCACAGTTCCAGGCATGAACAAGACCACAAGTGTGAAAAAGGCAACTCACGGTTTTCAAGCTCCGCAGGTATTCCGATCTCACCCAACACTAGTGCACTAGGGTTAATATCAAATATATTTCACCACCAAGAACCTGAATGTTCTTTTATACCCTGCAACACCCCAAAAGTTCAGATGTCACATCAATGATATACTTGGTGATAGCCAAACAAGGAACACACACCCTGGAATATATAAAGGCTTTCCAAGAGGTATGGAAATGCCTATAGTTTTCATAGAATCAATTTCAACATTCCCAAACTCCGTTTTTCCTAAAACAACTTCATGAATATTCACCTGTGTTCAGCAACACCAATTTTTTTTCAATTTACCACCCCCAACTTAAAGACTGTCAGAGTTCAGGAGAGAAAAACAGAGCAGGTCCTTTCTTTTACAGCCACTCAAAATAGTTTGCATTCTTACAACTTCCAGTCATTCCTTCTTTTATGTACTCCTGATAAGGAAGACTGGGCACTCAAAATTAAAAGAGTTGGGCTCCTGTTTGGATGTTCTAAATTGAGATACATACGTACCAAAATGGGGTTAATGGTAATAAAAATGAGAGAAAGCAGGAGTAATAATCATTCTTGTTTAATGGCTTTACCTCCTCTATTCCCCTAACTATTATCAAAGAATTTATTATTCATGAGGGAAAATCTGTTGAGCATTAGGCAAAAAGAGCTATGGAAAATACTGAACCCCAGCAATGGGCCCCTTTTTACGTATTTAAATGTGAGCACTTCTTTTCAGCTACTCTGAATGTTCACGCCTAAGACATGTTATTAGCTGTGGATAAAGCAACTTCCATCATCCAAAGAAAAGCACCTTCCATCAGCCAAACAGTATGGGGCTGGTGATGCAGATCTTACAAATGGAAGTGTAATGTTTTCCAGACAGATTAGATAAACCCTACAGATAATGTTCAGTGTGATTCCTTTTAGGATTCAGTGTGTGGCTTAAAGTAGTTAAAGCATTTTATCTAGTCCTGTCTTAAAATATCTGTTCTAACCTTTATCTTATGAAAAGTCTAATATTTCTACCTCTTATTAATAAAACATAAAATTATAGTAACTGCCACACAGAGTCATTTTTAGCAGCTTTCCACACCTTTTTCTTTTGTTTCAAATGTAGGAACTTTGATTTGCAGTGTTGAACTAAAATAATAGTATCACTTTTTAGATTTATACTGGGATATTATTACATCTAAAAAGATCACTAAGATATGCTCACTAATGCATATGCATATATACATGTGTACACATTTTCCTAAGAATATCATGACCTTATTATAATTTCTACTTAGTTGGTAACTTACAATCTTAACTACATATTATATTGTCACAAATTAAGAAGTGGAAATTGCATATGAATTTCTCATTTTCACATCTTAATATTAAAGGGATAAGTTAGTCATATTAGATTTTAATTAGACCATTTAAATCTTAGAGATTTTTGTCAATTTTTGTAAAATGCGTGCCTTTTTTGTTTGTTTAGTTTTCACAGAATACCTCTAAACAAACTAGTTGAAATACTGACATCGTTTGTGATTTAAAATCTGTCATGAAGATTACCAACTCTGGTGGAAAAGAAGATAGACTTCTTATATTCCTTCATTAACTATAGCTATAAACGCTGGGCATGAAGAACAAATCTGCAAACAGTCTGTAAAAGGTGTAGCAGAGAAGGTATATCAGTAATATGTCTTGGGATCTAAGAAGTAATAAGGCAGTGAGTTCCTTGGTTTTTCTATTTGTCTTATATGCCCTGAACTGGGTTGTAAAGAAACTAGCAATCCCAGAAAAACAAATAAATGTGGGAAAACCCAACCAAATAGTCTGTTCTCTACAACCAAAAGACAAAGAAAGGGCTGCCCAGCAGAGAGGAAAATGCATAGACAAGACTTACCCTACTCCAACTGCACACCACAGAAAATACCAAGGCCGCATTTCTAATAGTAAAGGTCAATAAGCAGCTTAGACCACAATTTCATCAGGTTAAAACAAGACTTACCTCCCTACTGCAAGGTTGTGTCAGGACCGAGTAGACAGCAAAGGCCTTCACCACCACCACCTAGTGGTGGCAAGTGTGCACCACACCCACCCCCTCCCCCACCGTCCCTGCCAGGACACCAGTGGACCCTTATGGAGGCCTAACGCTCACACCCTGCTCAACAGTGGGCACCCTCTCCAGCGCTTTACTGAAACTACCTCTACTTCACATCAACCAGAAACCACCCGGCTTTTCCCAGCATGGTGTCAGGGGCGACATGCTGAAACAAAAGGTTTAAATACAAAAGCCAGAATCTGACAACATAATACTCAAAATATTCCGGATATAACCAAAAAAAGTCACTCATGAGAGTTGGAACCAAGAAAATCTTACATGAGTTAAGAAAATCAACATTCCCCACCAAAGAAATAGCACAGATGATGGAATTACCTCACAAAGAGTAGAATGGTTCTAAAATGTCTAAATGAACAACGAGTGGAATTTAAATAAATGAATAGGAATTTTCAGGACAGTAATAGACTATATTTAAAAGAAAAAATGGTAATCTTAGAGCTAAATAAGGCAGTTCTTGAAACGCAAAGGTCAATCAGTAAGTATAATCACAGAATTGGAGGGGGCATAAAAAAAGAGGAGCTGAAAAAGTAATATAGGCTATTTAACTGGACAGATTTTCTTATAAAACTATTTGTAGGGGCCAGCATCATGGGTAACAGGCTAGCTGCCATCTGCAATGTCAGCAGTTCAAGTCCTAGTTACTCCACTTTCAAACCAGCTCCCTTCTAACGCCCGCAGGGGAAGTCGTGGGAGATGAGCCGAGTGTTTGCGCATCTGCAAGACCTGGCAGACCCAGAAGGAGCTCGTGACTCCTGGATTCTGTCTGGCCCAACCCTCTCTGTTGCAGCCATTTGGGAACCAGCAGAAAGAAGATCTATCCCTGTCTTTCTCTGTTACTCCGCCTTCCAAATAAGTAAGTTTGTAAAAAAAAAAATATATATATATATATATATATATATATATATATTTTTTTTTTTTCTTTGAAAGGCAGCGTGGCAGAAAGGGAAGAAAGGAGAGCCACATGTTCATTTAATCACTCTCCAAATGTTTGCAACAGCCAGCGCTTGGCTGGGCCCAAGCTAGGAGCCAAGAACTCCATCTGGGTCTCATAGGTAGCAGAAAACCAAGTTTTCAGGCCACAATCTAGTGTCTTCAAAGTGTGTAAGCAGGAGGATGGGTAGGAAAGAGAAGTGGGAATTGTTCCCAGGAACTCCAATATGGGAAGCCGGCATGACAAACAGCACACAGAACTCACCTGGGGTTCCTCTTGGAGCCTAAACGGAGGACAGGTCCTTCAGCAGCTGCTGCGGGGGCAGAGGGTCCCCAGGGTCCCAGCGACCTGCGGCAATGCTGGCGGATCTATAGCCGGAAGGAGCTTCCCATGAAGCAGCCCCCACACAGTGTATGTGCAAAATCCGCCATTTTTAATACAGTTCAGGACGACATCGTCGCTCTAAGATCTCAGCATAAACAGCTTAACAGCCAGTCGCAAAGACACAACCAAGTATAAAGGTTTCTGCTGTGTAGAATTCTGCAAGGTGGACTCCCCTGAAGGAAGTGCTGACGTATGATAAGGCACTGTTGGTCACTTCGTCTGGGCACTGGCGAAGGCAGAAAACAAGACAAAGGCGGCTTCGGATTCAAGCAAGGTGGACCACTTGACAGAGGCGTCCGGGATGATTTTGTTTTTTGGAAAACAAGGTAAGTGTTTGCCCTTCAAATCTGTGAACAAGTCCTCCGATAGAAAGTCACTTCACAGAGGTCCTTCCCCAACACCGCCTCAGCAAGAACTCAAGAGACGAAGAGAGCGAGCAGAGACCCCAGCAGTCGCATGCGCCCCTCAGTCAAGTCACCAATCTCAACTCTGATATCTTCTATCCTGGGGGCTTGGAGGGCAGGCGCAGAGAGGTGGCAGTCCAAAAGCAGCAAAAATCAGCTTGAGAAGGTGGAACCAAGCTGGTGCCCTGAAGAAAAGGGCCGGCGCCCCTGCAGCTTCTTGTTAGCGCCTGCGCTTACGCCCGCGCCTGCGCTCACACCTGCGCCCGCCACCGCACCTGCGCCCGCACCTGCGCCTGCGCCCGAGCCCTAGCCCTGGCCCACACCTGCGCCTCGCTCCTGGCCTCACAGAAGAGGAAGCGCAAAGCTTGTGACTACCAGTCAGCTGTTGATAAGTAATCTTAAGTGAATTGTTGGCTTTATTGTAGCCTTTAGAATTTCCTACCACTGCCTGCTCTCCTCCTGTCCAGTTTGTTTCTTGTTTCTGGGGATGGTCCAGGGCGGCCCCTGTGGACGAGGCCAAAATGAGGTGCCTAGCCCTTTCCCTCCTGGGCTTGCTCTTCTTTTCTGCGGCTGCCTTCGAGGCCCTCAGTGCTGCTCTGTACTGAAGCTCTGTATCGATGGGCACTAGAGAAATACAACAAGAAAGATAGCATCTTGTGTGCTTGGCAGGGTGTCTCCCTATCGCCAGAGGCAGGGTATTTCCGAAGCAAGAAACCTGAACGAGCACGGTGGGATATCTGGGGGCTCCCAGTGCCCCCAGAGATGGAGACACTGTCGCGGGTGCAGGTAGCGGTGCAGGCCCACTAGGCCTTCCCCAGGCTCCATGTCCCTGTGAGTCACGTCCCTCTTTGGTGCTGCTCTATGGCCCAATATAAAATGCACCTCGAGTCTAGCACCATATTTCATTTGGTGACTTCAGGAAAATGTCTACCATGCAGAGCTGACAAGAACCTTAGAAGAGTGCGAATGACTCCAAACTTCTGAGTTTGCTGCCTCATTGCCGGACAGGCTGTGCCCATGTCCAGCCTGCAGTTCCTATGGGAATAGGGTCAAGGCCATAGCTTTTCAAGCTTGAACACGTGGCTGTGAACAAATCGCTGATTCTTTAGCACTCGAGTCTTCATCTGGCCCATCGGGGACCCTTGGGGTCAGCATGGCAGCTGGAAGGTGGGAAGAGCCCTGGGCCAGGGCTGCCTGCCTGCACACGGCAGTGCTGCTAGACAGTCACTGCTCCAGCTCGGACTCTGACTTCTCGTTCTCTTTGTTTCATGGTCTCAGCTATTTAGAGAACTCATTCCTGCCTCCTGTAATTCCTGCTTCTCTGATAGGAACCATTTGTGTAACACCAACCCTAAACTTAAAAAAAGACATGCATTATGCGGTTGTAATCAAACCAGATGCTTTCCATGACCTACTTATATCCTCAGTGTGGAAGAGATAAAGAGCAAAGTAAATTCATTTAAATTTCTGGGCAACCTAGTTGACTTTTACATGTTAAAGTGGAATCCAGACACTTAACACATTCAGCTCTGTGACAGAAGGTAGATCTGTGTAAATGATATCGTGTGAATGATCTTTTGGATAAAATAATGCCTTGTGTAATATTTTACAAAACTCACCTCAGAAAAACAAAATAGGTTACAAAAAAAATAGGTTACAAAGAAATGTATTTGTAACATTATAACAAAAGACTTCACACCCATGCCATCAGAATCCTAAAACAAGACAGCAGTACTTAAAAATTTTTTAATTAATTGTGATAGAAAATTTCCCAAACTGGGGAAAAATAATATAAAACTACTGATACAAAAATTCAGGAAAGCACAAAGACATCCATACTAAGATACATCATAATCAAATTCCTTAAAATTAAACAGAAAGAACTTTAAAATACTAAGAAATAGCTCACCTATAAGGCAAAAAAATAATGTAATGGCAAAATTTTTCAAGTGATGAAAGCAACCTGGACCAGCAACCCAGAAACCTATATATGTAACAAAAATCTTCTGAAATGGTGGAGGTAGGCGTGATGTTTGGCACTGCAGTTGTCACTTGGGGTGCCCGTTTGATTGAGTTCTTCCTCTGCTTCATGTTCTACCTTCCTGTTAAAGCATACCCTAGGAGACAAGAAGTGATGGTTATCCCACTTCAGTCCATACCACTCACAAGTGAGCCAGACTGAGCCCTGGGGTCTTTTTTTTTTTAAGATTTATTGATTTTTATTGCAAAGTCAGATATACAGAGAGGAGGAGAGACAGGAAAATCTTCCGACCATTGATTCATTCGTTAAGTGACCGCAATGACTAGAGCTGAGCTAATCCAAAGTCAGGAGACCGGAGCCTCTTTCGGGTCTCCCACCCGGGTGCAGGGTCCCAAGGCCTTGGACCATCCTTGACTGTTTTCCAGGCCACAAGAAGGGAGCTGGATGAGAAGCAGGGCTGCCAGGATTACAACTGGCACCCATATGGGATCCTGGAGTATTTAAGATGAGGACTTTAGCCCCTACACCACAGCACTGGGCCCCAAACTCTGGGATCTTGACTTCGTCCTGACTCAACCTCAGCTTTTGCAAACAGAAAATGAACCACTGCGTGAAAGAGTATTTATCCCTCACTAGCTCTACGCCTCTTAAATGAGTAAGCATCTTAAAACAACAAACAATAACCTACATACAGGTATACACTGAAAACACTGTAGATAAATCAAAATGAAATTCCAAATATATTTAAGTAACCCACAAGGAGTCCAAAAATCAGAACAGGAAGCAAAAAAGAAGGAATAAACAGAAAACAAGACTAGCCGTGTCAGAGACACTGGTAGGGAGAAGGGTGCCTGTGGTTAGAAAGGCGTAGCCTGGGAGGATCCTCAGGGTGAAAGAACAGTTCTGTGTTTTGTGTCAGTGGATGCAAGGACGTGCAGGATGAAATCACTTGGAAATTCAAACACACTCTATGTGAATGAAATTCCCTGCTTTGGTATATAAGATATAACCATTAAGGAAAACTGTGTGAAGCATATATGAAAATTCCAACTATACAGTTTTTACAGTGTCATATGAATGGTAAATATCTAAAAATACTGTTAATTTTTTTTCATGATACTGTTCCATAGGCACAGGGATTACTTTTTACCTTGCTATGACTTCTCCCAAATTTTACAATAGTATAATTCTTAATTGATAATTTTTAAAATTTAAAAAGATAAAACTCAAATCAGATATTTGATTAATTGGTTTGACCAAATAACGATTGGAGAGAAAATTTTTCTTCTTGTGATTTTATTTTTTTTAATTTATTTTATTATTAGTATCATTTTGTGATGCAGTACCATAGGCCCTGGGATTGCCCTTGCCCCTCCCCAAGCTCCCTCCTCCCTCCACTGAGTTCCTCTGTATTATTACTATAAAATAGTTCTTCATAAACAGTCATATGTCCATCACTGTGGGCATGGACAATGGCAGAGAGTCCAGCATCCTATTGTCAAGATATAGTAAACAGTTTCATTGGGAGTCCATCTTTGTCTGGAAGTAGAGATGCATACTACATTGTATCTTCACATCTGAATATGATAGTCTCCATTACACAATTACTACATATCTCCTTAAATAAAGCCACAATACAAAATCAAGAACATGAAGAAAAATAGAAATTTACAATGCCAGGAAGTTAAATAACATGCTACTGAATGACTAATGTGTCACTGAAGAAATGAAAAACGAAATCAAGAACCTAATGAAGAAAATGATGCAACTGTATGATCTATAAGTCATTGAAGAAGTTAAAGAAAAGAAAGTATTTTGAAGAGGTGAAGTTAACAAAAAACAAAATCCATGAGATAT
Source organism: Ochotona princeps (assembly GCF_030435755.1). Classification (NCBI taxonomy): domain Eukaryota; kingdom Metazoa; phylum Chordata; class Mammalia; order Lagomorpha; family Ochotonidae; genus Ochotona; species Ochotona princeps. The sequence goes on along the minus strand of NC_080843.1, from coordinate 37,201,522 downwards.
GGTTTCTGTTGATCTTTGTTGGCAACATGTTTTCTGTAGGCAACAAATAAATGGATTTTAGGGTTTTCTTTTTAATCCAGTCTACTAATCTATTAACCTGCCACCTCAGCCTCTCACAGATGGGTACCTGTTCAAGTCCCAGTTGGTCCACTTCTCATTTAGCTCTCTGCTAATGGCTTAGGAATACAGCAGAAGATGGCCCAAATCCTTGAGGTGGAATATCAACATGGGAGATCTGGATGAAGCTCCTGGCTCCTGGTTCTAGTCTATCCCAGTCCTGGTCATTGTGTCTAATTAGAGAATAATCCAGCAGATGGAGGCTCTCTCACATACTCTCTCTTCCTCCCTTCCTCTCCAATTCTGTTTAGATAACTTTAAGATTTATATATTATTTTTATTCGAAAGACAGACTTTCAGAGAGGAGAGACAGAGAGGAAGCTCTTCCGTCCAGTGGTTCACTCCCCAAGTGGCTGCAACAGCTGGGGCTGAGCTGATCCAATGTCAGGAACCAGGACCTTTTCTGAGTTCCCCACACAGGCACAGGGTGGCAAGGCATTGGGCCATCCTCTGCAGTTTTTCCTAGGCCACAAGCAAGGAGCTGGTTGGGAAGTGGAGCAGTTGGGACCCATATGGTGCCCGTATGTGATCCCAGCACTTCCAAGGCAAAGATTTAGCCATCAGGCTATCACACCAGCTCAAATATTTAAGATTAATTTATTTTTATTGGAAAGGCAAATTTACAGGGAAAGATCTTGCATCATCCCTTAAATAACCTCAATGGCCAGAGATGAGCCAATCTGAAGCCAGGAGCTTCATCCCGGTCCCCCACATGTGTTCAGGGACACAAGGCTTTGGGCCATCCTCCACTGCTTTCCCAGGCAATAAGCAGGGAGCTGAATCAAAAGTGGAGTAGCCAGGACACAAACTGGCACCTGAATAGGATGCTGGCCCTTGCAGAGGATTAACCAATTGAGTCATCATGCCAGCCCCTAAAATAAATCTTTTTTTTTAATCTATAGTATATTTATGAATATTACTGTGTTTGAATCATTACTGGGCTTTCAGCTAATAGATTTCAAACAAATGAAACACTGAAGGAAAAGAGTTATAAGGAAATAGAAATATGGCTTCATAAAATATGCAGGATCTTCAAAAAGTTCATGGAAAGCATGCATTAGCTTTTACTTCCACTTTTCCATACCCTGATAGTTAAATAGCAGATAATATTAAGCATACCATTATTTTGTGTGAAGAAAAATATTTTGCCAGAAAAAAAAAAACTATCACCACTTAACATATAGAACAGTGCTTCATTATTACATAGAATTTTTATTTTATACATAGCAAAAGTTCCTTTAAGCTCATTTAGGTATATATTTCATTATTTAAAGATGTGTTTATTTTTATTGCAAAGTCAGATTTACAGAGAGGAGGAGAGACACAGAGGAAGATCTTCTGTGTGTTAATTCACTCCCAAATGGCCACAATGGCCAGAGCTGAGCTAATCAAAAGCCAGGAGACTGGAGCCTCTTCTGGGTCTCCCATGCAGGGTCCCAAAACCTTAAGCCATCCTCTACTGCTTTCCCAGGCCACAAGCAGGGAGCAGGATGGGAAATGGGGCCACCAGGACTCAAACCAGTGCCCGTATGGAATTCTGGTGCATTCAAGGTGAGGACTTTAGCCTAGAGGCTAAAGTCCCAGATTTAATTTATTATTTATTATTTAATTATTATTTATTATGGTTGAGTCTCTCTGGAACATACTAGTTTGATTAGTTTCTCAAAGAAGGTCATACCTGACTGTATTTTTTCAATTGCTAAGTAGCTCTCTGTTAGGTAGAGAAAGGGAGAAAAAAACATGAAACAACAGGACACATTGAGGTCAAAGTAGTGGAGGAGAACTTATGATTAGCCTGGGTAGCTAGCAAATGTAAGACACAGGTGTCTACACTTCCAAAGGAGTAACTTACACAGAAAACAGTATTGGGCAAGTTGTTTTTAAGCCACCAAAATGTTAAAGTAGTTTTACAATTTTATTTTAAAGAAAAACATTCTCATTTCCCAGTAAAGGAGAAGTTTAAGTGATGTATTACCAGAGAATAAACTGGACAAAAAAAAATTTACTGGCAGCAATACACCAAAGGTGATATGAGTGAAAACCCACAAAAGTCCTAAAGAGAACCAAGCAGCATCTATAGCATCTAAATCCAAAAATTTATGAAGATCGGTACAGCGCAATTAGAGGAGACCTGGTATTGGAGTGAATTTGCAGTGATGGCTCCTTGCTTTTGACCTGCCAGAATTCAGACAAGCCTGTCAGGGCAAGAGAACATCATAACCAGTAACTAGGACTCCCCACTTTCCTACAAACTCACGTTAAGCCTTTACAACCAAGCAAAGGGATTTTTAAGTATTTTTTAAAGTATTTTAAGTATTTTTTAAAGTATTTTCCAGGCACAGGCAAATAAGAAAAACTAAATGAAAGTCATATTCTCCAGAAAATACAGGGCCACAAATAAGAGCTGGTTCATGACAGGAGGGGGAAAAAAAAAGACTTTGGATTGTGGGGAGCGGGGTGCTAAAGCCGCTCCTGGGATGGGAGGGGCTGTTGCAAGATGGCGGCTGGCCCAGGGCCAGGAGGCGGAGCTGGTCTCACCAGCAGGTAAACAGGATAGGCTAATACCCCCGCTGCAATTACTGGCCTATCACGTAGCGCCTAGTGGACCCATGGGGAGAAGTGATTGGTGGAGAACTATATAAAAGTAGCCAGTAAAAGCTGGACGAGGACAGACAGAGGGATGGAACAGACGAAGAAGAAGAAAGACTGGGGGGCCACGCGGAGAAAGACTGGGGAATGAAGCAGAGAGTATGGGAAGAAATGTGGGAGGAAGGGTGGCGGAAGAAGCGGGTAGGAAAGCTTAGACCAATGGGTACAGGAGCAGTGGAGAGAAGGTTTTAAATGCAGCCGCTTTTGGCAGTGAAAGGTCCGGTTGCCGGCTTTTCCCGGACCCTCAAGAGTATGACTCGGCGTTTTTAGTGTCGCCCCTGCTGGGCAGGGGCGACATTGGAGGGAAGATTCTGTAGAGGAAATAAACATCATGGAAAAATTATGCACAGATGTCAAAAAATTTCCAGCAAAGGAAACTTACCTTTTAATTTTCCATGAAGTCTTTGAAAAGATTCTAAGAGCTAATTCAGGAGGATTTCTGAAAGATGAACTTCTTCACCCTGGATAAAGTTCTAGTATGTCTCTTTCACTTAGTTCAGCTTTACTCATTCACATTAGTTCATCATATTGTTCCCTCTGCTTCTAATTGTTACCAGAAAAGCTCGGTGGGTTTTTTCCTCAGCTTAGTGTAGAAATAAAAAGTCTGGAATCTATTGCAGATAGAAAAGTTTATTTGGGACAGGACAGGCAAGGGAGAGGGAAGGGGACAGCACCTCCCAAGAGAAAGCCAGGAGGTGGGATGCCTCTCGAAAGGGGAGGGAGAGAGACACCAAAGCTTTGAGGAAGGGTCTTGGGATTTTAAGCCTTCCCTGACCCCTCCTTGTTGGACGGGGAACCTACAGGTAAGATGTTCCCCATTGGTGATCTCATAGTTAGGAAATGGATGGACAACGCTGTTGCCACCACCTGAAGGTGTGGCCAAGACCTCAGCAGGACTGGACAGTCTCACTAATGTTCCAAGTTTTCCTGTGCTACAACTTGTTAGGTCATTTAATAGGTGAGTGAGGCTAGGTTCAGATTTTTCAATCTGTTTTCTATTATTCAGCCTGGATATCTTCAAGTTTGCTTTCCAGTGTACAATCTATTATTAAGTCCATTCAGTAGTTTATTTTTTTATTTCAGAAATTGTGTTTTCCAGCTCTAAAGTATCCAAATTATTTTTTGCCTTTTTTTATATCTTTGCCAAGATTTCTTATAAATCTGCTCACTGTAAACATACTCTGCTTTTTATTTTTAAGCATAAATAACTGCTTTAACATCTTTGTGTGCTAATTGTAATATATTTTTTTCCTCTAGTGAATGCATACTTTCCTGATTACTTGAAAGTTAAATAATTTGGGGATGTAATATTGTAATAGATGGTGTCAATATTATCTTTTAGAGGCAAGATTCTTTTATACTTCTCTTGAAAGTGTAGACCTTCTGTTTTAGCAAGCCCTAAGTTGGCAGCACTGAACCTGCAAACACTCACGGTACACTTTAAAACCAACACACCTCTTTGATATTTAGCTGGAGTCTGTCCCACACATACTTTGACTGAGTACTTAGCCGAGGTCTAGGACGAAATTAACAGAACTTGGGTGTTCCATCTCTCTTGCTATCTGGGTTTCCCCTTTGTCAGTAGCTGTGATTGTCATCAATGTTGTCTTCTGGTTCTGTGGGCCAGAGAAAATGTAAAAGTTTTCTTTCAGAGCTTTCCTTACATCTTGGTGACAGCTTTGACTTCCCCTCAGCACTGAGCACTATTTAAAAAAATTGGCAATTCACCCTTTTTGCAGGTGTCAACTCCTTCCCAGAATCTGCCTGCTTCTGCCCACTCTCTGGAAAGATCAGGTCATTGGTTTTGTATGATTTTTGTACATAACTTAGAGTCTTTACCAAGAAAATTTATAGTCTACGAACAGGAGGGTGAGCTTCAGTGGGTGACACTCGCAATAGTAGAAAGGAAAAAAGCTAACATTTTTTATTACAACTTTTAATGACTTCCTCAGCCTTTCTTTGCACAGAAGCTGTGCTTCTTTGTGAATTATCTCATTTAGTACCATAGGAATCCCACTGGGACAAAACTTTTAGCGTTTACATTTTACAGATAAAGAAATAGGAGTTGAGAAAAGCCCAAGTCACACTTCAAATAACAGATTCAAATCAAAGTGTTTTAAGAGTCCTAAGTCTGTACTCCTAACCTACTGCTTGAAAAAAGAAAATTAGTTCACTCTACCTAAAGGTTCCCTGAGGCACCAAAGACTGCCCTAGGCAGGCTTCTTAATCAGAAGCCAACTTTAAACTAGTTGATTGCGGGCTTAGAAATTCATTTCCTTATTCACTTAAAGCAGTGTTTCCCCAACTTGCTTTATCATCCAGATCACCTGAGGGGAAGCTCTGGCTACAGATCACAGACTTTCTGATCAGTCTCCAGGGGCAGAGGCTGAAAATCCGAATACTGTGTTTAACTGGCACTTCAGATGATTTTAATGTTTTCCCAGTTTGAAAACACTCACTTAAAAAATGAGCACCTGGTACCCAAATACTTTATTCATAACTCTACTTCCTGGGATATATGACAGTGGTAGGAAAGAGCTGACCTCTGGCCAGATAGACACTTTTCTAAGTATTTTACATATGCTATTCCCTTAATTCGGCGAACTTCTAAGTAGTTACTGTTCTGAAAATGAACCCGAGGCACTAGCTTGCCCACAATCGTACCGGTAAGTAAAGGCTCACGGTAACCTGTGTAATTCCAGCACCACTTTTTGTGGTTACTCTCTTTCCATCTCCATTTACTCAATCTGCCTCTTGAAGGCAAGTTTGGGTAAACTTAAACACTTGCCCAGGAGCCTGGATAGAAGAGCTCCTTCGATCAGAACACACTGAAGCCTTAGATTGTACTCTGAGCACTGAGGGAAGGATCTCACTACTTTGAAATTTCCAGCAGGAAAATTGGATAAGAGTAGGAAAAGACTGGAGGCTTTAACCAATAGATTCACAACATTTCTGTGTATTTACCATTAGCAGTCCCTATGCTTGGCTCTAGTGTATGTATCCAGTGCCGGCTAGAAGCTGATACTTGCTGATCCCGAATCTCCTTCTCTTCCTTAAACATAACAGTGGCTGCATTCCCCAAAGAAAGCTGAAAGGGAGTTTCCCCCAAGGCAAAGAGATTAACAGCTGCTACAGGTCCCTACTTTCTTTAGTGGAGGCGGAGCAACCTAAGAGTATTGCTGGTAACCTGGTTACCCCATTAGTGCTTAGATCAAGATGATGGTCTTCATCCCACCCATCTCTGATTCTGGAACATTATCAGGAGGAAAAGCTTCCAGGGCCCAAGGTACCCCAATGGGATGTTACTGAGGAATACTGCCTGGCGCCACACCTCTGAATGGTCATTCTTACAATACTATCAAAAGGACTTATGATCTGCAAATACTGGTTGTTTTTAAGACATGTTTCCGAGACATACACATCTCTTCTGTCATCTAACAAACTTTTTTTTTCCTCTTCTCATACACAGAGGTTAATGGCTGTCTTCCTGCCTTATATATCAACATAAGAAGCTTACCATTTAAGAAAACAGTAATGCCATCTATGGCAACCAGACCTATTAGCTACATGCACAATTCTTAGAATTTGTTATAGGCTATGAGATCTACTAAAAACTGTTTTAAATGCAGCTAATACCTCACAATAAATTTTACTCAAAGGGAGCCTTAGATTTGCTAAGTAATCAAATATTTATTAATTCAGATTTTATCAGCACAGTAGGTAGTAAAGGGAAAATACAGAAGTGAGCATTGAGACTAGGGGTGAAGAAGTCTGCAATACACACAGGTGTGAGTGCCTGAGCTCCCTTCCTAGCTACAGCTTCCTACCAGTGCAGGAGATGCAGCAGTAACGCAGCAAGTAATTGGATTTCTGCAACTCACATGGGAGACCTGAACGGAGTTCTTGGCTCCTGACTCTGGCCCCCAGCCATTGTGTGCATTTCAGGACTGAACCAGTGGTTGGAAGAGCTCTCTCCTTCTGCCTTTCAGAGAAATAAAAATTTGTAACAAAACCTTTGTAACTTTTTTTTAAAGAGCTATTTATTTTTATTGGAAAGTCAGATCTACAGAGAGAAGGAGATACAGAGAGAAAGATCTGCCTTCCGCAGGGTCACTCCCCAAGTAGCAGCAACGGCCAGAGCCAAGCCAATCCAAAACCAGGAGCTTCTGCTGAGTCTCCCCAGCGGATGCATGGTCCCAAAGCTTTGGACTGTCCTCTACTGCTTTCCCAGGCCACAAACAGGGAGCTAGAAGGGAAGTGAAGCAATGGTGATATGAACTGGCGTCCATATGGATCCTGGCCCATCAAGGCAAGGAGTTTAGCCACGAGGCTAATGTGCTGGGCCTGTAAAAATTTTTAAAAGACTTTTTGTTGAGTTTTGCCAGAAGAGTTTCTAGTTATAGGTCTGGGCAGGGTTTGAAGGTTTCCAGCTCTAATCAGTTTCCAGGTGCTATAAATGATGCTAGGCTATTAACATCACCTGAGAACCTCTCAGCACTCCTATCCCTTACCTGTCTCAGGAATAGAAACTAATATTGAATAGGCCTTACCCTGAAGTTCTGTTACCATTCTAGAAAAAATCCCCCTGCCTTTTTTTTTTTTCTCCACATGTTCTATCCTGTCACAGTAAAGAATGGCTGGTCAGCTCCTTTCTCATTATAACCTCTCATATCCTTGAAGACATATATTAAGTTTTCCTTATTTTCCATTTCACCTATCTAAAGTCCTGATTTCCTTAGCCTTTCCTGATAATCATATATCCTACCTGCTCATCATTTTTATTGCTGTTCCCCGAAGCCCATTTTGAATTATCATCCCAGCTCCATTCTGTTCATAAGAAGAGATATGAAGAAAAAGAAAGGTGCTCAAATCAACCTTGAAAGCATAACTTTATGGACTACTCCTATCAGGGTCTCTGGCTAGTTTCATTGAAACTGACACTCCACAGTTTTTCCCTCATTCTTATTTCAAGGATTTTAGTGTCACACAGATGCATAGAAATGCTTGTCACTTTCTTCATATTTATTCAAATGTAATCAATTGCATCTTTTAGTACAAAAAATATCAATGCATAGATTTATTCCACAAATAGTTATTGAATGTCTAGAATGTGCCAGGTTTTATGAATGCTATGTCTCGTTCATGTGACTTTTTCTTCTGATCAAATCAGCTTGCCTATGCATACTTCAATAGAGAACAGCACAAGTGTGTTTAGAACCCCACCCACAATATGACTGAAAATAGAGTTGAGCAATGTAAGACATGGTTTAGACCTTCTTTAAATCGATTTTGTGTTCATATAGATGTCAACCTAAATTATACTCAACTTCACATTATTTGCAAGAAAGCAACAGTATTTTCTATAATTCAATTTGAAACAGAATTAAAAATAATAATTTCTGTTGACCTTTCATGTGTGTTCTGGAACATGTATATTCTGTCTAGTGTTGTCAGGGGTAGCACTGATAAGCCAAAAACCTGTTCAAAAAAACTCTTCTTCTATATAACCCACCCTTAAAGTCACCCAGTGACTTTCTCAATGCTCTAAATACTATTTTGTGTTCTGAGGCAGCAAGGATTTACATGGTTGACCATACTGTATAATCTGGCTGCTGTACATTCTTGGCAATCTAAAAGCGGTGTTATGATACCTGGCAGTTAAAATTCTACTCAAGTCGCCCTGTTTGGGTATGCTCTGTTGCATAGTTCAACCCTCTTTCTGCCAGTTATTGTGACATGTGCTGAATGGGCTTTAGCCTTCCTGACATCCAACACAGTAAGAGTGCTAAGCCTACCTCTAGGAAACAACCTCTGGGAAAATGCAAAAAAAAAAAATATATATATTGATAGCCCAAGTCTCCTAAAAGGATATGCCCATGGAAGAGAGAGGGAAAGGCTCCAGGCAATTACAGATTAGAAGGACTTAGGCTTAATAATAGGCAGCAGACATTAGTAGCCAATGCCAGTATGTGGCCCCAGAGGATTTGAAACAAACAAAAAGTCAATTGACAAAAAAGTCAATTTGCCATGTATAATACCAAGATCTCATTTGCTTAGAGGATGTTATGATATCTCTTCTGGGATAAGTTCCAGTTTGTCTAGGAATACATAGGCCAGACTGTGTGAAAAAGTAAGGCGGCAAGGAAGCTCAGGAACTCTATATCCTCCAAACTGATACTAAAAGTTTTAGCAAACCTTTCAGGTAAAGTACTAGTAAGGTGAATTCAACAGTGCGTTAAGTGAATAATCCATATCAGAAAACATAATTTGTTATAGAAAATTTGTTACTGGGCAACATAAGAAACTCAAATTAGTAGGAAATATTAGAGGATAATCTCATAATATGATAAAGAATTTTATTTAAAAAACTACCATTCTTAATTTCAAAGTCTCAGAAAATTTAAAAAATGAAAGACTACTTTACTATAATGACTACCTATCTCAAAACCAAAAGGTAGTACTCAGACAAAAATCTATAAGCATTTTTAAAATCCAAATGAAACAAATTTTCCTACTAAAACAGGTGTGCAAAATCTACTTCCTTAAAAATATATATTAAAACCTAAATATATTTGTACACACAGGGGGTATAATTAAGATCAATTTAGGGCCTGGTGCGATAGCGTAGTAGTTAAGGTCCTCGCCTTGAACGTGCCAGGATCTCATATGGGCGCAGGTTCTAATCCTGGTGGCCCTGCTTCCCATCCAGCTCCCTGCTTGTGGCCTGGGAAAGCAGTAGAGGATGGCCCAACGCCTTGGGACTCTGCACCTGTGTGGGAGACCCGGAAGAGCTCCAGGCTACTGGCTTCAGATTGGCTCATCTCCAGCCGTTGAGGCCACTTGGGGAGTGAACCATCGGACAGAAAATCTTCCTCTCTGTCTCTCCTCCTCTTTGTATATCTGCTTTCCAATAAAAATAAATAGATCTTAAAAAAAAATCAATATAAAGTCAATGGTGACAGTTCTGATGAACCAAGAACACATGAAAATCTAACTACTGGAAAACAAACAGTAACCAAATAGCATTACTATTTGTGCCAAGTATATCAGATGATATACTGAACATGTACTAGAATAAGGTGAGATGAAAATATAGATATCCCTGTCTTCATTTGTTCAGGGTGCTGTCACAGTCACAGCCAAGGAAGCTTGTAAACGACAGAAATGTGTTACTCATAGTTCTGAGATCTGCAAGACCATGCCAGCACAGTGGGTTTCTGATGAACACCTGTTGGGGGCTAAGGCGTTAACAGCACTTGTTAAGCTGAGCTGTAGCAGGAACTAGGCTTGCGCTACAGCAGAAGCACAGGCTGAATTGTTGACCCTGCAAAACAGGATCCAGAGGAGGAAGATGCAGGATGTCATTGCTGGCTTGGAGCGGTTCACCTTTGCCTTCGAGAAGGATGTGGAACTGCAGAGGGGTATGGGGCTCCTGCCCTCCCAGAGCATGGACAGTGAGTGAGGGGGCCCTGCTGCACCCGTCTCTGCTTGGGCTCTCTTCAATTTCTCCTGGACTCATTTTCCAGACTGAGAAGAATTGGGACCAGGTGTGTGCAATTTCTTTGCCCAAGGACTTTGTGGGAGAGGTATATAAGGTGAGGTGAAGGAGTAATAAAGACTTCTACCATCACTGGTCTCCTATGGGCGCTTCATCCCCAGACTTTTTCCCTGTCCACGTCACTGGCTCTGCTGGACAGAGCAAACACCAACTTCCTGATACACACACAGCAGTTCTCTCTTCAAGTCTTCACACTACAGAGAGGCAGGCCCAGGAGCTGTGGGGCTGTTTTGGGTTTCTTTAAAAGGGCACCAATCTCATTTGCAAGATTCCACCTTCATGACCTAATCACCTCTCAAAAACCTCACTCCTAATCCCACCCATCTCCTTGGAAGTTATGTTTCAACGTGAGTTTTGAAGTTTACATTCAGTCTAAGACAGTCTGCAAATTAATGTTGGGAACCATGTTATCTATAATAGCATAGTAACAAGATATGGAGAAGTATTTTCAAAGAAAACCAGACTAAATAGAGGCGCATACTAACTGTTAATTCCTCCCCAAATAATATGTAGGTTGTGATTTCAATTAAATTATCAATTTTTAAAAACTTCAGTGACTCAATTAAATCTAAAAAAAATAAGACAAACTAGCAAATTTTGAAAAAGATGAATAATGAAAGTCTTTTTTAAAACCAGATATTTAAACATCCTTAGGACAACAGTAATAAGTTTTTAAAAGTGTTACTGGAAGAAGTTTCAGGCACAAAGAACAATGGTGTTATGGGATAAGGAATGCAATTTAGGTAAAATTGACATTTAGGAAACTGACAATTCATATAGTGAAACAATATTCCTATGAAGGATTGAAGAGCTTACAAAGGATAAAATGTTGATGAAAATTAAAAGTTTAATACTACATGAAGGAAACAGAAAGAAAAGGTCATACATTGTGTGATTCCATTTATATGAAATATCCACAATAGGCAAATCCATGGACACATTAAACAGATTAGTTTGGCATGGGGGAATAGAGAATGGGGAACAATTATTTAAAGGTTTCAGATCTTTGCGGATGATGTGCAGCTAAGTGGAGGTGATAATTTCATACATTGTGAATATATAAATGTCATTTGAAATGGTTGGTTTATATGAACTTGGCCTTAGTAAAAATGTAAGCAAATATAATTACAAAAGAAAAATGACTGTACCTTTCTCTAAAATCTGATTTGCAAGAGCTTGCTAAATTTGAAATTATTAAAGGAATCAGAGGGGAAAATGAATACATTTAATGGGTAAGTTTGATGAGTCAATTAATAAGACTATCACCAAAGACAGCCAATATCCCTAAATGCCTTTGGTGTTTGTTTTACTGGGTCTGTATATCTCTTCGTTAGCTTTGCAGTTGCTCTGTAAAGATTAACTCATTAAATTAAGGAGGTGACACAAGGGTAAGATACCTTGAATCATCAAGACTCGAGAATTACCCTCTAAAATAAGCATCTCAATGCTTGCTCCTGCTCTGAGAGCCTTCAGAGGATTTACAGGCCAGCACTGAATAAAGAAACAATCTACCCAAACTGGTTGAAGCCCACCCTTTGTCATTCCAGAAGAAACATGCTGGCCTCATAACTGATCAAACAAAAGAAGACATGTGCCCCTAGACAAACTAGAAATCCACACATAAGCGGATCACAAACCATTTGTTTCCAAATTTGAAGGGATCCATTGCCTCTGGGAGTCAGAGAATCGAGCCTGGTTAACCAACACCGAGCTTCTTGTCGGGTGACAGACCCAGTTTTGAGGTTCTAAAGCAACTCCTCCAACCAGTTTTGTGGAAGCTCCATAGCACTCTAGAGGTATGACTCTCAAGAAATAGGAGTCTTTATGTTCCTGAATCTACTCTTTCCTAATGATAACTTCTCCCTGCTTTTCTAACCACTCATAAGAAAAATCAGCACCTCATACTAGTTTAAACAGAGCAACGAGTCACAGAATATTGGCCATATTCATAAAAAAAAATCCCATTTCCCACTTTACCAACAGCATCAAATAAGTCTTAGTACAGTTTATTAAGACTCTGTCCTCAAATGTTGAATTTAAAGACATTATAGCAAATGTGTCATAAGTCTCAATGCAGTTAATTTATAAACACAGTTTATTAGATATTTATTTAGACACTCTATGCAGATTGCTTCGTTTAATTTTGAAATTCAGTTTCCAGGTTGGCAGTAGTTTTACATACTTGAATTTTTAGAAAGGCAGCAGCTTTTAACCTTTGTGCTTCTGTATTTAAAAAGCTAATTAGGAAATTAAATCCAAAAGGGTTGAATCCTTAAAATATGGGCTTTGTAATGCTGATGGAACAATTCAGCTCACCTGCTATTTTGGTGGCCTCTCCTGATTAGTCACTGGAAGGAGATATTCAAAGAAATTAAAAAAGATTTTTCTTAAAAAAAAAAAATAGGAGCTCTACCGCCTTTGTTAATATTAGAAACTTTATTGCTTGGAAAATTAAATCTGAACGAAGTCTTCCAGATTTTCTCATCACTCTGGCTAAACGTTTCCTTAATTTATCATCGCTTGATCAGTGAGTAAACTTTCAACTTGGTATCAGCTGGGACAGGGAGCCTAACTTATTTCTACGGACACCCTGAGGGCTCACGCCATAAACAGCTCCACTCTGAGGGAGGAAGACACAAAACAGCTCAGCCCACCGAAGAAAAAAGCAAGACTTTTCTACGTGAGTGAGCTGACAAAACCCCTCCTTTTCTTCAGCAGAATGCTCCATTGATTACCAGGAGCCCAGAAGTCGTCAAAGGAATTTAAAATACTTCGTCATACACAGGTAAGTTTTTCCGTTTTGGCCTTCCGTGCGTCCGAGATCCTCTGAAATTCCATACTCAGGAAGACCCAGGTTCATGGGCCTCAAATGTAAGTTTTCTGTGGGGATTTCAATTTGCATGTCCTTTTCTCAAGTCGCAGTGGTGAAGCCTGTGAGTAGGTTTGCCAATAGAATCTTCTTGAATAAAAGAACAGATATTTTTGTCTTACTTTCCACACATGTCTCTAAAGCGCCTTCCATTGGGTACTTTCTCAGGCACAGAGACAAATACCCCGACTGGAGTCCTAAGGCACTCACAGTTTATCGGGAGAGGTAGAAAAGTCAATGTTAAATTTCTGTGTTGTAGGTGCTGTGGGGCAGAAAACAATTTGTTTGCCTGTTCAGAGGTTCTTGGCTGAGAAGTTACTAGCATGCTAGGACTCAAAAAAGATACCCAAAGTGTAATGCTTTTCCTTGTGCACAAAATGGCTGCCGGCTGGGTTTATTTCAGGTTCTTCCCTCCACATGTGAAAGTATTTAAGGTGGAGGCATACAGGTGTAGAGAATTGAGATTTATTTTAAGGGCTAGTACAAATTGAGGCATGAACTCTCCGAAGTTCAAGTCATCTTCTGCAGGACTGAGGGAATTTTCTTCTACAAAGGGGCATTTGGATGTTTGTAACAATATTCATGGGCTGCAAAAATTTTCAACTTAAAAATTAGCTTGTTACTGATTTAATAGATTTCAAGACCCACCTCCAGAGATTTCACCAGTCTCATTTGGCTCATAGGCCAGCTATTCCCATTTTTCACGGAGCAAGAGATGGTGACCAAATTGAATATTCAATCATGTTTGGGCAAGGTTTCAGTGCTCACGTTATCTCCAAGAAAGTACCATGGCATTTCCACATGGGATACACCATGCATGTGTTACCAAACACCACCTCAAGCAATTTAGAAGTGCTATTGTAGAACCCCTTTACTGGGTCTACCTGCCCAATGCACAGAAAATCAACCACTGAAATTGAGGTGGTGAAAGCAATTAAATGTTTTCTGCAAAACATAGAGCAAGGAACCAGGCAGCTATCCCTGAATTCCCAGGCTCCCTGAGCAGTTATGGTTGAAGGTTCTTTTACAGTGAAATTGGTGCTGAGATGCACTATCAACTGGTTTCCAAGTTCCTGGTTAGTCAGTTGTGCTCATGATTTTCCTTTGATTGCTCTGGGTCTGAAGGGGATTTTTGATGGACACGGGGGGTTCTAGTTGGTCTGCGAATTGCACAAAGATGACGATTAGATTCTTCCAGGACCTGGAATTTCACTGAACAAACTCATCCGGTGTCACACTTGTGATCAAGGTTCTTATCTATTGAAGAGACAAACGACTTCTTGAGTCTGATTAGACTTTGTAAGGCCAACTGTATCATTGCCTCAAGTTGGTGAATTCCTTTTGATAAGGGACAGACATGGACACCTTGGGCTAAGGGAAATAGGCAAGAAGCTGGATTCTGATTTTACATTATAAGGGGTTGGTTTCTCCAATAGCTGTTGCATGAGGGGATGTGAAGGGACATGGTGATGAATGGGTGTGCCAAGCCCGTAGCCGTGTTTTATTAGCACAGAAGCGGGTGGTGTTTGTGTAGTTCAAGGCTATGACGCAAAGACCCTGGGCAGTCCCTCTACTCACTAACTCATTGTCAAATCCATGTATCTTTGTGCCTAAAGAAGCATGTTCAAGGGTTCAGATTCTAAGCTCTATGCTTCCTTTGTTTCTCCCCAAACAGTGGAGTACTATGTAAAGTTCTCTTATCTGCCTAAGAAGCTTCTTGCAAAAGAAATATATTTTCCTTAAACCCCTTTTCCTTAGGAATCTCATAAGATATTCCATGGGGAAAAGAGACTCTCACCAAACCACTTCTAAGAACAGTTCGGAGTGATCACTTAGGAGACCCTATCTACATGAGTCTTTTTTCACAGTGAAGTCATGTCTCTTAGCTCTCTAAAAATTTTAATGTTTTTGTTGTTTTTTATTTGGGGGCAGAGTAACAGAGTATAACCTAGAGAGGGAAAGGGGTTTGGCATCCACTGATTCACTCCCCAAATGCTTCAAAAACAAAGACTGGGGTCAAGCCAAAGTCGGGATCCAGAAACTCCTTCCAGGTCTCCAAGTTTGGTAACAGGGATCCATGTAGTTGAAATATCTCCCACTGCTTCTCAGACATGTTGGCTGGGAGTTGGATCTGAAGCAGAGTAGCTGGGATACCAATCAGTGCTACTTTATGGGATGCCACAGTCCCAAATAGCATCCTAGCGTGATAAGTCTCAACCTCCACCCCAGCTTCCCTACATACACATACTTCTTGGCCTTAAGAATAAAGCAATCCCTTCCCCCAACCCACAGGTGGTGTAGTAGGCTAATCCTTTGCCTGTGGTGCTGGCATCCCAGCAAGGGTGCTGGTTAGAGTCCCAGCTGCTCCACTTCTAAGCCTAATAATAACCTTGGGCCCCTGAACCCATGTAGGAGACTTGAAAAAGCCCCTGACTTCTGAATTCAGACCAGCTGAGCTCTGACCAGTGCAGTCATTTGGGAAGTAAACTAGAGGACAGAAGATCTCTCTGTAACTCATTTTCAAATAAAAATAAATCTATCTTTAAAAAAAAAAAGCGATGATTGATACATTCTTGGCCCTGGTATGGTTAGATTCCAGTGAGGAAGAAAGACAGTAAAAGTTTGAGTTTGCAACTCATGTACATTCTAACTAGTACCAGTCCTTCTGTTAATCTGTGTTTTTACTTAGCATGCCATTTTCAGGAGAAATGGATCACTTTCCAGAAAGTTAAAGTCCTAGATTTAAGTTTCCATAGATGACCCACTGAGACAGATTACCTGAGTGCTATGGAGAGTTCAGTGTTGAGGGGCTGCCTCTTCCACATTTCTCCACCCAGCACAGGAAAGTCAGAGTACCCTGACCTATGCATGCTGTCTTAGGGACCAGAGTCGACCGGCCATGAGCAAAAGTCAGTGTGAACATCATTTCTCCAATCAGACTCATTTTTTCTATTAAAAATTTTTGTATAAAGTACTTTGTAAATTTTATATAAAGTATAATTTGACAAATTACCTCTTGTCACTGCTAGGTATGTCTGAGTGAAAAAGAGAAAGAACTCCCTATTTCATGACTCTTACATTGTATTAGGAATGGCCAAAAATAAACAAGTAAAGAAAATGATGTTAGTAAATTAGCTTCCTATTGCTGCTGCCACTACTTACCCCATGCTTGGTGGCTTTGAAAACACCATGCTCACGGTCTTGGAGCTCAGAAGTGTGAAACTGAATGGAGAGGTTAAAATCAAGCTGTTGACAGGATAATGTTTCTTGTGAGAATCCATTTACTTTCCTTTGTCATCCCTTAGGAGCTACTTGCCTTCTCCAGCTGCTAGTCCCCTAACTGCGAGAATCACCACAGCCTTTTCTTGTGTTGGCACAAGTTGCCTGCGACTGATTCCTGACTCCTGTCTCTTACTCCTGTCCCACTTGGCTAATCCGTGATAATCTCACCATCCTGATATCCTTAACTTAATCATATCTGCAAAGTCTGACCTGTATACATGGCAAGTTGGAAGTCTTATCATGTACAGTGACACTTCAAGAGGTTCTGGAGATTAGAATGTGGACATCTTTGGGGCACTTGGCAGGGCATTATTCAACTGACCAGAGTCAAGTACTGGTGACTGTGAAGAAAAAGCAAGATAAGCAGAAAGAGTGACTGGGGTGAAAGGAAACAAAAAGTGAGGTCAGATAGAGAGCCTGAATATGTAAGGTTTATAAGTCATGGAAATGTCTTAGGGTTTTATTCTGTCTGCTGGGACAACTTCAGAGGACTTACTGCTTCGATGCAGCAGAATTTGGTTTCCTTCTGTGAAGATTCACTTTGTGGTGTAGAGAATACAGGAAAAAAAAATTTTATTCTAAACAGGAACAGGAGAAAAGAATATGAACAAAATCTGGTGAAGAAAGGTACTTTTGTGGTGTTTTGGTTTGAATTGTTACATTGGTAATATATGGGTAAGTCTGTATAATGATGAAATTGGTAAAGAGAGATGATGCAACCATAAATGGAATTAAAAAAAAAATGGAAGTGCAGTCCTTGGTCACACAAAAGGGCAATGGGATTGCATGCATAAGTACAGACTTTGATTTTGATATAGAAATCATTCTTTGTGAATAAAGGAGGAAGGCAGAATAAAAAGGAAAACAGATACAAAAAGAACACATTGGACCTATTTCTCTGCTTAAGACTGGCATTGCTAAGTGTGTGTGGGGGAGGGTAAGGGGAATGTTGTTGATGGTTATTTTAGAGAGGAGTGAGTGTGAGCTGTAATTTACAAGAAGACATTGGTGAGGGAGATGTTGAAAACCACTTGAGGATCATGGTCATGAATTTAAAACCAGCAGAGTTGTGTGCATATTCTCACCCATCATCAGCTGCTTGAAAACAGTAACTGAGGACATGAAAAGTTGGTGTTGATCAATGTTAGAGTTTTGAATGTGAAATGATAGAAAGGGGGAGAAGAAATTTCCAAGAGAATGCAAGAGAGCTCTTACTAGCAAATATGAATCGGAAAATCAAAGGTAAAGACATAAAGTAGGCCACAGAGTAAGGATAGACAATAAGTAGAGGCTGGAATGCTGGATAGAAGGTGGCAGCAAAGTAAAAAAACAACCGATATGAGTTCTTTGCTCATTGCATTGAGTGAGTTGGAAAAATAAAGTAGTGATCACAGTGAGATACAAAAAAAAAACAAAACAAACAAAAATCACATGGTTTTGGATCACTAAGGTACAAAGGAGGCTAAAATCACTTGCAGCATTCACAGAAATTGAAACACTTATCCATGAACATATTCAAAACACAAAGACTAATGGTAGAATCATGGTAAGAAGCTTCCAGTAAGCCAAGTTCTTCAGCTAACATAGGTAACAGATTAGAAGAATGGTTATTAGAAAGAGGTGGTATATTGAAAGACATTTGGGAAAGAGTGAAGCTAGGGACAAGGATGGTCTGGAATGGATCATGGTGGGCTTCATTATGCTAGGCACAACAGTAAAGGAAGTGAAAACCTGTTGCAATCTGAATGAGCTTAAGGGAAAGTACTGGTATCAAGGGATAACGTTTAGAGACCACTTAGAGTATTTTGTTTTTCTATTATGTACTGTAAGTGACAGAAAACCTAATAGGTCCAACTTCAGAGGCTCAGGGAAGAACAGGAGCTTAAGAAGGAGAAGAAAGCTGAGTGGGGGCACTGGTTTGTTTCCCAGCTGCTCCACTTACCTTCCAGCTCCTTGCTTGTGGTCTGGAAAAACAGTAAAGGACAGCTCAAAGCCTTGGAACTCTGCACCGACATGGGAAACTTGGAAGAAGCGCCTGGCTCCTGGCTTTGAATCATCTCAGTTCTAGCTGTTGCGGCCACTTGGGCAGTGAACTAGCAGACAGAAGCTCTTTCTCCCTGTCTCTCCTTCTCTTTGTAGTTCTGTCTTTCCTATAAAAATTTTAAAAAAAGGAACTATCTAAAACTGAGTCCCAACAAAACTTTATGAATAAAGTCAAGCAGTTTGCAAACCTCTCACTTAGATCGTATTGGTTGATCTGTTCAAGGGATTATTAATATCTTGGGACACTACAGGGATAAAGCTGGAGAACATTGGGTGGAAGGTGGTGGTGGAGATAGTATTCTTACCAGTTCAAGCTGTTCCAAGGACTGTTCATTTGGCTGCCCCTGCAGTTGAATACCAAGAGCTTTCCTAGGCCTTCTTAGGTTTCTGTGTGCCTCTCATGTCTGGCTGTGACCTCCTTCCCAGTTTTCAGCCAGGAAATGTGATGGATGGTTTGGCCATTCTCCAAGACAAAGAATAAGGGGGAACCATTAGGTGGGGCTAAATGATGAATTTCACTTCTGATGCTGATTTGGGAATATCTAGGATGTCTCCAAATAGAGCTGACCAGGAACCTGGTTTGGGATTTGAAGCTTAGTAGATGCTTGGGTAGTACTTAACACAAGGAATGTTTTTGGTTGGGGAATAGCAGCCTGACTCTGACTCCAGCTGGAGGAGTCCTCCTTGGAACAACATTTAACTTCTAGACAGAGATATTTAAACATAGAAATCACCTCTTATTTTTTCTAGTTTTGTATGTTAATCAAATAAATCTATTTTCTACGTCCCAGCTTCCTTTTGTGCTAGATGACCCTGAAAATCTGAATTTGAAAGAAGTCTCCATCACATATTTACCACTGCCTGCTTGAGGTTCTGTAGTCAAACAATGAGTGTATGAAAAGATATGGGTCTTTGATAATTTTCAGTGCAGCAAAACTGATAAATGAGTTGTGGGCTCATTCTCCTTCCCATTTTGAGAAAACACATTTTTCTGCCCATCACTTCTAGAAGAGAACAACAAAAAAGGATGTAGGGTAGAGAAATTATTTCATTATTTGGTAATAACTTCTTCCTTTGGGAAGGAATGGAAACCCTTGCATAAGAGGGTGTTTTCAGGATTTCTCTCTGTTCCCTGAGAACCCAGAAAATTGGTATAGAGGTTGTAGGAAAGTGATTTGCAAAAGACTGGGAGTTGACAGCTTGGATCAAATAAGAAGTAAGACCTTGAGTACCTCACCTAATTTCTCCTCAAAGTTCTCCACACCTCAGTGCTGTCATTGGTAAAGCCCTAACTGGGCATAGCTCAGACACTCGATAGACTCCTTGTTTCATCTAATAATGGGGCCAAAAGCAGGATTGCTGTGAGCGTTAAATGAGAAAATGAATACAAATCACCGTATAAACCATAACAACAGACCAACAAGAGGCAGTGAGAAGGACTAGTCCTGTGTTTTTTAGGGCCCTCATTGCCATAAAAACAAGGGACTATGTCCATCGATGTATGAAGGTCTCATTTCTTGGTTCAATTTGTTTTCTAGGCTACTGGATTTTTATTACTGTTTTTCAGTGAAAAAAACCAAGTCACCAATTTATATTTTATAGTAAAATTGCCATCGTTGAGGGAAAAAAAGGTGAAATTCCAAAACTCTCAGCGACATGAGCCCTGATCCTCTTATGAAATTTTCTGTGACTTTTATAAATCCACAATCTGCTGCCCTTTCTAAAGCTCCACTAGCAAAGTAAAGGGTTTGGGAAAAAGGAATCCATAGGGGTGCTCTTTCCTGGACGGAGGAGGCACTGCCATTAGAATATGATGGCATTCTTGCATTATAATTTACACCTGCATTTCATGCATTTTATTCACTGCCAATAATTATTGAATAATTACTGTGTTCTCCCACTGAGGCCTCTCTTTGTACTCCCACTTCTTCCTAGGGTTTCAGCTAGATTGTTGCCTTTTCAAAGTTTCTTTTCTTCTGAAAAGAAGGCAGGTGGCTTGTAATTCGTATTTTTGAGCCAAGCACTTAAATAGGAAAGCTTTTACCCAGTGGCCTTTCCTGTCCCCTGATTTCTGCACACACTGTTGACTGGAGGGATAACAGGAAGTAGTTTGTCCTAGAAAGTCACTTTTGCTTAAAGACCTTAAAATGCATGTGTTTGTGACTCCCATGTTACCTATTTTCATGTAGCATCTTCCAGTTTTGCTAAGCTGGTTCGAATTGAGATAAATTAGATCATTTGCAGCCCAACTTGCCTGCCAAATTCAAATTGGCATTTGGAGCACTTTATCTATGTTTAGGGGTTTGTTGGAAGACAAAATCGTCAAGACTTTGCTGTATCGAAGGAGTTTGCTGTATTTTCCTTTATGGGAAAACAAGTTGACTTTTAAGTCTTCGTATCCAATGTTTAGGTCAAAGGAGAGTTAATGAAAATGATCAGAAGTCATTAATGAAATGATCAGAATTCATTAACCTGAAATCCTAGGTACAATCCAGTGGCTTTACCTGGGTGGTTTTCTAATGCAGCATCATGCTGGTGCCACTAGTGCAAGGGAATTTTTGGTTAAGATTGAAATCTTTATTCCTCAGTCCTTTCTGTTAAACATCTATAGTTAATACTGGGGGGGTGGGCTCTTAAGTTTGTGTCACTGCTAGAAGAGTGGTCATTCCTCATCTCTATTGGTCTGCTTTCTGTTACCGTAACAAAATATGTGATGCTGGGTACTTTGTGAGGAAATACATCTTTTTCTTTGTTTGTCATAGTTTGGGCATTGAACATTGCAGATCAGGTAGCCCAATCAACTCAACCTCTAGTGGGGACACGCTACAGTAGGTCACAACTTTATGATAAACACCTGCAAGAAGCAAGGAGCAGTCATACAGCCAATCAGAAATCTAACAACACTTACAGGTCAGGTTTTTTTTTCCTTTTTTTTCTCCTCCCCTTTGCTTTTCCCCCTCCCCCTCCCCCTTTCCTGCCCCCTCCTCCCTCCTCCCCCTCCTCCTTTTTCTTCTTCTTCTCCTTCTTTTACATAAAGATTTATTTATTTTTATTGGAAAGTCAAATATAGAGAGAGGAGGAGAGACAGAGAGGAAGCAGCCACAACGGCTGGAGCTGAGTCCGGAGCCTCTTCCAGGTCTCCCCTGTAGGAGCAGGGTCCCAAGGATTTGGGCTGTCCTGGATTGCTTTCCCAGGCCACAAGCAGGGAGCTGGATGGGAAAGTGGAGCTGCTGGGATTAGAACTGGTGCCCCTATGGGGTCCTGGTGCATTCAAGGGTAGGACCCCAGCCACTAGGCTACCATGCTGGGGCCACTTCTTTTTTTAAATATCAACTCACTCCTGCAGAAACTGGAGTTTTTCAAGACTATGTTGATCAATGGCAGCACTTGCAGCAGCCAAATTTCCTTCCACCAGACCCGCCTCTTCAAGATTTACCAACTCTCAACAGCATCACACTGAGGAGCAGGCTCCCAACTTTGGAGGAATAAACCACATCCAAACCATTGCAGTTTGCCAAAGTGTTTATTGAATTTTTGCTGCAAATTCTATATCCACAACAAGACTTATTAAATAATGGTGTAATGTGGTCTTTCTTGAGCCTAGTTATCAAAATGGAGATAAAGTTGTTCTGGAGTCCAAGCTTTGCAAACAGTATCAGGCTGTTTTTTTTTTTTTTCTTTTTTTTTATTTACTCAACCTTAGAATTTTACAATTAAAATGACTGTAGCCCTAGTACTGTGGAATAATTGAATGGCTTGTTACTTTAGGGCATTGAGTAAATGTGGATGCTGCTGAAATTAGTGGTAAAAAGTAACACACTGGCTTGGCTTAAGCAAGATGCTTGATACTCATTTTTTTGTTGATGCTTAAAACAGTCTTTATAATGTTGATGAGTGGAAGAAATAGGATCTTTTGTGGGTTTTTTTTTTTTTTTAAGAAGTGTTTTGTTTATTTGAAAGACTGACAGGAAAAGAGATGTTCTAATTCACTCCTGTTATGGTGCAAGGGTTGTGAACTGGATCATGCTAAAGCTGAGAGCCTAGACCTCTGAGCTGCTCCCGGTGGGAGTCGAGGGTGTGGTGTGGGTAATGGGGGAGATGAAGCAATACTTGAACTAACTTGCTGCCTTACCACATCCATTAGCATGGAGTTGTGACCCTTCACTTTATAGCAAAGGAATTGAGCTACTGGAAATTGATTTGGGAACCTAAGATCTGTACACTCAGAATATGATTTTGTTCTCAGGAGAGTCATTCTTGTCAAGATGTCTTTAATGATTTCCTCAAAATAAATAGAGCCATAGAACATTGGGACTTCAATTTGTTTTATTGTAAATAATACATTCCTTTAATCTCTTGATGCCACATATGTCACCTCACCTAATTATCTCTATTGTGAAAAACTTAAATTTGAAGAGGACAGATTGACATTACCTAATGTCTCTATTATAAAATGTTTGATAAAAGTGAAATCTGCCTCCATGAATTTTTTAGACATTGGTCAATTTATTCATTTAATAAATTATTACTGAACATCTGCCACCTGCTACATACTGCACTAGTTGCTGGTTATAAAACAAACTGTAGTCCCTGCCCTCCTCAGGCACTTAGCAGATGCTGAAAATGAAAGTAGAATTAAAATCCAAAAGAAGAGATTGGTTTTATAGAGAAATGACAGACCTCAGGATATAATTTCTGTGGGGTGGTTTTGGAGAAGGTAAAACACACAACTGATAATCATGCTTATGGTAAGTCAAAGCTATTATCTAATTCAGATACAGTGACTAGAAGGTGGAAATAATTTCAGGCATTCACTACCATACCAGATTTGTGTCTTATGTGTACTTCCTTTATTCTTATAGGAATTACAGCATTACCTACCAATTTCTTCCTCAGTCTTTCCCAGCTGTGAAAACATTCTCATACCCATTCAGTTGCTTACACCATATGATAGATGTTATCTTCAAATTCTTTTCTTTCTTTCAACCTAAACTTCCCTTATTTTTTCTATCGCAATGCATAAATCCATAAACAAATTTGTCAACTTCCAATCACACCCTAAGTCAGATCTTCCTATGTCTGTTGTTCTTTAAAATCAACACAAACACACACATTATTCCACTAGGCAGCCAAAGAGAATTTTAAAAATAATAATAATTAACTAGACTTGTCGTTTTTCAATTCTTGTGACTTCTAGAAGCATCCGAGTCCTTTTCCTGGGTTAGAAAGGCCTCTAAGATGTAGTCTTGATCTTTTGTCAACAAGTTCCACCCCATCTACACTTACCTTCTTCCAGCAGCACTCCTTCTCTCTGTCACTTCTCTAACAACTAAGGATCATTGGGCAGGTTGGCCCTTGTCATCTTTGCACAGCTGGTATTCTTGTCCTACAAATCAAACCATGGAGTCTCTTCTTCAGAAGGCCTCTTCAATCTGCTTCTCAACATCTGATTACCGGCACCTTCTCAGCAAACCACTTATCACAACTAGAGTTCTTTCTCTTTTATTGGGTACATAGATTCCTATTTATCTACTGCTACTGGAAGAGAAACCCCATGTCTGTCTTGTCTGCATCTGTATCCTTCCTTCCTAGAACAGAACCTGATACACAATGAATAAGCATGAAATGGATGGATGGATGGATGGATGGATGGATGGAAACACTGATAGAAAAGAGAGCTAGAGGAATACAGGTGTGAGAGATAGAAAAAAATGAAGATACTGGGTCGTGCATGGTGGCTCAATGACTAAATCCTTACTTGCAAGAGCTGGGATCCAAAATGGGCACTGATTTGTGCCCTAGCTACTTCTCTTCCCATCCAGCTCCCTGCTTATGGCCTGGGAATGCAGTAGAGGATGGCCCATGTGGGAGATCCAGAAGAAACTCATGGCTCCTGGTTTCAGATTGGCTCCATCCTGGCTATTGTGGCAACTTGGGGGAATGAAGCAGCAGATGAAAGATCTTTCTCTCTCTCTCCTTTTGTCTGTAATTCTGCATTTCCAATAAAAATTAACAAATATTTTTAAAAGATATTGACTGGCTGAGAGCCAGAAAGAGCAATTAAGTTACTTTGAGATTCTAAAGACAAAAGTTAAATACAGCAAATGTATGAAATAGAGATGGAGTATAGAGCAGAGAGGTGTGAATTGGAAGAGCAGGCTGAGCATCTGGAAGTTTGAAATCCAAGCAATGGAGTATGAACTGTTTCCTGTGCTACTCAGTGAAGAGTTTCATGCTGCTGATGAGTTTCATGCAGAATGATGGGCTCAGATTCATGTTTCAAAAGATCACCATGGCTTCAGTGTAAAGAATTAGAAGAGAGAAGATGGAAAAGAAATTACGTTAACAGAAAGGAATGTTGCATTTGGCAGTTTTAAACAAAGGGGCATTGGAAAGGCAGGACTTGGCAGTGCTTTCCAGCACTGTCAGGGAAGAGACAGTAAATCAGGCTGTGCTTCTCCATGGCTGCGGAGGAAGTCAATAATGGTGGCTAAGAGCCTGGCTTGGAGTCAGGCAGACCTGGGTTTAACCTCAAATCTATCATTCTGTGGTTTATGTGATCTAGAAAAAGTGGTCAATTCTAAGCCACACTTTCCTCTTCCGGAAAAGAGGAAGCATGTTAGCATTATCAGCATGTGAAGCGCTTAGCCCTCTGTTGTGTATGAATGAGTGGTAAATAAGTATTAGCTTTCTTGCAATATTATTCCATGTGATTTGCTGTGGGTTCGGATAATTGGTTACCTCATGACGTGTACAAACCACTTCAACAGTTTTAATCTCCTTTTTAAAAACATATTGACAAATTATAGTTTCATACATTAATGGAGTACACATGGTGTTACAATTCTTCAGTGAAATTGGAGTGATTAGATCAATATACTGAGCATATTTATCACCTCAAAAACTGAACATTTTTTTTCAATTAAGCATTTGAGGTTTACAGAGATGCTGAACTGTATAGTATTCAGCTATTAGCTATATTCAGCATACTGGGCAGTTAATCTCCAAAAATTATTCTGTACAATCAATGTATTGTACTCTTTTACTGTTTTCTCCCCATTTCACTCTCCCCAGACTCTGGCCTCTGGTTACCACTATTCTGTTCTCTGCCGCTGTGAGTTCAACTGCCTTGGATTCTACATTTAAGTAAAAAAAATTGATCATATTTCTACCTCCTTTTGACATGGCTCTCTGTAAATCAAGAAAACCTCTGCTTATTGACTTGGCTTGTTTGATACTAGGTTGATCGAGGCTACCAATACAAAGATGTCTCTCAGTTAATGCTACTGATGCAGTATTTAAATTTAGTGTAGGAATCTGGTTAGTTTGAGTCAGTCCCTGACCTTACTCATCTTTGTGAAAAACACTGACATGGATTGCTTTGTTTCTTTTCTTTTTTAAAAATGCTTCATTTATGGGGCTGAATCCTTGGAGGAATAAGATAAACCTCCACCTGAAGCATTAGTACCCATATGGATGCCAGTTTGCGACCCAGCTGCCCGTTTTCCAATCCAACTCCTTAGCTATGGCCTGGGAAAGCAACAGAGGATGTCTTAAGTCCTTGGTCCCCTGAATCCATGTGGGAGACCCAGAGGAGGCCCATGGATCTTGGCACCTGGCTTCAGATCAGGTCAGCTTAGGGCATTGTAGCCATTTGAGGAGTGAACCGGTGGTTAGAAGATCTTTGCTTCTCTTTCTCTGTAACTCTGCCTTTCAAATAATAAAAATGTTAAAATGTTTTATTTATTTGGAAAGCAGGCTTACAGAGAAAGACAAATACATAGGCAGACGGAGAGATCTTCCATCTTGTGTTTCAGTCCCTAAATGCCCACAACAGCTGGAGCTGGTCCATGTTAAAGCCAACCAGCAGGAGCTTCATCCAGATCTCCCTCCCCAGGGCATTAACAGGGTACTGAATCAGATGTGAACCAATAGAATTCAAATGGGGGCCTGTATGTGATGCCAGTATTGTAGGTGGAAGCTTAATTGCTGTGCAATACTACTGCCCCTCCTAGAAATGAAATTTCTGAAATTGAAGTTCGGGTCCTGGATCAGTAGGTACACCAAGGAGACCCACTCGTGCAAAAGCTAGTAATAGATAGTCTTGGATTGAGATTTTGTCTCTTGAAAACATGAGCAGTTCCCAGTTGTGCCATGTGGAATTACAGGCATTTAAAAAGAGAGATAAAGAGATTTGTATGTTTATTTGAAAGACAGAGTTACAGAGAGATCTAACTGCTGGTTCACTCCCCAGGCCACTGTGTTGGCTGAAAACTGGGACAGTTAAAAGCCAGGAGCTTCTTCAAGGTCTCCCAAATGGATGCAGGGGCCTAAGCATTTGATCTGTCTTCTATTCTTTTCCCAGGCATGTTAGTAGAGAGATGTATCCTAAGTGGAGCACCTGGGACTCAAAATGGTACCCATAAGAGATGCCAGTGCTACTGGTTGAGGCTTAACATGCTTTGGCACAATGCCAGCTCCAGAATCACAGGTGTTTTATGTAATTACTCTTCTATATAATAATTCTTCCAGACCTGAGGAAAAAAATCCCATTTTTGTTTCACCATCCTGCTCCAAATCTTCTCTTGAAAACAGACCTCCAGATGAAATAAGCAGCAGCTAGATTTGTGTTACAATTCCCAGCTTCATTTGGGATCAAAAGTGAGGCCTGCCTATGCATTTGATGTTTTTCTTAGAGTCCTCTCCCTTAAAGAGAGATTCAATCTGTTAAAAGACTTCATATTTTTAAAAATGTAATAGTCCCATTTAGAGGTAAATATTTTAAACAGGCCACCCATGCATCACATTAACTACACTTTCCTGTGACATTATCCTAAAGGCTGCAAGCCTTAGGGACAGGGAAAGCTTTTAACACTGTGTTTAGCAAATGTTAAACCCTTGGTTGATCATCTAAGTTCACCCTCCCTTAGCATAGACAAGGCTGCTGAGGCGGGGTGATATTTCAGTCATTTGAATGTCAGCCTAAGAGCACACACATCACTGCTGCACATCATCAGAGCCCTGGGTCATTTACACTTGTGCTTGTTTTACTTCACAGCCCAGAGCCTTCCCCAAGCTGCTGTCTTTCTGACCCTGAGGCCGCCCTTCACAGCCTCCTGACTCCATTCCCAACATCCTCTTTCAAGCTGACACAAAGCA
Source organism: Ochotona princeps (assembly GCF_030435755.1). Classification (NCBI taxonomy): domain Eukaryota; kingdom Metazoa; phylum Chordata; class Mammalia; order Lagomorpha; family Ochotonidae; genus Ochotona; species Ochotona princeps. The sequence continues at coordinate 37,173,845 of NC_080843.1, read as the reverse complement.
AAGGCTGACCTTGTCCTATCAACCACTTACCCACACAGACCCAATTAATCTTTGGTTGCCAGTCAATCTAGGACAGTTCCCTCCTTGAATACTATGGGATTTCACAGAGGGGATCTTTTGGCTTCATTTGCTTCCCAATGAGATGAGCTGTGAAACATAGACAGCTGTCCTGCAGCATGATTTGAGGACCCCTGGTAACCAAAGGTGTCATCTTGTCAAAATGTCAGGTGGTGGGAGCTTGCCCCTCACCTCTTGCTATTGCAATATAGGATTTCTATACAGGTGTGAGAAATTCCTAGAGTGACTTACCAATTGTCTCCACTAATGCAGTGGTGCCCTGAAACAATCCACACAAGGATAAAGTGAAAGTGATAGAGGAGGGCACCAAGAGGGAGATTCTGACAGCTCTTAGGTACTTGAGGGCACTGGATACTTGCAAGTATTGAGACCCTACCCGATGGCCCAGTATAATGCTGGAGTTAAAATAGTCTGCATGTGTCCAGGGTGAGTAAATCATGTGACCAGGGCAGGCTATGGGAAGGGCTAGGCCCATGAATGCATTGTATTCCCGACAGAAGCCAGTTACTGTTGAATTCAGCATTGCATAACTTGGCTCTCTTCAGGATCCCCCAAGCTGAAAATCACTCAACTTCTCCAAAACCAAGTAGGGGTCTAGAATAAGACTCATGGGTTCTGCTTTCTGGAACAAGAACATCTGAAATGCATCCTGATCACTGTAGAAAAATTACTGAATTTAGATTGGGGTGGAGGGTCTAATGGGGAAAATAGCATTGCTTGTAGAGAGGTAAATTTAAGGTATAGGGAAGTGCAGTGATTAGCCCATCTTTTAGTACCAATAAGTGTATCGTGGCACTATCCTTATAGTTCATGAGATACTTGCCAGCATTGAGGCAAGAGTGGAAGATACATTTCTATCCTGAGGTAGGCAGAACAGTGCCCCTTCCTAGAACCTGTAAATATGTTTACTTGTGTGGAAATATGAAGTAATGTTGCAGCTGGACCTCAGGTCTATGAGAGCTCACCCAGAGGTAGATGAGATTATTTTTAATTATCTACATTGGGCAAATGCAACCATAAAGACCTTTAAAAGTAGAAGAGGTAGAGTGATGAGGATCTAAGAAGGACTTGATACAGCGTGTATTGAAGAGGGAGACAGGGAATCTCCAAGAAAGGAATGCAGGATGCCTCTAAAAATCAAGGACACAGCATCTCTCCTAAACTCACAGAAGAAACTCGGGCCTGATTTTAGTCCATGAGACACCCATGTTGACCTTGCAACCTACAGAACTCTAGAATAATAAAGGTACATTACGTTAAGCCACCAAGTTAGAATTTCTTAGAGCAGTCATAGAAAATGAACACGGGTTTCTATCCAAGTTGAGATCCAGCAGCTTTCATATACTGGTCAGCTTTTTGTTACTGTAACTAAATACTTAAGCCTCTTACAGAAGGTTTGTTTTGACTAAGAGGCTTGGAGGTTCACAGTGCAAGATCAGGCAGACCTGTTGGTTCAATTATTGATGAGGCTGGAAGGGACCATGACCAAGCGTGTATAGAGGATTGGTCATGGGGAAGCATGGAGCCAAGAGATTGCAATGAGGTCTAACCTAGGTTGGGACAACAAAGGCTCTGGTCAGAACTACTTTGTGAAGTCACATCCCGTTGATCTGATGTCCTCCTACAAGGCCCACCGCCTCAACAATGTGATTGTATCAGACCTCCGCCCTTAATCCACTAGCCATTAATGCTGACCAAATAGCCATTAACATAGACTGTGGGAATCTATTCCTTAACACACCAGTGACACCCAGGCTAATATTCACACACAGAAAACAACTTGTCCCAAGTAGTGAATTACTTTTTTTAGTCTCAGGAAAAAATACTTTCACATCTTTCACCAAAATAAGTGTTTCCCATCTGAGGCATTTAAAGGTATAGCTACCTCCCCATGCCCATGAGCATTCGTAAGTTCCTGGTGGGCAATGTGGCAGGGCATGGAAGATGAGAAGTCACTGTGAAACTTACCTCTACATTTTGTGCGCTAGTGATTCAAAAGCAGAAATAAACACCAAGAAGGCTCTGAAGGACCTGTCTAGGCAGCTTTAGAGAGAGAAAAAAAAAAAGACAAAATATGTGTCCTGTATCTCAAGTTTACCTTTATTCTTCCAAAGAATAGCAGGGATCTTAGAAGACAGTCATCTTAAGGCACAATGTGTTGAGTTAAAGATGGAGTGGCAGTATTAATGGAATTGCCTTGCTTTAGTAGATTTAAGGCAAATCCTTAACATTATTTTCCTGCCGCTTTCTAAATTAAATTTATAAGAAATATTATGTATCCTGCTGTGCAAAGTGAAAGCTCTATTCTTGTAAAGGGCTTATAATCATATTAAAAAGCTGGAGGGTGAAGTTTGTTCACGCCATCAAAGTCACAAAGTAAAAAATAGTCTTATATTGTGCATTTTTATAATGGTAATACCTTGTGGGTTCTATAACACCACAAAGTGCTTCACTGATATTGTTTTGTTAATCCTTAGAACATCCCCAGTGGGGAGGTATATTTTTATCTCCACTTTGCATATGGGAAAACTGAGGCACAGCAAGTGTCAGCAATTTGCTGTGGCCTGCCGGTGGGTTGGCAGCACAGCTTGCACTGAAACTCCAGGATCTTAGCCTGAGGACTGTTCACACCATTCATCCCACGACAGTCGTCTTCCTAATCTACCTTTCTGCAGGTACAGAAATAGCTCCAGGAGGACTTCAGCATCTCACAAATTTTATCTTCAAGTTACTCAAGAAAAGAGAAAGGAAAAAAAAAGTATAAATAGATTTTCTGTTAATTCTACTACATCTGCTTTAACACTTAGGAACAGTCAGTGGGTTGGAGTGGGAGACTGTTGTACCCAGCTCAGAGTGGGAGCAGTTTTCCAAAGTTAGGGGAAAATAGGGGTGCTCCTGGGCAAGCCCCTGGGAACAAGTCTGGAAACTGGACTAAAAGCTCCCCATAGGAGCCTGCAATCAAAACGCGCATCCAGGCCTTTGGGGAAAAGTGTGTGTGTGTGTGTGTGTGTGTGTGTGTGTGCGCGCGCGCGCCTGCGCTGAAACAGGGAGGGTGGTTCTACTTTTTTTTTTTTTTTTGAACATGTAGGTTTTTCTTTGTGTGGCTTAATCCAGATGGTGCACTCTGAGTATCTTAATAGATACGTTGTCGCTGAACTCACCAAACAGTACTTGGTCCTGTGCTGAGGAAGAAAGCAAGTTTCACATTCTTTCTACTGGTCCCTGGGTGACACAGAAACTGAAGGCTGGGACATTTTGCAAACTACATAAGTAAATCAGATGATGTACACAGTGCCCAATAAATGTGAGTATGAGCTTCAGCAGGCTGGTCCTGTGGTCTCATTAGAATTATGCTGCCCTTCTCTATACATATGGAGCAATCACTTGTCCCAAGTTCCCACAAACAGAAATTATTCAGGCTGAGTTTCAACCTCGAGTACTCAGGTATATAACCATCTGCTTTTAACAACCATGTCTGTGATAGTTAAAATGCCCCAACATTGTGCACTGTATGAGCTATCCTGAGTGCTGTGATGTGTGGACTTTGCCTATTGGAAGCAGCCCTGCCAGCATTGGTTTTGTCAGTATTGGTACCCCAGGCTGGTAAGCACACTGATATCTGTTAATTTTAGGCTTTATTATCCTTTAGTTAAAATGGTGTGAGATATTATTTCAAGCTTTTCTTCTTGGGAACTGATTTAAAACAAAGAAAGTGAAGTTATTTGGATAACAATTGTTTTCAATTTCTTTCCTTCCTACACCCATATGTTATATTTATCTCATTAGTGTGTTGCAAATGTTCAGTTGTTCAATGATTTATTTGTATAGTCAACTGAGTATAAGGAATCTCATTATTTGTTTTGTTTATTTATTTTATTTGAAAATCAGAGGAAAGAGATAGATGGGAGAGGTAGAGAGAGATCTTTCATGCACTGGTTTACTCCCAAGGACAGGGTCAGGCTGAAATCAGGAACCACAAACAGCTCACTATTTTAGAGTTTTTATTTGAGAGATAGAAAGACCAATAATTCAAACAGAGTCCCCATCCAGAAAATCCCTTCTAAATGCTTGTAAAGGCTAGGGTTAAATCTCGCCAAAGTTGGGAACCAGGAACTCAATCCAGATCAGCCCCATAGATGGCAGGGACCCAGTTACTGGGGTCATCTGCTGCTTCCCTCTTTGCACTTTAGCAGGCAGCTGGAATCGGGAGCGGAGGCAGAAGTTCCTCCCAGGCACTCTGTACAAGACTAGCATCAGAAGCTCATATTTCAGAAAGAGTTCTTTTGTGGGGCGTTAAGAGATAATGGAGAGATAAGGGACTTATTCTGTTCCCTTCTGTGATAGCATACATGTAGGGAAAGAAGGACAAGACAAAGAGGAAGCAAGACATGAACTTGCAACCAGAACAGGTTTAATTCAGGGAGCAAACCTGAGAGGTGACTTACAACAGCATGCACACAGACAGAACACGTGGCAGAGAGCCTATTACAGGCTGATGCTTATATATTCAGGGCAGCTGAGGCTCATAAAGGGGAATCATTTGGCAGGATTGAGCAGGTTCATGCAAAATTTTCACTAGCTAAACTGTTAAGGCAGGGTGGAGCTGGTTCTGGTTGTAGGAAGACTGGAAAGTGCTTGGAAGACCCTTGGGGAATTTGACTGCTTTCAGCAACTGAAATGACCCTAGGGCTTGTGTCCTTGCTCCATCAGAACATGCTATTCATAGTGGTGCTTCTCACATGGAATATCTAGCTTCTTGAAAGTCATTTCCTTTTGTGGCTTATTTCCCGATCTGTTGGTGTGCTCACTAAGCAGAACCCCTGTCAGTTCCTGCCAGATATCTTTCTATTATCTGCCAACAGTGACTTCTTGCTGCAAACACCTGGTTTCTTTGTCTAGTATACCCTTTGATGATGCATCTAACCCACTGAAGAGGAGAGCAGGCCAGAAGTGCCAGAGTATGTGTACTCCTGGGCCCAGGCTTCACTAATGATGAATTAGAATCTGTGGGACAATATCCCACTTGCCTTGTTTGTTAGGTAGACTATCTGAAGCATATCCTTATAGTATCAGTATCCCAGAAGACCCTACATGATTTAGCCCAGTAAACTCCAAAAGCTACCTACTTGCCAATCTATTTCCTTCCTTTCCCTAACTCACATTCCCGTTCCTTGCTGGCGCTTCCTTGGACCATCTCTCACATTGAAGGTCTGCTTCTGGAGAAACCCAACCCAAGCTGCCCATGTTTCCTGGATTTCTGTTTCCCTTGTCATGCACAGCCCTGACCAACTGAATCAGAGTTTGCCCTCTTCAACTCCTTTACCCTGGTCCTACTTCTGTACAGATAGATATCCATGGCTAAATTTTTAAAATAATAATAATGAATAGAGCTGAGTCGAAAGTGTTAAATGGCAGAGAATGTGGGCGTATGTGAGTTCAAGTCATTGTATACTGTGTGTTTGCTTTGGGCATTGCATTGTGGCAATTGGCTCAAAAGATTCTAAGATGGATAAGGGTGGTCAGTATCTCCACCTAGCAGGTCAGCAGAACATGTTCACAATATTATGCAAAAGCTTGCAATACAATGTAGAAGGTGTTGGAGGTCATGGAGGAGGATTAGTCAGCTCTGGTGGGAGTCAGATGGTAGAGAATGGAATTTGTTACCCCTTCTCATCTAGTTTCCCTTCAGAGGCTAGAATGAATTAAAAATAAATCTGAGCGTATTCTTCCAGAATCAGAACTGTATGATGGCTTTTCAGGACAAAAGTTACACAATACACCTGCTTGTGTAGTCTTGAAGGTCCCTGTGGGGAGGGTGGGGCCATGCCCACCTCCCAGCCTTGCCTGGTACATTTTCCTCCTTCCTTTCTGGGTAGTCCTTGGTGAACCCAGTGTGTTCGATTCTTCAGTATTCTCATCCCACCCTTGGCTGCTCGTTTAATCTTAGCCTCTGGCAGGACTCCTGTGACTCTTATATCTAAATGGTACCCCCAGTCATTCTCTAGTAGCCCCTTGACATTTGCTTCATATCGTTTGTTGCACGTTGTGATCATGCACCTGGGTGTGGTTATTTATCTGATGTGAATCTTTGCCACTGGAGGGTAAGTTTCATTAGAGACGTGACTTCTGTCTCTGTCCACATGGTATATTCACAGTGCTGAGAAAATAGATACACAATTAAGACCTAGGAGAAACAAGTGATTTAGTGTTGAATAAAGGACAGCATTGGATAAAAGTTTTTTTTTTTTTTCCTGCAGGAAGAAGGTGACATTTAAGGATAATTGTAAAGAAATTACAGTTAAAGCAGGGATAACAATCCAGGAGGGTAAAGAATATATAAATGAGAACTTCAGAGTTTACTGTCTGGAAAAAGGCAAGTAATAGAATTTTTTTTTAATACCTAAATTATGTCAAGGGCGAGGGCTGGCAAACATTGTACTTAGAGGTACACTTAGTAATATTTCAAGCCACTAAAATATTGTACAACTTAACTCTGCAGCTGTCGTGTGAATGCATCCATGGGTAAAATGCAAACACATAGGTGTAACTGAAGTCTAATAAAACCTTAATTATAAGCACATGTGCTAGTCTGCATTTCACTCATGGGTTGCAGTTCACTGACCTTTGATCTAGGGAAATAGGAGAGGGTTACAAGCGCAGGCAGCTCCCTTAATGCTAAGCTGTGAAGTGAATTACTCAGTGGATAGGTAAAGGAGCTACAGCAGGGTTTGGGGAAAGGTGGCATGTGATTAATGTGTTTTTGAGGGTGAATAATCTGGCAGCATCCTCTGATGAGCTAGATCAGAAGGGGTTAGAAGCATGAGGAGGAATATTTAGGAGATTGTAGTAATAACCTCAATGAAAGATGATGATGAGGCCCGCCTGAAAATGCTGTGTGTGAAGCAATGCAGGAGACAGAAAAATTAACTCTGATGTCTTTACCCTGGATGCCAGAAAACCATATAAGGAAAGTGGGGGAAAACAAGGGCATTAGAAAGATTGCTTTTGGTGTTGAGGATAAATGGCCAATTGAGTTTGCACATCTCCAGCTTATGTTGTCAGAAGATTCAGGGCTCTTGCAAGGAATGGGAGCTGTAGATGCCGACTTTAGTGAAGATGGACAGCTTGGAGTGGGCAGAGGCATGATGCCTTCCTTTAGACCCGAGTGGAGGAAGATGAGGATGCTAAGTGACCCAGGACAGGGGCCCCTGGAAGCACACAGGGAGAGTTTGAAAAAGAAAAAGTGAAATGTGGCTCCAGAAAATTCATCTGCACAGAGCAAAATATGAATCTGTTACGGAACTATGAAAAACAAAAGAGGTGGGTGTTTGATACAACATCTGAACTGTCACTTGCAATATTTACATCTCAGAGTGCCTGCAATTGAGCCCCACCACTCCCTCTGCTTTTTTTTTAAGATTTTATTTATTTTTATTACAAAGTCAGATATACAGAGAGGAGGAGAGACAGAGAGGAAGATCTTCCATCCGATGATTCACTCCCCAAGTGAGCCGCAACGGCTGGTGCTGCACCGTTCCGAAGCCAGGAACCTGGAACCTCTTCCAGGTCTCCCACATGGGTGCAGGGTCCCAAAGCCTTGGGCCATCCTCGACTGCTTTCCCAGGCCACAAGCAGGCAGCTGGATGGGAAGTGGAGCTCCTGGGATTAGAACTGGCGCCCATATGGGATCCCGGGACGTTCAAGACGAGGACTTTAGCCGCTAGGCCACGTTGCCGGGCCCTCCCTCTGCTTTTGATCCAACTTCCTGCCATTACACCTGGGAAGTTGAGCTACTGAGTTCCTGCTACCTACAGGGAGAAACCCTGTGGGATTCCTGGCTGCTGGCTCTGGTTTCTCCCAGCCTTAGCTGTCGCAGGCATTTTTGGAGGAAGTCAGCAAATAGATGATCTCTTTCTTTTTGCTTTTCAAAAGATTTTAATGAATAAATATTAAAAAGTAATAAAACAGGAAAAATTAAAAATATATAGTCATAACATGGTACACTAAGTAGAAATTGGGAAATAAAGTTAGGGAGAATGAGCCCAGGATTCGTCAAGAAACTGCATTATGATGAACATGACATGGGAGAGATAGATCTATTTACTTTCTTCACCCTCGGCAAGCATGCATACTTCAAATGACCTGAAAAAAATTCAATAATCTGTTCATTTGCTGGAGCCTCTCTCCAAGACTTCATTGACGGGTAATTTATCAGAGCCTCCAGGGCCAGCACTGGGGCATCCTCTGTGTTTGCTTGATGCCCTGATGCCAAGGCACGTTATCAGGACCAAAGGTCATTGTTTCCACAGAAAGCAATAGCGTGTGGCTAATACAGCCCTGTTGGCATGTGACAGAGGAGATGACTGGTAATAGTGTGAGGACTAGCCGCTCACTGCCTCCCATGCCCGACCTTCAGTGGAAGCCTCCCTGCTTGCTGTGCGTTCTCCCTGCTGCTGCCCTTGCCTCCAGGAAGAGTGGGTTGTGTCTGATCTTTAAAGGGAAGGTCTTGGAAGCCTCACTGGCCTCCGGTAAAATCTGGAGGGAAAAAAATGCCTGTCCGGCCGAGAACCGACAAGGGCTAATTTCGCTGGGGGCTTTCGCTTCCCACTCTGAGTCACAGGTGTTTGAGCGCAGACTCCTGTGGTGAGGCTGGCAGAGAAATTAACGAAAGGAGTGGAGCACTGATCCCCAACCGCCGTACCTGGCAGGGGCCCAGTTTGTTCTTATCTGCTCATTTCTGCAGTCTTCCCTGGTGCTCTTGAATTTCAACAACTGTTTATTAGTTTCTGTAGATTCTCTTTGTGGAAAGATTTGCCATTGTGCATTTCTTGGGAGGAAAAAGAATTGTGGGGCATCTTTGGAGGTTTTACAATCAGGAAATAGAAAATTGTCTTTCAAAGTTGAAGCTAATGAGCGATCATCTTGTAATAGATGGGATATGAGACTGAGTCTTCGGAGAGATCTCCAGCAGGCAGTTTGCCAGCTGCTGTTCTTTGTCACCAGGAAAGTTTTGACTTAACAGTGTGACAAGGAAGGTTTGCAGCCTAGAACAAGTCATACCCCATGTGAAAAACAACTGTTACCGCTGCAAGTAACAGTGCATCTGATTTTCACAAAGTCATCTGGCTCCAGGATAATGAGCCTGTTATTTCTCTAGAATGACTTCCAATTGAGTGTCTCTGTGAATACATTTCAAATTCTAACAGCAGTTCAGGGTTGCACCTGCAAAAGCTGCCAGCTATAAATCGAGCTGTGTGAAGCATTTGCCACTTGTGCTTCCAGGCTTGCTCTGTGGCCTTCTCTGTGTTGCAGGCCATCGGTCTCTGAGGGGCTTCCCTTACCCTACTGGTTATCTGAATTCTGGTTGAGTTCATCTAGTGGTGGGGCAGAAGGTAAGGGAGGTCAGAGAACCTATTCCCCAGCTCTTCTTACACTCCGCCCCACCCTGCTGAGTTTCTGCCCCACAACCTGTCTTGCAGTCTTTCGAAGAACAAGATCTCTCCCTCTGTGTCTTCAGGCTGCTAACGACTCCTCACTGTTTGCCTCCTTGTGCTACCCATCACTTGTTGGTCCTGTCCTACCTGCTTGTAACCCCGAGAAATCTCTCTGTTAATCTCTCTTCAGTGACACCCTTTAAGGCTGCTGGCAATAATGGTCCTATTTTAATTAGATGTTACATATAAAATAATGCAAAGGTGACAAGACATGTGGAGACAGCTGTACCTTGCTCAAAATCTCACCAGGTACACTAAGAAATTTCATGGAATAATTTGAATTTCATGTAGAATAGAAAATATTCAATATAGTCATGAAAATTATGAAGAACATTTTATTTGAAAATGACAGCTCATGGAGCTGGTGCTGAGGCATAGCAAATTCCTTATGGACACTGGCTCCAGTCCCAACTACTCTATTTTTGATCCAACTCCCTACTAATGTGCCAGGGAAAGTAGCAGAGGAGTGTCCAGGTGCTTGGCACCTGCTTCCACAAAGCAGTCATGAACGCAGCCCTTGTCTCCTGGCTTTGACCTGGACAATTTCCAGCCATTGCAGCCAATTGGGAAGGAAACCAGTGAATGGATCTTTCTTCCTCTGTCTCTCTCTCCTTTTCTCCATCCTTCTTCCCGCCGCCTCCATCCTACCCATGCTCTCTGTAGCCCTGCCTTTCAAGTAAATAAATCTTTTAAAAATCTTAAATGAGAAGTTTCTAACAAAAATCATTTGAATGGCAGAATGACAGAAAAGTGACAGAAAAGTAACAAAAAAAAAGATTAACTGTTGCTGGAAATGTAGGTTAGTGCAGCGACTATGGGAAATGGTTTGGATATTTCTTAAAAGCTAGAAGTAAACTTGTACTATTCAGCAATGCCACTGTAGGATATATATGCAAAGGACTTGGACATTCTGTATCAAAGAGATACCTGCAGCACTGTTAACAATAATCAAATTTTGGAACCAACCCGGCTGTCCATCATCAGATAAATGGATGAAGATGTGGTATGTGTACACCATGATGTACTGAATAGCTATAAAAAGGGGTAAAAATAGGTCATTTACAGTGGGATGGACTCAACTGAAGGTCATCATATTGAATAAAGTAAGCCAGATCCAAAAAGACAAATGCTACATGTTATCCATTAAATGAGGGAGTTAACATATAAAAACAAGAAAAAAGAAACATCTATATCAGTAACACTGTAAAACTTTTATTCTTTTGTCAAATCAATGCTTAAGAATGTTATAGTACCACAGCTTTAATGATCTGTGATTTGCTTTATAACATACTGTATATGGGAGAAATGTTTTTTTTTTCTATTATAACCATTGTCTATATTCCGACTAAACTAAGGTGTTTTCCTTTTGCTTGTTAAACTTCTCATTCAGTGAAGTACAAAAACTGTTACTGTAGTATAAATTTAAAATGTCTGAAAAGTTTAACAGAGAAAGGGAAGAGGGAAATCGTGAGGGAGGAAGAAAAAGAAAATGTCATTGTGTTCTTAGAATTGTATCTATAAATCACATTGAGTCTGTTAGATGCTAACTAAAAGTTAGAATAAAAATTTTTTTAAAGACAAAAAACAATTGCTTGTTTGAAAATCCAAGCTATAAAGAGAGGAGAGATAGATATTCCATCAGCTGTTTCATACTCCAGATAACTGCCCCAGACTGTGTTTGGCTGGCCTGGAGTCAGGAACTTCTTCTAGGTCTCCCATATGAACTGCAGGGACCCAAACCTTGGGCCCTCTTCCACTGTATTCCCAAGCCAATACCAGGGAGCCAGACTGGAAGTGGAACATCTTGGACATGAATCAGTGCCCATATGAAATCCCAGTGATATATGTGGTGGATTAACCTGCCCCAAGCATTAAACTTTTGAAAATATGTTGGTGAGCTAGAAAAACACTAATGAATTTGGTAAGGTTAAAGTTGAAATTGAAGTGGGATTCTGTGAGGTAAATGAGCTCTGAAACGGTTGTTTTTGAGGCTGATGAAGCAGATCGTTTTGTGGTAACTGTGCAGGGAGAGGAGGATAGGATAAAGTAAGCTCCCACCTCTCATCGCAAAGGTGAGAGAGAAAATAGTCCTTTAGCATGGAAAGGACAGCAAGCAATTGTGCTGGAGACCATGTTGGCACCAAGAGAACAGATAGAAAAACTTCCCGTGATTTGCTGGACCTTAATGTGTGTTTAGAGTAACCATTGGCTGATGCTGTTTTATTCTAAGAATTTCATGTCGGCAATGGCCCCTGGGCAGAGCTTCTCTGCAGGCATGTAGATTCATCTCAGGCCTAGAAAACTCTCAGAATCAGTACTCTGGGGGAAAATAGCCTTACAGTCAGAAAGGAAACAAGATAACAGATGCAAGAGCCAGCAGATGGAAGCCTGCAAAATCCTCAAATGCCAGAATTATTAGACACAGACTATACAATAGCACTGAATGTGTAAATACTGGAGTAGCTTAGAAATATGAGAAAGGTATTAGAAACTAGTAGATGCCACATGCATATTTGAAAAAGATGCACAGAGAATTGCAAAATCTAACTGTAAGATAAAGTTAAATACACAGCCTGTGGGTGAAATGAAAGATTAGATGTAGCCAAAGAGAAATTAATGTCCTGGAAGATAGACTGGATGAGAGTACCATGTGGAGTGTCAGAAAATTTTAAAGCAGTTAAAGTACATAGCAAAGGGCTTATGTATTTATGTAGACCCTATTCTACTTACATTTATGTATAAAATAGAAATAATGGCCAGAATTTTTCAGGATTATTCAAAGTCATTCAGAAAATTCACTGAAATTCAGGAAACATAAATAAAAACAAAACCATACCTACATTATCATAATGAAACTGCAGACATTCAAAGAAATTTAAAAGCAGTCAAAGGGAGATTGCATCTAAATAGCAGTTGTTACACTGACAAGTGAAATCTGGCAACAATGCAACTTGTAGAGTAAAAATCATCATTGTACTGAGCAAAAATTTGCAAACTAAATTATACTTCAGGAATGAAAATGAAATAAACTTTCTGAAGCAAAAGAAGTCTTTTAGCCAGAGGTCCTTGTTAAGGGAAATTAGGAAGGACAGGAGCTACAGAAGGATTGTTAAGCAGTGATATTGGCAAATAAGGGGTAAAGCTGAAGAAAAAAATGTGTAAAGCAGTGATCACAAAAACTAATAAATGGAGTTTTAAAATGGCTGAAGCTAAATCAGACACTTCAAGAATGTGGTTTTCCAACAGTTTAATTGGTATTATTTACAAGACTTACATTATTTGGAAGAAAATGAACTTTGGAATTTTAGGAAAACCACCAAAAGAGCTGGATTTGTTACTTACTTACAGAGGAAGGGAATGAGGGGAGACCAGTAGGAGAGGCACTAAAATGGGTATAGTCATCCGTTAGTGTTAGGCAGGGAGCTGTGCATGAACCCAGGTGTGTGAGAAGAAAAAAGGAAAAACCTCATTTTGGAAGGAGCCTGGATATCTTGAAAGAATCACCACATTTTTGAAACAAACATCCTGTCTGGTAATATTTTTGAAAAGGACCAGCACCCAGAAAGTTCCTGTCAAATAACAGTGTAGACAAGGATTTGTGCTCACCAATCTTCCTGTCCGATAGCACTCCCACAGGGGTCCCACCCTGAAAAGTTTTCCACCCTAAAAAGTTTTCCTGTTAACGTTTGACGACGAGGATGGGAGTTGAAAGGAAGAGGATTTGCTAATTCTCCTACAAATCCCAGTCGAAACACAGATGGGACACTCTGTTTCTGCCAAGCCACCCACCTGGTTTGTCAGGTGTACTCCATAATGAAACGTGGCTGACTAGCTTACCGTCTAGTTCTGTGTGCTAGGTTGTATTCTTTTGGGAGAGACAGAAGCTGACCACCCTTCCAACCTGAACCCACTGTCAGTGCTTTGTCAGGAGACATTAGGGACTGCTGGAGCAGCTGCCAGAGCCTGTGTGCTTCAAGGACAATTCCATCATGGTCTCCCTTGGGGAAGTAGCCACCACTTTCTTCAGGTTAGGGAAGAAAAGCAGAGTTGGAAAACTCCAGACTTCGGCATTTAGTTGTACTGCCATCTGTAGGGAATTTGTTCTGGGACTTCTCAAAATCTGTAGATGCTCAAACCCTTCCTTAAAAATGATGTGATATTTACAGGCAACCTATGCATATCCTTCTGTGTACTTTAAATCTTCTCTTGAGTACCTATAACACTAATACAATGTAAATGCTTTGTAAATAGTTGTTATGTAAGAGTTTAGAAAATAAGAAAACTATGTTTACTAAAGACAGTTTTTCTGCGCATGTTTTCAACCTGAGGTCGGTTGAAATCTAGGGACACATACCCTATGGATACATTGAACCAACTGTATGTATTTAAGCATAAATGTGTTTTCATGTATGTATGTAAGTATAGACTCACCCAAATATCTATACATACATACATACCTATATGAAAGATGGGACGTTGAACACATAGTTCAAGAAGCTCCCGGAGGCTGGACACAAATGTGCCACGCTAGGGGTACCTCTGCTTGCAAAGAGGGGAGCACCTCTTTGCAAGCAGAGCACTTTTAGTAGCTGAAGAATTGGTAGTGAAGAGGGGGAAGAAAACAGTGCTTCAGCCTCCAGAGTCCCTTGTTAGCTGGAAGCATTTCAATCTGAGAGCTTTGTGTAATTCCTGGGAGAATGAGCAAGGATCCCCAATGCTACTAAGAGGGGAACTTCCACCAACCTGAGAGGCGTGATGGCTCTAATCAACTCTGGCTTAGAGAAGCAAGGGAATACAATGAGATTTGTCTTTATCTGTAGAGAAAACACACGCGCGCGTGCACGCACACACACACAATTCCCAGAAAATGTTAGTGGTGTTGATCTTGAGTAAAATTTCAGATGATTTTCATTTTCTTAATATTTTTCTTTATAATTTCTACATAAAACACCCAAGATGTGTATAAAACTGAACTTATTTGACTGTAGGATGTCATAAAGGGAACTTCCTGTGATTTGAGAAGGCCAGTGTTTGCAATTCCCTAGAAGTTTCCCTGAAAATAGTCTTTTGTTGATGTAGTTTGTGATGTTCTAAGTGCGTTTTCTAAGCTCTCTGGGTTTTATCCACAAAGCAGCATATTCACTCTGGTTATCATTATCTTTCCTATGAGCATGTTAGTGCTCGGTGATCATCCTCCCCTTGAGAGACCATTTTATCAAAACAGAATTCTGTAATCCAAGCTGTCATGAAAACACCAAGTGGCCTTATAATGGAGGAGCCCTACATCGTAAGACTGCCATAATTACCCACACTTGTAAATAGTAATCTCTGAGGCAGAAAATCACAATCAGACCAAAGGCTGTGCTGGAGATCTCAGTTGGTCCATTTTTTCTCCCCTACTTGGGACACACAGCTAGAATGCTGCTTACGTTGCAGTAAGGTGCCAAAGTTCTCTCTAGCGAAATCTGAGCACCAGCAGAGCTCTGGCTATGAAAACCTCCTATGTCCCTTGTTGAGGCTTTTTTCCCTTCAGGCTGCCTGCCCTTTCTGCCCCCCAAATGATCTCCATCTTCCTACCTGGGGCAAACAAAAAAGCCACCTGTTGGATTAGCAAATCTGCCATCAGCCTGGGGCTCTGGATGTGTGGAGCTTTCTCCCTAGAAGAGCGAACCAAAAGTTAACCACTGCTGTATCAGCTCGAGTCTCCAGGATCTTTGTTTCTGCCATCTTGCCTATCCTAACTAGAAACAGTGGCACATTCTCATGTAGGCTCACAAATGGCTTCAAACTGAATTTTTTTTCTCTAATGACTGCGTTAAATCATCTTCAGATGACTCTTCCAACTCTGTGATGGTTTACCCATGCATGTCCGACAACCTAATTAGTTCATTTGCCCTCCTGGGTGTGAAACTATTCCTCTTTTTCACTCAGTATGAAACAGAGGTTCACATACTGTGGTGTATATCTCAAATGCCAAACGTTTTCTCCTAGTTCCATTTGGTTGGTTAAAATTACAGATGGGAATGTGATCTGAAAGCTGAAGCTGCACTTTTCAAAGTGCAAAAATACCAGCAACATGTCTTACATTTAGAGGAAACCAAAGGTTTAAAATGACAGTTACAGCAAAAACAAAAACTAAATAACATGTGCTGTTCTGGAATCCGCTGCAGAAATTCCAGAAGAGTTGTTTTTCTAGAAGAAGCTGGCTGTTTTGATTTCTCTTCTTGAGCCTGTCTCAGAGGTTACTCAAGTAAGACTGAGCCATTTACACATGTCCCACAGATCAGATTCCAGAAACCTTGAGAAAAAAACAATATGAATACTTGCAGGAATGATGGCTAAAAAGGCTTTATACACAGAGCATACAGGGAAACGTTTTAACATTCCTCTTCACCTTTCTGTCTCTACCAATCCCTACGGTCATTGTACAAACATTTCCCCCAGCAGTAATCTCTTCATCTTTTGTTTCCCTGTCTGATCTTCACAATATGAATCCTACAATGAAATCTATCAGGCTATAACCTTTCCTGGTGGACAAGAGAAGAAAGTCCAAGTTTTTGTCTCTGATTCGAAGATTAGAAACAAATGTTAGCAAAGGAGTAAGAGTTACTAGCAAAGCAAAAGTACATCCTCTAAAAGGAATGCAGGGGATAATCCTAAACCAGTGAGATTCTGGGTCATTCCTTTATATTTTCATCCAGGGACACAGGATGCTGCTTTGGGTGGAGTTTTGCAAGAAAGGACCTGGATTGCCAGGGATTTGGTGATTGTTCAATTTCTTGCCATTTTTTGAAGTCCCAGAAATGTCATGATGTCAAAGGCATGATGGTAATTTTGTGACATTATGGTATGTAATATGGTATTGTGGTGACACCGTCAATAGCCAGGTTGGAAATTTTTGACTAGTGTCAGATTTAGGTGGCAGCTACAATAGAAATTTAAGGCTGCCGGCCACAGCAAGTGTCTTAGAGACAACACTTGGTGAACAGCATGGAGACATATTTCCTTCAGCTCTTTCTCTGATCCCTGTCTATGTTCCTAACTCATTTGAACTATGTGACAGGTGCAGATAAGAGAGGTGGAGTAAGAAAGAAAGGGATTGTGAATTCTAAGTATTAATCTCTTTTATAATCAATCTTCATGAGATTGTTTTGTTCTATAGTTATTTTCTATATTCTTTCTGTCCTTAGTTCCCCATGAACCCTAAAAAATGAATTATGAAATGAAACTGGACAAGGGCAAGGGCAGAAATTGGGATGAGGCTTACATTTCCACTGATGCTAATAGCAAGTCAGAGTAACTAGTTTAAGGGAGCTGATGGTACTATCTCCTGGTATAAACAGTTGAGAATTGAATGCTGGATGTATTTACTCTTTTTTTGTTGATTCAGTTACTTTTATTTGAAAGGAAGATTTTACAGAGAGAAGGGTTGATAAAGAAGGTCTTCTATCCACTGGTACACTCCCAAATGGCTGCAACAGCCAGAACTGAGCAAATCTGAAGCTGGGACTCAGGAGCTTCTTCTGGGTCTCCTATGTAGGTGTAGAGTCGCAAGGATTCAGCTGCTCACCCAGGCCATAATCAAATAGCTGGATTGGAAGTGGAGCAGCAAGAATATGAATTGACAACACCAAAGGGTGGAGGATTAGGCTATTGTGCCACTGAACTGGCCCCAAAGTATTCTTTCTTAATGATAGTGTTGATTTGCATTTTTGCCCTGGATTATAAGGCTTTGAAGTGAATAAAAGAATAGTCTGTTAGAGTTGCTTTTATGTTGTTATTGTTAGGAGTCATTCCATTTTTTTTAATTTAAAAATTTAATTTTCATTAGTATTTAACAAATTCAATATAATTCAAAGATAGTTTTTTTAGAGATTTTCTTTTACTTGAAAGGCAGAGTTAACAGATCTGTCTGCTCATTTACCTCCAAATGGTTTCGATGGCTGGAGCTGAGCTAATCCAAAGCCAGGAGCCAGGGTTCTTTGACATCTCCAATGTGGGTTCAGGGTCCCAAGGACCTGAGCCATCCTCTACTGCTTTCCCAGGCAATAAGAGGGGAGCTGGGACACAAACTGGCACCTATATGGGATGCTGGCGCTTGACTGCACACAGAGGCTTAGCCTCCTGGTGCTGGTCCTGAAGATAAAACAGTAAGAGCAAAATGACATCCCCTTCCTCCTTCCCTTCTTTCACCCTCCACCCTTATCTCTTTTTTTTCTTTTTTACTTTTGTGGTAACATATCTTAAACTTGCACTACAGTAAAAGGCTTATTACTTCACTGAATAAGAAGTTTAACAAGTGAAAAACAAAAAGGCATTGGTTTAGTGGCAATAGAGGCAATGGGTATAAACAACATTTAAACAGAAAAATGGTTATTTCACTCACAAATTATAAAGCAATCACGGATCACAAAAACTATAGTAATACAGAATTCTTAACCATTGGTCTAACAAAAGTACAAACTGTATTTGTAGTGTTACCTCTACACACATTTTTCTTTTTTTCTGTTATTTATTTTTTTGTTTATTTTTTGGTAGTTTAGCTACCACATATAAACGGGGGGCATGTATTATCTTTTTCTGGGCCTCCCTAATTTCATTCCATATGCTGTCCTACAATTGAATCCATTTTCTGCAAATGGTAGGCTTTTATTCTGTTTTGTCAATGTATTTTATTTTTCGTTTGCTGTTTTTATATTTTATGCTTTCTAATTTAAGAACATCATATTTCATGCATTCCTTGGTCACAGCACCAAGATGGTAACACTTCCCCGTGTCTCCTGATCTCCTCCAAACTTCTCTCTCTTCCCTTTCTTCAACAGCATTTGCAGTCATAATTTCAGTCTACTCATATTCACAGCCTGAATTGACACTAATCATAATATAGAACAAGTAAAAAGACCACAAGATCAAATTTTCACTGCAGTATAAACATGGGCTAAAAAGAACAATCTGATCCCAAGGTGACGTTCCATTCTGACCTTTTTTGTATGATCTATATGAGCCGCTATATCAGAAAAACCCGAGACCCAGGGGGCAACAGAGACCCCAGGTTCGCAGCCATGGGGTCCACCTCAGAGCCGGGCTAAGGCCTGAGCTCCACCCTGCTCCAGCTAGGCGGGAGCAGGGTACCTCGGATGAGTTCCATTTGCCAAACCCACAGCAGGGAGGCTGTGGGCAAGTACTCGGTTCTGGGCAGCCAGTGCACCAAGCAGTGCCAGGCTTTGCCTGCTGGCCGCCCGGCAGCGAACTCAGAGGTTTTTACGATGTGGAAAGCTATTTGGGGACACCCATCAGTAGGCCCAACATTGGTATAGGGGAGACAGGATTCCTTGCAATGTCCAGGTACAGAGGCTTGAATCTCTAAGACAACACACCCCCGCCCTCGTTGGATGGTGAACGGGATTGGGAAATGGCGTGATCTAGGCCCCGGGGGTTCAAACCTCCGGCAGCTGGGAGGTTGCCAGGGGGATACAGGATGAGGCGTCTTGCTCAGATCCTGACTCCAGCCATCAGGTGCTCGAGACGAACTGTGCTCGGGCCTGCCAGGATGGAGCACATGTCAAGCCGAGTTGGGCCATTGCACCTGCTACTCTGCTTGAACCAAGGACCCGAAGCCATAAAGTCTAGGGCTGAGGCTAGGACAAATGAGGGAATGAAACAAGATGAGTCAGAGCAACCACTGGTAAGCGTATGATCTACGGCTAGTAACTGGCCCAGGGTGGGAGCCAAGGGGACACCCTAACCGGGTTTAGGCTCCCTCCGGGGGAACGTGTGCTGGAATGGGGGCTGTGTTCTAACCTAGAAATAGTTGTAGTCTCCCAAGGCGCCAGTGTGGGCTGGGATTGGATGCACCAGACTGTGCCGGACCCCAACACTGTCTTGTGTCCTGGATGACCAGGGTAGACATGAGACTGGCTGGGCTGGGTCTCGACCCCCTACTGAGCCACTTGTGAATTGTATGTGGGTGTGGACGAGCCATGGCTGGGCTGGGACATCCTATAACAAGAATCAGAATGGGGTGAAAGCCAACCAGGTTAAGCCACTGTTCCTGCTTGGACAGGAGGTGAACTGAGAAGAGTTGGCTCAAAAACCCCCTGGTATGCGCATAACTTGGCAATGGGAGAGGCTCAGAGGGAGGTGCCTGGGCAACTCCTCTGGCAAGATACAGACCCTCCAGGTTAACCCAAGAAGTACGATAGGAAACAGCCCAGAATAGGCCATGGAAAATTTCCCATGGGCATGCATTTGGCACGGGACTGGGGCGGACCAGGCTGGGTCAGTGCATGTCATCCACTGGCTAATCCAAGCATCAGAACAGAGTGTGGGTTGGGCCGGTTTTGGTCGCGACAAAACCAGCGTACAATGTGGAATGCCAGGGCGAGGTTGCCGGTATGGATTTGACTGCAGCGCCCACCCAGCAGACGTGAGAACCGGGAAGGGCAGAACCAGCATGGGGATTTAGGGGCTGGTCCCCTCGCCGGACAGCTACCCCTGCTGGAGAGCGTGGGCTGGGTTGGGGACAGACCATACTAAGCAGGGCTACAACACCTGAGCGCCGCATGGGAACTAGACCAGGGAAAAGCCAGGTTGAGTAAATTATCCCCTGCTGGGGCAAGCATAAATTAGGATGGATGAGGGTTGTAAGGACTTAGACGCAACACCAGCTGGCAGAAGATGGCTCTGGGGGCCAATTCTGTTAAGTCAAATTGCGGAACCACCCAAAGAGTGCATAAATCAGGACAGAGAGAGATCTAGGAGGGAAACAATGGGTTCCCCCCTCCGGGATCACTACTCCCGTGGGAGGACATGATAACATGGAAGGGGCCCAGGGTGGCAGGGTGGTTAGACAGAGAAGAACTCTCAACAACATCTGTGGGGGCTGGATGGCTGAGTTGGTGGGTTAGAACTAAGCTTTAAAACCCAGGGACAAATACAAGAGCTAAACGGAAAGTGGGACAGACTGGACTAGTCTGCTATGCACACAGGTAAATCAGGATAGGGGACGGGCCTAGTGGGGGTTATTGTGGGTCGCCCTGACTAGGCTGCAGCCCCCACTGGCTGATGCAAGTGCCGAGTGCGTGCTGGGCGAACCAACCCGGTCTGCAACACCCACTGGTTCCAGTGCAACTCAAGTCCGAAAACAGAACCAGCCCAGGAACTGCAACTACAAGCTGATTGAGGAGATGAACAGCTGGTCTCAGAACCCTAGCCAAGAAAAGACAGAGGACAGAGCGGGTCAATCAACCATCTCAGATATATGTTGGCAGCAAAAAATGGGCGAATGAAGACTCTATGATGGACAGTGTCAACCAGTGAACTCTGCAACGACCTCATCGAGCTGGGAGTGGCGAGACTGGGGTGGGGGGGTCCACCGTGGGGGAGGGGCATGGGGAGGAGTGGGGGGGAATCCCAGAGCCTATGAAACTGTCAAATAATGCAAAATAAATTAAAAAAAACCCATTATTTATTGCTTTGAGACTGGCTTATTTTGATAAGTATAATGGTCCCGTTGCATCCATTGTGTTGTAATATGCAGAATTTCATTTTTTAATGACTATTTCATAATATATGTGGACCATATTTTATTTTTTTAGACCATATTTTCTTTATCCAGTCATCATTTGATGAACATTTGGATTGATTTGATGTCTTAACTACTGTGAATTGAACTTAGGTAAGCAGGAATGAACAGCAACAACAAAATGTTATGTATGCTAGTTTCGTTTCATTTGAGTGAATTTCAGCAAGTGGGATGACTCGGTCATATGGTGTACCTATTTTTTGATATCTGAAGAGAGACTACAGTGTTTCTGTAATGCTAGATTGCATTGCCATCAACAGTGGATTGGGTGTGATAGCCAATCTGAGGTGAGGTGTAACCTCATTGCGATTTTTATTTGCATTTCTTTGGTACCTAGGGAACCTGAGCACTTTCTCATGTGTCTGTTTGCCATTTTCAAAGATTTATTTTATTTTTGTTGGAAAAGCAGATTTACACAGAGAAGGAGAGACAGAGAGGAAGATCTTCCATTTGCTTGTTCACTCACCAAGTGGCTGCAGCAGCCAGAGCCAAACTGGTCAAAAGCTAGGAACCAGGAGCTTCTTGCATGTCTCACATGTGGGTACAGGGTCCCAAGGCTTTGGGCTTTTTACTACTGCTTGCTCAGGCCATAAGCACGGAGCTTGATGGGAAGTGGAGCAACTTGGACACAAACTGGCACGTATATGGGATCCTGACACATGCAAACAAGGATTTAGCCACTGAGCCATCATGCCAGGCCCTGGTTGCCATTTTTATTTCATTTTCTGAAAATAGCCTGTTGATGTTGTCTGCACATTTAGCTAGACTGTTTTGTTGTTGAGTTTCTTGAGCTCTTTAAATATCCTGAATATTACTCCTCTGTTGGTTGTGTAATTCGCAAATATTTTCTCCCATCCTGTTGGTTCCTGCTTCATATTGTGGAAGGTTTCATTTGCAGTACACAGCTACTTAGGTCTATGTGATCATCACATTTGGTTTTTGTTTGTCTTGGTTTGGTTTTTGCTTTGATTGCCTGTGCTTCTGGGGACTTTACCAAGAAGTCTTTGTCTTTGCCCATGGCTCAGATTTTCCCCAGTGCTTTTCCTTTAGTAATTTGATGGCATCAGGTCAATATTTAAATCCTTGATCCATTTAGAGTTGATTTTTTTTTTTTTTTTTTGGTATAAGGTATAAGGGTAGGGTTCTTGGCTCAGTGTGATCCAATTTTCCCAGCACTGTTTGTTGAAGAGATTCTTTCACCCTTGGATGATTTCAGGCCACTTGTCTAAAACTAGTAGGCTGTAGATGGTGTGGGTTACTTTCTTGAATTTGCAATCTATTCCATTTATCTTTCATGTCTGTATTTTTGCTGGTGCGAGGCTATTTTGATTTCAACTGCCCTGTAGTATGTCTAGAAATCTGGTTGTATGATGCCTTCAGCTTTATTTTTGTTGTTTAATTGCTTCAGCAATTCAGTGTCTCTTGTGTCTCCATATAAATTTTTTCCAGATCTGAGAGGAATGTCTTAGGCTTTTCAATTGGGGCTTTATTGAACTTGAAAACTGCGTTTGATATATGGATATTTTGTTCATAATTCTATTGATCCACCAACCTTTAAAAATTTTTGTTTTGATATATTGTACTTATGTAATGTTTTATATTTTCCTTATAGATATCCCTCAAATCATTGGTTAAATTTATTCCAAGATATTTAAATGTTTTTGAAGCTATTGTAAATGGGAATGGAATTACACATTCTTCCTCAACCATGGAATTGTTTGTGCATACAAAGATTTTAAAGGGTTGATTTTATACCCTGCAATTTTACCAATCTTTCTTATGAGTTACAATAGCTTCTTACTAGAGTCTGTTGGTTCCCCCAATATAGGGAATTGTATTATCTGCAAACAGGGATAATTTGGCCTTCTCCTTTCTAATTTGTTTTTGTTGTCTTTTATCTCTGGGTAAAGCTTCCAGGACTGTATTAAACACCAGCGGTGAGATTGAGCATTCTCATCTTAATAAAAACCATTTCAGATTTTAGTGAAAATGACTTAAACTTTTTTCCCCATTGAATATGATTCTTTCTCTGGTTTTTCATTTGTTGTCCTGAGTGTGCTAAGGAATGTTCTTTCCATATCCATTTTGGTTAAGGTTTCTATCATGAAAGGATTCTGTATTTTATCAAACACTTTCTCTGCATCTATTGATATAATCATGTTTTCTATTCTTCAGCTTGTTGATATGATGTCTCACATTTATTGATTTGTGCTTATTGAACCATCCCTACATTCCAGGGATAGATTACAGTTAGACTCAGTGGATGAAATTTATGATCTGTGGGATTTGATTAGCTAGTATTTTGTTGAAATATTTGTACTTAACGTTTGTCAGCAATTTGGTCTTTAGTTTTCTTTGCTTCCTGTAACTTTTTCTGGTTTGGGATTTTACCTGTATGGAATGAGTTTGGAGAAAATTGTCTGCCTTCCAATTATTTAGAATAATTTGTGGAAAATTGTAATTCGTTCTTGAAAGGTTTGGTAGAACTCAGCAGTGAAGTCATCCAGTCCTGTGCTTTTCCTTGTTGGGAGGGTCTTTATTACTGATCCAATCTCCATCTTGGTCATTGGTCTACTTAGGTTTTCTGTGTCATTGTCATTCAACCTGGTAGATTGTCCAGAAATCAGCTTTTTCCCATATTTTCATGTTTCTTGGAATTATAACTGTCTGCAAAAACTCCTGATAATTCCTTGCATAACTGTTGTGTTTACTCTTACATCTTCTTTTCTTCCTCTGATTTTTAAAATTTGTATCTTCTCCCTCTTTCTTAAGATTAGTTGGCCCAATAGTGTATCAATTTCTTTATTTCTTTCAAAAAGCTCAATTCACTGATTGTATTTCTTAATTTTCAGCTTTGTTTTCAGATTTTAATTCTTCCTACTAATTTGGGACTTGGCTTGTGGTTATTTTCCAGCCCATTTAGATGCCTTGAAAGATAATTTATTCGATATCTTTCTAATTTCTTGATGTGTAGGCACTGATTGCTATTAACCTCCCTCTTAGCATTGTTTTTGGTATATCCATAAGCATTTGTGTTGTTACCATTTCATTTGTTTCTAGGAATTTTTAAAATTTTTCCTTCTCATTTAAGACCTGCTGTTAATTTAGTAGCATATTATTCAATCTGGTTATATTTGCATATTTTCTAGAATTTCTTAAACTTTTGATTTCCAACATCATGCCATGGTTATAGAAACAATACATGTATGATTTCAACTTTTTGGAATTTGCTGAGACTTAGTTTATGGTCTAGCATATGGTCTATCCTAGAGCAAGTTCCATGCACTGATGAAAGAATGTATTCTGCCACTGTGGGATAAAATGTACTGTGGGTATATGTTAGGTTTATTTGATGCATAGTGCAGATCAATTCTGTTGTTTCCTTATTGATTTTATGTGTAGTTGATCTGTTCACTGATGAAAGTGGCATGCTGAAAGACCCCCATTATTATCATATTGGAGTCTGTCTCTTTAAATGCACTGAAATTGTTTTAAATTGCCTCATGCCCTGGTATTGGATGAATATACATTTAATATGGTAACATGTTCTTGTTGAATCGATTCCATAACCATTATACAATGTTCTAAGAAGTTGTTGGCTTGATTGCTCCATGGTTGAGAACATCTTTTCAAGGTCTATTGGGTGACCAAGTCCTCCTTAGTGTGTCCACAGACTAGGAAACATGCTGCAAAGCTTGACCAGGGGAATTGTCCAGCCTGCTCTGCTTCCCATCCTCTAAGGAGGCAGTCAACATCCCCTGCTGGCCGAGATGAGCTCGCTGTCATGTCTTCCATGTGCATCTGGACATGCTGTCCACTGCACAGACATCAGGAAGTGAGGAGGCCTAGTCCTTACACATGCATTCCAAGACCTAGACTCACATCCCATGACTTTCTCCATGGGTGGGGGTCCTGAGTTCAGTGATCTAGTTAGGGAATCCCTCAGGAAACCTCACTTGGGGTGACCTCAGACATGACTCTTGTGTGTGTCAGCCAGTGCAGGGTCAGGTTCGATCTGACACCTGTACCAGTTAACACACATATGGGTGGATGCAGCTGCAGTATCAGCTCTGCCCCAGCCCCATAGCTCACACAAAGCTCACACAAACTGAGCTATGTAGGCCAACTCAACCAGCCCACCATTTATAATCCGTTAATAATCCATTGCTGGATGATTAGCTAGAACTTTGTTGAGGATTTTGCATCTCTGTTCATCAGGCATGTTGGCATATGGTCCCATTTCTGTGATACATCATTCTCTGGTTTTGGAATTAACATAATGCCTTGTAGGAGGAGTTTGGAAGGATTCCCTCCCTTTCAATTTTTCAGACAGTTTGAGAAGAATTTGAATTAATTCTTGAAAGGTTTGGTAGAATTCAGCAGTGAAACCATCTAATCCTGATCTCTTCTTTGCTTGGAGGGTCTTTAATACATATCCAATTTCTTAGATATTGGCCAATTTAGGTTTTATGTCTGATCATGATTCAATTTTGGCAAGTTACATGTGTCCAGAAATCTATCCATTTCTTTTCCAACTTCAAACTTGTTGGCATACAGCTATTTGTAGTAATTCCTGATGAGTCTTTCTATATCCATTGTCCATTGTTATCTCACTCTTCATCTGTGATTTAATGAGTTTTCTGTCTTTGATTAGTTAATGCTATTGCTTTTGTTCATTATTTTCAGAAAATCACCTCTTTTTTCATGAGTTAACAGTATTTTGTTCATTATTTTCAGAACACTCTTTTTTTTTTAATCTATTTTATTGTATTGTTGCTGACGATCTTTACATAGTTAATTACAGTTAAGGAAAAAGAAAAAAAAGGTTCAGGGGGATAGGGAAGTGGGTAATACTATTATGTCCATATTGTTTCCATCATGTATCTGAGGTAAAGGGGGATATTGAGGGAGAAGCCCCACCCGGTTTCCCGCCCACCCCGAGTCCCGGATGTGGGGCATGCTCTGAGATATGTGCTCGAGTGGTGTTAATAGTTCTCCGGTTATGAATCGCTGCCAGTTTCACTCGATGAGGTCGTCCACTGATTGATATGGTCCATTATAAAGTCACCGTTTGCCCCATATTTCGCTGCCAACATATAGCTGAGATGAATGATTGATCTGCTCTGTCTTCTGTCTTTTCTTGATTAGAGTTCTGAGTCCAGCAGTTCGATTGGGGAGATCTCCAAAGAAACTTTGAGGTATTCCCAGACTAGTTTCTTGTGTGTTCTATCAAGCACAGGGCCCGGCACAGTCTATCACCCCGATCAGCTGGTGGTTTCAGTTGCTGGATTTGTTCTGTTTTCGGTCCCGAGTTGCACTGGAACTAATGGGTGTTGCAGTCCAGTCTGGTTCGGCCCTTACATCAACCAGTGGGAGCTGCAGCCTAGTTGGGGCGACCCACAATAACCCCCACCAGGCCCGCCCCTACCCTGGTTTGCCAGTATGTGTAGCAAAAGACCAGTCTGTCCCCCATCATATTTGGCTCTTGTACTTGTCAATGGATATTAAAGCTTAGTTCTATCTAATCAACTCAACCATCCAGCCCTCACGGGTTGAGTGCCTCTCTATCTAGCCATCCCAGCTCCCATCCTAGTTTTCATGCCCTCCCGCGGGAATAGTGACCCAAGAAGGGGGAACCCACTTTTTCCCTCTCAGGTCTCTCTGTCCCGGTTTATGCACTCTTTATGTGGTTCTGTGATTTGACTTGACAGAATTAGTCCCCAGTGCCAGCTTC
The DNA here is from genome assembly GCF_030435755.1 of Ochotona princeps. NCBI lineage: Eukaryota > Metazoa > Chordata > Mammalia > Lagomorpha > Ochotonidae > Ochotona > Ochotona princeps. The sequence goes on along the minus strand of NC_080843.1, from coordinate 37,146,955 downwards.
TGCGGCTATGCCCATACATCCCTCACCCACTCTAATTTATGCTTAATCCACATGCAGCGCACAGGTGTTGTAGCCTTGCTTAGTCTGGTCTGTCTCTATCCCAGCCCACGCTCTCCAGTGGGAGTAGCTGTCCAGCGAGGGGACCAGCCCCTTAATCCCCCTGCCGGTTCTGCCCCTCCCTTCCTGGATCTCACGTGTGCTGGTTGGATGCTGCATTCATATCCAGTACAGGCAACCACGCCCTGGCATTCCATAATGTGTACTTGTTTTGTTGCGACCAAACCCAGCTCATCCCACACTCTGTTCTGGTGATCAGATTTGCCAGTGGGTGACATGAACTCATTCAGCCTGGTCTGTTCCTGACCCATGCTGAATGTGTGCCAGTGGGAAACTTTCCATGGCCTATTCTGGACTGTTTCCTATCATGCTTCTTGCACTTACCTGCAGGGACTGTGTCCTGCCAGAGGAGTTGCCCAGGCTCCTCCATCAGAACCCCTCCCAATGCCAGATTTTGCGCATGCCAGGGGGTCCTTGAGCCAACCCTACCCAGTTCACCTCCTGTCCTAGCAGGAACAGTGGCTTTTCCCTGGCTGGCTTTCACCCCATTCTGGTTCTTGTTGTTGGATGTTTCAGCCCGGCCATGGCTCGTCCATACCCACATACAGCTCACGCATGGTTCAAGAGAGGAGTGAGACCCAGCCTAATCAGTCCCACATCTACCCTCTGGTTCTTCATGACACTAGCTGGTGTTAGGATCTGAACTGGCCTGGTGCATCCAATCCCAGCCCACACTAGTGCCTCGGGTGACTACAACTGCTTCCTAGATAGAATGCAGCCCCGATTCCAGCACATGCACCCCTTGGTGGGAACCTCAACCCAGTTAAGGTGTCCCCATGCCTCCCCAACTGGGCCTGTTCCTAGCCGTGGATCATGCGCCTGCCAGTGGTTGCTCTGACTCAGCTTATCTCAGTCCCTCACTTGTCCTGGCCTCTGCCTTAGACAGTGTGACTTAGCGTCCTTGACTCAAGTAGCTACCTAAGCAGCGATTCAGACAACCAATACCCCAAAGCTCCCTGGCAGGGCGGCCAGCAGGCAGAGCCTGGCACCACAGGGTGCACTGGCCGCCTGGGGAAGGCCGAGGACTCGTTCACTGCCTTGCGGCAGTGTCTTTGGCGTGAGCCCCCAGCATTGGGTCCGACCCAGCAGGGGCACCCCCCACAGCTGCCACACTGTGAGGAGCGGCACTTGCCCCCGAATCCCAAGGCCCGAACCCCTCCCAAACTCACCCTGCCACAAGATATTAGCAGCTGGGCGGAGTTAGGAATTTTAACCCAGTTCCCAAGTTCCCTCATGGCGTATTTACCCTGAGGGAAGAGCTCTCTTGGGTCCTGGGGGAGGCCGAGGACTCGTTCACTGCCTTGCGGCAGTGTCTTTGGTGTGAGCCCCCAGCATTGGGTCCGACCCAGCAGGGGCACCCCCCACAGCTGCCACACTGAGGAGCGGCACTTGCCCCCGAATCCCAAGGCCCGAACCCCTCCCAAACTCACCCTGCCACAAGATATTAGCAGCTGGGCGGAGTTAGGAATTTTAACCCAGTTCCCAAGTTCCCTCATGGCGTACTTACCCTGAGGGAAGAGCTCTCTTGGGTCCTGGGGGAGGCCGAGGACTCGTTCACTGCCTTGCGGCAGTGTTTTTGGTGTGAGCCGCCAGCATTGAGTCCGACCCGGCAGGGGCACCCCCCACAGCTGCCACACTGTGAGGAGTGGCACTTGCCCCCGAATCCCAAGGCCCGAACCCAGAACACTCTTTAATTTAGTGCTCACATGTATGTTTTTGTTTCAATGTTCTTTTTTCTCTATTCTTCTTCTTATAAATTTGGGTATGGTTTACTGTTGTCTTGCAGTTCCTTGAAATGCACTGATAGATCATTTATTTGATGACTTTCGGACTTCTTGATACAGGCACTAATTGCTACGAACCTCCCTCTTAACATCGCTTTTCCGGCATTGCATAAATTTTCTTTAAGATTTATTTTTATCTTAAAGACAGATTTACAGAGAGAAAGATCTTCTATACATTGGTCCATTCCTCAAATGGTCACAACAACCAGGACTGTGCTCATTCAAAGCCAGTAGCCAGGAGTTTCTTCTGGGTCTCCGACATGGGTGCAGCATCTCAAAGCTTTGTGCCACCTTCTGTTGCTTTCTCAGGCCACAAACAGGAAACTGGATGGAAAGTGGAGCAGCTAGGTCATGAGCTGGTACTCATATGAGATTCTGGTGCATACAAGGCAAGAATTTAACTACTAGGCTATTGCGCCAGACCCTCTCATAAGTTTTTGATACATTGCCATTTTCATTCCTTTCCACAAATTAAAAAAATTTTTCTCCTGGGCCCAGTGCAATAGCCTCATGGTTAAAATCCTCGCCTTGCATTTGCTGGGATCCCATAGGTACGCCAGTTCATATCCTGCTTCTCTACTTCCCTTCCAGTCCCCTACTTGTGGCCTGGGAAAGCAGTCAAGGATGACCCAAATTCTTGGGACCCTGCACCTGTTTGGGAGACCTGGAGGAAGCTCCTGGCTCCTGCCTCTGGATTGGCTCAGCTCTAACTATTGCAGCCACTTTGGGAGTGAACCAATGGATAGAAATCTTGCTCTATGCCTCTCCTTCTCTCTGTGAATCTGACTTTCCGATAGAAATAAATTGTCTAAAACTTTTATTTTTTATTTTTTTCTATAATCCATATGCTCATTCAGTAGCATGTGTTCAGTCCATGTGTTTACATATTTGCTAGACTTTCTTAAGCTTTTCATTTCAAGCTTCATTCCCTGGTGTTTAAAAAAGATACATGGTACTTTTAACTTTTTGGAACTTTCTGAGGCTCACTTCATGGCCTAATATTTGATCCTAGAGTAAATTCCATGCGCTGATTAGAAAGTATGTATTCTTTTTTTTAAATTTCTTTATTTTTGACAAGGAAAGTATGTATTCTGCCACTGTGGGATAAATATTTTATTTGTATCAATTAAGTCCATTTGAGGCATGGTATAGATCAGCTACATTTCTTTGTCAAAAATCTGCTGAGTCGGTCTATGTTTGGATCTAGCGTGTTGAAGTCTCCCTTTTTCAACAATTGTTTTAAAGAGCCATGTGACCAGACATTTTAAACGTGTATGTGTAACAGTTTTTCTTGTTTTGTTGATCCCTTGATCATTATATAATGCTATTTTAAATAGTTTTTGTGTTAAATTGTATTTTATCTGATAGAAGAATGGCTACACCTGCTGATTTTCCTTTCCATTGACATGGAATATCTTCTTTCATACTTTCGCTTTCACTCCATGTGTGTCTTTTTTGGTGTGATGTTTCCTGCAGATAGCTGACAGATGGGTCTTGTTTTTTGCTCTAGTCAGTCTGTCTGTATCTTTTGATTGAAGAATTTAGGACATTTACATTCAGGGTTATTGTTAAAAGGTTACAGCATAGACCTACCATTTTCCCATAAATATTGTTTTCTTTGAGTTTCCTTTTACCTTTATTCAGAAATGTTCTACCTTCACATTCTTTTATCATATTATTGGCTATTTCTATTATCATTCTCTATTTCTGTGTGTAGTACACACGTAAGTGTCATTTGTAGGGCTGGGTGGGTGTTGGCAAATTCCTTTCATTTCTATTTGTTTTAGAAGCTCCCTATTTACTTTCATGTATAGATAAGATAGTATTGTTAGTTGGCAGGCTTTTGTTTTCTTTTAGTGAGGAGACTATGGTTTCTCCACTTTCTCCTAGCCTGTGGGTTTTCTGGTGAGAAATCTGCTGTAAGTCGGCTTGGAAATCCTCTGAAGGTGATCTCTCCTTTGTGGTTTACTCTGTGAGTTTAACTATAATGTGTTATGTTGTTGAAGATCTTTTCTGGTTATGCCTGTTAGGTTCTATGTGCTTCCTGTTCTTGGCTACCTCTTCCTCCATGTTAGGGAAGTTTTATATTATTATTTCACTAAATAAGCACTTATAATTAATTCTCACACACCTTTAGGAACTCCTAAGACACATATATTAGGTCATCAGACAGTGTCTCATAACCTTTGGTCACTATTTTTGGTTTTTCTAATTTTTTTCTTTTATGTCTGACCAAGATGTTTCCAAAGATTTGTCTTCTAATTCAGAGTCTTTCTTCTGTCTCACCGAACCTGTTCAGGCTTTCCACTGCATTTAATTTGGCATATTGAATTTCTGTTTTCTAAAATTTACCTTTAAAATCTCAGTTTTTCAGGAAAACTTTCATTCATGTTATGGATTTTTTAATTCATTTGAGTTTTACTGCTTTTGAATTGTGTTCCTTTGGGAAAGTTATATTGTCTCTCTCATTCATGTTCTTTGTGTCTCCATTTACTTTTATGCATTTCAAGAAGCACTTATATTATTTCCTGCTATGATGGTTTTATGTCTGAATTATGCCTCTGGGCTGGTTCGAGTGACTGTCTTTCAGTGAATATCTGGGGGTTTGTGTTGGATGTGGGCCAGGTACTCTGGTCAGGCTTCAGTATAGGATGAGTCCAGGTGGTTGCTGGATTTCCTCATTGTTGGCACAAGGGAGGCAGTGATCATCTATTACTGTAAACACACCTTACATAATCTCTTTCATGGTGACCAACACCCAAGGTTATCCCACAGTGGCTACAACTTCACCCATACCAGCACATGTGAAGTTCTCTTTGTGCCCAGAAACCCACCCTATCACACACTATCATGTCACAGTTCCCACAGTTTAGCCATAGGGTCCTAAAGCGCTATGCAGCTGTACAGGTCTGCTCCTCCTATGCCAAATGATGCCTGTTGTTTGTTTCTCCCCGCAATTGCTCTCTCCTCCAGTACTATATTAAAGAACAGTGGTGAGAGAAGGCATATGTCACCACTCCCATTGGAGAGCGTGATTTGGGATGGGGGCAGACCAGACTGAGCAGAGCTGCAAGAATCTGTTGGCCTCATGTGAGCTGGACCAGGGAAAAGCTAGGTTGGGTTGACTGTTCCTACTGGTGCAAGTAGAAGTCAGAGTGGGTGTGAGTAGGTAGGGCTCTGCCTCAGCACCAGCTAGCAGATGCTAGCACTGAGGGCTAATTCTATCAAGCCACACTGCAGAACCACCTGGAGAGTGTATGATCTGGGAGTGGGAGGGGGCCCAGGAGGGAAACAGTGAGCACCTCCCTCCAGGGTTGCCACTTTGGTGAGCATGAGAACCAAGACTGGAACAAGCATGACTAAACAGAGAGTGACACCCATTGGCAGTCGGGGGAGGGGGGTGAGAAAGACACAACAGACACCATTTGGCAGGGTGGGCTGTGCACACACTACCACCATTCTGCAGGCGTTAGGAACAACCGTTCAGGGAGGAGCACGCATGTATAGGTGACTGCAGTGGCTCAAGTATGTCTTTATCTATACCAGCATACGCCTAGGTCTTCACAGGCACTTGCTTGGCTGTTGGTTTATGATACATAGCCTTTATAATTTTGAGTAATGTTTTTTCTATAGATAATTTATGGTGTTTTTTAAACAGGAAGCGGTGTTTAATCTTAGTACTTTCTGTTGAGATGACTATGGTTTCTCTTCTTCATTCTGTTGATATGATTTATGATGTATATTGATTTGTGAATGTCAACCCCTCTTGCATTTTTGCAATAAATCATACTTGGTTTTTGATCTATGATTTTTTTTAATGTGGTTTTGTATTCGGTTTCCTAGTATCTTTTTGAGGATCTTTGCATCCATGGTGATTTTGAATATTGGTCTGTGGTTTTCCTTTTATGTTGTGACAGTGCTTGCTTTTGGTATCTATGTAATGCTGGCTTCACAGAAAGAGTTTGATAGAGTTCCATCCTGTTCAATATTTTAAACTAGTTTGAGTTTTAAAGTTACTTCATCTTTTAAAGTTTTGTGGAATTCAGTAGTATAGCCATTAAGTCTAAAGTTTTTCTTGATAGAAGACTTGATGACTGCATCAATCTCCTTGCTTGTTATGGGTCTGTTAGGGCTCTCTGCACCTTCTTGATTTAAACTTGTTAGGTTATATGAATCCAGGACTTCATCCAATTCCTTGACATTTTCTAGTTTATTAGTATATAATTTTTCATAGTAGTTTCTTAAAATCCTTTGTATTTCAGTGGAGTTTTCATGTTTCCTTTCTATAATTTTATTTATTTGTTTTCCCTTTTTTTCTTTGCTAGTATGGCTAGAGGATTATGTATTTTGCTTCTTAAAAGTCCTTTTTGTTTTTTTCTTTTGTATATGTATGTATATGTGTATATATATATTTGTGTGTACATACATATATACACACATATGTATATACACACACATATAGTTTCAGTTGCATTTATTTCTGCTCTGATCCTTAATATATCTTGCCTCCTACTGATTTTGTGCTTGGTTTGTGTTGTACTAAGTCTTTAGGACTTTGAAAAAGACATTTTTTAATGCAAGCACTTGATGCTATTAATGTCCCTCTTAGTACTACTTTTGCTGTATCCCACAGGTTTGGGTGTATTTTTATTTTTAATTCAAAAAAGTTTTGATTTTGTTTTAATTGCTCAATGTCTCATTGATCATTCAGTGCCATGTTGTGTTTTTTTGAGTGTTCTATTGTTCTTGCTGTTTATTTCCAGTTTTATTCCTTTATGATCAGAAAAGATACATGTAGGATTTCAATCTTTAAATTTGCTGGCACTTGATTTGTGGCCTAAACTAAAAAATGTTCCATGTGCTGATGAAAAGAATTTGTATTCTGTACCTGTTGTGTGAAATATCCTATAAATGTCATTAGGTCAGTCTATTCAATTTTATGTTTTAACTCTGATATATCTTTTATGGACTTTCTGGAGGATCTGTCCCTTAATATTTTGTACTAGAATGTATCCCTCCTTTTAGCATTATTTACTTTGTATATCTGGGTGGTCTTTTGTTTGATGCACATATGTTTATGATTGCTATGTTTTCTTGCTGAATTGATGAACATTATCAAAATGTTCTATTTTTATAGTTTTTTATTTGAAATCTGTTTTATTTGATATCAGGATGACTATGCTGTTCAATTTTGGTTTCCGTTTGTTTGGTATAGCTTTATTCAACCCTTCACTTTCAGATCAAGTGTATCTTTGTGAAGTGAGTTTCTTGTAAGCAGCATATAGCAGGGTCCTATTTTTATAGATTTAGCCAATCTAAGTCTGTTAGTTGGTGGATTTAATCCCTTTACATTCAAGATTAGTACTGATGGATAATAACTAAGATCTTTGCTTATTGGATAATGAATCTACCTGTTCTGTTGGTGAGTTTCATCATGGCATGTGTTTTGTCTTCTAATGTAGAACGTCCTTCAGAATGTTTGTAAGGCTGGTCTAGTGGTGATGAATTCTCTGTTTTTTGCTTATCTGGGAAATACTTTATTTCATATTCACTTTTAAATGATAGCTTTGTGAAATACAATATTCTAGGTTGGAATTTTTTTTTCTTTTACGACCCTGTATACATTTATCCCATTCACTTCTGGCCTGCAAGGTTTCTGCTGAGAAGTCCTGTGTTAATCTAATTGTTTTTCCTTTATATTGTATAGAGAATTCTCTCCTTGTCTTTAACTTTTGACAATTTGGTGACAATATACCTTGGAGAACACCTTTTTTGATTGTCTTCTTTGGAGTGTTTGAACTTCTCATATCTGGGTATACATTTCTTTAAGACCTGAAAATTTTTCAACTGTTATTTCATTTAGCAGATTTTTAATACCTTTTTCCTTTTCTTCAAAAATATTCATAAGATGAATATTTGGTCATTTAATGATGTCACATAGATATTCTTATATTCTTTTTAATTTATTTTTGTCTGGATTATTTCAAGATTCTTTCTTTGGGGAAAGTAATTTTTTCTTCCACTTTGGTGTACCCTGTTAAAAACTTTTAATTCTATTTTTATTTCACTAACTGAAAATTTCATCTTCAAAATAGCTATTTGTTTCTTCTGAATCAGCTCTAGCTCCTTGGTACTATTTTTAAATTCATGTGATTTTTTTTTTCATTTCTCTAGTGTGGGTTTCCTTGCAGTCATTCTTTAGAATTTTATGTCTGTTATTTTATATATGTCCTTAGGTCATGGATATATTAGGGGATTATTATTCTTTTGGAAGCATCGTGCTATCTTGCGTCTTCATGTCTCTTGTGTTCCTGTGTTGACATCTGCCCATGTGGTATACTCATTCTCATCCCTCCTCTTTTCTTGAGCAAGTTGTACTGGAGAAGAGTTAATGGTTTAACTGGGATGCAGGATCTCACTTGGCTTATTGCTTTGAGTTTGGTCCTAGGTGAGTCTAGGACTACAGCCTCTCAGTGATGCCTTCATGTCAGCTGTGTCTGACACAGTCCTCCAATCTGAAGCTTGTAGGGAAAGAAGTGAGACTTTGAGTTGAATAAAGGGTTCCTTGGGTGTGTATCTTTGGCCCATAGCGATTTCAGTGTCAGTCTGCCAGGTAAATGTGATACCTAGGCGTTTCATCTTTGTGCTCACTGAGACTAGGATGACTGCTGCCCCATACCCCTTCCCATCTTACTGGCAAGCCTGGACAATACCAGGGTTTGTGGCTTTAGGACTGTGTGATGCAGATGGACCCTTCCTCAGATCCTGGGGCTGTTGCTTCTAATATCAACAGCCCTAGACCTGGGACTAGGGGTTGCAGTCATACAGTGTGATTGCTGTACAGAGTTTTACTCTGAACGGTGTGAGACTAGAGAGAGAGACTGCAGATGGGTCCTCTTTGTCCACCGGGGAGATTCCTGTAACACTGAGACATTTAGAATGAACTGTCACCATCCTGGTGCTGCAGTGTCTATTGGAGTCATTTTACAAATCTCCCAGGCTGGGAGCACATTTTTTGGTGAGTTGTTTCTGGTGTCAGTTTCCAGAAGCTCGGGCAAATTCCCTGCTCATGTAGAGTGTGTGAGTTTAGTTCTGGGATTAATGCTGAAAAAACCCCACAGTTAGAGGCAGGGGCTCTATTTCCCCAGATGTTGCCCTGGTGCTGATGCTGGTGGAGGTAGAACAGAGGCACACTGCACAGCTGTTCTCTGCTGAGAATGGTGCACTGCACTGGTGGGGGAGGGGAGAGAAGGAATGCAATCCTGCTTCCCTGCCCCACTCCCAGCAGTGCTCACACCCCGTCAGCTCTCCAGGGCGGAGTGAAAGTCAGTGGTGAATGGAATTCCCTCTCAGCTAAAACGCAAGTGAAAGGATGCACATAAATGGAGAGGTCTTCCTACCCTGAGGTGAATAGATGGTGGCTCACAGCCTGCAGGCGGCTACTCCACATCCCTGGTTTGCATCTGCGTCTCTAGCTTCTCTGATCCCACTGAGATGTGTGTGTTGTGTGTGTTTCTTGTCTTCACCAAAAATATCTGTCAGTCAGACTTTTGGAAATGGAGATTTCCCTTTGTTCTTTTCATACCCCAGCACAGCTGAAGTTAGTGTGGCTATACCCTATCCAGCCATCTTAGATCCCCAGGTTGCTTGCTCTTGATTTATCTGTAAGGACAGGCACCTCCTCGGGCTGTTTGCCCCAAGCTTTGCTGAGATAGACCAAATAGGAGCGTTTACTCCAACATACCTTACTGTGGTTCCATTCACACCTTTGCTCCGTGATGAGCAGGGCTGTTTCTACATCTCCCTGGAGCTGGAAACCTGGGTCAGAGGGCTTATTGTGAGCCAGAGATGTTGTGGCCATAGGCATCCTTCTTGCTACTCGCTATTGCAGATACTTACTTCGTACAGACACAGGAACGCCAAGAGGAGACACAAATAGGAATAGCCTTAATCAAAAATGAGGAAATAAATATACATTTATACACAAGTGTGGGCTCTCCCACACACAGCAGTCGTGGGGGGGCCGGAGGGTTGTTCACGAAAAAGAGAGAATGATACCTCTCATCATGATTTGTGAAAAAAAGAGATTTCTCCCATTGTTCTCTTTTTCTGAGATAAGAGGTGCTACTTAAGCACATAAACATGGTGAGGTTTGAACATGTACTATGTGGTGTCCCAGGAAAATGACAGCTAGTGAGATAAAAGTTACTTTGCAGCATTGTAAAAATTAAGCTTGCTTACACTTTGTCTGGTTACACCATATTAGCAAGAGCAGGTGAATAAGAGGAACTTAGAGTGAAGACCCGAGGTCTTCGGCAGCCCTGGGAGATCACTTCATACTCTGTCCTGAGGAAGAGGGGTCTAGAGACTCCTCCTTTTGCTCATTCCCTTTGTCCTGAACCTTCTGGTGGCTGGCAGTCGTGCCTGGCAGTCGTCACTGGAGTCTCACTCCCAGACACTCTGCCACACTATCTGAGTACTGGGTCTCTGGAAGCCCTGGAAACTACACACCCTGTATCCTCATTCATATTGTGACCTTCACAATTGGCAAATGAGCATACAGATCTTTCTCTCCTTCTTTGTTCCTGAAGTGAAATAAAGCTACACATGAATCAACTTCTGTTCCCAGATACCTGATTTGGGGCTTTTCTATAGTTCCTTGCTGTCTAATGTTACATGCCTTGAGAAGCATGACTGGCCTGCCCTTTCAGCCTGTGTTGTGTTCTGAAAAACGGCGTGATACAAGCTTGTGTAGATGAAAGGGCCGGGCCTGTTTTGCTAGCTTCTGTGTAGCTCATTTGACTTTGCTGGTATCATATTAAAGTTTCATGCTTTCAGGGTGTGCAAAGTTGATGTAGCATAAATTAGTTGGCTGATCTATGCATTTTTACTGTATTGCTCAAAAATTACTGTCTCCAGGAAGCTGCCTAGACTAAGATACAACCTTGCTGGTGTGAATCTTAACACAAAACACTATTGTTAGTAATTATCATAAAGATAACCTACTATCGATGGAAAACAATTCTTTGGAAATTCAAATCAAACGGCTCTTTTAACATTTTCTTCATGTATTTTTTCTTTCTATCATTTCTAAAGAAAGTATAGCCCACAGTCATATATGTAATTTACTGGCCTTTTGCACTGATAGTGTTAAAAATTAGTGACAAGTTTAATCACAGACTGTTTTCTAAAATAAACACATGAATGCATAGGCAAAAAATGTATCAAGTAGGAAGGTGATATGCTTGCCTTAAATACCAAAATAGCTTAGTGCAGACTAATTGTTGTAATAAATGGTATAACAGATGTTCATCATGGCTTACTATATTTATGGAAATCTAGATGTATTGAAAATTAATAAAAATTGAAGCTAATTATTACATGTAGAATAAAACTCTGAAGGAAGCTTGATATCTTTTGTAGTTAGTTCGGCAAAATTTCTGCAACTCCATTTAAAAAATTCCAGTGGTTTGAGAAAAATGTCTGAGTCTGTGTCATAGAGGAAACAGTATGCTAGCTTGATTATTTTTCCCTTAATTTTGTAACCCCGGGAAGAAACGTTCGGCTGTTTGCCTCCTCAGAGCGTTGTATGTGATCCTGGTATCTGAAACCCTCCCACTCACTCATGCCTCTGCCAACTTCTGCCACTCTCAAGGCTTCAACGTAACTCATCACCAGGGAGGGCTGCGCAAATCCCCCGATCATGTCTGCTAGCTTCCCATTCTATTCTTTTGACCCAAACACATTGGCCTTATGTTTGTCTTTTGTTTCATTTCAGACTCTTCTTAGGAAGAGATTGTGTATATATAATTTTTTTCCCTGTTCTTGGGTTTTACCCCTCTAGTATCTAGCATGTCCCTGACATTATGGAATGGATGGGTATATATGTTAGGGAGTGACATCTGCAGAGTATATGACAGATTCTTGCATTTAATGGCCATTTTACATACATACATAGAATTCAACAAAAGAGTAGTTGTCGTCTAAGAATAACCCAAGATCATTTTCTAATGGATCCCTTGGTCCTCTTTCATTAAACAGATTGTTCACTAATTATTCTTGGCTCAATTGAGATAAAGGTCATGGAGCTTTATGTCAGGTATCATACAGGACACTGAAGATATGGTGATTAACAAAACCTAGCTAGTGTTCTATAAGCCAATCAGATAACAGACAGATAAGCTGCTAGAACAGTGGGCAAAGGATTAGACAATGGGAACAAAAATGATATCAGAAGAAAACCTTATGCTGGAATGCTTTAGTAACAAGAGGGGGTATATTTGCTTTTTTTAAGTACTCTTAAAAACTAAGTTATTATTTGTCATTAATGTTGGTTACGGAATGGAGACAGTATAGCTATGGTAGGACTTAGCAAACTTGGTTAATGCACAATAAATCTCTAATCTTCAGTATAATTGGGCACAAATTGCTTCTTAACCTCAATGACAAAATTCAGGAAATTCTCAAAACATACTAAACCAAAATGGCACAGTCAAATATGTGAGAAATATGTTCATGGGTAGAATAGTCTTCTTAAAATTGACACATTCTGAGTAATCATGAGATTATTCAAATTTAATGCTTTTTGCATATTCTTGAAAGGCCTGCTTTATAAATGTTTTGGCAAAAAAGAAAAAATGCTTGCCAAAGGTATTAGTTATGTGTGGTGTTTCCCTTTTGCCCTGGACTTGAACAAAAAGGGAGTGAAAGCACAAAAAGCTGCCCAGGAACAGCACCTAGCATACGTAGGCGGTGGTGTTTTGCCAGGCAACTAATTGGGAAAGAGCTCATCTCCTGCCCATACCCTAATGATAGAAATCTGGCCAGTCGTCTGAGCATGGAGAGCCTGCCACGCTGCTTGTTTTGTGAGATCACAACTTCCTGTAGCAATGCCTGCACAGCTGTCCAGCCTTAGCAACTGTCAACTGTTGGCACTTTTGACTAACTATGTCAGCAAAGTGTTCATGTTTAAACTTCTGTAACATTGGGGTGTCTTTGGCACAGCGGTTAAGTTACCTTTTAGGATTCTTGTACTTCTTCACTGGGGAGCCTGGTTTGTGTCCTGGCTACTTTAGTTCGGACAGAACTTCCTGCTATTGTACATCCTTAGAAAAGCAGTGATGATAGCCTGGGTACATGCGTTCCTGCCACACACACTAGGGACCTGGATTGAGTTCCCAGTTTTGGCTGCTGTAGCATTTAGGGAGGGAGCAATAGTTGGAAGACTCTCTCTGCCTTTCAAATAAAATGAAAATAAATTAATTCAAACAAGGCCTATTTAGCCTAAAATGTATATGTGATTATGTGACAGATAGTACTAAGAGAATTAGGACAAAAATTCAATTGAGAAATGTGTCCATTTTCATCCTTGATATGCAGATATTTAGGAACAAAATGAAACTGTGTTGAGTCAACTACAGGGGCAGCGTCACATGCAGAGGGGCCTGGGCGGCAACAAGGTATTTGCTGTTGATCCCTGTGTATTCCTAATGGGCGGTTTCATCATCTAGGGACTCCATATCGTTTCAGACCCCAGGGTACAGTTGAAGGTTTTTTTTTTTTTTTTAATTCATTAATTACATTGTATTATGTAACACAGTTTCATAGGTACTTGGATTCTCCCCACCCCTCCCCAAACCCTCCCACCATGGTTTTATTGTTACTGTTTTTAATTTACCTATTTGAAATGCAGAGAGAGAAGAGAGAGAGAGACAGAAAAACTGCTTATCTCTTAGTTCACACCCAAATAGCTACAACAGCTGGTTCTGGGCCAGGTGGAAGCCAGGAGCCAGTACCTGCATTTGGGCCTCCCATGTGGGTATAAGGATCCAAGCATTTGGGCTCTTACACTGCTTTCTTGGGAGCATTAACAGAGCGCCAGAAGGGAAGTGGAGCAGCCAGAATCCAAATACATATGCTGCTATACACAGAAAACATAGGTTCTATACTTCGAGGTTTAAGCTGTTGACTTTTGACTGGCTCTTGTCTTGTTAATGATAAAATGAGACTCCAATAGAGATCAACTGCTTCTCATAGTCAGTATGCACACAAAGTAACTCCATGCTTATAACAATGCCCAACACAGAAGCACACAACCCACATTCCCCAATGTTTTATTGATCATTGCAGTCCCTACCCTGAATGAGCTGCTTTACTGCACAGAACACGGCATCACCAGCTCAGATCCTTAGCAAGCACTTCTTCCCACAAGGCTTTTTACCTCTGCTTTGTAAGGTAGGGCTGATTTATTCCAGTTACAAGACCTGGTTCAGGCACATGAATAAAGCAAGACAGCTATTATGTCCCTTGAAGAGAGAAGCGAGCAGAATATGTGACGGCAGGTAAAAGGTGGTAAACCCCAAGGCCAGGGTGCCCACTTATGCTCCCATGAAATAACAGAACACAGATTCTGAGGGTGACAAAGTCCTTTGGATCTCATATGTGCCAAACCCCTATCTGATTAATAAAGTCCTTTATTGGCTTGTAACCAGTCTGGCCTCTGTTTGCTGAGTAAGTTGGCAAGGCTGTTTAATGAGGGAGGGAGGAGAAAGAGCCAGGAGACCTGGACTCCTGCTGGAGGGGGGAGTCCCTTCACTCCTTAGTTGAAGGCCAAGGGGTCCCAATCAGGGACCCTCCAGTGTTTCTCATCATGACTTGCTTGCATTCCAAGACTCAGTAACTTTATAATTTTGAAGGATGGCCTTTGTTTTTATTGGGCAGTTGTATGGTTAGAACATTTTTTCATATATACTTCACTTTTATCTGTTGGTCTTAGCTCTGTCCTCTGTATCCACAGAAAATAAGTTCATTATGTGTTCAGTGTGAATCCTGTAAGCATTTGAAGGCAGCTCTGCCAGCCCCGGGGAGTGCTCCCTCCCTCTGAACACAGTCACACACAGTCACAGACGCACTGTTTCCAGCCCTTGCTGCGAGGACTCCTGCTTCTGCACCATTCAGCAAACCTCCTCTGATGTCCAGCTCCTTATTCTGCCTTTCTCTCGCCTCTCTGTAGATAGGCAGGGTCTCTGTCCCCACCCACACCCTCCAGTGAGTGCACTGTCAGCCTATTTGATGAGTATGGCTTCTGAGAGCAGTTACTGTTTAGCATCAAGCGGCTGATAGCAAAGGAATCACATATCCAAATCAACAAAGACATCAAACCCATGCACCAGCTCACTCTGGTATGGCTAAGAACATGTGGCGGTTCGCAATTTTGAGGTTTAGGAAATGCCAACATAAGGAATATTATCCTGAGACTATCAATGGGTGCTGTCAGGACACCTGGGGCTGAACTGTCCCTTGGGAAAAGCTACTTCTTCATCTGCTGTTCTTCTCCAAGACTGCACATCCCCCACCTGCTAATCAAAATGGGTGGGGCGTGTTTACTGTTGAGGGTAAGCACTGTTTGTTAGCTCAGATGCCTTTATGTCTCCTGTAGGCTCTGTCCATCCACTTTTCTACTTGGAAGTTTGTAATGGCATTTGGAAACTCCATCTTATCTCTACTCCACAAAAGAAGAATGAAAGAACTTTTACCCATATTTTGGCTTCAGCATTCAAGGGAGTGTAGCTGCCCTCAACTGCAAGGGTCATTATCACGTGGCATGCAGGAAGGAGGTGCAATTCAAAGGGGACTCGGTAACATGGAAGATGGGTTTGTTTAGAATTCAGCTTTGCCTTCCACATGCAATTGCCAGGGGGCACAGGGACTGGTGCTGCAGAATGAGGCTGTTCTGCAGGCGCACCTGGCATTTCATGGGCCACCAATTTGTTTAGCAGTGTACTTGAAGAAAGTGTGCCTATATATATGTATGTTGGTTTTCCTTTAGTTCAGCAGACAAAGATTTGTTAGGCTTTTCTGGAGAGTAAGAGAAAAGCTATTACAAGATCCAAAAAATCCCCCTTCTGGATAGATTCATGAAGTGCCTGATAGGCAACCTTCCCCAATGACCACCAAGATAAAGGAAAAGTGGCTGGTAAACTGGTGGACGTGCTGAGTGTTATACTTCCCAGAATGTCATGAACCCCTGATGTTAGGGATGGCACTGGACACTTGATGAAGGCTTCAATCTCTCAGAGGTCCTCTGTATTCATGTTTTAAAACCAGAAACACTGTTTAATCTAACTGAGGCTATCAGGGATCTGCAGAAAATTGTTGGGGTGACTCTCAGGACATTTTACATTTCTTACAAATTCTATGTATATAGATCAGATTTGCTTTCTTCAAGTCAGCAATTCTTTCTTTTGGGGGAGAAGCTGTGGAAGCAGGTAGGGCAACTGCTACAAGCTATAACTCAGGAAGGGGATACATGGAAGGTCAGGCAGGACAGAATGATGTGTGAGATCATGTTAGAAATATCACCAGACTCCTTCGGGAGTTGTAAAGGTGCCTTAATTCTCGTCCTTGCCAAACATCCTATAATAGTATGACAAGATTTTATTTATGATCACAGTCAGGTTGGACTCTCACACTCTGGGTCGGCCATAGGCGTGTGATGTCAGTCACGGCTCTGACAACCATCAAAATGGTTGTTAGGTCATTAAGTCAAGGAGAGGATTTGAGATGAGACTCCAAAGAAAATTCCTTTTACCTCAGGCAGGAGTTGTACTTGTTTGCTTTTATTGGGCATCTGTTTGGTTTGCTGTGGAAAGGGTCACCTATCTTTGCCTGAAGCAAGGGAAGGAAAGAAATATTCTGTTCTAAAACCAAACTTCTGTAGGTACGTTAGCATTAACAGAATTTTTGCCTAATTATATATTTTAATAAGGATTGCTTTATACATATTGAGCTTTTTTTTTTTAAAGATTTATTCATTTTATTACAAAGTCAGATATACAGAGAGGAGGAGAGACAGAGAGGAAGATCTTCCGTCCGATGATTCACTCCCCAAGTGAGCCGCAACGGGCCGGTGCACGCCGATCCGATGCAGGGAACCTGGAACCTCTTCCGGGTCTCCCACGTGGGTGCAGGTCCCAATGCACTGGGCCGTCCTCGACTGCTTTCCCAGGCCACAAGCAGGGAGCTGGATGGGAAGTGGGGCTGCCGGGATTAGAACCGGCGCCCATATGGGATCCCGGGACGTTCAAGGCAAGGACTTTAGCTGCTAGGCCATGGCGCCAGGCCCTACATATTGAGCTTTTAAAAGGAAATAAAATATATAAACATTCTACAGTTAATGTACATCTTTATATATAACAGCCTTTCTAGATATATGAATAAGTATATAAAATATACATGTTACTAAATACATATGGTCAATCTTCTGATTTTTGAAGCAAAAATGGATCTAATCAGAAGCTTCCATGTCTGAGAAAATATACATTTGGGGAGAAATGAACAGGAGCATACATATTTGAGGATTTAATAGGCTCATGAGAAACAATGCGGCAGAATAGTTGCTTCAATCTGTTTTAACCTAATTATTTCGTATTCTATTAACCTATGACTTTTAACCTAATTATTTTTATGTTTAACCTATTTCTTTTAACCCATTAGTTTTTATCTAATTATGTTTAACATTATATACATATATAATCTCCCTGGGTATAGGCCTCATATTTGACCAATGACTACAGCTACTTATATTGTACATAAAATATTAAGATTAGATCATTTTGGAGGCTCAATTTTAAAATAAGCTTTAGTAACCATTATCTTTAAGATAAACTTTAATAATCCATATTTAGAAATAATGAAAAGAGAAATTTTTAGGAATAAGGAATACAGTCCCAATTAAAACATGGAATAAAAGCGTGAAGAGAAAAATGTAGAGTCTCAATCTTTAGATACTGTTACAAAAAATGTCAAATGACATCCAAAAATTTGGTTTCTTCTGTCTAGGTACTAACCAGGCTCAAGCCTGCTTAGCTCCTGGAGAGCAGACAAGGTGTGTTCAGGGTGGTCACAGCCACAGGCCCAAAACTTGGTTTCTAATCCCATATCAGAATGCCTTTAAAAATTAAATTTCAGGGCCCGGCGCCATGGCCTAGCGGCTAAAGTCCTCGCCTTGAAAGCCCCGGGATCCCTTATGGGCGCCGGTTCTAATCCCGGCAGCTCCACTTCCCATCCAGCTCCCTGCTTGTGGCCTGGGGAAGCAGTTGAGGACGGCCCAATGCTTTGGGACCCTGCACCCGCGTGGGAGACCTGGAAGAGGTTCCAGGTTCCTGGCTTCGGATCGGCGCGCACCGGCCCGTTGCGGCTCACTTGGGGAGTGAATCATCAGACGGAAGATCTTCCTCTCTGTCTCTCCTCCTCTGTGTATATCTGACTGTAATAAAATGAATAAATCTTTAAAAAAAAAAAAAAAGAAATTAAAACTAGCAAAACCGTCTTGTGTATTTAAAAAAAAAAAATTAAATTTCAAATAAGTCTACATTAATGTAGATCTGTAGGAACATGGAAAATGTTGGCAATGCTAATTGGGGTTTTGAAGAATTTTTTGCTCCAGTGGTTGGAGTTTGAAAACAGATAGCAAAGGAGAAAATATTTTATCATTTAAGGTTTCCTGAAAGAAATGAAGATCCTTTTAGCTTCTCGGGGATGACTAATGGGAGGCTATTGTTGATAAAAATTTGACACTCAATTATAACTAATTGAACAGGAGACAGAGCCATCTCTGTAGTGAAACCCTAATTAGAGGACACAGCTGATCTTTCTTGTTTCACTGCAGGTTCCATCCCCCGTCTTGTTTTAATGTTTCCCTTATAGCCACTTTAACACGCAGGAATGTGTTTAGGAATAATGAACTTTTATGGATTAAGGTTCTGTTATTATCATGTTATGGGGAGACTTGGATTCCATTCTGAAAGACCATCCAGAGTCTGTGATCTTTTGGCAATGCTATGTGTTTTCCTAAACAGTAGCTCTTAGAACTAAATGGTTGAACAATTTGGCCCTGGGATGTATTTTAAGAACACTCATGCCTGGCAAGGGCATGTAATAGCTACCATTTAACAATTCACCAGACAAAAATGAGTATCGGGTTACTGCCAGCTACAATCCCTGGATCTCAAATTTTTAATAATTAATGTGAGAGAAAATGAAAATGAATGCCACTTTTGTGGTTTTCAATCAAATTAGGTCCTAATATGGAAACTGCTATTATTCTCCAAACGTCTTCTGATCTGTTCTGTACAAAAGTTTGCCACAAAATGAATCATTAATTGGGCTGCTATTCTACAGTGTTTATGTATAGAGTTTCATTAATAAGATAAAATGTTGCAGAAATGCATATTACATCCTAAACAATGTAGCTTCTGACTAGTGAACTCAGATTTGTGTTGGATTATATTTTAAAATAAATGATCCCGGAAATAATCTCTTATGGCTAAAAATTAGCATTTCAAAGTCATTAGTTACTCCTGTGTTTGAATAGGTATATGAAAGTTTGAGTAACTTGGTATGAATTACTGCATTTTTTACATTTACCAGAAAACTTTGATATGAATCACTATAATTTCTCCCTGCTCATCTAAACAACTGAGCAGTGTTGATATGTTGTTCAAATATCCAAATGTGTTAAAAATGGACAAACAAGCATACATAATGAGATTTTTCTTGCATTACTTTAAATATTTGGGAAAATTGGTGAGTAGTTGGTCTTTGTTTTTGGACAATTCAGTGATCACTCAGCTGCATGCAAGTTCTGGTCAAGAACTCTGATGTGAGAACAGAAAAGATAATCTCTGGAATTTGCCACTGGCTTGGGTGGAGCATCCTTGTCAAGGGCATTGAGCTGTATCAGATGGTTTCAAGTTGACTACTCACTTGCTATGTAAACTGGGGGTTCTCCAGGGAAAGAGAAATAACAGGATGTAGATGGATATCTAGACAGACAAAGATGGCAGCGGTGGAAACATAGGCAGGCAGGATATAGATGTAGATAGATTTATAGAAGAGGTTTATTATGAGGCACTGGTTCAGGTGACCTGAAGGCTGAAAAATCCCACCATCTTCCTCCTGTAACTTGCAGGCCCCCAATGGCTGGTGGTGTGGCTGTAGGTCAAGCTGAAAGACTTAGCCAGTTGTGTAAGTCTGGAGGTCCAAAAGCCATCAAGGCTGATGGCTATCCTGGCTAAAGCAGAGACAAAAATTGCCTTCCTCCATTTGCTTTTTCTTTATTATCTGGTCCCTTAACAGACTGCGTGATGGCCACTGCATTAGGCAGAGTGATCGCAGTTGACTGTTTCAAATATTCATATCCAGAAACACTTGCAGATAACATCCTGAAATACCATTGTACCAGCTACCTGGGGCATCCTTTATCCTGTTCAAGCTGACATGTAAAATAAGCCTTCAGAGCTGCTAATCCTCATGAACAAACTTTTTCATTTATGCCTCACTGTCTGATCTCAAAGGTCACCGCTGTAGCTTTCATCTGCAGTTGGCTAAATGAATATCGGTAATTTTAAAACTGATTATACCCATAGTTCATTGCTGAAGGGGTGTGTAACAAAATGAAAGGACTTCCAAAAGATGGCAGAAAAATGGAAGTAAAAGGATGTTTCCATGATATGAGCTTTTCAAATGATCCTGCTCCCCTGAAAATCTCCAACAGAAAACGATCTGTTCCTAACAGTTGTTCTGAGAGTTCTTCCCCACGGTCAAGGTCCTTTGAGTCAGGCTTGCTCTGAAGCAACTGCTGTCATTCAGGGTGAATGCTGGTTGGGGCTTGGGGAGGCCAGCACTGCTGGTGCTGTGCTAGCCTCAGGCTCACAGTGCTCTTGCTTGAAGGATGTCCTTCAGCTCTGCTCTGTGCCAGACTGGCCTGCAATCCTCGGCCTCTGGGAGTGGATGTCATCCTCACTTGTCTTTACTTGCCAGGCTGCTTCTCCCCCGTGGCTGCTCTCTGGCCCCAAGTTTCCAGAGTGTTTAGCAGCCGCTTGATGTGTTCAAACTATCTGCATCACCTTATGTGTTGTGCCTGAGAAGTCAGTCCAGGTCTTGGTAAAATTATGTTAAAAAAATTTTTAAGAATTAAAAAGTTGGAAATCTTTCTTTAAACTTCTGAGAAAAGAAACCCTGCCTTGGTGTTAGGGTCTGTTAATATGTGTAAATGTCCTTCAGTGGTCTGTATATTTGCAAATCTGATTTGACAAAAAAAAGGAATTGCAATCCCCTGGCAAAATATATATATTTCAGTAATGCATATGGGAACAAATTTAAAGTTTTATTTTTATTTGAAAGATGTTATAGAGAAAAGGAGGGCTAGTTTAGATCAGCCTGAGCTGAGCTGTTCCGGAGCCAGGAGCCTCTTCTGGGTCTCCCACATGGGTGGAGGGTTCCAAAGCCATGGACCATTCTCTGCTTCTATCTCAGGGCATAAACAGGGATCTAGGTGAGAACTGGAGCTGGGACATGAACTGGCACCCTATGGGATGCTGGCACTCCAGTGCTGGGCCCCAGGAACAAAGTTATTTCTGCCTTACCCATAGGTAGCACTTGTTCCCCAATGTCCACAAAACAGGTCTGGTTCAAAGTTCTAATTAATGAACTTAAGTTGAGAGTTAAAAGGAGGTGGCAACTTAAATAAGGAGAGAAAAAGCAGTTTAGTGTCGTATGTATATGTGTATATATACACATATACATATATACACATACATACACACAATATATACATATATACAACACATATACACACATACATTTTATATATATATATATATATATATATATATATATATATAAAATACATAATCTGTTCTGGTTTACTCCCCCAGATGACTGCAATGGCCAAGTGGAAGCCAGGAGCTTCATCTACGTCTCCCGTTGGTGCAAAGGCCCAAGTAGTTGGGACATCTTCTGTGGGTTTTCCAGACACATTAGAAGGGAGGTAGACCAGGAAGTGGAGCAGGAAGAACTCAAATGAGAACCTATATGGGATTCTCACTTTGCCATTGGTAGCTTAACTGGCTAAACCATCCCAAATAAATACTTTTCAATGCATTATTTATTATATGTAAAAAGGCAAAATCAGTACTTAGACTCAACTATTTGGCATAGTCTGTAGCTTACCCACAGGACTTATTAGCTAAAAAAAAAAAAAACAAAACTTTTTTTAGTGCAAATAGAAAGTTTATTTTCTTAGCTATGGAATTAGCAGAGGAATGATGCAGAAATGAGGTAAAATTGTAACAGTTGCAAATAAAAGTTTCCCTTGAAATATTTATTCAAATTGGTGTTAAAGGTACTGATTGTCAGAAGTTACAGTTCTATAGAAACTAAAATATTTGTTACTTGGACAGTTGCAACATGGTAATCTTATTCTAGCATCATAATTATAGGGGAAAAGTGAGTTTTGGCAGCACTGTAGTATCATATATAACCATCTCTTCTAAAAGCATGCATTTCTGCAAAGACAGTACATACATACTGAATGAACTATTTTTAGAAATGTACTCAACATTTATAGTCCCCCCACCATGTCAACTTAAGCTCGTTATCATCACTGTTGAATTCATATTATCAGTCATTTCCAAATAGCTCTGATATATTCAATTGTATGTTTTTTAAAGCAATGTATGGCTGGATAAATAATATACAGAGGATATATGTGGATATGTAAAGACTTAAGGTTGATGATTTGACATTCATTAATATTGAAATAGTACAGCAAAAGTTACGGTGACTTAAATAGATTTTAAGGACACATTGCTGAACACATGGCCACCTACCTGCTCTCTACAGCAATATGTATAATTAACACCAAATATAGAACAGATGGATTCCAGGAGAGACACAGAAAAAGCATTAAAGCCCACTGCAGTCTTGAATGAGCCCAAACCTCAAATATACAGAAAAAAAGCATTGCAATCATGTATTTAGCTTTACTCTTCTAGCATATATCATAATTTAAAACTATATAAATTCACTTATATAAAAGCATTTTTTCAAGTGTTTCAGCTTACAGCATGGCTTTATACTTGGTTTAATCATTTTTTTTTACCAGTTTAATTTATAAAGCTCGTAATCTTGCCAGCAGGGCTTCAACTTCGGGAACTGACTCGTTTTTAGAAACAGAGCCAAGAAGTTCCATTTCCTTTTTTCTGTTGCTTTCCACATTACAGGCTTCCTTCTTCTCAACTGTCTTGATCCTCCCTGTAGACGTATGAGTGTCTGGATTATAATTAAGCTCCTTGGCGGCTGGAGTCCTTGTGGAGTTGCAATTGATATTGTAGTGTGAACGTGACCCTTCTGTCAACTGCACTTTCTGATTTTCTATGGTAAGGAAGAAAAGTAGAAAACTTATCATTGTAATAATCAAGGCCTGTACACATGATAAAACAAATTCAAAATAGTCTCAATAAACAAGCCCTTTTAGATAGATTAAATTTAAAACTAACCAATAAAGTAGTGAAAGACAGAGGTTAAGAACTGAAGCGTTCATTCCACTGGTGCCAATGTTTCTCTCTCCTCCTCCTTTTACACCTGAAATGCTGATTCCTGGGTTAGGGTTAGAGGTTGGTCCTATGTTCAGGTCGCTGCTCAACACCACTGAAATGGAGGGACTCCCCCTGTTCATCCACCCCAAAACAACCTTCTCCCTTCTCATTTTTCTGTATCTTGCAAAACCAGACACACCATACATTTGCGTAATTTTCTATTGCTTCGCATGTGTGCTTTGCAAGAGCAGGTTGCAGTAGTTCCTACCCACAGATTCATCCATTCCCTTGATGCCTGCAACAGTTGCAGCTGGGCTGAAGAGAAACGGGTAAGCAGGAGTGCAGCAAGGGGCTGCTGTGTGGGTGGCAGGAGTCCAAATCCTTAGGGCATCACTACTGCCTCCCTAGGTCTTCACTGACGGGGTTGGAGTCATGAGCCACAGCTGGATATCTAACTCGGGGACTCTGACACACTTGCCAGTTTCTTAACCAGCAGGAGAAATGCTGGCTCTGGGACATTAAATATTGTTTCAGTTTGGGGACCTGGAACAGCCCTGGTGCAAATAAGTGACTGGATAAACATGCATAGGCTAAAGAAACTATTTTCACATATTGTGACTCAAGAGAAACACTTAGCTTGAATAATACAAGGGTATTTCAGAAAGGTCAAAGAAATTGGTGTTAAGTTTATTTTTAGGGGGAAAGAAACCCTTGAAATACATGCATATGTGGACTTTTCAGACTTCAATGGGAATGAATATAATAAAACTATGATTAATAGCTTTAAACATTTTTGCACAATAAACTTAATTCCTTTTTCCCAAACTTTCTGAAGTACTTTCATAATTCTTTTTTGAACAAAAGGAGGAAGAAAGTTTCTAATAAGAATTTTAAAAGTCAATTAAAAATAATGAATTTGGGAAACTGTTAAAAGAGCTTTGCAAATCAGAAGTATCCCCTAATTCAGGTATTATGAATATATGCCCACCTACATGTATAGTATACATGTAATGTATGTAAACACATTTTATTGGTAAATGATGGCAATTCTGACTTTCTAAAGCTGTGAGGAGAGAGTTGTGATGGCTAATGATGAAATGACTGGCTGACTTACCTAAGAGACTTGGACTTAAGTGACGATTATAATGTACAACCTTATGGATGATCTCTCTTATAGATCTCAAACTTCTTTGAAAACAGACATGTTCAATATTCATCTAACCTTGAACAGGGTTTGAAAATAGCTTCAGCAAACCTGACATTTAAAGTTTTTTGGTTATTCGCTGAGAGATGTTCCATTATCCCAACAGTAATGACTTTGGAGCACAAGCAGTCACTCATGACAATGTGTTTTATGTGAGTGCTGAAAATTCCAACTGAAAACAGCTTGTACATTAAAAGGTGGCTGGTGAAGATATTTACTGCACTGTCATTTCCTGACCAGGAGCTTCCTGTGATGGATGAGTATTTTACACCGTTTCTTGGACAATCTCTACAAATTTTTACAAGTATGATCACCTTTTAGCTGTTGGAAGAAAATAGACTTTTCTTATCAGGTGGGCAATTGTTACTTAAAAATCAAGATCTGATAAGACTAGTGGTTTTTTTCTACAGTTTATGTGCTGTAGCTTATTATATACATATTACTTGTGTAAAAAAGTACTGTTGTGAACTTAGTAGTCCTACACTTCCTATGACAACATGCATTATTTCCTAGAACACAGCCTCTTGCCCCAAAGACTGTTGAAAACTGCATCTATAGTTAAGCAGAGATTTTTAGTCACCTTCCTGCTTCCTCCTCTAAATCCTATAGTTATTTATTATTTGGCTTCATTTAAGCTACTCATCCTGAGAGCAGCAAGAAACCAGTTTGTTCTGCTAGTGGGCATGTCTACTTAAATGTTTGATGGCAGAAGAGAGACTAACAGGATTAAAATAATGGCCCTAGAATCTGAAATACACATAGAGGTACGTTAAAAAGTTTGTGGGAAAACCTGAATTGAAAGATAAGTTTATTGGGGGCCTGTGTTGTGGTGTGGCAAAAAGTAAGAATGCTGGTTCAGTAGTCTCACTGCTCCATTTCTGATCCAGCTCCCTGCTGATGTGCCTGAGGAAGCAGAAGATGGCCCAAGTTCTTGGGATATAGCACCCATGTGGGAGACCTGGAAGTAGCTCTGGACTCTGGGCTTCCCCATGCCATACCCCAAAATCATTGCAGACATTTGTGGGGTGAACCAGCAGATGAAATATCTCTCCCTTTCTAACTCTTTCAATGCACAATCTCTTTATATTTATCTGTTAATTTTTTGGAGTTTCCTCAAATATTTCTGTAACTTTTATGAATATACTTTAAAAATTGACAGGTTGAGTTAGAAAGCCAGAGAGAAGCAAATTTTCCATCCGTTGGCCCATTCCTCAAATGGCTGCCATGGCTGGGGCTTGTCCAGGAGCTATGAACTCCATTTGTGTCTCCCACATGGGTGCCAGGATTCCAGGCACTTAATCATTCTTCGCTGTTTCCCCAGGTGATTAAGCAGGAAACTGGAGTATCCGGAATTCAAACATTCCAGTGCTCTGCAGTTTACCCACTGTGTCACAATGCCACCCCCTTTATCAAGCCCAATTCCATATGTGGCAAAATGAAAAAGCACATGGGATTTTATGGTAAACCTCAGGTGAAATCTAAACTCTGCTATTGGGTTTTAACAGGTTACATAACCTCTCTAAGTGTCTGGTTTTAATAGCCAGCTGCAAGAAGCGTTGTGAGGAGTAAAGCAACATCTGTGACAGTTACTTACAGATAACCTTCCTTTCTCTTTGAAAGATACTTCCCATACATATCTCCAAGGTATCAGGCTTTTTCATAGACACTGGTCTGTCTGTACCAACAAGGTCAAAATGCTATCATCTGAATAGCTTGGATTCATATAGCACCTTTTATAAAAGTATTTTAAAAGTTTCCACCCTCATAGACTGAGAAATGAAAAAAGCAAAAGGAATTCAAGCAACTTGCTGAGACTTGGTCAGTGACTAAAGCCAAATACCATCTCTTGGTGCTGAGGCTCTTTAAGACATTCAAAACGCTTCTTGCCGAAGAAAAGTGCTAAACAATTCAAGGCTAAGTTTCATAATAATGATGTCCTGTACTTAAACTTACAAATGCTTTTTGGCATACTGTGTTCTCATAATAACTTTATAAAGCAGAGAGTTTGGCTATATTAACTACTTTACTACAGGATGTCCAAGAAAAGAGACAGCTCCTCTTTGTACTGTCTCAGGACTAAGAACTTCAAGCACAGATCTGATCTTGCTACAATTCTCTTACAGGCAACTATCTCATACCTTCTTTGTCTACATGTGTTCAACGGGTCCTCCCTCCGTTCATTCAAAGAAGCAAATTAATGAGAATTCCACAAGCACCAACTACCTCAGCATATTCTTCACCTGCTGTACGTACCACACACACACACACACACACACACCCCTCTTCCACTTTACTAGGACTGGTCAGCTTTGTAGACTTGATGTTGAAGACAAATCCTCACGACACGGACATCCCTTGGGAAGCCTCCTTTTTATCCTGGTTGCAGTTTCCCTGCTTGATGTGATCAGTCACTCATTACAATATGTTGGTTGTATAGAAGAAAAACAAAACCTCCACTCATCTCTACCTCCTGCTTCAGCAACTACTTCAACTCTAGGGCTTGAACATCTTGAAAGAACTGCCCACACCTATTTTCTCAATGTTTCTCTTTTCACTTTTCTCTGGAGTCCACTACAGTAATGCTTATCTGTTAACTCTTCTGAAACAGTTCTTGTCAAGGTTACTAACAGACTGCTTTCTGCGAAAAATTAAGGATCATATATCCATATGGGCAACTTAGAACACTTTCATTCCATCTGTACCAGATCTGAGCATGAAATCCTCAGCAGTCCGAGTTTCTCCTTTACTCCTTGATTGCTGAATTTCCTTGGAAGCTAAGGTAAACAATAATAGATGGGCCTAGGCAAGCAAGAACATTGCCACCCTTTCCAGAAAACTCAAGAGTAGCTGTGTGCTTGCTATAGGGATCAAAGGATAAGAGAAAAGCTCAGGTGATATTTAGCTCCTCTGAGATTTCATGTGAAGAATGTTTCATTGGAATGAAAAGGAAAGAGCCATTCTTGAGATCACTGAATACTTCTTTGAAGACTAGCTCTGCTAGAAATTCCTAGGTAATAATGCTTGTGTTTATCTTTCAGGTCTTCACAGTTCTCAGGCACAGACAAGGATTACAAGGTAGGGGAGGCTCCCAAGTTGGATGGTTTATTTCATTTAGAAATCTTATAATGTTGTTGTAATGTCAGGTGTCATTACTAGTATTTTTGCTTAATACTTATGAAGAACTAAATTCCATGCAAGAACGCAAGACCTTGCCCTTAGGTTCTACACGGCTGACTTCTCCACAGTACAGGGGATGACAGAGCCCTGGGAGTCAGAGAGGGTGCTGTATGGAAATTGCAAGGCTTAGGTAAATTGCAATTTGAAGCAGATGGGCTAATTCTTTTCGTATGAAATTAGTTACTGGATAAAACATATTTACACAGAGCTCAAGGAAAGGTAAGGTTCCGGTATCAATAGAGGGCGATTTTACTTTTATGAATTCAAATCTTTACCAATACTTTGCCAAGATCAGCAAAATTATACTTCAACACAACAAATGGCTAAATACTAAAATGAAGTAGGCATGAGACAGCTGAATGGTACCTTATAGCCATTTTAAGGTATATAGCAGCCGGTCCTGAATATAAACTAAAATTGAAATGTCAATGAGCTAATCATAGGTTGTGGTTAAGAACTTGCTTTTTTTTTTTTTTTTTAACATACTGGTTACTTAAAACCATGTCAATTCCATAATGTTGCAAATTGCTGTAGATGCTATATTGGGACTCTTAATTGACTGGGATGATATTCTACCAGCTCTAACTTCGGACCAGAAATGGTCTCCCCAAGAAACTGTTCAACCCATCTGGACAATAAGTAGCTGGACTCTATTTTTGCAAGGAAAGAATCTTGATTGAATTTGAACTGTAATACTGCATCAAGGTGGAGGAATCCACCAGGGGAGAGGGGCGTGGGGAGGGGTGGGGGGATTCCCAGAGCCTATGAAACTGTCACATAATGCAAAATAATTAATAAAAGAAAAAAAATTAAAAAAAACAAAAAATGCAACCTAAAAATATTAAGGTAAGTTAGATGAATGTTTACTTTTTCTAAAGTTTGTGAGTCAAAGCCTCAGGTATTTTCTTTTCTCACCTAAAACGTTTTAATGGTTATTCTGTATCTGTTAGAATATATTCTGTATCAGACTATTGGTGATTGTGGTACCAGTCGGCAAAGAATCAGCTTCTGTTCTCAGTATATTCAACCCATAAGGGAATCCAATCCACGCATCTTGTGTGTATTGGTTGCTGTGGAAATACATGTTAAGAATCGAATAAAATTGAACAGAAAGTTGAAAATTGTTGGAAAGGGAAAAAGTTCTTAAACACAAGGAATTCCCTGGACTTAAAAATGAGAACAAAGGCTCTGAACTCTATGCAGGGTCCCATGTCACTTTGGCAGAGTAAAGATCTGGATGACAAAGATCAAATGAACTCCAACCATTGCCATGGTTCCTTGAATAACATAAAGGACACAAGAAACCAGGAACGTTACCGACAAAAAAGGAAAATAAATAGATGCAAGTTGGTATCCTTGGCACCTAAATAAGAAAATATCCCAACAATGAGCTAAGAAGCCAAGGATAAGACCTTGGTTGAAGACCTCTGGGGGAACCTTCTCTACTGCAGGAAATGTCAGTTATGGTTCCGGAAGAGATATTGGTCTTTAAGTCAGTATTAATCTCCCAGCACACTGTGGTTCTAATGGGCACCAGCTTCTTAGAAGTGCCAATTCTCAGGTTAAATATTAAACTGAGCTGCTGCCTTTTGTGGTCAATTGTGCTCTGACAGGAAGGAGGAAGTAGAACATTGGTGTCCGAAATTGAGTGCATCTGCTCAGTCTTCTTGAAATTTGGATTCTTACATATCTTTATCTTTTTGCTTATAAGCATTATTTTGACCTACGAAGTAGCTGTTTCATTTCACCCTGGCAAAGGCATAACATTGGTGAGCCCAAAAAAACACCCCTATAAATATAATTTTTAAACTACTACTGGGTCTACATGATAGTAAAGTGTGTGACAAATATATGTTTTTAATCTATACAATAACTGAATAACTACCAGCAACTCGTATCCCTGTGGCTTTCTTTACTATGATTTACTGATGCTATAAATAATTGTCTTGCCTTGGTTTCATTTTCGTATTTTATCTTATATACTAAAAATGATAAAGAGAGCAAAAGGACATTTTGCATATAGTTAAAATCTTCTAGGAGTGCCAGAAACCTTATTGAAATCAGTTCGGAAAAACAATAGCAACCAAATTAATTTTCTCCCCCATTCAAGCAAAATAGACAAAGCAAATGATATTAAAAAAAATTGTATGTGAAAACAGGAATTAATTGACAAGTAAACTAGAACTTGAATCGCAGAGACTCACATGAATACTTCCAATCACCTTTTTCAACAGCACTGTGTGTTAAATAAAAGTCAACATAGCACCACTGCTTGCAGTTCCCTATGCTCTACTTTCCTAACTGAGACTGGAGCAGGAAGAAAACTTACAGTGATATAGGCACTTGAACATAGCAGGGCCAAGTCCAGTCTGTTAGGCTTTAAAGAAAATGGTAAGGAAAACCCTTGCAGACAACTGCTTATTTGTCCGACTGGCAATATGCTGGACCCTACTTCCCAACTCCTGGCAATCCTAATTTGGCACTCATCCATATCTCTTGAAATTGCTCCTTCTAAAATCACCAAAGGCTTCAGTGATCCTAAAGTCAATAAAAGTTTCTCATGCTTTATTTTCTCTTATATTTACAACATTTTTAATTGTTTATAAGACTTTGGCTGGCACTTCTCCCAGGAAGATCCTGGGTGGTAGCTGTAAACTCTTGACATCTTGTTACTTATGGTGGATCCCTTAGACTGAGAGCTCGACACAGTAACCTGATAGTTTATGGTAACTGAGTGACTCATGGGTTGGGTCTTTCTGGTAATGAATGACACAGGGTGGAGGGAAGGTACAGTTAGCCAAGTCAGAACAGTCACGTGATTAGAGTTAGGCCAGTCTCTAAGGAGGAGAGTTGAGCTGAAGTTTGAGTCCACTCACATGGCCAATGCTTCAATCAGAACTTAGTAATGTGGCCTCTATATAAATGCTGGACTCTGAAGCCAGGTAACCTTCCTGGCGGCACTACAGCTGTCCGTTAGTATCCCTGAAGGACCCATTCCAAGACCCGCCTTGACACAAAAGTTAGATATTCACATCTGTTCTGTGAAATGGTATATTACTTGCATACATGCACATCCTTCCGTATACTTTAGAATCTATATATAATACAAATGTGATATAAATAGCTGTTATGCTGTATTGTTTCAGAAATGAGAAGAAAAAATCTCTGCTCAGTTCCATACAGACATAATTTTTTTTCTCAAATGTTTTCAATCCAAGTCTGATTGGATCAGTGGATGCAAAACCCTTGTATATGGAAGACTATACTCCATGTATTTATTGTCACACATCGATGTGCTGGGAGGGTGATATGTCCCTGAAGACAATAAAACCTTCATGCCTCTCTTCCTGTGCTGGTTCTGATTATGTCCTTTTGCAATAATAGAGCCGTAATAGTAAGTATTGTGCTTTCTTGAATTCTGTAATTCTATCACATTACTGAAAATGAGGACATAGCAGGAACCATTGAATTTGTAGCCAGCTGGTGAGACGTGAGTGGTATCTAGGGGACTCCAAACTTGTAGCTGGTGTCCACAGTGAGAACAGCCTTTTGTAAAAGACTGTGACCTGAGAGAATCTGTTCTACTCCCTAAGCGGTAACAAAACCCACTGTAGCCTATTATTCATAACTTTGAATATGATTATATAATCAATGCTAATATAATGACATTACCATTACATGTGGTCTTTCTATAGTTTGTAAGCGCTTTCTACACACATTCATTCCTCTGATTCTTACAAGATTCCTGTGAGAGGTGGTGCAGATCCATTTATGGGGTTTCACTAAGATGTGGAAGCAGGAGCCACAGCCAGAGGTTCCTAGTTAGGCCATGTCATGACAGACTGCATTTTCTTTTAAGCTACCTCTCGGGTCTGCTTTTCTGCCCCTTCCTCCTCTTCCCAACAGCTCCAGCATTGATAATTTTCTCTAAGGGGACAGCACATCTGCATTTCCAGCTCTGATAACAAAGATTCAAGGTCGTATCCACTGTGGCTTCCCTAAACTTTTCCACAGTAAAGCTCCACCATTTTCAAACCAAACTGTCATGTTCCAAACAGCGTCCTCTTTACACTAATATGCAACACCCAATAATGGCATGTGTTTACCAGCCTTGATATGTTATTCACAGTTGTCTTGGCCTATTATGTGCTATGGGCACTAGTCTGTGGCTTGGCAACTACTAGGTAAATGTTTCTGAATACATAATTGCCCACCAGCTAACAGATAGGCGATTCAGGGAAAAGAAGGTGGAAAAAAAAAACAGGGTATGGTCTGATGGTAAACTAATTAATGAATACTATGTGTCTGATAAACCCTTGATAGGCTATTTTAGAATGACCCTAAAAGATAGGTACTAACATTATAGACAAGGAAAGTGAGGCTTAGAGAGATGTTCATCAGCTGCCAAAGCCACACAGCCTGTTATTTGGCTCTAACAATTTCAGTCCAAATCTTCGGCCTCCATGATTACAAGGGCAGGAGGCCATGTGAAACACACTGTGAAATGGAATGACCATGTCATTGACCAAGATACAGGTCTGGGGGAGAGGCTGATGACTTGGTAGCTGTATTGAAAAGTAACCGGCTAAATAAATACTTCAGGAACAAAATACTGTTGTGAAGCCATTTCTAAGCTGTAGTTCTTAATGCTCTTTTAAATGTTTTCCTAAATCCTACTTCTGAATTGAACATTAGATGCTTTAAATGTTCACATGCTTCTCTGGATGGATAATGTCATTTCTTTTCAATCCATGGAATCATGCAACATAGAATCTGAAGAACCACTGGATATCTGGTAGAGCCATTTACCCAGTGCCTGACTTTGCACCTGCTCAGTAGCCTAAGTTTTAAGACCTATGGTGATAGCTGCACACCCTCATAAGGTAATACTATCTCCGCATTGGTCTGTTCTGGTAACTGTAAGCTCTACCTTCTATTTCGTTTTGTTCCCTTGAAATCTCAGTCCTTGGCCTTAAAGGTTTGTTCCCCATGAAGCCTGTATTAAGCACATCTAGTTCCTCATACACCATTCATTTTTTTTTTAAATTTTATTATTATTGGAAAGCCGGATATACAGAGGGGAGGAGAGACAGAGAGGAAGATCTTCCATCCGATGTTTCACTCCCCAAGTGACAGGCCGGTGCGCGCCAATCCAATGCCGGGGACAGGCTGCAACAGGCCGGTGCACACTGATCCAATGCCGGGAACCAGGAACCTCTTCCAGGTCTCCCATGCGGGTGCAGGGTCCCAAAGCTTTGGGCCGTCCTCGACTGCTTTTCCAGGCCACAAGCAGGGAGCTGGACGGGAAGTGGAGCTGCCGGGGTTAGAACCGGCGCCCATATGGGATCCCGGGGAGTTCTAGGCGAGGACCTTAGCCGCTAGACCATTCATTTTTAATAAGCTAAAATCTCTTCTCCAAGCAAACTGTTCCTTCAGAGATCATGAGTTTAATTAGGGTCTAGCCAATTCATTAATTTAATCAATAAGTGATTAGCCCTGAAATTTTTAGGATCCTGTTATTCCTATTAAGAGTATGCAAATAGGGCCTGGCACCATGGCCTAGCAGCTAGGGTCCTAGCCTTGAACATGCCGGGATCCCATTTGCGCTGGTTCTAGTCCCAGTGGCTCCACTTCCCATCCAGCTCCCTGATTGTGGCCTGGGAAAGCAGTCAGGGACAGCCCAAAGCCTTGGGACCCTGCACCCCTGTGGGAGACCTGGAGGAAGTTCCTGGCTCCTGGCTTCAGATCGGTGCAGCACCAGCCGTTGTGCTCACTTGGGGAGTGAATAATCGGATGGAGGATCTTGCTCTCTGTCTCTCCTCCTCTGTATATCTGACTTTGTAATAAAAAAAAATCTTTTTTTTAAAAGAGTATGCAAATAATATACATTTAATAGCTCAGACATTGAAAACTAAGGACAGCAGGATGTTTAGCACTATTAAACAAATGATCTGTTCAGAATTCTTTTGACTATGACCTTTAAAATATGTCCACATAAACAGTACTTGAAGTTAATTTTCAACAGATGACTAAGAATCTTCTTAAAAAAATTCGATTCTATTCATTATTTAATTTTTGGATATATTCAATGTTGCCATTTTATATTAAAATAATTTTTATATGACTGTATACATAGTAATTTCTTTCTCCCAATTACCAATAGGTATATGTGTATTAGCCATATAGAAACTAACAATATGTTTAAATAGTAGGAAAACTAACACTCATCTGCCATGATTTATAAGAACCTATGCTCCATAAGACAAGTACCTTTATCTTTCATTTGTCAGGCTATCATTATACTCACATCATAATGAGGGTCTGATCTCATTTTTTCAAAAACAGCTTTGGAAGCTATGAGGATCAAGATGGCTGAGCAGAGGGGATCTACATCTGCTGTGGCAAGAAGCATTTTATCACCCAAGACAGACTCATGTCTCCCACACAGCTAAAAATACTAAGTGGAGACTAGTGACATGTGGAAGTCGGACCAGGATTCAATTAACTGTGTGGTAATAAGCATAGGGTCACGCAGTGAAATACCCATTATGAGTGGGCCAGAGGGCTGATGATGGAAGATAGAAACAAGGATGGCACTGTAAGTGGTCTGTGGTGATAAAAGACCTCTCCGCAGCCTTCCACCTCTCTTTGTGAGGGAGGGGATAGCACCTCAAGTGGATACACAAACGGCGTGCTCTCTGAGCCTACACCCTGGTCCCAGATGTGGCAGGTGCCTCTTGGAAAGGTGAGCGCATCAAGCCAACAGTTAGAAGATGGCATCATTTTGCAGTGACACAAGAATTGCAGCTCAACTACATACCTCACATCCACCTCAGTCAGAAAAAGTGGTTACAACGTGAGAAATGCACTGCTAAAAGACCATCGGAGGGAAAGCTTTGATTAAAAATAGTTATGGTAACCACACACAACATGGAGACTCAGAAAAGCAGCAGCAAGACACAAACCATGCCCCTGTTGCTATAGCTCCAATCCTGGTGTCCTGGGCAGGAAAAGGGTTCTAAGGATAGAAATATTTGAGCTGAGGAGTCTGATGGAAGAACACTTCAGTACAGAAGCTATGAAAACTGCAGGTAGCATAGGAACTCACAAAAACAGCAGAAAAAGGAAAGTGTTATATTTGTTGCTGTCATCCATCTCATGTTCTCTAACTCCCCAGCCAAAGGACACTAGCTTGCTGGGAACAGGTAATCAGAAACTTACCAGTGCCACTGACTGGCAGCCAGTTCCATAGTTCTCCCTGCATTCAGGGCTGATGGGATCTGAACAACTGCTTTGCTCCAAACAAGTAACAAACTCTCCAAACCCTTGCCCCCAAAACATCAGGACTGAGCTGTTGCCAAGAAGCAGCTAACCTTTACCTCAAGTGGGAGCAGGCAGCCCTTTGCTTCCAGAAGTTCCCAGAGACAGCAGGGACAATTCCAGGGCAGAGAGCAGGCTCCTGTGAATCCTGCAGCCACAAGAGCTCTAGGCACCAGCCACAGGGCCACATTTGCTAGCTCTTGGCCCTCTAGAGACATTACCCTTACCTTGGGGCTAGTCACCAGGAGTGACCCATACATAATCACAGAGGACACATCTGAGGAAGCCCCTTCTAAAGCTCTTACTACAGGGTGCTGGGGCCAGAGTGCAACCCCATCATTACCCTTGTGTGGACCGAGGGCAGTCCCCTCTCTGCCCCGCAATTACAGGACCACTGCTGTTGCTGTGTCTGTCCTCTGGTGTGAATTGCACTCACCTGTGGAATTGGAAGGGCCTAGCCTGCATTTTTTTTTGGCAGTCCAGAACCCTCTGCATAACTGGCACTCGCCCTTTGAGAACTCAGCACAGACCCCCACTATATCCTGCAAGCCCCTGGACTATGACAATTGATATAATCTTCAGAGTCACTGTAAATACTCCCTAGAATTTTAAGAAACGTTCACCCGCCTTCCAGTGCTCTAGACCAGACTTGCCAGGTTGCAATCTTCAACATAACCTATAGTCACTTTGTGTACTGGGGCAAGGTCCCCTTTACATCTCCCAGAACTGGAGCTTGGGCTCTT
Source organism: Ochotona princeps (assembly GCF_030435755.1). NCBI lineage: Eukaryota > Metazoa > Chordata > Mammalia > Lagomorpha > Ochotonidae > Ochotona > Ochotona princeps. The sequence continues at coordinate 37,111,230 of NC_080843.1, read as the reverse complement.
GGTGCCACAAGCATCTGCGTTAGCCATGCCTCGAAGCCATGGGTGCTGCAAGTCCAACACTTGGCTGGCGGGACAAGGACGGCCATTCTATCCCACAGCATCAGAAAGTGAGATACAAGCTCTAGTGTGAAACTCACTCTGGACTTGAGCCAAACGCCTTTAGAAGCTCAAGTTCATGTCAAGGTAATACCCATATTTCCAAAAACTGCTTCATCTCCGACAACTGTGGTACTTCCTGGTACTGATTATCACCGAAGTTGTCACACCAAGGTTACAGTTCTGAGAATACCTAGAACCGAAATCAAGTCAACAACTCAAGTGACACACCACATTCCACGTAAACAATTATCCTTTGGGATGAAACCTGTTCCATAAAGAGGAAATACTATGCTAGATGTTCAGATGTCAATGCTAGAACAACATAAAGCATGGCATCTCCAAAGAACACAACAGCGCTCCAAAAATATCAGAGAAAAAATGGAAAGTAATAGTCCTAAGGAAACTCAAGGAGATACAACAGAATACAACAGGAAAATAATAGGTAGCATAAGTAAGAAATTCTATAAGAATACAGAAATCATTTAAAAAGTCAAAGTTTTAGAAACGAAAACTTTACTTAATGAAAAAAATACTACAATTGGGAGGTTTAATGGTGGAATAAACCAAGTGGAACAGAAGTTTTAATCTGGAAGACAATCTGTCTAAAATAACTCAGACAAAAATAGAAAAGCATTAAAAAGAATGAAGAAAGTCTATATGAAGTATGGGATACAATTAAATAAAAACTATTCACAGCTTAGAGATACCTAAAAGAAAAGAGAAGGAAAAAGGCATTTAAAAACCGACTGAATGAAAACCTTTTGAATGAAGCAACAGGTGAAAATTCCCGAAGTCTTAACACAGGTTTATCCAGATGCAGGGAGCTCAAGGACTCAACCCAAACTGACTTTCTTCAAATCTTACTGTAGTCAAATTGTCAAAACTTAAGGATAAGAGAATCCTAAAGATATTATGAAAACACATATTTCATAGGAAGAAAATCACACTATTAACAGGCACCAGAAATCATACAGGACAGAATGGGAAGATTTATTTAACATTTTGGAAGAAGAAATACTTCAAGAATATAATTATATCCAGCAAAGCTTTCCTGTAAGATTGAAGGATGAAGGAGAAATAATTTCCAAGACAAGCAAACACTAGAAGAATTCACCACTGGAACAGCCTTACTAGAAATCCTGAAAGGAATCCTAACAGAAGTAAATATTATAGGGCCCGGTGCGGTAGCCTTGTGGCTGAAGTCCTCACCTTGCACACGCCAGGATTCCATATGGGCACTGATTTGTGTCTCAACTGTATCACTTCCCATCCAGCTCCCTGCTTGTGGTCTGGGAAAGCAGTAGAGGATGGTCCAAAGCCTTGGGACCCTGTACCTTGTGGGAAACCTGGAAGAAGCTCCTGGCTCCCTTTGGGCTCCTGCCTTCAGATGGGCTCAACTCTGGCCATTGCAGCCATTGGGGAGTGAACCAGCAGATGGAAGATCTGTCTCTCCCCTCTCTATACATCTGCCTTGCCAATAAAAATAAATAAATCTTAAATATACATATACATATATATATATTAAAAAACGCATGATGTCTAAATTCACTGAGGGCAGATACAACCAGTCATCAAAGTGGCAGGAGTGGGGTGAGCATCCTCTCATCTTAGGGGCTATTAAAAGCAGTAGCTCATTAAAGAAAAAGAAAAAACAGACCTGATCTCCAGAAGCTCCCCCTGCATCTCCCAGCTCCCTGTGCTGGAATCGCCGTAAGTCCCAGCACCAGCCTTGTATGCTCTGTGAGAACCACCTGTGCCATCTGTGCCTTCCAGATCCAGGACGGTTGATGTTGATTTTACAATCTTTGGAGGAACTTGCACTCAGTCACTGTATCTGGAGGGCTCTGTCTGCATCACTGTTTCAGGAAGATGGTATCATGATCGCCCAACCCTGTTCCCATCCTGGGAGACGTGGGTAATGACCCCTCTGTATTCTGCAATATCAAACTTTAACAATCAGTACTAACTTTCTCAAATCCACTGGGATCTACCTTGAGGGGCCTCTCTAGATCCATACCAATCAGTGTAACATTTCCGGCATACCTGGAGTCATACTACAGGACTGGAGCAGGACTATCCTGCAGCAGTCATGGGCCCAGGGCTTTGGCTTCCACAAAGAAGGGACTATGACACCAGATGCACAGATGTCAATGTAAGGACACAGTAAGCACAAAGAAGCAAATATGACACCTCCACAGGAATATAACAGGTCTCCAGGAATGGATCTTGATCTGAAGGAAATCAACGAAATGTCAGAAATAGCATTCTAAATATGATTGTCAGGAAATTCAATGTAATGCTAGGGCGTGCAGCATAAAGAAATAAGCGATGTGAATCCAAAATTCACCAAGGAAACAGAAATCATTAAGAAGCAAATGGAAATTCTGGAGATGAAATCTTTACTGAATGAAATAAATAATGGATAAAATGGACAAAAACCAAGGCACCTGTTGCTGCCTACAAGAAACTTGCATCACAAGCAGCAGACAGACAGACTGAAAGTGGAAGGCTGGCAAAGGGGACACCAGGCAAATGAAAACCACGAACGAGCAGGACACTTCTACTCCTATCAGGTAAAACAGACTTTACATCCAAAATCGTAAAATGACACAAAGAAAAACATTACGTACGTACTGCTAAAAGGATCAATTCAGCAAGAAGATATGTCAGAAATATTTATGCAGCTAACACAAAACTATCCAGATATATACAGAATATCCTATTAGATCTCAAGGGTGAAATAGACTCCAATACAATCTTAGTGGGGGACTTTGACAGCCCACTGTCACCAATGGGCAGATCATCCAGACAATCAACAGATACAACAAAACGAACCATACTCTTGTGCAAGTAGATCTAAGAGGTATTTACAACACACTTTATCAAACAGCTATGGAATATCCTCTTCACATTAGCATAAGGAACATTTTGTAGGTTAGATAATATATTAGACCACACATCAAGACTCAGTAACCTTAAAGGACCACAAAGGAATAAAACTAGAAGCTAACACTAACAACAGAACATTTAACAAATACATAAAATTAAACAACACAATGAACTAAAGAAGTTAAAAGATTTGGTTTTGGCATAAATGAAAAAATGTTAGACCTCAAAACCTGTGGGATACAGCACAAGCAATATTAATAGGAACATTTTTAGCCTTAAGTCCTTACGTTAAAAAAGTAGAAAAGTCTCAAGTGAAATTTAATGATGCATCTTGAGGATTTAGTAAAAGACAAACCATACCTCATATTAGAAGAAGGCAAGAAAGAAAAAGAGCAGAAATAAATGAAACTTTTTTTAAAAAAGCATGTAGGATGAACAAAACAAATAGTTGTGTTTGAGAGAAGATATTCAACAGACAACTCTTTAGTTGGAATAAGAAAGAAAGAAAGGGAAAACTCAGAGATGAAAAAGGGGACTTTAAAACAAACACTAGTTAAATACAAAGGATTGTGAACAATTACATACTGGCAAATTTGAAAATGTTGAGGAAAAAATGAATACATTTCCAGATATGCATCACAAACAAGAGGAAATCAAAGGGGAGAAAATCTACTCAGACCCCTAACAAGCCAGAAGATTGTGACAGTAAATAAAGCTGTCTCATCAAGGAGAAGTCCCAGACCTGATGGCTTTACTGCTGAAACCCATAAAACCTTTAAAAGATAAAACAACTCCAACACTTTGCCAACTATCCCAGGTTAAACTCTTGAAGCTGAGTTGGAAGTGCAGTAGCCAGGGCTCAAACCAGCTACAAGCTTATCAGTTTTACTTAACCAAACATAAAATGTAATTTCAAAACATGAAATCAAAAGCTAAAGAAATCTTTGAAATTATTATGTTTTCGGGCCTGACGCTGTGGCCTAGCAGCTAAAGTCCTCGCCTAGAACTCCCCGGGATCCCATATGGGCGCCGGTTCTAACCCCGGCAGCTCCACTTCCCATCCAGCTCCCTGCTTGTGGCCTGGAAAAGCAGTCGAGGACGGCCCAAAGCTTTGGGACCCTGCACCCGTGTGGGAGACCTGGAAGAGGTTCCAGGTTCCCGGCTTTGGATCGGTGCAGAACCGGCGGCCGTTGTGCTCACTTTTGGAGTGAATCATCGGACGGAAGAGCTTCCTCTCTGTCTCTCCTCCTCTCTGTATATCTGACTTTGTAATAAAAATAAATAAATAAATAAATCTTTTTTTTTAAAAGAAATTATGTTTTCATACTAAGTCATCAAAATTACCTTTGCTCTTTGCACTTACAGCACATCTCAGCTGAGGCCAGATGTCCCTCAGGAGCTCCACAGTCATTCAGGACTACTGGCTACCACACTGCACAGCACAGCAGTTACAACACGGAGTTTCTAACAGTGCTATTACCCATAATGTTTTGCTAGTTGGATAGATCTTCACAGAATATTTTAATGATGAGCCCCCACAAAAATTAGATTCCATATTATTAGAACAGTAAACTAAAATGCATCTAGGAGTCACAACAAAAACTTTTCAGTTTAAAGTTCAAGTTTGAATAATCCATATCAGTAGAAATTAATACTGTTCACTTTGCTATTCTTACTAAAAATGCTCTACAAGTTGTAAGTCATTCTACAGAGATATGCAATTTGGCTACAGTGAAAGTTACTAAAATCAAGATAATAAGCCCCATTTCTATATGTAAACTAGGCTTTTTTTCCTGTGGCCAGGTTATACATTAATTATGACCAGTCATAGGGAAATAAACTGTATATATCCAGAAAACCTTAATATTGAGAGAAGTCTTCAAATAATGAAATTAGGTAAATAAATGTATTAATACAATATGCAAAATAATGCCACATTCTAATACTTAGCATTTTATTATGATCTTGTTTTTCTATAAAGAGAACATTTATACATTTCTAGGTAATTTGGATCTGTATGACTTTTTTTCAGTGGCAAAATAGACAATGGGCAAGGAGTGAAAAGTACTGATGACCTTGAATGCTAACACAGAGAGATCTGCTGTCGTGGTCTACACCATACGCATCTATCTAGACATCTAATCCTAGTTAGAGTCCTGTGTTTTCTTCATAGCTTTTAAATCATTTTAGTAAAATAGATGAAAATCAGAAGAGTATGTACTGAGTGTAACCCTCCTTTTCCTGCTGTTTTTCTTCTTTTTCCTTTTTTTCTGCTATTTTTCTCTTCTTACTGGAGCAGGACCTGCTTTGGGAGTGAGTTTCACAGAGTTCTCAATTTGGGGAGTTGATAGACTAGCCTCTTTTGATTGTTCTATTCATAGCATCTCAGCACTATCTCAGTCTCGATTGATGGTACCAAGCTTCATTATGAAATCTGAAACTATTCCCAAGATTTTAGTTTTATGTATTTCTACAAAAAATGAGTGCAAAAAAGAAATCTGGCATGAGTCAGACACTACCTTCAAGAAAGCAGCTCAGACTGGTACACTACTGCCTCCTACTGGCAGTTACAGGAAAGTGTCTAGAGAACCCTACTCCATTCTATTCAGATTTACACACCACTGGCTTTTTCCCTCCAAAGAATTAACTCCCTCCACAGGAACCTAAGAATAAATATTGATGTTTCTGACATTTTCTGAATTATTTTTCTGCTTAACTATTAGATTTATAACAAAAATCCAGGAAATACCTTGAGCATAAACCTTACTCCATTTCAAAAAGGAGATTGATTTTATTTACAGGAAACTCAAAAAACATTATTATTTTAAAATTCTATCATTAGATTATACCAATATCAAATTTTTCATTTTCACTTCTTTCTCTACAGAGCTTAACATTACATCTAAGGAAAAGGCAAGAGAAAAAAATTCATACTTTTAATATCTGTTAGCATCCATCTCCTTATTAGTAATTTTTATAAGAATGAGGTAATGGTATAGAAGGGGATATAACAATCTGGTAGACCTACAAGCTGGTGGGAGCACATGACAATTGTGGGTTTATAATATAAACCAGTTGTTTCTAGAACTAGCATATTTAGATAAATGGTTTGAGTGCTGGTTGTGGCCTCTTGTTCTCAAACTTCAATTTAACTTCTGGTGGTTTGGCAGAGTCAAAGAATATCGACCTTAATTTTAGAGGTGCAATTTTTGATCAGCAAGATGAGTCAGGCAGAGGACCTTTCAGAGCAGTCTACTCCCGTTTAATGAGGAAAACACTAAAGGGTATTGGCCAATGTCATCAGTTATTTTCTTCCAAATGAAATACCAAGTTCTGTTGAAAGGAAAAAAAAAAAACCTCTGCACTGAGATCTCTGTAAAATTGGTTTCTGTAAATATCTCATTCTAGTGTAGCGCTGGCTCAGCCGGTGCTTGCTGGGACACTGTGGACACACAATCCAACCGGATCACACAGCTCCCTCCTTCCATTCACTGCTACAGATTCCTGCCTCAGGCCTCTCCTGCCAGCAGGGACTGTTAACTCAAAGACTGACTTTCACTCATCTTCCTGGGGCTCTGGAGCACCTCCTGTCTCTATGGTAACACGAAATACAGAGCCCTAGAAAAGTATAGCAGTTAGAAGAATAAATTAGAGTGTGGTACTCTTGGTTAACAACAACAAAGTGTTAAGGTCAGGAAAAAGGATGATAAGATAATATGAAGATATTGTTGGCTTGTTTCTTACTTCCTTTTCTTAAAGTACTTGATTTCTTGAAAGGCACATAAAAAGGGAGAGACAGGGGAGTGGGGAGGAAGAGAAGGAGATGGATGTTTCAGGCGTTGGTTCGCTCACTCATTTAGGGCTGGACGAGGCTGAAGCCAGAGGCTCTAGCACTCAATCTTGGGCTCCTCTGTGGGTAGCAGGGCATCAAGCACTTGCACTTGGAGCTGTTGCTTCCTACAATTACACGAGCAAGCAGCTGGACTCTGAGGTGGATCTGGAACTTAAACCAGACTCCTCCGTTTGGATTCAGGCTGCCCAAGCAGTATCTTACTAACTGTGCTGCACTGCAGCCCCAGCAAGCATCATTGTAAAAGAACTACTAGCATTAGCACAGAAAGTAATAGAGCATATGGAATGGTCAAATACATGTTATTTGATACGAAAAAATTACTGGAAATTCCCATGAGCTGGGCATAAATTTCTAGTGATTCATGATTCATTAAAGACTTGAGATACATAAGAGTTCTTAGTTAATTCAGATATCAAGTATAAAGAGAAAATTTTACGATATGTATCCCTGAATTGTTTGTGTTACAGACAATAATACCCTATCATGTGGCAAAAAAAGTTTTCTATTAGCATTATTTAACCTAATGATGTTAGAGATTTGTTAGTGTTTTCCAGTGTGGGACATCACATTTGAAGTAGGACCCATTAGTCCAGTGGCTGAGAATAATCGGAGGGTTTGTGTTCCTTAATTTTTGGTTCATTCCAAACTAATTCCTCAACTCAAATGGACTGTCCTAAACACATCGTGGAACACAGGAGGGGCAGTGATGAAAATACTCAATAAACCTGCAAGTTTCTCCATTAAGGAAGACAGAGTTCATACAGACATCCAAGGAAGACATATGGGATTATACACAGGGATTCCATCAAGCCAAGGACATACTGCTCATCACTGATGCTGGAGTTTCCTAGCAACTTAAGGATGGCTACCAAAAAGCTGTAGAGCTGCTGAGCCTCAGGACAGGATCTGTTGAAACATTTCAAACACCTGATTCTAAATTCGGTTTTTTTGAGACAAACGCCTAGCAAGTAATCTATTAAACTTTAGGGAAGCTAGTTACAGAGCTGTTTGTTCAGGATTTGAGGTTTCTTTAATACGCATTTTTTGAAACCCAATCAACTGAGATGCAGCTATAAGTTACAGCCACTAGAGGTCAGACAGTTACACCTGTCACCAACCATTAAATTTTAGTGGACATTAAAGTGCCTTCAGTAGCTTTGAGAGACTTAAAATACGGAGCATAGTATATTATTTTACAACTGCTATGTTGTCATGTTTATAATCAGTTATTTTTAAATGTTTCAGGTTTTACAAATGTACTAATTCTCTCTCCTGGCTAGATTTGTATTTGAAAGAGGAAAGAAATCATTGTAATTAATGGACTCTTATGACATGAGAAGGCCTCTATGTGGAGCAGTACACAGCACCAACGTGTTTGGTGCTTTTATTAGTCCATTTGGTAAGTATAATCCTCATGAACCTTCCAATTTGAAAATTTTCACCTCAAATCCATTTTTCTCCTGAAAAACCAAAATTGTACTGCTGTGCATTTAAAGCTTCACTGATCAGTGTGGATAATATTGAGAAGATCCCTCCCTCACCTGTCCAGTGAACTTTGCTATGGGCGCCACTGAAGTACTTTTTTAAAAAAAAACAAAGCTTGAAATTATAAGGCAATCCACAAATATGGAACTCAGATTTAGTTCTAACAAAATCATATTCACCTTTTTATCATCTTATAAAATAATGAGAATATAGTTTTTTCTTCATTTCAAGATAGGTTTCATAAAACATTGGTGACTGAAAAGCATTCATACGTTTAGCCCTTATGAAAGCTCAGGTCCACACAAGGGATGTTGGAATGAATCTTTTCATGGCCTAGTGAGGTATGACTTCTACTGTTTCCTGTTCACAGTCAAAAAAGCTTTGAGGAGTTAAGATACTTGTTCCGCTCATGAAGTAAATCAGGGTGGAGCTTGGCTCCAAAGTCAACTTCTGCTATTAAAAGCAGGACTTTGCATGTAGATGGCTGTGTCATATGTCATAAGAGTCTATATTCAAGAAGACAGTCTGTTTCACAGTTCTTTGGTCTGTTCAGAATACAAGATGAAAAATATGCTTTCAGTCATGCAGTCAAAAAATACTGAGTATGTATAGTGGGCCATACTGTTTTAAGTTTCAGGGAAATGGCAGAGAATAAACAGATGGTTCTTGCCTCTAGCGAGTCATAACCTAACCAAACTGATATGTGTATCTCCTTATGTATTTCCCCGTTACCTTCCCTGTAGAGCAAGAATAATCAACGAGAACAGCTCCAAGTATTTTGGGTAGTCACTTATGCTTCTTGCTTTTAAAAAGCCACTATATATCTGGTATCTGTATTGCTCTTGGAGAAATAAAGATATGTGATTCTTAAATAAAGACAAAAGTTTACTTCCTGTGGTTGTGTTGGATCTTTTGTAAAAATGCTTAGAGTTTAGGGACAGGGGATGTCATTTGTAGTAGTACAAATGTTCTTCAACAGGTTCATGGAAAATGGATAGTATGAAAAAACCACACACGGATTTCAAAAATTTTTTTGCAAAATCATCTTCTAATTTTGCTTTCCAATAATTTGTTGAAGTATCCTTTTTGATAGTGAATGAAGGGAACAAAAGCAATCTGAAGCTAATGGAACCTAGTTAGAGGAATTTTCTTGGGAAAATTAACAGACCAGGATATCTAAGGGACTCACTGAGTGACAAGAGACAGAGAAGGAAAAAAAAAAAAAAAACTGTGAAGAAAGGTAGCTATGGAGTGGCCAAATCCAGCAGGTTATAAAGGGTGAACTCTGTAGGATTTGAAGGACAAACATATGAGGGCAGAAACGGATTCCTAGCCAGGAGGCCTGAAGCTGAAACACTTTTGTTCCAGGCGCAGCTGGGCTTGATGGCTGCCTGCAGTGCTTTTCCACTGAGGTCCCCTTTCCCACTACTATACTGGTTGCCAGGGCTGTCCTGGAGGTGACTGGTAACCCAAGTTCATCGCTCAGTCTGGGTGGTTCCGTTTGTGGGACCCTGCCTCAACCCTCCCCACTCACTGCCTGTTGTCCAGTCTCACAGCTGCTTTGCTTTCTTTAAGGCATTTAACATAAGCATATCATGCTGCTATTAAATATTTAAAATCTGTCTCAACTCCATAAAAGAAATTTTCTTGCCAGGTCCTAATCCAAATGGTGATAATAAAGATAACAATCACTTATTCTTGTGCCTCTGTGTAGCACACAGTGCAAGGAGCTTTAATAAGTCCTCTCCAGTTATTTCTCATGTACCCTATGAAGTTATTAATGACCCCAACACACCAAAAACCAAACCAAACCACCACCAAAGAAACAAGGCTAGGAGGCCAACTGTTATCTGTGAGATGATGCCAATGTTCTTGGCTTGTACTGTGACCCTTTTTGGGGTTCCCTGCAAAGGGATCAGCCTGGCAAATTAAAAGCCCTTTTGTGAGGGCCAAGGTTAGCCTTCTCCCCTTCCTTGCTGTCTCTACAGATTTGGTTTTAACTGAGCTTACTGCCACAGAACAACCTTCTCGTTTATTGAGCTGTACGCTTATTGATTTGTTTGTTCTTTGGATTTACATGAAAGGGAACTAAAAACAATTTGCTTTGGCTCATCTGGTTAGCTGCAAACTGTATCTCTGCAATGACTTAGTTCACAGGCTGCCCTTTAAGGGGAGTATTTCATATATCAAAGGAAAAACTGTAAACATTTCCTCTTGGCTCTATGATTTACTCTTTGTATCTTAGAAGAATTCTCTTAATCCTAGATTTCAGCACATTGCCTTTTTTTTCCTTTTAATAAACATCATCTTTTATATGAATAAGTCAAGTTCACATTTTTTTTTTGTGGCCAAGAAAACAAAAAACAAAAAAACCAAACCCACAGGTAAAGTCCCTTGAAAAATAAAGATCACCAAACAAGTACAGGGATTGCAAGTATCATCTCATCATAAATTGTGAAAGCAGCTGTGTTTATAGGCCTCCTCTGTGACATCTCCAGCAGACAGATTAGTAACATACTCTATACACAGGACTGGTAACTCTGGGCTAAAACAGAACTGTTTGTTAGTGCTTTAGGAATAACTGATGAATACATGTGTTTCAATGGAATGCCAAAAAAGGGAAAAACTGAGAGTCTCAGTGTCCTGTCATCAGCTAGTTCACTGTGCTATCATGCAGTATCATTAAAGCTATGGTTTCAGTGGTAAATTCCATGATATGTGTTTCTGTGCTAAATCAATAGGGTTAGGTGAGTGGATATGTAAATTCTGAATAATACCACTGATGAGAATGTCAGCTCTAACACTTATGAATTATAGCTCTTCATCATTTGAAAATAATCTGACAGCTTCCTCTTAAAGCATGATAACAGCAATGCACTTCAAATCAAGTTCAAGGATTTCAGGGCATCTAAAGTTATCAAGGTAAGAAAGAAATTAAGGAGGGCTTTTTTGTGTGTACAGTGTACACAGGATGAATTTTGGGAAGAAAGTGTTCATTTTTTAGAAGCAAAGAAACAGCTCACATCTAAAATGCCAAAGCTTTTGTAAATAACTTCCTTCCACCGTCACCTTCAAATACTTCCAAAGAGATGCATCAGTGGCATTATTTTTAATAGCAGCTAATATATAATGTTCATGAATAAACTGGGAAGGAGAAACAGACTAAAAGAACCACAGAAATCTCTTGTCTAATTAAATCAAGCTTTCTTGCTCTTCTTGTACTCTTGCCTTTCCACATGTTTCCCTAGTTCTTGCTGCCTATCAAACAGAAGCAGGTGTGTGGACACATTAACACACACAGCATTCACTGAATCCTGAAGGGAGGTGGTGCTTGTTTATCTGTGTTTGCTAACAAAGAAACTGAACCCACAAGTTAAGTGGATTATGCTAGTGACAAAGCTAGGAAGGGGCAGAACCAGAATAGAGTCTGTTTCAAGTGGCATATTGTCCTTGTCTCCTTTTTGGATGACACGTTAGGTGTTCTGTACAGAGGCATCTCCATTGCACAAGTCAGTGTAATATGAACAGATGAAAACCAGAGATGGAAAAGCGGGCTTGTTGGTGATTGTGGGGGAGAAGGCAGAACCCACGAGTACTGCAGGAGACTCCAGCTGCTCCACGTTTAAGGAGTTTGGAGAAGCAGAGTGTAACACTCTCTCTCTCTTTCTCTCTCTCTCTCTCTCTCTCTCTCACACACACACACACACACACACACACACACACAGAGAGACGGGTCTTTAATCTTGCTTTTATGTACAACCTATTTTGGAACTGACAATTTCTTTCATATTTGCTTTCAACCTGAGATAACTTCAAACTCGTATTCAAAGCTAACAGTTTAGTAGATAAAAGTTGAAAATCCCCAAAGGGCCCACTGCCTGTGATTTTATGTCTTTCCGGTGTAACTTGACCAGCCACAAAATAAATACTTTGTGATCTCCGAGATGCATTCCCTCTTTCAAGTTCTTTGTTTCTCTGAAGAAAATGACACTGAAAATAAAGTCATACTCATTGGTGTAATCTTCTGTAGGAGAAAATGTAGATAAGCCCCAGAAAATATGAGACTCGGTCATTTACCCTTTCCTCTGAAATAAAAGGAACAGGCAGAACCCTAATTTCAGATAACATGATTACAGGACAGTTTCTAGCTGTAAATTTGCCAGTTACGATGGGCCGCCTCTGGTGCTGAAGGGATGCCATGTAAACTCGTTATCTTATACTGTAAGAATGGCATCACCAAGGCTATCTATTCACATCAGTGTTCCCCCGAAAAGAAAACGAGCCAGCTCACAGGTGGCTGTCGGGCAAGAGTATTCACAGACTCTGAAAGAGCAAGCAAGCAGCAGTCCGGCTTTTGGGGACAAAGGTATTTAACAAACTCAAGGGTCTTTTCCCATTGCAATAATGTATAAAACGCGTTTGTTCACTAATGAAATGCGCTGTTCCTTGTTGTAACATGTGCTTATGTGTTACACACTTGCTTTGTCATAGCAAATGTAATCTCTGAGTTTCTCTGAGCTAAAGGTGCACAAAGTTTTGCAGAAGAACAGGAAGCCTTTTGCCTGGCTTGTGTCAGAGGTTGATCAGCTTATACACCCATGGTAAGCACATTCTAAAAGCGGATCCTATCATCACACATCCTCCGGCAAAACCATGTGCACCAAAGCGTTACAGAAACAGCCCTCTGAAGTAGAACAGAGCCCTGGCACAACAGTGAAAAACATTGCAGAGACCAGAACCTTTCCTGATCTTTGACAAGTGATGGTATATAAAACAGTAACGGCTTCCCAGCCAAGAAGATGCTGGGGGTTCATGTAAGAGCACCATCCTCTCCTTCTCTTTGTCTGCTCTGAGTTGAGCTTCCCTGTAAAGAGTGAGTCTAGACCAAGCAGCAATATTAAAAACAAAAGGTTAGAGATCATCATGGGACATTAATTATGCAAAAGGAGGCAAACTGAATTTAATCCGAAGCAGCAGACTCGATGCAGGAGGAATTTTCTCTTTCTGACAGAAGCAGTTAGGAAAACATTTATGGTAATACCACAGCATCTGCTGATTACAGTCAGAGCGGCAGGACACCAACGTTAAATCACTGAGCCAGCCTGACAGCTCCTGGGTGCTCCAGTCACATCGCACAGCAATTTACAGTGAAATTCATCCAAGTCTAAAAATCAGCCAACACGCTTAAACCGGAGAGGAGTAACTCCGTTTGGACTTAAAAATAAATAAATAAATAAATAAATAGGAGATTGTAACTGATAAAACTTTTAATATAAGTGCCCTCCACAAATACATTCTTAAAAGGAAACAGAAATGCTTAGAACTATGAATGCACTTTGTGATTAAGGAGGTCAGGCAATTTATAGGAAGATAGGATTTTATGTGGTTACAAATACAAGCAGTGGAGATTTTCGACAAGAAGTCAGGAACAAAGCGTGACACCACCTCTTGGTGTTTTGGAAATGATGTATTCGAAGAACCTGAAGAATAATTAATTAGAATAACCATTTTAAACTCTACACTGGATGCTAATCAAATATGGGTAAAATGGAAAGTTCAGAGAAGCAGTAAAGTCCAAAGTTGCAAACACCAGGATGATTACTCTAGCAAGTGACTCCACAAGGACAAGCAGGACTATCATGTGCCAGCACTGCCCGTTTGGGAATTTGCTGAGATGGTAATTAAAATAACGAAATACGACATGTATTAATAATGAAGACCTTTCTAGTTAGGTGTTTCAGAGGGCTTTCTTGTGGTCAAAACACACTGGGGTTCAAATTTCAATCCTTGAATGACACAAGAACCCAGAGAACAAAGGACTGTATTGAAGCCTTCTGAGATTAACATTCACAAAAGTAAATGGCTCATATTTTTATCCAGAATCAACACCAAAGATTTCTTTCACCCAGTGGCTTTGGAACTTCAACTAAATATTATTCATAACACGAGAGATTAAAATAAAGAAGAAACAAAAACTTCAAAATGATTATTTTTGAAGGAAGCCATTGAAACTGTGGTCACTAGGGATGAGTCTATTGTAGTCTTTTTCTCAGCTAGATAAATTGTTTCAAAATATGTTTGCTACAGCTAATCACTATCACAATATTCATCTGCAGTTGCAAAATCTGAACCTCTTTAATCAATTTCATTTCTCAAACACATTACAAACATCTCTGGACTTTTATTTATAAACATAACCTATTGATGGCACAAGTGCACCTGGGTAACCAAAACCACTGACAGGAAAACAATAACTGAAAAGGTCACAAAATGAATCAACTGAAAACTTCAAGCTAAAAAATAAGTTCACTCATAACTGAATAATGGATCAATACCTGTTTATTGAGCACATGATATAGAAGACACAAAGGTAAGAACCACTAAAATGATCATAGTATTGTCACTGATCTAAAAGGGACCCATGACCAGACAACCTGTGCTGGCTTATCTGGAGTATTATGGACATACCAAGTGTGTTGTATTCATAGCAAATGCCAGAGAATTCAATGGAACGAGATTTTCTGAAGGAGAGCAATGAGAAGGTACACAGCACTAAAGTAACGACAGAACTTAGAAATACGAGAGAAGACTTTCAGGGAATCCTAAGTGGAATCTAATCATGCTAAAACTGCTACCACAGGCCCCAGTTGTGGACAGACAGTTATGATTCAAAACAAGGAATACTTCAGGTAGACGGACATGTGAAGACAATGAGGAAAACGCCTGATCTACTCAGAAAGAAGTTTTATAATAGAAGAGTTTAACTCCAAATAAATCCTCCATCTTCAAGAGCTGCTTGTGTATTAAACAGTGGTCGATCTGAAAGCACCTATGGAAAACACTGACTGAGGCAGAGATGTCAATCTTGGGGTAGGAGTATGACTTGACAGTTGAGAATCTGGTCAGCACATCATGTCATACTTCGGTATTCCTGGATTCCATCCTCACTCTGGCTCCTCTTTACAGCTTCCTGCTAAAGTGAACCCCTGGAGGCAATGATGATGACTCAATTAGCTGGGTTCCTGTCACTCACATGGAACAGCCCACTTGAATTCCTGGCTGTTGCCTTGTTCCCACTGGCCTTTGAAGGCATTTCAGGGATGAACCCATGGGTGGGAAGCTCACTTTATCTGTCAGCTTCTCTTTCACTCAAAACAATAAATAATTTTAAATGTGGATTTCCTGATAGATACTGATAGATAAAGTTGAGGTTGTAACAATTTTGTAATTTTTTTTTTTTTTTTTTTTTTTTTTGCTTCAGGAAAGTCTCCTGAAAGGCTGCAAGATACCTGGGGAAACTTAAACAGAAGGTCAAAAATAAAGAGGCCTCAGACAGCCTGAAGACAGAGAAAGAAAGAAAAGTGAGAGAAAGAGATAGGCATTCCAGTTAGCCAGAGGGAGTTTGAGCTTCAAGTGTTTTGTTGGGAAAGCAGCAGACTTCTGCTGTCCACACCCTGTCCTCTTCCTCACCCACACAAGAGGAAGAAAGGAATGAGCTGGGGAGATGGGAAGTGCAGGTGGTATGGTAAAAACAGATGAAGGAGCTAAAATGGGTTGCAGTAAAATAAAAAAAACAAACAGAGTAGTCATCGGCAAACAGATGGCTCCTAATAGAGAATAAAATTTGATTAGACAGTTT
This sequence comes from Ochotona princeps, assembly GCF_030435755.1. Taxonomy (NCBI): domain Eukaryota; kingdom Metazoa; phylum Chordata; class Mammalia; order Lagomorpha; family Ochotonidae; genus Ochotona; species Ochotona princeps. The sequence goes on along the minus strand of NC_080843.1, from coordinate 37,095,265 downwards.
GCTAGAGTATATATGTGCTTCACCAGAATCAAGTGAGAAATTGTTAGGCAAATTGTGAAGGAAAACTTCCCTCTTCGTGGGAGAGAGCAGAACTCTGAGGAGGAGCATGAAGACTGCTATTCTGCAAGTTTGGATGGAGGCAGAATGTGATAGAAGTTAGTTTCTACATAGATCTTGATGGCAGATGTTGGGGAACAAATTGGTTTTAAGGTTGGCATATTCAGCACACTGACAGAAAAATTATGAGGCAGTGTGGATATAATGCATGGAACTGGTGCTTGAAGCTAGTTGATCACAGCAGAAAACAAAATTGAAGAAATTCAGATCACACATGACACCTTCAGGACATTTTTTAAAAATACACCTAAAGCTACCCCATGTCAATTAGCATTACATGCAGACTAAAGAACTGGGAGGTCATCTAACGTGAACGTTGTCCATTCACCTGAGAGGTGAAGGTCCAGAGAGATGATCTGAGATACTGTGGAGTTGGTCCTCGTACAAGAAGGATGATATGGTGGCTACCAACTCAGCTCCAAGGCTACAGGATTAGCCCAATGGGAGCTAAATTTCACATCTGCTACTTTCTTTTTCACCCCATTAAACATTCATGATTCACTTTCATGACATTTCTCTGTGGGTATGTAACGCCATGAAACTCACTGCATTAATATGATGCCCTAGATGTTCCAGTGTGTTCTTATGCCCATTGTCTTCCCTTGTAGCATGCAGAAATTACAGCAAGACAGAGGCAGAACTACTCAGACATAATAAAGTATAACACCTAACAAGGCAAATTAGCAGAAGAGCTTGGCCCATGTTCAGCTATCCTACTCCTGTCACTGACGCAGATCATGTTACGTCTGCCTGTTGGAATAATTTGCCCTGAATTGCAGTTTCTACACAGAAGAGGAATTGCATTTACTTAATGTAATGAAAAAACCTGCACATTTGTTAACAGTGTTGTTTTCTGTTATTTTTCAGTGCAATTGCGTAGAGTTTCAACTATATTATAGGTTAAATAGACTCTGGAGGGCCAGCCTGGGAATGGAACCACCATCTATAACACTCAGAACATTGTGTCTATGGCAAATTGCTTTGTGAGTTCTAAAACAACAGATTTAGAAATTAACTTTGGGAATACCATTGGTTCCTGAGTAGAAGACTGTCAGTCAGACATTTCATGTAATTGGCTCCTTAATTCATGCACCGCAGCAACAACAATGGATTGCCCACTGCACCTACCAGCCACTGTGCTGGGGTGGGGTGTGTCGAGATGAAGAAAATCTCAAGCCTTGAGGCACTTCTGGCTAGCTGAGAGGATCATATTGTTAAAACAAATAAATGATAAATTACTGTTAAGATAGAGCTACAGAAACCAATGCTGCAGGAGCAAAGAGGACAAAGATATTCTGAGAAATTTACTCTAAGCCTTTAAGATATCTATGATGGAAGAATCATTTGGGTTGAGTCTTATGAGTCTTTCAGACAAAAAAGATAAAAGGTCGTTTTAGGGAGAAAAGGGGCAAATACACGATGCCAGGAATGCAAGTGGAGGTAGGGTGCCTGCTGTCAGTTGCCTTTTTAGATAGAAGTTTTTTTACATATTTGTTGACAAAAGGACTGATCAGTAAGGAAAGGGTCAAACTTAGTGTGGAAGCAAAGGTGACCCACACTGGCGCTTCCTCAACTCTATTCTTGGAGTTTGCAAAGGAAAGAGGATGGCTGGACTGAGAAAAATAATTAGATACTTGCCCATTGTGAAAGAATAGCATTTCTGCTGACTCATCCCATTAGTCTTCTTTTAAAACCTGCATGTCTTACCATCAACCTCTGGCAGATTTTGCTGAACTGTGAGCTGAAATCAAAGATTATTACAGCTTGCCTAAACTGAGATCTTAAGAAAGATGGTAAAGGATCATCGGTTAAGATTAAAGCTGCCACATGTCAACCAACTGCTTATGCTTGCTTCAGTTGTACCAACCCACTTCACATTAGCAAAATTATAATCTTTGGCGGTAAGAAATCGTTTCAATAGTAACACGAGTCAGGAAAACTTAGAATAAAAGTTCACTTGCAACTTGAGTTAAAACTGATAGAACTTACAAGCAAGAAAGAGGAAGCAAAACTGGAGAGTGGGAGAGGAGGCGGCGAGGGAGAAAGTATTTTAGCTCAAGCACATTATGCATTTGTGAGGAACTGTGTAATGTTCAAGTGCACAGCTCATTTGGAAAGAACTGCATGAAGTGTTTAACGCTATGCTAGCTGCATCCCTTGCATGTGTAACACAATCAAAAGAACACAGTCCATTCAGTCTTCATAAACGTTAGTTAAAAAGAATCCTGATCTTTTAGGGTAAAGCTTATGCAACATACCTGAGAGGACTAAAATGCTTCGTATGTTCTAAAACAAATGAGAAAGATTTTAAAAAGCAAATGTTGAATTTACGTATTTCAGCTCTGGTTAGTAGCATGTTCTGTTCTTTGATTTTGATAAATAAAAGTAGGATGGAATTTTTTCCAATCTTTTTTTCATGCATTCCATGAGTATAGCTATTTTTTTCCAATCTTAATTGATATACAAGCCTGATAGCTTTCAAAGCTGAATTTTTAGCGAGTCTTCTGAATACTGAGAACTTATCTATTAACCTTTGGTGAGAATGTATAAAATTTAGTGAGATAAATCAAGTTTAAGGTTTATGATTTAGAGACTAACAAGAGATATGAATACACTGGTGATGATCTGGGACCAAAGAGGTGACTTCATGAAGCTGTTTCTGATTTCCTGGCGGACACCTGGAATCCATAAGCAGGTACCCAAAGTATTCTGAAGGCCACACTATACTCAGGTCTGCTGCCTAAAACCGATAGACAGGATCAGGATCAGGGAATTTTCTGAGTTTCCTTGTGTTGATAAGGAATCCAGGATCCACAGTGCTCAAGAGACAGAGACCAAATGACAGAGCGAAATAGTCAGGAGTGCATTCTCTCCATCTGAGTGCTCCGCCTCTGTGCCAACCCACACCATTACACCTGTAACAACAGTCTGGTACCCCTCCTGCGTTACACCACACAGTCTCTCCTGCATTTCACATTATTCAGGCTGTGGATGGCTCCCTGGGAGTTATTTTGAGTCTAATTTACCTGTCAAAAATGTGAAATACTGATTATAATAAAGTCTTTCCTCTGACTCTAATTCTTTCTTTAATCATAGAGCTTACACTGTTGGGAGAGGCAGGCATTAAACAAATAATCAAACAAATATGTAATTATAACTTGTAAGTGCAATGAAGGGAAAGTGAAGGATGCAATTATGAAGTGGAACAGAGAAGCTGATTTAACTTTTACAGGGAAAGCAGTTAAAGAAAAGACAGGATTAGTGGGAGAACAGCATTTCTGGCAGTATAAACAGCATGGAAGGCCCTCAGTATTTCAGAGCTGTGACACAGTGAGAATGGCTGGGGTGACACAGTAGATGTGACCAAGACCAGTCCCAGTATTCGGGATGTGGTAAGAACTCAGAAATGTGGTCTGACCAGGTTTCTCTGATGGTCTTTGACATTGAACTTAGTTCTAAAAATGTTTATGTGAGCGCTAGAAACAGAATCGACAAACACCATACATTTTCCATGACATTTCTTCAAGTGCCCTCCTCTGTCATCATGCCAAAAAAGGTAGAAAGTTAACAACAGAAATCCTCCTTTCCTACTGTAAAGACAATTTAAAGTAACTCTTGTTGCATGATCTTTACATGGCATCATACACTTATTTGCCATGTTACGTGGAAACTAATTGCAGAATCAAAATAGCATATTCTTTAATCTTTGAAAAAAGTAATAAAGTTTGTGTGAAATTCGTGAAACATGCCAGAGAATATCTTTACAACAGTGAAAAGGATCTAGTATTTTAAAATAAAAAGGCAGAGGAAAATCACAAAATCATGCAACAAATTGGAGTTTCTTTAGAAAAAACTTCGGGCCTTTAAGTTGGAAATTACACTGTGAAAACCTGAATTTAAAATTATCTTTCTGATCCTCATTTAGAAAGAAAGGCCAAAAGTGAATTTTCGAGGAAACAGTTGTGAAATGACAATTTGCTATGTAACTCTCCAAATTCAGCAGAAAGAAAAAGTCCGTAGTAATACCCTGAGATCTGATTTCTGAAAGAAGTATTTTTTTTTTAACCCTGAATTGTTCCTGGGGGGCTATATATAAAACAAAGTCATCAACACTGCACCTGAGGTTTTCCTACTAAAACCCAAGAGACTAATAAATGTTATAGGCAATGATAATAAGAATCAATAATCAACCTCAGTACTAAAGGCATTTTTTGATTGGAATTACTCAAGGTAAACTGTAACAGGAGGCTGGCCAAAACTCATAGAATTGGGTATGATACCTCAAACTCTAGGTTCGATCTAACAACAGAGTGCATGAGGTTGCTATGCTTTGATTTTGATCTGATTTACTATAAGGAAGATTTAGAGTGTACTTAATAGAAAAATTTAAAGCTATATGGGTAAAAAGTTGGATGTTATGTTGTAGAAAAGCGTTAACTTCATACTTTCTAAAATTACACTTGTTTATTTGTTGGATTCTTTAATAGCCTAGGAGGGGAACTAACAAAACATTATAAAGCAGCTAATTTTTATAGCTTCTAAAATGCATGATAGTTAAAATAAATAAGGCTCTTGGGATGCCTACATTTCTGCTTAATAAAGTAAATTAGCCTTAACATAGCTTCTTAGCAAACATATGACTTGAGTAAATGCTTGCTTTGTTCCTGGTTCTTGGGAAAACATTATTGAAAACAAAAACAAAGTAAAAAAAAATGATACAGTTCTAGAATGAAACAAAGTTGTTTAGTCATAGGAAACATCTGGTACTGAATGTGGATTTCTTAATTATTGAGAGGGCCCTGAAATATAAATATTCACAGGTTCAAAAGAATGCTGCCAAATAGGTTATCAAGCAAAAAATACACAACCACCTGGAGAACAAAATCCATCTGTCTGACTGAATTTGGTTGAAAATTATTTTAGACTTGTTAGTAAAACCCTCATGCAAAATTTATTTGATTGAATAATTTAGTAAGAATATTTCCAAAAGTATCATAATGTTCTACACTCTACAAAAATGAATATACTAATCATCTTTTTAACTGATCAGTGCTACCTCTACTTGTGACTATAGGTGATAGGGTCTTAAGTTAGGCCTCAATCTTAGGTGGTCTCAACCTAGAAAACAAGGTTCCCATGGATATGATGAAGCCAGTACTATTAAATACATACTTTACAAAGACAAAGAAGTAAGGCTAAAAATTTCAAAGTGTTGTTGAAAACCAGTGCAAATGACTTTCTGTTAAGACATGTGTGATGCGTGCACTCAGGTGCCGGCCGAATGAGGGCAAGCACAGGGGATAATACATGATCTGTATTTTGTCCCTTGGAGCTTGGATATTCACAGATTGCATACATTCAGAGGAATTTTTGTTTTTACTTTTTTTGTTGTTTGTTTTTTTCAAACATTATCAGCCTTAATTCCCCCAAAATGGCTGCTGGCCCCTTTTCCTAAGTCTCAGAAAACGATGACAGTAAAGTCCCCAAGAAAGAAGAAAATCTACAGTCAGGCAAGTGATTTGCTGATAAATGAGCTGTCAATACACAACCCAAGTGAACTCATGGCTTCAGTGCTGCGTGTGCGTTTCCTTCTCTCTGAATACTAAAGGACTTACTTAGGAAGTCTATACTAAGACTGAGACTATTGCAACAAAACCACAGTAGGTGGCAAGATAAAATGACCCTTGTGTAAAGAAGAATGACAACTCAAGCTGGATCAAGCAATTCAAAAGATATGCACTGGTACCCTTTCTTCTAATCTAATAGTATGGGAAAAGTAATTTTTATAAGAATTCTTTGTTCTACTACCAAAATCCATCAATGTGGTTATCTTTAAAATTAAAAACATCAACTAAGAGATAGCATTCTCATTTTCCAAACAAAAAAAACAGGTAACTCCCCAACTTAAGAAACGAGAAGGATGAGAAAGTGGTACCTATGGTTTGTTCAAAATAATTTCTGTTTTAATGGCATCCACTTCCATTCACTTTATATTTAGATGAGGTGGTCTAACCAATCTTACTTTTTGTGAAGAAAGCAATCAAGATAATCAACATGACAGTTAACAGTCAACATGACAGTTATTGAACTTAACAATCACTTTGGAAAAACAGTCCAATCAATTTCACATTACCTGGATGGATTTTTAAACATGAAACAACATACATTTATTAATAGTACTATATTAGAATACAAACTTTGGGTCCATCCAAAAATCTGTCAGTTGCTATGATTATCATATGAGAACATGTAGAGTTATTGCTTAGAGACGAAGCCACGTTCTCTTATGTCACAAACCTGTTACCATGACAGGCAGGACGAATGGCTGCTATACAGTGTTGTCTCCCATTACAGTGTGTTCATTCATATTCATAATACAATCTGTGATGTCGATCCAATCACTTTAGATCTCACTGTTATTTCCAACAAATCTATAACTGAGCAAAAGGCAGGATGCTGACAGGAGTTAATGTGGGCTTTGTGCTGTTTACAATTGCGGTCTAATCTACTAAATGGCTGTGAAAATTGATGCACTGTTAGGACTGTTTTGTATACTAGTACAGATAAAGAATTGTGCTGCTCTAATCTCTGTAATGCTAAATTGAATTTTTTACAGTGCTTTTTGTTTTCTTTATTTGTATGTGATTAAGTACCCTTCCAGTTTTATGTATATCATCAATAAAGAAATCAAAAACATTTTATTAATTGAAATGTATTTGCTTTTGGTTTCAAAAGGAAAGTAAGTAAATTTGTGAGTCTCTCATAGTTTCTTATAAAATAAACTTAACTGTATTTGAAGTGGATTAAGAAATCATATTCCCAAAAGATTTGAATTATTCCATTCCAAACTATCATTTTAACTTACAAGGAACTTAATATCAAGAACTGTACAGTTGAGAATTGTACAAATCAGGCATTTCAATACGAGTATTGATGACAATACTTCTTCAAAGTACCCTATGTGCTAACAGTAATTTAGGGAAAAGTGCACAAAGCGATTAAATGAGGAATCAGTGGCATCTAGAATTACATAATTAAAGATCACGCCACTACGAATTACGTGGCTAGTGACTGGTCATCATGGAGATCAGGAGACGGCATTGACTCCTGTCACAGCAGTGACAGATGTATGAGTGTAAGCAGGGGCAGATCCAACAGCATTCCTCCCTTAGGTGAACTTGATTCCTGCTTGCGGCTCACCATTGAAACAACCCAGCATTCAGGGACTGGAGTGTGGAATTTCCGTTTGAAAACAAGTTGTGGGGAAAAAAAACATCATTTATTGCCAAAGGGAAGCAGGATAAGTGTTCATGATGTTTAAAAACAGTTCTTAACTTATTCAAGTAATTATTGGCTATTTGTTTACTGTACTAATGATTTTGTTTCCAAGAAAGGGGTTAGAAATAGTAGACAATTATGTTTTAATTCTAAGATTGGAAACTGTGCTTGTAAATAATAGCCGTTTCTACACAAAATTTTGCTTGCAAGCAAGTAATTATCCTGGTCTTGTTTTTTTTCCTTACTATTATTTTATGTTAGAATATGCTAAGAAAGTTAAAGTAATAGCAAAACACTTGGGAAAGTGCAGTGAAGTCTATCTGCCCAAATGCATGGAAATCGATGAATGTATACTCTACAACCACTGGAGTAGGGGTGAGAGCCGTACAAAAGTCTGAAGTCTTCCTTCTGAAACTTGGCAATACATTTCATGCTTTCATAATTTCCCACTCTACACGTTCTTGAAATGACATTTATAAAGTACATCATTAAGAAATTAAATAATTGGTTGTCTGATTAAAAATTCACTCTAAGTTTAATATGAGGTTTTTAAGTCTTTTCCTGTCTTTAGTTCCTGATTCTCTGCAGTAAACTGGTCTTCTCAAGGACTTATAATAACTTAAAATGAGGTCTTTCTTTTTGAAGGAATACAAGATGGTTTCATTGCCCCAAACAACTAAAAAAAAAAAGGAGGGGGGGATATTTGAAAACTCCCATGACAACTTGCTACATTTGAAAGCCAGTGTTACTGAACACAGCAGTTCCTGAAACCACTTAAATATGAAGATCACACTTAACACTAAAGATAACAAAACACTAGCAAAAATCCCTTTCACCTATCTCCTTAAAATCTCTGTTGCACAACATTACAGAGCAAGCGTTTTGTGGAACAACAAAAAAAAAAGAACAAAAGCAAAAGTTGCTAAATTAGCACATGAAAACCTACTATAATTGGATATCTAGACAAAAGAAACAGGACAAGCTACAGTCCTTCCAAAAAAAGCAAACAAGCAATAATCTCATTTCCTTAAATCAGCTTGAAGTAATTTATGTGCTATGAACAACACGAGTACTGTCTGGCAAGGACTCTCATCTAGAAGAATTAGGGTGGCATGGTGGATACTCACAGGTGTTGTAAGGCAAAATGAGAAAAGTAGTTTCTAAAGTTAAATTTGTACACATTCAAGTTTAAGACTGTCTTCTTTCTTGTTCTAGGTGATGAAACATGATTATGAATAAGACACTGATTACAAAGGATCCTTCTTCATATCCATGCATTTATTCAACAAGCAGTTTCTGAATTCCCATTATGGACCAAGCTTGGCTTTAGAAAGCAGACAATAAAGCTGGCAAGGCCCGTGCCCTTGTGAAAATCATGCTTGGGAGGAATGGGAGTGGAAAATGGTTCATGAGAGAAACAAGAATATAAATACATGCCATGTGAGAGGGTGTTGGTGTAACGGGGAAAAGGTGAGTCAGTGTGTGGAGGGTTAGGATGGTCAGAACCGACCTCATTCATAAAATCAATCTGAAGGAGATCTGTAGCAGTAGACAGAGTAGGCAGATGTGTGTATTTTTCAGGGGTGAAATTTTCCAGGCAGATGATCAACAGTAAGATGACTGGAACAGCTGAGGAGTGAGCCAGGGTAGGAAGTGCAAAAATGAGTTCAGATTCATGATGGGGAAAGTTGGTTTGTTCTTACAGATTTCCTATTCCACTAGGGGTTCTGAGAGTCATCTAGTCTCATGCATAGTTTGGCCATGTACCACTTACTATACAGGACTTTTTTTATTTCTTTGAAAGACAGAGATACAGACACAGAAACCTTCCATGCATTGGTTCACTCCTCACATGGCTACAACATCTAGGCCAGGGCCCAAACACTTTGGTCACACTCTAATGTTCCTCTAGATTGTATGAGCATAGAGCCTCATCAGAAGTGCACCAGTTGGGACTCAGAAAGGTGCTTTAATATGGATGTTGCTTCTAATATGAACTATTGCTTCAGCATTGTAAGCAATAGTTTTCCCATCTGTGCCATAACACCATTCCTCTCACCGACAATGGAAGCAGCACACCTAATTGTTTTGAGGACGAACTGAGAACATGGAAGAAATCAGTGAAGAGGTTATTTCATGTGAAACTCAGAAGTGGTTCTTGACTTCCAGCTTTGGACTAGCATATCTGTGGCCATTTGAGGAGTGAAACAGTGGATGGAAGGGCTCTCCTCTCTCTGTAAACTTTGACTTTCTTTTTTTTTTTTTTTTAAAGATTTTATTATTATTGGAAAGCCAGATATACAGAGAGGAGGAGAGACAGAGAGGAAGATCTTCCATCCGATGTTTCACTCCCCAAGTGAGCCGCAACGGGCCGATGCACGCCGATCCGATGCCGGGAACCTGGAACCTCTTCCGGGTCTCCCACGTGGGTGCAGGGTCCCAATGCATTGGGCCGTCCTCGACTGCTTTCCCAGGCCACAAGCAGGGAGCTGGATGGGAAGTGGAGCTGCCGGGATTAGAACCGGCGTCCATATGGGATTCCGGGGCTTTCAAGGCGAGGACTTTAGCCGCTAGGCCACGCTGCCGGGCCCTAAACTTTGACTTTCAAGTAAAAATAAATAAACTCTCAGGTCTGGCGCAATGGTTCAGTGGCTAAATCCTTGCTCTGAAATTGCCGGGATCCCATATGGGCACTGGTTTGTGTCCTGGCTGCTCCACTTCCCATCCAGCTCCCTGCTTGTGGCCTGGGAAAGCAGTAGAGGATAGCCCAAAGCCTTTGGATCCTGCACCCATGTGGGAGACCCAGAAGAAACTCAGGCTTTGGATCTGGCCATTGCAGTCACTTGGGGATTAAGCCAGCAGATGGAAGATCTTTCTGCCTCTCTTTCCCTCTGTAAATCTTGCCTTTGCAATAAAAATAAATAAAACTTTAAAAAAGAAATTATTTTAAAAAGAGGTTACTACGATAATACAGGTAAGAGATGATGTAATTGAGATCTTATTTAAGAGTTTCAGAGAGCAGCTAGGAATTCTGGCCTAATGAATTAAGCTGTTGCTTGGAAGGTGCATATCCTATTTATGGGAGTGCCTGGTTCAAGTCCTGGCTATATTCCTGCTGATCTAGCTTCTTGCCAAAGCACCTGAGAGGCAGGAGGAGTTAAGCGCTTGAGTCTCTGTCACAACTGAGACCCAGTGCAGTTCCTGGCACCTGATCTAGTTCAGTCTTAGCTGTTGTGGCCATTTGGGGAGTGAAGCAACAGCTGGAGGATCTCTGTCTCTCCCTTGCAATGCCACTCTACCCTTCAAATAAATACACTTTCACAAAAATAAAAAGATCCAAAGAAAACGTGAAATGTTGACTTCATAACCATCATTTTAATAATGACTTCTAGATCCTTCTGCAATTAGCTAGGGGCAACCTGACTATCTCTGGTCCATAGGAATAAACAAAAATGACAAGTTGCCACATTTAGGGGGCAAGTGCCCCCTGCATTTCCATATAGTCATGAAGGGGTTTTGCTTAACCAACACTGGGAACTGCATGGAAGACAGAAAAATTTTATTATAATGAACCATTGAGATCACAGGATTCTGACTGTTATGATGCTAAATCTTATATATTCTAATAAAGATTGTTTGGTTATTCTTGATAAAACAACTGTAAATGTCAAATACATTATTTTATTTCTCTTGCCATTCTAACATTTATATAAAAAAAGTTTTCATTTTCCGTTAGTTTTTACTTTTAGCACTGTCTTTAAGATGAAACATTCCAAAGTCTGTTTACTTAGCAAAGGAAGTTAACCAGTAAGTTCCAAGAATATCTTTTATGTTTGCATTTGGGGATTTGTTAACATTGGTGCTCTCTCTCTCTCTCTCCCTCACAACCATACATTTAGAAACTGTTCTTGTTCTTGTGCTCATTTTATTTGTTTTATCTTGGCAGGCAATAGTTGCTGGTTCAAATAACTCGAGATCCTCCACCCACATGGGATGCCAAGATGGAGTCACTGGCTTCTGGCTTCAGTTCAGTCCAGCCCTGGCCATTACAAGCATTCTAGAAGCCGACCAGCTGACTGAAGATGTCTTTCTCTGTCATTCTTTCTAATGAATCAAAAAACAAACAGTTGCCTTATTCTGCTCAGATGCCTTAAAATGTATCAGATCCATAGACACTAAATGGCTGTAGTACAGATATAATCAAGATCCAAGTCCATGACTTTGCTTTTTATCATTTTTATCTCTTTTTTAAAAAGATTGCTTTTTATTGCAAAGTGAGTTATGCAGAGAGGAGGAAAGACAGAGAGGAATATCTTCTGTCTGATGATTCATTCCCCAAGTGACTGCAATGGTTGGAGCTGTGCAGATTCAAAGCAGGGAACCAGGAATTTCTTCCAGGTCTCCCACTCGGGTCCAGGATTCAAAGGCCCTGGGCTGTCCTTGACTGCTTTTCCAGGTCACAAGCAGGGAGCTGGATGGGAAGCAGGGCTGGTGGGATTAGAACTGGCACCATATGGGATCCTGGGGCGTTCAAGATGAGGACTTTAGCCATTAGGCCACCGTGCTGGGACCACTTTTTATCATTTTGATCAAAGTGATCATCGGCAGTTAATTAGACACCCCCCTACTGCCTACCTCTGAAATTCTTGCTTCCACCACAGTCTGAGCCAAGGGCCCCTCCAGAGACACATACTTTAGCATGGGGATGAGAATAGTTATGACAATATATAGCAGAAATACCTGTTTATCCCCTTTCCCAAACTGAGCTAGGTCAATGTGAGCTATGTGGCCAAGTTTGTCTTGTCCCCTTTATATCCCTAGGTTCAAGTTTATAGTTGAAGCACAAGTATGTGTTTATTCATTGAGTGAATGAATTAAAAAAAATTCTTAAATTTTGAGCTCATTGAAGACCACCCTGAAACATGGCTACCTATTGTAAGAGATTATAAACTTTTTTGCAGAGAAAGGGCTCATAAGTTTAATGAGATTTTGAATGGAGTCTGGATAGCCTTCGGAAAGGTGAAAAGCCATTGCTGCGAAGTCCCTTGCACACATACACAGAGACTGAGTGAGGAGCACCCACGGCCTTCTGGTGCGCTGCACGGTTACCCGCCACCCTGCACAGATTCTAGGATCTTCCCTGAGGACACTCACCAATTTATTGACTCTTTACGACTGGAAAGTTTAGCGTTCTCTAAAACCTCTGATATTTGACCGAGTACTGCCTTTCTCCAGATTATTTGTAAAAGTGTTAAGTAAGCCTAGAGCTAATGTCAATCTCTGAAGAAACCTATTCCTACACTCCTCAACCTTTTCTCACCATTTGTTTTCCTTTTCTAAGTAGTTCCTTTATCATGATTAAACCTTTCATTCAAAACAAAGGCTGAGAACTCATAATTTACTTTCCAACTGACTGTAAGATTACGTTTCCATACATTTGGATGGAGAGATGAGATATAACCCCCGGGCATTCTTCTTTTTTTTTTTTTTTAAATCTTCATTCCTCAGTTTAGGAAATGCCTTATCTCTTCTAAAAACTAGATATATTCCCATTGCTTATCATAAGATAAACATTTAATGGATACATAATAGAAAACAGAATGAGCTGATTGTTACTGAAAAAATCTAGGCTTCATTGATGAGCTGAATGTGATTATTTTTAATCTTTAAAAAGAAAATGCGGCCACGGCTCCAGCTCCCGCCCAAGCCCAAGAGGCAGGACCGGCTCTGTAGACCTGTGTCCTGAGGTGGCGCAGAGGCCCCAGCTACATGCGGCTTCCGCCCCAAGCCCAAGAGGCAGGACCGGCTCTGTAGACCTGTGTCCTGAGGTGGCGCAGGGGCCCCAGCTACATGCGGCTTCTGCCCCGAGCTCAAGAGGCAGGACCGGCTCTGTAGACCTGTGTCCTGAGGTGGCGCAGGGGCCCCAGCTACATGCGGCTCCCGCCCCAAGCCCAAGAGGCGGCACCGGCTCTGTAGACCTGTGGCCTGAGGTGGCGCAGAGGCCCCAGCTACACAGGGCTTCCGCCCCAAGCCCAAGAGGCGGGACCGGCTCTGTAGACCTGTGTCCTGAGGTGGCCCAGAGGTTCTGAGCCCAAGAGGCAAAACACAGCTCAGCAGAGTCAACGAACTCAGACGGAGGCGTGGAGCAGTGTGTCTTCCAGTGAGGCAACGACTTTGAGTGGGAGCTGCAGGGGGAAGGCCTGCCACTAGGGCTGGGACATAGAGTCTCCTGACCCAGCTCGGGGCTGTGGTCCGCAAACTCCGAACAACAAGCAGCTGGAACCCCCTGCTGTGCTTAGCTATACTTAGGCCAACACTCCATACAGCAGTTGCTGGGTCACACTTCCTATAAGCTACAGCACCGGGGCAACGGCTCCAGACAAGCAAGTCAGAGGCTAAAATCCCAAAATGGCAAAAAACAACAACACAATGAGGAGAAGTATCAGAAAAGGTAATGACTCAGAAGAAAGATCAAGCATTTGCCCCCAAAACAACCAAAAACTAATCTCAATACCTGAGATGCAAGATGATGACATAGAGGAATTACCAGAGAAGGAATTTAAGAAACTAGTGATGAGATTCATCAGAGACAGCGAGAAGTGCTGGGAAGAGTCCAAGGAATTCAAAAAACATGTCATTGCAGAAATAAATCAAGTCAAAAAGGGAATCCTCGATATAGAACACAAAATTGAAAGCCTAACCAACAGAATGAACACAGCAGAGGACAGAATATCAGAATTGGAAGACATTCAGAATGAAAGGCAGCAGTTCATCAAACAGTTGGAGACAAATCTGGAGAAAGCCAACAGGTCCATACAGGAAATGAAAGACAACCTCAAAAAATCAAATATTAGAATAATAGGCCTTCCAGAGGGAGTGGAAAAGGAGATAGGCTTGCAACGGGTGTTCAATGAGATAATACAGGAGAACTTCCAGAACACCGGAAATATAAATCCAGCACAAATCCAGGAAGGTCAGAGAACCCCCAATAGATTCGACCCAAAGCGATCCTCACCCAGACATGTGGTCCTCAAACTGCCTTCAAGCGAATACAAAGAAACAATTCTAAGACAAGTGAGAAAAAAGGACAAGATTACTTTCAGAGGAAGGCAAATCAGAATCACAGCAGATCTCTCAGAAGACACACTCAGGCAAGAAGAGAGTGGGGTAAAACCTTTCAAATCCTGAAACAAAACAACTGCCAACCGTGAATAATGTACCCGGCAAAACTCTCATTTGTATTTGAGAATGAAATTAAATATTTCAACAGCAAAGAGAAACTAGAAGAATACACTAGCATGAAACCGGCCCTAGACAACCTCCTCAGGAAGGTGCTAAACCCAGAGAGAAAAAATGAAAACCAAAATCAAAGATGGCAAATGGGAAGACCTCCCCACTAATATCCATAAGAGGACAGTCAACCAGGCAGAGATTCTAATAGTCGCAAATACACACTTGCACACTTACACACACTCATGGCAGCTCAAAATCAATTTCTCTCAATATTATCTCTAAACACAAATGGCCTAAACTCACCAATCAAAAGACAGAGATTAACAGACTGGATCCTGAAACAGAACCCATCGATCTATTGCTTACAAGAGACACATCTAACCCGAAAAGCCTCTAAGAAACTGAAAGTAAAGGGATGGAAAAAGATATTTCATGCCAATGGACGAGAAAAAAAGGCTGGGGTAGCTATTCTAATTTCAGATGATATAGACTTCAAGCTGACAGACATCAAAAAAGACAGGGAAGGTCGCTATATATTGGTGAGGGGACTGATACATCAGGAAGTAATCACCATTTGAATATATATGCACCAAATTCCAATGCTCCTAGCTACGTGAAGCAATTACTTACAGACTTAAGAGGAGACATTGACATGCACACAATAATAGTGGGTGACCTTAACATCCCGCTAACAACAATAGACAGATCAACAAAACAAAAACTCAACAAAGAAACAACAGAGCTCGTACAAACAATAGAACGACAGGACTTGGTAGACATCTATAAACTTTTTATCCCAAGGCCACAGATTTACATTTTTTTCAGCAGTACATGGTACCTTCTCCAGGATTGACCACATGATAGGACACAAAGCAAACCTAAATAACTTCAAAAAGATAGGAATCATACCATGTACCCTCTCAGACCACCATGGAATGAAATTGGAAATCAGCAATTCAAAATGCCCCAGGAAATACAGAAACTCTTGGAGGCTAAACAATATGCTATTAAATGAACAATGGATCAGAGAAGAAATTAAAGATGAGATCAAAAAATTTATGGAAACCAATGAAAACTCTGACACAACATTCCAAATCTTATGGGACACGCCAAAGCAGTACTGCAGGGTAAATTCATCGCAATTGGAGCCCATGTCAAGGCCCAAGAGAGGAGTCAAATACAGGAACTAAGCACACACCTCCAGGATTTGGAAAAACAGCAGCAGAAGAGCCCCACATACAACAGGAAACAAGAAATAATCAAAACAAGGGAGGAAATTAATCAGATAGAAACCAAAAAAACTATACACAAAATCAATGAATCAAAAAGCTGTTTTTTTGAAAAGATAAACAAAATAGACACCCCACTGGCCCGACTGACAAAGAAAAAACAAGAGAAAGCAAGAATTAACAGCATCAAAGATGAAAAAGGCAACATAACAACAGACACTGCAACCATTAAGAACATAATCAGAAATTACTACAAAGCACTATACTCCAACAAATCAGAAGACCACCAAGAAATGGAAAAGTTCTTAGACTTATACAACTTGCCAAAACTTAGCCCAGAGGCAACAAATGACCTGAACAAACCCATAACTGAAGCAGAGATTGAAACAGTGATTAAAGACCTCCCAACAAAGAAAAGCCCAGGCCCAGACGGCTTCACTGCAGAATTCTACAAAACATTCCGAACAGAACTGACCCCAATCCTCTACAAACTCTTCAAACAATAGAAAAAGAGGCAACTCTTCCAAACTCATTCTATGAAGCCAACATCACCTTAATCCCAAAACCCGACAGAGACCCAACTGAGAAGGAAAACTGCAGGCCTATTTCTCTAATGAACATCGACGCTAAGATTCTCAACAAAATCCTAGCCAATAGAATTCAAAAAATCATCCGACAGATCATTCATCCAGATTAAGTAGGATTCATCCCTGGAATGCAGGGATGGTTCAACATCCGGAAATCCATAAATGTGATACACCACATCCAAACATTGCAAAACAAGAACCACATGATAGTATCAATAGACGCAGAAAAAGCTTTCGACAAAATCCAACACAATTTCCTGCTAAAAACCCTAACCAAGGTAGGAATAGATGGAAAAATCCACAACATAATTAAAGCAATATATGAAAAGCCCAACGCCAGCATCATACTGAATGGAGAAAAACTGGAACCCTTCCCACTGAAATTTGGAACAAGACAAGGATGTCCGCTTTCTCCGCTGCCATTTAACATAGTCCTAGAGGTACTCGCTGAGGCCATAAGACAAGAAAAAGAAATCAAAGGAATCCAAATGGGAAACGAAGAAGTCAAGCTTTCACTATACGCAGATGACATGATTCTCTACATAGAAGACCCAAGAGACTCAATACAGAGACTGCTAGATCTTATACGAGAGTTTGGAAGAGTGGCAGGGTACAAAATTAATGAACAAAAATCAACAGCCATAGTGTATGCAAATAACCCAAAGATGGAAAAAAAAATCTAACCAGCAAGATACCATTCAAAATAACTGAGAAAAGTATGAAGTATCTGGGAATAAACCTAACCAAAAATGTAGGAGACCTATTTGAAGAAAACTACAAACTGCTTAAAAAGGAAATTGAACAAGACCTCGAAAGATGGAGTAACATCCCATGCTCCTGGATAGGTAAAATCATTATCATTAAAATGTCTATACTGCCAAAAGCAATATATACATTCAACGCAATCCCAATCAAATTGCCCAAAACATTCTTCACAGATCTGGAAACAATGATTCAAAGGTTCATCTGGAAACACAAAAAACCACGAATAGCTAAAACCATTCTTCTCAAGAACAGGAAGTTAGCAGGGGGAATCACAGTCCCAGACCTATGGACATACTATAGGGCGGTGGTTCTCAAAACAACCTGGTACTGGCAAAAAAAACAGAGAAGAAGATCAATGGAGCAGAATAGAAACACCAGAAGGGAACCCAAACAGGTACAGCCAAATAATCTTTGACAAAAAGACAGACGACAATCCAGGCAAATGGGAAGGTCTGTTCAATAAATGCTGTTGGGACAACTGGTTAATAGCCTGCAGAAACAAAGAGATAGATCCACATCTCTCACCATACACTAAGATCAGATCTAAATGGATAACAGATCTAAACCTACATCCAGAAACCTTCAAACTTTTGGAAGAAAATGTTGGAAACACACTGGAACACTTAGGAGTAGGCCCTCACTTCCTAAAAAAGACTCCAAAAGCAGTAGAAATCGAGACCAAAATAAACAACTGGGACCTCATCAAACTAAGAAGCTTCTGTACAGCTAGAGAAACAATCAACAAAGTAAAAAGGCAACCCACAGAAAGGGAGAAGATCTTCACACACGACATAGGTGATAGAGGGCTAATCTCCAGAATATACAAAGAGCTACAAAACAACCAAAATGTCAAAACAAACAAGCCACTCAAGAAATGGGCATGGGAAATGGGCAAACACTTCACAAAAGAATAAACCCAAATGGCAAATAAACATATGAAAAAATGCTCAAGTTCCCTGGCAATAAGGGAAATCCAAATTAAAACATCAATGAGGTACCACCTAACGCCAGTAAGACTGGCCCACATGAATAAAAGCACCAACAACACTTGTTGGTGAGGTTGTGGGGAAAAGGGAACCCTACTCCACTGCTGGTGGGGCTGCAGGCTGGTACAGCCTCTATGGAAATCAGTATGGAGAACATTCAAACAACTCAAATTCAACATACCGTATGATCCAGCAATAGCACTCCTAGCAATATATCCAGAACACTTGTTTTATGAGAAACCAACATGCACTCCTATGTTCATAGCAGCACAATCAGTAATTGCAAAAACATGGAAGCAGCCAAAATGCCCATCAGCAGACGATTGGATAAGAAAGCTATGGTTCATCTACTCCATGGAATACTACTCAGCTATTAAAAAAAAACAAAATGAAGTTCTTTGTGGCCAAATGGGCCAAACTGGAAACCATAATGCTAAGGGAAATGAGCCAATCCCAAAAGGTTAAATACCACATGTTTGCCTTAATTTAAGATGACACGATGTTATGTATAACATGTTATGTTAGGTTTGTTATATGTTGTGTATAAACTAAAACTGAAATGTCAATGAGATGGTCACAGAAGGTGGTTAAGAACTCGCATTTACTTTTACCATATTGGTTACTCATTACGATGTCAATTAATTCCATAATGATGTAAATTTTTGCTGATGGTATGTTGGAGCTTTTAATTGATCGGGATGATACTCTGCTGGCTCTGTCTTCAGACCAGAGAGGGTATACCTAAGAAGCCGTTGAACTTGACTGGACAATAAGATGCTGGACTGTATGTTTGGTATACGCTTGCAATGGGGGAATCTCAACTGAACTTGAACTGTGGTAATGCAACAAGGTGGAGGAATCCACCATGGTGGGAGGGTTTGGGGAGGGGTGGGGAGAACCCAAGTACCTATGAAACTGTGTTACACAATACAATGTAATTAATGAATTAAAAAAAATAAGTAAAATAAATAAAAAAAAGAAAATGTAAGGGATTAAAAAGTGAACAATCATATTGCTCTTTTTGTTGGATATTATGTCCATAAGGTGGTAATGCTATGGGTTAAAATAGTTCACGTGAACAGAACTTGAGCATGTCCTAGGGACCAAAGGAAAAGGACTTCGGAGAGCCGACCTCATAACCAACACACACCTTCTCCGGCCTGCACACGGTGCATGCAGAGACAGGCTTGAAAAGACATTATATGACTTTATCAATCACTTCCTCTTACAGTTTTTCTATCCTTTTCGTCTTTTTTTTTTTTTTAAGAAAAAAAAGGAGAAAAAAAACCCAAAGGGAATGTTTATCCCTTGAGTTTCTTTCTTTCTTACTATGGAATAAACTAAAGATAAAAATACACAGCAATAATTCTCTCTGGACAAATTTCAAACAGTCCATTAAGTATTAAGGCTTTACGTGACTTGGTTTCCATTTGCTGACACCATCTCCTAGTCTCTTGGTTTATCTTTCCACACAAGCCTTGATGCTTGACTTATTTATTTAAAAGGCACATGGTGGGGGTGTGGGCCAGAAAAAGGGAGGGTAAAAGAGCAACAGAGATGGAAAGAAAGAACTTCAGCTGTTGGTCTACTCTCAAATGTCTTCAACATTTGGAGTTGGCTGAGGCTAAAATAAGAAGCAGGGACTCAATTCAGGTAAACCATAAGGGTGTCAAGGACCCAACTACTTGGAGTCATCAACTGTTGCATCCCAGGGCAAAGAGTAGGGAGGTGGCATCATGAACAGAGGCAGGGCCTTGAGTCCAGGCATGCGATTCGGGATTCAGGCATCCCAAGCGGCATGTTAACTGATGTGCAAATCGCCTGCCGCCCTTTGCTGGTTTGTGGAAGCATAACAATCTTACTTTGGATCTCTGCATCTAAATGCCTTCCCCACTCCCTTGTCTCTCCATCTGTCCATCTGCGGGGAAGCACTCCTTTCTCTGTTCACGTAAGACCAAATACCCCATTCATGTCACCTATGACTAGCACTGAGAACTCTATTGCCTTTCCATTCTTTAAAAAACCATGGTTTCTAATTCCTTTCCTTTTTGCCTTTTCTCTAGCATCCTAATTGCATGCATGTAAATGTGGCCTGTCCAATGTAGTCACAGGCACATTTGACTGTGGAGCCCTTGAAATGGTGAGTCCAAAGTGAAATGTGGTGAAGTACCAAATACAAAGACATTTCAAAGACTAATCTACATAAAAAGAAGCAAATTCTGATTAAGAAACATTTTCAGATATATTACATGTTGAAAAAGTACTGACTCTATTTGGCTAACTAAAACAAATGATTGAAATTACTTTAATCTGCTGAAGTTACTTATGTGTTCACATTTTCAGTCTATTGGATAGTGCTGTGTTACATTTTTTGGTGTGTCTTTCTACTTTATGCTTTTTCTATATGCAGTATTTCTTCATTCACTGCCATGTTTATGACTATTTTAAAGTTCTGAACTTTATATTTTATATTTTCCAATTCTAGAACTTCAACTATTTTTATATGTTTAAATTCTCTGGTAATATACACTACCTTTTCATCTATTTTATCTACCTTTTATGTAATTTATTCACCTTATAACTCTTCCCTTGATAACCTCGGTACCTTGAGCATCTACAAACTTATTGTGTGTGTCTGTATTCACATATCCAATCTCTTGGCAGGTCTAGAAATGTTTAATTTAAATCTAGAGTGTGTGTATATACTAGCAAATAAACAGGAGCTGGTGCTGTGGCACAGCTAGCTCAGCTCTTGCTTGCAGCACTGGCAGCCCATATAGGCTGTGCTCCATTTTCAATCCAGCTCCCTGCTAATGCACTTGGGAAAGCAGAGGAAGATGATCTGAGCTTTTGGGCCCCTTGTACCCATAACAAGTTTTAGGCTTCTGGCTTCTACCTGGCCTCACTTGGGGAGTAAACCAAGACATAAAGATCTCTTTCTCTCCCTAAATCTTTTCTCTGTATCTGCCTTTCAAATTAATAATTATTAAATAACAACAACAAACAAACAAAAGCCCAGGAAGCCCCTGCCTCCTACTGCAATAATGAAAAAATGGTCTGTGACTCCTTCCTTTAATTTAATCTAGAACCAAGCTAAAGCTACCCTTAACGGCAGTTGTTGGAGGATTCGTTCTTTCTTGACTTGCTGCATTTCCTAGGGCATGACTTAGAGCATTGTCCTTTGATTACCAGGTGGGTGGTCATTTCCTTAAAACCAGGAGATGTCCCCCTATTACTTGTAGACTCCTGGGCAACCTCTCATTGTCAAACCTTCACAACTTTCGTAAACTGCCTTTTGTGCAGTCCAGTTTCACAGGGCTGCCAAAACTTGTCCAGCTTCTCAGTCCTAGAGTAGCCAGCCCCCTGCCTAGGGCCAAGTCCAGATTCTCAGCCTGCATCCAGTCTTCGTAGCTGCACGTATCAACGCTTGAAGATAAGGCTCCTCTCCAAAATCTGAGTTCCTCTGGTCCTCATTGCTTGCACAGCCCTAAGCCGGGTTTTTTGTTTCATCTAGCATCCTAGTTGCTCTTGGCAGGAATATTGATCTGCCACTAGCTCCACTCCCCCACAGAAGCAGAAACCTACTTTAGCATTTTTTTCATAGCAGGTTTCGCTATCTAATGTATTGTGTATTTTATTTATTTAGCTTATCATTTTTTCTTCAGTAGAATGTAACCTCTAGGAGGTATGGGGATTTTGCTTTTTTTTTTTTTCTCTGCCCCAAAGCTGCACCTTCAGTTCTCAAAATGCATGGAAAGAATGAAAATATGTATTCATGGCTACTGCACTGGTAAGATAAGGAAAGCCTGAAAATAGTGTTTGTTAGATAGAAATGAGCGGATTTGTCTTCCCAATCTCTTCAGTCAAGATTATAGCAAACCTATACTACCTACCATATACTAGGCCCTTACCATATGCCAAACAGTGTGTTGGGAATGTCTAGAAGTGAGTTACAGTCAAAGGCATTCAGCCTGAGGGTTAAGGTATTGATTAAGATGCCTGTGATCTATATAAGGTTGGCTGGCTTCAATACCAGTCTCCAGTCCTTGACTCTAGCTTCCTGTTAAGGTGGACATTGGGAGGCAGTGCTTACAGCTCAAGCATCCTGCCACCCACGTGAGAAATGAGGATTGAGTTTCAAGTTAACAGCTTAGGTCCCACTGCAGAGAGCTGTCTTACAATCGTCCCACATTTCAGAAATAAGATTACATAAATACAGGATGGTCCTTACCTCAGAGAAACAGAATAGCAAAAAACAAAAAAGCCTTCCAGACTCCTAACAAGAGAGCATTAATGGCATTTTAAACACACAGGGACCCTAATCAACAACAACAAAATCATCTCAAATTTCCAGTGGGAAGTTATATTCTTCCCCCTTCTAGGATGTTTCAGACTGCCCAGTGGGCCCATTTCTCTGATTACCTTCAAGGCCTGCAACAACTTTATTGTCAATGGTGGGAAAAATTGGCCCCTTATTAAACACAGATTTGACTTTAGAAACAATTGCAAGCCCTTTATAGGTAGGCTTGATTGTTTTAAAAAAGGAATCTTATATAATTTTTTCAGATCAAGGAGAGAAAAACAGTAGAAAGTGAGTGCAACTCATGTATTTTGTAAACAAACTCTGAAGGTAACTAAAAAATGTTTAGAAGCATGAAAATGTTTTTAAAATAAATATTTCAGTACTTTATTATTTTAATCCTATACTAAAACATAATTTTCAGAGTGTACAATGCTCACCAAATAGCAGGGATTAAAAGAATGTGGATGACAAAGTGTGTATCAGGAACACAGGAAGTATATCACTATTATACTGGCATTAGAATTCTCAAGTCCTCTATTTCTAGCTTATAATGTATCACCTTCCTTTCCTGGTAGAATTATGCAGGTCTTTAAAAGTGAACAATTCCATTTTGAACTTGATGATATTCAGCTATTTGGTTTTCCTTAAATACTGTTGTCACCAATTAAAAGCAGATTTGTAACATCACGCCATTTTTGAATCCCCCTCAAACATGATCTGGAGAAGACAGACAATAAGAAACTCCTGGGAAGCAAAAAAAGTTACTTTTTCTATTTCCAGTGGAGGAACTACTAGGTAAAAAGGAAGCCAAAGAAAAGACACGAAGAACACGAATAAGATACAAACCACAAAACTTGAAGCTGGCTGTTAACAATAATGATTCAGTTACTCTAACATAATATTTCACAAAATGTCTATTTTTATTTATATGCCATTCTAGACTCCAAACTGATTACACTATTAAAAGCCTCTGAAGCCAGTGACCACCAGTGTAAGACTGGTTAAAAGTCTAGATTTCTGAACAAAATAAGCCCTAATTACAAGAAAGGAACTGTCTGAGAGATCACACTCCTTCGTTTCCTCCTGATAGTCATTCTTATACTACTATTAATAACTCAGATTAACTACATTAGCATTTCTGGCTAAAGAAACTTAATTCAATTCCTTCAAACTGAAAGTACTAATAGAAATATGTTGACATTCTATATTAATAACATTTTTCATGGAAATATTTTGATAGCATAGCACAGACATGCATGCAAATGCAAGGAAGTAATTATGATTGCATTATTAGCAGTTATTGTGGCACTGGTTTCAGAAAGGGGTTATATCCATCTGTCTGAGAACACAGACTTTAACAAAAAAATGAAGTCATATTCATTACATGACAGAAGTGATTAGAACCTAGTAGTAAAGCCAGCTAAATGTGTTTCTACTAAGCTCCGAGTTTAAGTTTTAATGCATTTTTAAATGTTTCTGGTCTCAAAACATTGAACAGCTGACAATATCCCCCAAGAGAACAATACCTGGAGGAGAAAAGCAATTAGAATATGGATTGACCAGCAATCAGTAATCATTACTTGGTACATTAAACGTAGTACACTAGCACCTGGTTAAGTGATTTAGAAACTGGTTAAATATCTGGAAAACAGGGCATTCTCAAGTTAAATCTGAAAGCTCAAATAAAATGGATTTTTCTCAGAGATACAATGTATCAGGAAGAAAATTGCAGAATAAGGTTTTAGAAAGTTAAGATTGAGTGAACATATTAAAGGTATTGGAATCAAAAGAACCGAAGTAGAAAATGGAGTATTTCTGCTAAGTTTAAATTCTCCAAAGTTTATGGCTTAGAAGAACTCATGATACATTTCTAACTGAGGTTTAATGTTTGTATTTGGTAGCTTAAATAAACTACAATTAGAAAAACAGCTTGTATTAAATTCTGAAAACACAAGAAAAGGAAATGAAAACGAATCACTGAATAAGTGAGAAAACACTGTCACGGCTGACACATTTCTGCCTACCATTCTATTTTCCTCCCATTTCTACAGTTTACTGACCCACACACCAACCAGGTCAACCCTGGGGTAAGACTCAAAACTTAACAAGATCTTATGCAAAGACAACATTTTAACAATTTACTCATCTCTTTCCATTTCATTGAATTATTCTCTTTAGCAAGCAAATATAACTTTACCTCAAACTATTCATTTCTCTCCTCTTAACAAGAGTCCTTGAAAATTACTTATATTTCGTTTTTAATTTCTCTTGTTTTCTTGAACTCATTCCAGTCATTTGTCCCTTCCCAGGCACCATAACTGCCCTCCATGCCAACGTCAACAGTAACCTCCATGTTACTGAATTCAATGGTCATTTATTGTTTCTCTCTCCGTGCCCAATGCCATGATTAGCAGCACTGGACACAGCTGACTCCCTTTGCTTCTTGAAATTCTCTTTCTTCAGCCTCTGGAACATGACCCTTCTTTGATTTGCCTTCTTACTGCTCTGAGGTGTCCCTCATCTTCCTCTTCCCGGTGGACTCTGAACATTAAAAATCGTAATCCCAATCGACCAGCACCCTGATGCAGTTACCTGCGCCACCAGTATCCCAAATGGGTGCCTGTTTTTATTGGCACTACTGTTTAGATTGTCAGCGCTGTTGACTGCGCCTGAGGCTCACGCTCTTGAGTCATCATTACACATGATGCAGTTCCCCGTGCAGGCGCAGCTCATCAGCTATAAACTTTCATCTGGAAAAACTGGAGAAAGAATCGAAACCAGGAAAAAAACAAGAACTTCTGGCTAAAATTCAGCTCCCTTCCTGTGGCATGGGAAGGCAGTCGAGGACAGCCCAAAGCCATGGGAGACCTGGAGGAGGTTCCTGGTTCCCAGCTTTGGATCGGCACAGCACTGGCCGTTGCGCTCACTTGGGGAATGAGTCATTGGATGGAATATCTTCCTCTCTGTCTCTCCTCTCCGTATATCTGACTTTGCAATTAAAAGCAAAATAAAACAAACAAACAAAAAAAATAGAGAGCCATCCAGCTCTCTATTTGTAGCCTGGGAAAGCAATGGAGCATGGCCCAGGGCTTTGTGCTCCTGCATGCGCAGGGGAAACCTGGAGGACTCGTGGGTTTGGATTGGCTCAGTTCTGGCCAATGAGGCCATCTGGAGAGAGAACCAGTGGACTGAAAACTTGTTCTCTGGCTCTCTTTCCTTCTCTTTCTGTAAATCTGCATTTCCAATAAAAACAAATCTTTCCCCCAAAAATCATCAACTCCAGTTGCACTGTTTAAATACTATTTACTTACTGGTAATTTCTAAATTTATCTTGCCCATAATTGAGATTTCTGTGGAATAGCTTTTCTAATTTTAAATAATATGCATTGCTTTCATAATGGAATGAAATGCAGCAAACAGCCACAGCTTTTCTCCTGAATAACAGCAAAACCTCTTATTTTTTTGTCCAACTTATTCTTTTGCACAATAAGAGCTAGGTTAAAAACATGTAAGAACCAAAAATTTTTATCAACACATATTCTTCTTAATCATTGGATATATGGGATGTAGGGATGACTAAAGAAATCCAAATATCACGCACCACAAAACAGCAGTAACTTCTTTCAAAAACACATTCATTACATCTATGAAAAAATTCAACCCGGGTGATGGTTTCTGACCCAGCTTCCTGCTAATAAGAACACTAGAGGTGGGCAGCAGCTGATGGCCCAAGTAGATGGGTCCCTGCCACTCACATGGGAGACCCGGATGGAGCTCCTGGATCCTGGTCTCAGCCTGCACCAGCCTTAGATGTTGCAGACATCTGGGCAATGAACCAGCAGATGGAAGACCTTTCTCTGCCTTCCAGGAGCTTCCTCTTGGGTGTGGGCCATCTGCCTTTGCCAGCCCAGGCACAATAGCAGCAAAGTGAGTTGGAAGTGAAGGAGTGGAATCCCAAACAAGAGGCCATATGGGATGTCACAGGCAGTGGTTTAACATACTCTGCCACAATGCCAGCTGCTTAATTATTAATGCCCACAACAGCCCAGGACGGGCCAGGCTGCAACCAGGAGTCTGGAACTTCATCTGGGTCTCCCAAATAAGTGACAGAGGCTCAGGCACTTGCACTGTAATCTGCCTCCAGGGTGTATTAGCGGGAAGCCTCATGGGAAGCAGAACAGCTGAGACTCGAACAGACACTCTGCTATGTGATGTGGGCATCCCAAGTAGTGGCTTAGTCAGCTAGGCTATGATGTCCATCAGTTAAATTCTTTATCTGCAAAAGGAAGGTATCACTGGTTTCCATCTCCTGGTTGTTAAGATTATTGTGAAAGGTATATAAATATTTTATCATAGATCTGACTTTAAACCATGGCCTTAACAAATGTCAGTTATTATTAGCATTGCATTAATTTCTGACTTATTTACTACCTTTTGTTTTCCTAAGCTTTAAGCTATTCAAGTGTACAAATAAAACTAAAAAAGTTAAAACAGAGAAAAATCACACTGAGTTCTGAATTCTGCCCGAAAGTTTTTCAACAACACAATTTATTACAGAGAACAAAGCTATACTTTGAAATCAGTTTGTTCTGTCAAAAACACAAAAACGCTCAGAGGATGTAATTGAATGACTATAATGTACCCTGGCCAAGAGGCAAGGCTTTAACTTGCTCTTTAAAGTGCATGCGACTGAACATTGTTCTTGCCATTTTAATATAGACTTTCTACCCCTAAATTGACTTTCTGAAATAGTTAGATAATTGTTGAACACTTTTAAGTCACTTTGTCAGCGTTCTTGAACTGTGAAAGTAATTCGGTGTTGAACTCATAAAATATACTCTCCAAGGTCCAAGTTTAAGTGAGCATAGTGATTTGTTTCCTAACAATAGAGCCCAACTAAATTTAAAAACTCCTTTGTACTGGACAGTCCTTGACGCATTGAGTGCCTTTCTTACCCACAACCCTTCTGAGCAAAGCAGTCAAGGGCAGCTTTTGGCACATGCAATCTACTCTCACACCCCCACAATTGTCATGATCAGAAACTATTACCTCCATTACTAGCGTGCCATTTCCACGGCCTCAATAACTTTTCTCTTGTTATTATCACAAACAGTGCAGTTATTGTCACTCCACCACCACTGTCACCATTGGCATAAACATTGCCAGAATTTTGCTTACAACATTCATTTTATCTATTGGAGTAAGAGACAGAGAGGGCTAGAGAGAGGAAGAGAGAGAGAGAGAGAGAGAGAATCTCCTCAAATGGATGTAAGAGCCAGGGCTGGGCCAGACTGAAACCAAATGCATCTTTTGAGTCGCCCATGTGGCGGCAGGGGCTCAAGTACTTTGGTCACTCTCTGCTGTATTCCCAGGCATATTATCAGGGATTTGGGTTGAAAGTAGAACAGCTGGGACTGGAAATGGTGCCCATGTGGGATTATGGTGCCACAGGTGGCAACTCTATCTGCTAAACCAGAGTCAGTTCCAACACTACCAGTTTTGTTTTGTTTTTTAAAGTTTATTGGAAAGGCAGCTATAGAGAGGAAAGTTATACAGAGGAGGAGGAGATACAGGGAGAAAGATCTACGGTCCACTGTTTTACTTCGTAAGTGGCTGCAACCACCAGAGCTGAGCTGATCGGAAACCAGAAGCTTCTTCTGGGTCTCTCACATGGTTGCAGGGTCTCAAGGCCTTGAACCATCTTCTACTACTTTCCTAGGCCACAGGCAGGGAGCTAGCTGGAAAGCGGAGCAGATGGGACACAAACCGGTGCCAAAATGGAATCCTGGCACATACAAGGCAAGGATTTAGCCACTAGGCTATCACACCAGGCCCCACACTGCCAGTTTTACCATCACTGCCAATGACAGCAATGAGGAAGCAAAGTCTTTTACTTGTAGTACTTCATTTATCTTAGAACAAATCAGTATTATTGCATCTGTCTTACAATGGAGAAATCAAGACACAAAGAATGTAATAAGGTTTATGCTCTTGTGTTTAACCATTGGGTAGGCCAGAATGTAGACATAAGTTTTAATAACTTCAGATGATGCGTTTTTACCATGTTCTAATATATTGTTCGGCACAGAGTTAATCCTACAAGGTTTTTTGGCATGAACAGATGAATCAAAGTTTTCATCATCTGAGTCACATAGCTCACTGCACAGAAGGACAGTATCTGATCCACAGGCAGTGGGGATTTGGCAAGAGGCTACCTGGCTCAAGACCCTGCCCAATAGGACACTCTAAACTAGCTGTTTTTCAACTCACACTGTACATGCCTCTCTTGGATCCATATTTTCAAAGAGAAGAGCAAAAACAGTTGGCAAACACTGCAGTCAAGGACCGGAGAGAAGACAGATAGGTCAGAGAATCTGGAAAACTGTGGAAAACTAAGCCAGGAAGGTAGCAGCATTCTATCCAGCTGGCAATGATAACAAAGATGGGGGCCGAGGAAGACAGCAGACACTTCATTAGGATGGCGCTGTACTCTGTGGACACGGACAACATCCAGAAAAACTTTCCAGTTCTTCAAGGGCTTGGCTGGGTAGCAGCAAACATGGTGTTTTAAGCCTTTTCTGACTCCTCTTTATCCAACAAAGAAGTGACCGTTTTCCTCAGGAAGCAAACGAGTTACATCCATCTGTCCAATAATCTGAGATTCATGCTCGTTGTCCACATGCATTTTCTATTTCTACTGAACTACTGCAGGCTGGCACCATCTTCCTGCCTGGGTTAAGACAATTTCCTTCAGCCTGGTTTTCACAGAATCTCTCTTGTGCCTACCACCCCTTCTCCAAATAACTGTACCCCACCCTCCACCTTCTGCACCTCACTCTGAAGGGCTCCGTACTCAGGTAAGAGCAGAAAGCTGACCTTCAGAGTATGTCTGTCCTCTTCATATTAATTCTACATCCTCCTTTTTTCTCCCTACGTTTATTAGGAATATCTCTTTTCAGATACTAGGTTCCATGCAGACAATACCATGCCTTTCTAAGGAAAATTTAGACAATTCTTCAAGTACAATGCCTGCTTTGTAAGTGCAAAGTAACTTCAATAAAGCTGATTGTTTCTTTACATAACACATCAAATGCAGTATTTTAAAAATTTTTCTTTTTTTTTAAACCCCAAAATTCAACTCGTGATCTCCAACGTGCCTCTGGATATTTCAAAACTAAGAGAACTGAAGTTCAGCCTGTGTTTATTGAGGTCTGACATCATGCCGAACGTAACGGCTTCCAGCCAGAGAAGCCAGCAACAATTTCTGAGGAGCTGAATGAACTGATTAAACCTGTGATTCAGGAAGAAAAATTTGTTGGCAGTGGGTGAACTAAAGCAAGAGATGAGAGAAGAGCTTTCAGGATATTCTTTTTATGGCAAAGACAGCCACCTCTGTGGCCACAGATTCCAGTTCTGACCACTCACATTTAGAAATCTACTCAAAGACTTTCATGAACAATTTTTTTTTTTTTCTAGAAAGACATTCAAGAGAACAGAGCTCTTCTCTGGACCAATGTGCCTGTGTGCGGATGGAATACCAGTTAACCAGCTGGCCAGTGCAAGGACCAGAGCTGCAGACAACGGAGAAAGGCTAGGGAGCCTGAAACCTTGACGGAATTACTGAACACTGAATGAAAACAAAACTAAGGGAAGCCAAGCAGGGGGATGGAAAGCATGCAGCCTCATTTCTAGCACAGAACACTTAGTTCAATTTTATAGGAAACATATTACTAGACAACAAAAATGAGTGCTCTATTCCTCCCACTCCCAGTTTCCCCTTGCCTCCAAATATAATAAAGAAACAGGGAGAAGAATGAGAAGGGACGGTTTGTGATTTCCTTTCGGTGAAAGACTCTTATAAATGTAAATGATTATATACCAGCAGACAGGACAAACCTCAGTTTTTCCATTTATCTGTCTAAAAACAGCAGATTGTTGTCTTGCTCTCTTTCATTTCTGCAACATTTGATACCACTTATATTTAACAATCTATTGTTTTAGTACTAGTGACAGCACTTTTTTTTCCTGCTTTGAAATATTTAGAATTCCCCTTGGGAGTGAGTGAGTAGTTAAGACATGGGTGGCCTGTTGGCTCTGCCTTCAAACCTGAGAGGGCCTCCCTAAGAGGCCGTTGAACTTGACTGGACAAGTGGGATGCTGGACTCTCTATGGTGTGAGCTTGTAATTAGGGAATCTCAATGGAACTTGAGCTGTGGTTATGCATCAAGGTGAAGGAATTCACCATGGGAGAAGGGTTTGGGGTGAAGGGGGGAGAATCCCAGTACCTATGAAATTGTGTCATGCAATACAATGTAACTAATGAATACATGAATAGAAAAAAAAAAAAGACATGGGTGGCCCATATCAGAGTACCTGGGTTTGACCACCAGCTTGGGCTCCCAATTACAGATTCTTGCTAATGAGGATCTGGGGAGACTGGGTTCCTGCCAACATGTGGGAGATTTACACTGAGTTCTTCATGTAGGACATTTGCACTGCGTTCTTGGCTCCCAACACTGCCCTGGGCTAGTTTTTGTCTATTGTGGGAATCAGGGAAGTGAATGGGGGGGGGGGGGGGAGAGGGGGAAGAAGGGGGAGGGAGGGAGGGATTGAGTTTGCGTCTTCTAATTCAAATGAATAAAAATTTAAAAAAAGAATTCACCTCTAGAAAATTTCACACAAATGATTTACTTAGCACAGTTCATTTAACATATGTGTCCTGAAGCATTACACTTTTTAAAGAGTATTCTGAATAAACTTTGTGAAGACAAAATCTTCAGAGTATGGCATTTGACTAGGGAATGAGATTAGGGCATGGTGTCTAGAGTATATGTCTGAGCTTTGGAAGTTCCTTTTAGACATACAAGTTATTCGTGTAAACTTCATTTTCTTTCAGCATAATTTTTACTGAGCAACTACCCTGCCTGTGCTTGATCATTATGACTGACAAAAAAGTCACCTTGTTTTGAGAGCAGCCAGTGAATCACTGGATTGTGCCAACTTGGAATGTGTTTTAGTTAGGCCTGGATCTTTAGAGTAGCAAGTAATGTGTACAGTGCCAGCACGCCATGGGGGCACCAGTTCCAATCCTGGCTGCTTGTGCTACTGACCTGAGAAAGCTGTAGAAGATGGAAGGACTTGGGACACGGTGACCCATGAGGGAGACATGTGGAGTTCCAGGATCCTGGATTTGGCATGGCCATTTGGGAAAGCAACCAAGGGGTAGAAGATATGTCTGTCCATCTGTCTGTCTCTCTCCCTGTCACTTTGCCTTTGAAGTGAATTAATCTTAAGAAAATAAAAAACATGAAGATTTCTGAGCACTTACAAGGATTATCCTTGTAAAAGAGTAACAGTATGTTAAAACACACATGCATGCATGTACAACTTTAAAGTGAACCAGTTGTACTAAATGCAATTAGAGGTACAATCTAAACACACAAACGTATCCTTTAACAATAGTCTCAGCTGTATACCATAAACAACTGATTCTGTGATTATATTGAAATAGGTGAATATTCATGATTTCACCTTTCTTATAATCATGGGGATAACTGTTGGACCTCCATGAAATGTTTAGTAAAAAGGGATGATGAGAGAATGTGAGCAACACAGGTGCCTCTCCAGGAGGTGTCCCCCATGCCAGGCAACTCATGAAACTTCCCAGAGTGGCTTCTAGGACTCGCAAAATCCTTTTGAAACGGGTATTATTATTATTTTCTCCATTTTTCAACTACGCAAATGAACCCAAGACAGCTTACATAATTCAAAAAGGATCACGCTTTAAGTAGTTGTAGTTGGATTTGAAACCCGGTCTTTGATGTGCTACTTCATTTATTACCTTCCTTAACACAGAGCATGGGCAGACCTGACAGAATTATTGTAAAATATGTTCACTTGCTGGATTCTGCTTTCCACGCGATTCAGGATCTGCCAGCAGGGACACCCTGACTCTGACAATGCACAGTTACATCAGCTCTCCTTCCAGAGAACTGTGACTACAGTGACAGGGGTGCCCACAAAATCCAAAAATTTTAATTTTTGCTTTAAAATTTCATATTATTTTGGTTACTATCACAACATGCCACATTTTCTACATTATAATAACAAGCATGTACATTGATATTAGTATGTAAACCGTCGCCTGTGACGCCAGCCTCCCATATGGGTGTCGGTTCCAGTCACAGCTGCTCCACTCTCAATCCAGCTCCCTGATAGCTGGCCTGGGAAGCAGCAGCAGATGGCTTAGCATGGCTGTTGCAGCCATTTGCGAAGCGAACCAGCAAACGCAAGATCTTTCCATGTCTCTTCCTCTGTGCTACTTTGCCTTTCAAGTAAAATGAATGAATGAATCAACATATGTGTTTATGTTTAAATAAGGAGGACTGACATTTTATAGCAAAAAATATTAAGCCCAAGAAGTTGATGATTACCATAGAGCTACTCTAAGTTCATGAAATAATTAAGAAATTTCATCATCAAAGTTTTAAGAACTGAAAATATAACAGCTCCAGTTTTTAATAAGAATCACTACCTCTACCCCCTGGTATCTGCTCTCCCTAGTTCCAAGTCCTGGTTCTCCCTGCAACCCATCAGCCTGTGTGCAGTCTGACCACTCATGCAGGCTCTTTGTGAGAACCATTACTTTCTAGCCATGTACCTACTCTGTTTACCAGCTTACACAGTAAAAAATATTGCACTTATAGGGTCAACTTCTCCACAAGTAGTCTGCTTATTTTTTCAGATATCTGTACGAGGCATTGGTTAAGTTCTTCACATAACCATGAATCTACCTAACAATATCACCACTGATTCAGTGACAATCAGCATAATCATAGGTCTAGAAAATAAATCCTCCACTTTGCTACCTCTAAAGTTAAGCATGTATGTATGTATGTATGTATCTATCTAGGGACAGTATTACCACTAACTTTTCATTTTTAATTTCTGTAGATATTACTAAACACAAACATGAAACTTTATCAATTGAAAGAAAATTTAACAATTAGCAAGCTAGTAAATATCAGGCATTAACAAGATGCTCTTGTATTAATTAATTTCATTCTGTCAAGAACCTCTCCTGGTTAGAATTGTTATTCCAAGCTGATAGTTGAGGAACCATCTTAAAGTCTCAAGGTTATATTCCTGGCCACCACCATGCTGTACACAGTGAAAACATTCACATTTAACTTTGTTCCCCCTTTTTGAAAGCCACAACAGAAACCG
Organism: Ochotona princeps; assembly: GCF_030435755.1. Taxonomy (NCBI): domain Eukaryota; kingdom Metazoa; phylum Chordata; class Mammalia; order Lagomorpha; family Ochotonidae; genus Ochotona; species Ochotona princeps. The sequence goes on along the minus strand of NC_080843.1, from coordinate 37,061,541 downwards.
CACCAACCAGGTCTTCAATATCCAGAGAAGCTACTTGTAATTTCAAAGTGATATCCCTCTTAAGTTTCATTTTATAGCTCAAAAAGAAAATCAAATCTGCTTAGTGCTTATGAATCATTTCAGATTTTCAGATATAGTGACACTGTATTATTCAAGACAAATCATTGTGAACACCAAACCATTGCTAGACTACATAAAACCTATTATCTAATCCTATTCATAGGCCTTGGGTATGATATGCCAAACGAGCTTACTGTGCCTGTGTTAGGATGCTACTGCTTTGGAAGCACACCATTGCAAAAGTTCTCAAAGTTAAACTATGAAAATGCTTACAAATAAACAATAACATCACTGCATGTAACAGTATTACACAGGATGTGTAATTGAGACATTTTTTAATAGTATAAGGTTGGGAAAAGGCAGGTAAAAGTAATACTTTTAGAAAGTAATTGTTATTTTTCAATCCTTTTGGTAGGCTGCATTCCAACAGATGAAGATTACAGATCAACTCTGTATGTATTCTATTACAGCTTCTATGAGACTATTCTTTACGTTCATAGAATTTAATGACAGTGCCACCTCCAAAAGTTCTTTTTTTCCAACTCACTGATAACTCGAAGGAAATATATTCAGAATCCAATCCAGAAATAAGCCAAGTAATGACGAGTGATAGTCTATTTCTTTCTCTAAGATTTAGCTCACGGTTTGCCTCTGATAAGGAAATGCAACCTTCTAAAAAGCACTCGGTTTGCTTTAGAGTATGCGCATGCGTACAAACATGCAGGGTGAATTGCTCTTTTCCTAGTGATACATCATATAATGCCGTCCTTTCAGAACATTTTTCTCCTTGAAATTAAGTCATAAAATAAAATCTCTTACTGGAAAAACAGTGTACTGGTGAAATGGGACAAATCTACTTGTCTGTTCCTGCTTTGAATTTCAGCATATATAATGAGTAGTCACATGTTCACGCAGGCAAGATAGCCATCAAACACAAATACTTAATATTGCTTTTTTATACTCTGTGAAATTTTATTTACCAAATAAAACACTGCACTGGTTTAATGAGGAATGGATTAACTTGCAAGCTAAGACATTTAAAAAAGTTTGACTCTAGGAAAAAAAAAAAGGCAAATGAAAGCTGCCTTTGGCTGCTGATGTCCTGTGTGACATTGTGTTTCAAGAGACATCAGCTGCTCATGGTTTATCCACTACAGGCACTCAGCCAGTGCGATGGCTCAGTTGGCAAATTCTCCCTCTGCAAGCACTGGGATCCTATAAGAGTGCCAGTTCATGTTCCAGTTGCTCCCCTTCCCATCTATGTCCCTGTTTATGGCCTAGGAAAGCAGAGGATGGTGGCCCAGGTCCTTGGGATCCTGCACCCATGTGCAAGACCTGGAAGAAATCTTTCGGCTTGTGGTTTTGTGTCCCATCAGCTCTGGCCATTTGGGGAGTGAACCAGCGGATAGAAAATCTTTCTGTTTCTCCTTTTCTCTGAAAATCTGCCTTTCCAATAAAAATAAAAACATCTTTAAAAAAAAAAAAACATTCAGGGCCCGGCAGCATGGCCTAGCAGCTAAAGTCCTCACTCTGAACGCGCAAGGATTCCATATGGACGCCGGTTCTAATCCCAGCAGCTCCACTTCCCATCCAGCTCCCTGCTTGTGGCCTGGGAAAGCAGTCAAGGACAGCCCAAAGCCTTGGGATTCTGCACCCGTGTGGGAGACCTGGAGGAGGTTCTAGGTTTCTGGCTTCGGATCGGCGTAGCACCGGCCGTTGCGGCTCACTTGGGGAGTGAATCATCGGATGGAAGATCTTCCTCTCTGTCTCTCCTCCTCTATGTATATCCGCCTTTCCAATAAAAATAAATAAATCTTTAAAAAAAAAACATTCATTTCAGGTATAGTCCTCTGTAACTCAGGATATTATACCTGTATCTCCTTTCCTTGGTGTTACACAAAGTTCTTTGAATTTCCATTTTTCTCTCTGTATATAGAAATGACAAAAGGCACTCTGTTCAACTGAACAGAGGTAACCTTGAGAAGCAGAAGTTAGACAAAGAACAAGCTATGCTTCAATGTGTGCTCTGAAGTTCTTGTGTTCAAAGCAACCTCCAATGGCACAGTGTTGAGAGATGAGGCCTTTAAGAGATGATTAGGACACATGAGCTCTGCTGTCATCAGGGACTAATGCTTTACATGGATGAGACCATCTCGTGGTCATTCTGCCATGTGAGTATGCAGAACTGTAAGCCAAATAAAGTTCCGTTTGTTATTAGCTACCCATTGAGTGGTATTCTCTATATAGCAGCATGGGACAGCAGCAAAAGATAGGTATTTAAGACATAACGAGATGAAGTCCCTGTTTCCTTTGTCAGTCACAGGTCCTTGGAATGCCTCAGTTTATGTGAAGTGCTTATGGAGTCAATATTTAAGTTTCATTTGATACATACCTGAACCTAATTCTAATAAATATGTATTTTTGCTGGGGAGAGAAAAGTGAGTAGAAAAAAAGGAAATTGTTATGGTTTCCTTAAAACAATTCTTTTTGAATAAAAAAAATGCTCTTAGAAAACCAGATATGGACCTTGAATGTTGAATTTGGTCCGGATAGGGACAATTGAGTTTTCCTTCAGCGCTTCTAGTATTGCACGTGGGTGTGGGCTTGCATGCTGGCTGCACAAGGGAAATGCCACACAGCACATCACCACTGCACAGTGCTCTCCTGTGTCAGCTAGCCATACAGCTGAATGTTGGAAGATTTTAGGCAAACATGGAGAGAAAAGATTACAATTTTTGAGTAGGAGCTTAGCAGAACACAGTTATTGGTAGTTATTTAAGCTAGTAAGCAAATATTATAAGCTCATTTATTTATTTGCCCCAATGATTCATTTTCCTCTGTAAGCACTCACTGACTAACTAGCATATATAATAATCCTGAAGTGAAAGTTAAAAATGTATTTTTCTGTAGGGTTATTAAGAACCATAGAAACTTGGTTTTAATTTTTATGATTTTAATTTTTCTAACATCCTTATTGTGCTAAAACAATCCAAAAGAATAGGACCTATTAAATCCACACTTTACTAAATTTTTTTGAATTTCTAAAATCTATTTGAAAAGTTGGGGGAGAAAGGGTACGAGTGAAGTGGGGAGGGGACAGATAAAACCACAAAGACCAAAGGACATATTCTTTTCTCTGGCTAGCCACCAAATGCTGGCAATTGATGAGGCAAAAGCCAGACAAATGCCAAAACCAGGAGCCCACAACTAAATCCAACTTTCTCAGGTGGGTGGCATCCTGAATCACCTGCTGACTTCCAGGGTACACATGGATAGAAGCTGGAATCGGAAACAAATGCAGTACTTGAACTCAGGCAATCTTTTATATGGAATGTGAACATCCTAAGTAGCATCTTAGTCACTGTGGGGGAAAAAAAAACCTCCTACCTCAATTCTCAAACGGAAATGCTCCACAAATATTATAAAATCATGAATCTATATTTTACATATATGTTATATTTTATAATATGACATAGCCTGTTTTGTTATTCTACTTAAAAAATTAACCATTCTCCCAGAAGGGATTGCTAACAACTATATCCAGCTTACATAAAAATTTGATTAGAATAGCTCAAGTGGGATTTGCAAATAAGGCCTTTTTACCAAGTAAATGTATGAAACTTTCAAAAGATTGATAGGAATATGTAACTTACTTTGTCAGTTTCATTTTTCATGTGCTAGTAATAAAAGTTATTTTGATAAATAAAGATGATCTTTATTGCATTTACTGCCTTGTGATTTCTATGTAACCACGGTTTCTCAAGTGATGTAAGAGGAAGAACCGTACTTAGTACTTAAGCTGCTAACTCAGGCTTCTTTTAGATTTATTTATCAGCATTTCTACAAATGTATAAGAACTAGGTGAAATTAATGCTTTGGGTTCTCCCTGTTCTATGCAATAAAAATCCAAGGGATTCTTAAGAGATACAACCATATAAGGATTCTTTTAAATTTTGCCAAAAAAAATGTTCATTAGACATTCATGTTGTCAAAGATTCTATAGTCTATGCTCTTGGAATTCAAAGGCAGAAAAGGAGCTTGCCATTCTTTATGAATTAGAACACAGGCGTATTGAAAGAGTCAAGATCTCATTTACAAAAGGTCCTCAGCAAATATTTTCTAAATGAGGTCTGGTATCATTAGACTGCGGTTTTTGCCACCTGTAGGGTTCAAGAAATTACTAAGATGTAATTATGTGTCATGGTGGACTGACACTTGATGTTCCTTTCTTTCCCTCAGATTTATTTACTATTGGAAAGTCAGAGTTACACAGGGTAAGGTGGTGGTGGGGGAGATAAGAGGTGGGGGAAGGGGGAAGAGGGGGAGGAAGAGAGAGACAGAAGACAGAGGAAGATCCTCTATCCACTGGGACACTCCCCAAATGGCAGCAAAGCCTGAGGCATTGCCAAGTCAAAGCCAGGCGTCAAGAGCTTCTTCAGGGTCTCTGACATGGTTGGCAGAGGGCCAAGTGTTAAGGTCACCCTCTATCCTCTGCTGCCCCTGGCAGGGAATGGAATGGAAGTAGAGGAGCTCAGAAACTAATAGTCACCCACAACCACATGCCCCAACGCTGGCCCTTGGGTGTCCATTTTTAGCCATCTACTAGAATCGCTCCCTGTCCTGTAGCAGCTGAAAATTACATCAGAGACTCTCTTGCAGTTTGGATAGGTTCTTGGTCGGCCATTCTCCAATTTGCTCATAGTTAGAAAGCTGGGAGGGAGGTGAAGGCAATGTTTTTGCTGATTTTGCTCCATGTCGGCCTGAGGAAGCATTACTTTTCTCTGTTAGCATCAGCAGAACTCCTAGGGCCTGGGAATTAAGCTTGCAGGTAATAAATGGAAGGAAGATAGCCAATGGGTTGGCTGATGTGGACTGGAACTGCCCAGCATTGCTCTGTATCTGGGAATCAAGACACCTCCTGTTGGGAAGTAATACTGAGGGTTTGAAGCCAGCAGCTTTCCAAGAAAGCAGGTGGCTTCCGCCTCATAGGAAAAAGGGCAATTGTCTTCGTGACCTGTGTGAAGGCTTTGGATGTATTTTATCAGAGCTCAAAATATATTGTTTCTTCAGTTTTCCTAATAATACCAGAATCCATTTAATACACCAGTATAACTCCCGAAGTGGATTCTGGTCTCTGCAATAGAACTCTGACCTCTGTAGTAAGCCAGCAAAAAACACATCCCCTTCAGGAAATGGATTTCATATTCTGTAGTGAAGTCCAAGAACAAGGTCATTCTGAATGTCCATGGTGAAGGAGGCAGTCCAAAATAATGTTCAGGGACAGATGGGTGCTGACTCTGACACTAAAATAGGTATTTGGACCGGGGGAGTCCTAGTGTTTGAAATATCCCCTTCATGTGTGGTACGCAGGTTGTTAGGGAAAGTATCCCAGAATTGTACCCCAGATTTAAATCCTGAGGTATTGGAGTTGGCATTGCGGTGTAACAGGCAAAGCTGAAGCTCGTGATGGTGGCATGAAAAATGCGTGCCAATTCACAACCCAGCTTTTCCACATCTGAACCAGCCCCCTGCAAATGGCCAGGGAAGAGGTTCAGACAATGGTCTAAGTGGCTGGGCCCCTGCACTCATGTGGAAGACCTGAATGAAATTTGTAGCTCTGGTCCTTGCCCAGAGCTTACATTGTGGCAATTTAGGGAATGAATCAGCAGAGAGGGATGATCTTTCTTTCCCTTTCTCTATATACTTGCCTTTCAAAGCAAACAAATCCTGAAAAAAAAAAAAAGAAAAGAAAAAGAAAATCACAAGTAACCAGGATAGTGAGAGCTAGGCTGCTCAGAGTTGGTGAGACCTTATTTTCTTGGCAAGGTGTCCTGGCAGCTGCAGGATCACAATCATTTCCCGAGGTAATGGGATTTAGGAATGTGCTAGATCTGCTCCTGCCAAGCAGCTGCTAACATTCCATATGAAGTGATGTCCTGGCTAACTGGACACTTAACACTTTGTATGTGTGCTGGCTGTATGTCATCTTTAAACACCAGTTCAAATTTTACTTGATATATTCAAGTCTCTTGATTAAAGCTTTTTGGCTAAAAGTTTTGGTTTGGTCTCACCTTGTTGGAGAATAACGGCATTCCTGCCCTCAAATCTCATCAAGCTTACTAGAAGAAAAATTGACTGGTTTTCTGTCACTATACAACCTCAGCTTGGGAAAAGGGGACAGTCATATTTACACTTCACAAAATTTGCCTATAGTAAGTTAGAGGATAGCATCGTCACATTTAGCAAAGCAGAGTAAAATGAAAAACAATGTCATGTGGCTAATTTTGAGTTTTGATAAACAATGAATAACTTAAGTATATTGCATTGAGCTATTTGGGTACAGACATATATTTAAAGTACTCAAGGTGGCTATTCATAGGTAAAGCAATTCTCAAGTTTTACCTTTCATTTACTAAGCTTGCCCTCTACAGAGCTGAGAGCAGGATCAGGCAGTTTAGTGTTTCCTATTTTTTTAAGTGTTCTGCTAATATTTGATAACTGCAGATGTGACTAAACTTTGAAATGCAACTTATTTAGAAAATATAATAAGTTGTAGCATAGCTAAGTTTTGCTTAGGACTGGAAACATAAGATGAAACATTCACAGACCAGTAATTTGATCATGGGGAAAAGAAATCACTCCATTTTTAATCAAGCCTAACATGAAAGTTGTTTTCCATAAGCAAAGGAAAACTAACAGATTCTTACAGTGTTTAGATATTTGACAAAGCTTGGCAAAATGGAGCTGCTAGTTCCTTGTTATCCTTGTTATACATTTCCATATGGGACTTTTTATTATCATCAAGAAGAAATAATAGAAATAAACAGAAGCAAGAGGAAAGGTCTAGACTGGCATGCAGTAACTGCTTGTCAACTATGGTTTTCCTAATGAATTGCCCTGTTGCTCTGAATCTCACTGATTACAGTACAACAGCTTTCATTAGTCACTGCAAATAGGACTTAGCGCCACCTTATTTACATTCTGTTGCAAGTAATTAGCATTTCCTATTAGAATCATCCAAGGCGCTTCTGAACTTGCAGCAAGACGATTTGACATCATCCAATACTTGATTCCATCCTGAAGAAGCTTGAAAACAGATTCTGTGCTTTTTAGTTACAACGGTGTCACCAATGAATTCTAGCATGGCTTAAATTCCTGCCAATATTGTAGCTGGGAATATCAAAACACTACAGTAATTAGACCTTGTAAGCCTGACTTCCCTAGTGGTAGAACTGTCACAGAAGGGGAGGAATTGATATTCCAAGTTTATAATAACTCAAACCTCTGTAATTATTGCTAGAACATGAACACTACCATTTTAAGCTCCAGAAAGTAACTTAAGCAAAAGCTTTATTACAAACAGCAATGAAAACAGCATCAAATGCTTTGATGATGACCAGTGCCGTTTCTCTGCTAAAAATACATGTAATTTGTTATTACGACTCAAACTTGATTACTAACTTGGTGCGGAAGTATTCTCTTAAAAACACAGTGGCCATATTTAACAGGTTGCAAAGCCCATTCTATTACATAAATTAGAACTTCACACTACAAGTGCTTTATTCTAGAATTAAATTGACATATTATTATTTCACATAGCCAAATCTACAGAAGGCATTTTCTAAAACCAGCTATCTGCATTTCTATATAATGGTGTATATGTATGGACTTACATACATATTCATGCATGCAATTCTTTGTGTATTGTGTATGACTAATATTACCTATCACAGCAACATAAGATGAAACAGGAACTACTCAAAATACTTTTGAATTTCTCTGGATGTGTTTCTCACAGATTGAACTAATATGAACATGATGCCTCTGGGAGGCAGCAATCACAGCTGTAGACACTAAATGGGTTCATTTACTTGCTATCATTTCTCTCATCTTTCCATCACTAGGATCTATACTAGAGTACACTGCATTCACTTCATAACTTCATATTCAAGAAATGAGTGGCTCAGGAACCCCTAAACTTTATTGTATCTTATAGTCCATCCGTTGCCCTTAGGCATAAATCTAGTTGAGAGTCTTGCTCCCTGGGCCTGGCCAACAACAACTCCTAAGACTCACCTAGGGCCTCTTCACTCAGAACAGGGCGCTCTCTTTTTGTCCTGTTATTTACAATTTTTCAATGAACGACTTCATTGTCTCACTGGACACTTAAGAAAAATATTCAAATGTGTGCTAAAACTAACCTGAGAGTAGAACCATCAATAAAAATATATTAGCAATAAAAGTGTAAGGACTATTGGTCAATAGCTCCTAGAGGTTAGAAATCAATGATAATAAAATATACTCAATTATAAAGTCCTTTCATAGGAAGCATCTTTTCTGTAAAGAGATTAAAGAATTAAAGAATTTCAAAGAAACAGAAGTGGAATCTTCTTTTACTTTAGATGTTTTGTGCCTTACTTGGCTTCTCAATGGGATGGTGAATTAGTTCTGTCTGAAGAAACCTCTTCACAAACAAAGCAAATCTCTCTGGATTTTCTACCAGGTCAGGGTAACCCACAATAATAGAGAGTGCTTGTTGTGCCCTGGCAACAGCTGGTGCCACATCCAGGATATTGCTCCTGAGGAGTATGGGTGGTTGTTTAGGAAACTCAGTGTCTGTGAGTCTACAGAGGGTACAGCAAATAATACCTGGCTATCCATAGCTGAAGACAGAACTTGCCAGGGCTGGTTCACAGTCCGCCTCCACCTCAAAAGTCAGCCTAAAATGCATCAGAAATCTGTAAACTCTCTCCCAGAGGAGCCCTTACCACCATTCTCCTCTTTCAAGTAAAGAATATGGATCAATGCATGGGTTTGAATCCCACTGCTGCCACTATCTACTGAACTGTGAGCAGGTGGCTTTTGTTTTAAACCTCTCTGTATGTAATCTTCCTTTTCTATATTAAATATCGCCTATGCCTTATGTGATCTGGGGAATGAAGAAAGGAGTTAGTAGACAGGAGGGCAGAGCATCAGTTACTTACATCTGGCTGTTGGTTTCGTTGTTGAGCAGATGGAATAGAGAGAAAAGCAGCCTCTGCACACTTCAGAGAGAAATTTCTCATCTGCTCTGTGGCCTAATGCATCCAGCCTCTCACATTGCACACATAATCTGACACATGGCCTTGATGCTCGTCTTTTGGTGTCAAACACTCTCCTTCATCAGAGAGAGTGAGTTTGTCTGTGGAGAGCAGCTGCTTCTGAGTTCTACAGCAGCAGGGGAAATAGTCAAAACGGGCCTGGGACGTCCTGTTGTCAAACCATTAAGACACATTCAAAAATGCCTGGGGTAGTTTCAAAACTACTCCAAAACTTAAAGAAGGGATTTCCCGGACGAGCTTGACAGTTTAGGCATCAAAAATAAAATACAACACAAATCAGTCCTTTATGAGTTGAAGTGTATTCTCCCAGTTTCCTGTTTGTTGTCTTATGTTTGAATATTTGGGAAGGCTAGATCCTCACTGGGTTTTCATTCTTTTCTAACTTTCCTTAGTTGCTTTTCTACTTGAATTTTATAATTAACTTATGTGTCAGAAAACAAATCTGTAGGTAATTTTTTTATTGTGAATGTCTAACATTGCCGGATAGATTTCAACAGAAGCTGGGAAAGAATATACTGAAATATGTTACATTAAAACACAGAGGCTGCACTGGTAACATGAACTGTCTTGGAAATAATAAACTGCATATACATGACAGAGGAAGAAGTAAAACTTGTATAATTTTCCCATTTTTAACATTAAGAATGTGTTACCTACTAAGAACTAAAGTTATAAAATGTCTATAATCAGGGTTAGTTGGAACAAGGTGATTATGTATTAACATTAGCTAGTTACGGCACGAAACACGCAAAAATGAATATACAATAGATGTAACCTAAAAACAAGTAAATATAATATTGGTATGTTTTTGAACCATTTACAGACACCTCAGAGCACTCATACTTAATGGAAAAAAATTGTACTTCCGTTGATGGGTTTTCCTCCATCTATGAAACAGGAGACAGCACACGGGGGAACTAAAGTGAGAAACATGGTTTCTCAAAGTTAGGCTTTAATGCAACCAGAGGAAGGGCTAGAACATGATAGCTAAGCTAGTCTCTTGAGAGGCTGAGCACAAACGCTGAATTCCTGCTAGCTACTAGTAGCTGAAGCTTATGAATGACTTCGCTAATTATGAGAAGTCACTGGGTGCTGGTTAGGATGACTGCATGCCATAGGGACTACCTGGGTTTGATTTCTGACTCCAGCACCTGACTCTAACTTCCTGCTAGTGCAGACCCCAGGAGGCAGCAGTGGGGAAGATGGCTCAAGCGGAAGGCCTCAGTTTTCTAGGATCTGGGTGCAGCCTTGGTTCAGCCATGGTTGTTGTGGGTATTGGGTGAGTGAACCAGGGGGTGGAAGCACTGTCGCTCCAAATAAACACATACACATACAAATACACACGCAATATTAGATTAATAAAGCACAGTGGCAGTCATGTGAAGTACGTGAACAGTTTGGGGTCAGGACTTTAAAAGCCTCATCAATGCAAAATGAGGTGCTTGACCACAGCCACTGGACAAGGACAGAAGGGAGGAGAGAAACGAGGGACAGAGGGAGGCAGGAAGGAAAAACGCCTTGTGTAAAAACTGCTCAGTTAATTAAGACATTTTCTTTGGCTATTCTGAGAATATACATTCTCTTCCTGGTCTAGTAAGATTACAGTAACCCTTAGAGGCCATCGAGATAAAATGCAGAATAATCACTAGAAAAATTTTTTTTTATCAATAACTAAACCAATAATAACCAGGCAAGAAATTCACAAATCTTTACACATTGCACACACACACAAGTGGAAATCTGTGAGACTGATGAACTCTGAATGAGGCCTGTACCAGTGTCAACTTCCTAATTTTTGCCTGTACACTAGATCTACTGAAGGTATACTGTTCCTTCAGTATGGGATCACTCTGTTCCATTTCTATAGCATTTAGAGTAAAATTATGTCAAAATAGAAAGTTAAGAAAATTTATACTAATCATCACAATCTACATAATATTAAAATGGATCATAATATTAAACGGTTTTAAAAATCAGAAAATCTTAAAGGTTAGAAAAATTTTAATTGAGCTTTCAGTAGAAAGGTATGATTTGTTTTTTATTTTCATTATTTGTTTAAAAGGTTCATTTATCTTCATTGGCAAGGCAGATTTACAGAAAGAAGGAGAGACAGAAAGATCTGTCTACTGGTCCACTCCCCAAGTGGCCGCAACAGCCGGAGCGAAGCCGATCGGAAGTTATGAGCCAGGAGCTTCTTCCAGGTCTCCCACACGGTCCAAGGTTTTAAATCATTTTCTACTGCTTTCCCAGGTCATAAGCAGGGAGCTGGATGGGAAGTGGAGTAGCCGGCACACAGAATGGCACCTATTTGGGATCTTGGTGGTTGCAAGGGGACGATTTAGTCACTTAGGCTATTGCGCTGGGCGCTATTTTAAATTTTTTAACATGTATTTGTTTAGTTGAAAAACATGGAGAGTGAGAGAGAATTAATGTGATAGGGAACTCAGCTTTATGCCTGAAAATCTTGAAATACTGGAAGCTGGGCAAGGCTGCAGACTGAGCCTGGAACTCAATCCAGGTTTCCTACACAGGTGACAGGGACCCAATTACTTGTGCCATCACTCTCTTTTTTTCACGGTGCATGTTACCCAGACCCAGCAGTGGAGCAGAGACTGGAAGGCAGGTTCTCTAATGCACAATGTGGACTTCCTAGGGGGCGTTATAACCACCACGCCTAACACCAAAACTATTATATACTTTTAACTGATCACAGTACCTTAAAAAAAATATGGAGTAGAAAAAAAAAAAAAAAACTTAAATCATGACATTTGCTACAAAAACACACATTTCTGGTTTCTTATGGGAGACAGAAAAATAGGCACTGCACGCATCATGCGGCTGAACAAAGTGCCCACTGCCCTCCTCAGACAAAGCGCATTTCCTCCCATGCCCTCAGGACGCTGCTTGCACACCCATCTCCATCATGCGCCCAGTTTCTAGCAAGATTTTTGTTTTTATCCCGCCTGTAGCCATAGGGTAATTTTACACCCTCATGTTTCACAAGCCTGGAAGTGCTTGAAAAAATTATGCAGGAAAAATCTGAATTTGACCACATCATGGCAAGCAAAACAAGAAGAAATATAATAAACTGGGGAAAAGTAATGGCTTCTAAATTATTTTTTCATTATAGAAGGGAAATTGTAGGGCAGAAATGCATCAAGGAGAAGTAAGTCTGTATTCTTGTACTGCATATACATTTAGCAATTAAGAAAAAAACAAAGAATCAACAGGGAAGCAAAGTTACTGGTAAAGCAAAGTTGGTATAAGAACATAGTATAGTAAGTAAGAATGTGAGCTCTGAAGATTGTCTTTTTGGATTTGTACACACCTCACCTTATACTAATTTTTGTTAGATTCATAAGTTTTTTTGAGCTTCAAACTGTCTAGGAGGCAGCTAAGTATTACCTTATGCTAAATAGGGTTGTGGTGATTATCGGTGAAATACACATGTCGACTCCCTGGCAGCTTAAAGCACCTACTAAATGCTCAGCAGAGTGCTGCTACTGTCCACATCCTTTCCTTCCTCGTAAAGACCACCTCTGTCCGATCTCAGCCTACCTCTCTCACATCTCTTAACCACTCACCCTTCATACTTCGCCTCTTGCCCATGGCTCCTCTAACAAGCCCGGATCTTTTCTGCCTCCATACATTAACTCACAGTATTTCTTCATAGATGGGATCTTCCAGATTTTCCTTTTACATGAATGCTCAAATGTTGTTGTCTCAGGTGTTACCGCATCGTGTTTTCTGAATTCACACCACTGATCACACGCCATTACTTTGTTGCTTTGCCGACTGGCTTTAACAGGAGATGGTCGACCTTGTGAGGTCCACCAGGGCCCCTGCTTGGAAACAGAAGCACTAGGACCTGCACAATGAGTATCTACATAATGAATTTGCTTTGCTATTTCACCACAAAACACTGAGCAAGAAACTGTAGATTTTACATCTAACAGCAAACAATATTTTGAGCTTAAAGGTTTAATTCTGATTAATATCCTATTAAGTTCCCAAGAAAATCTAATCACATAATAACATTAAGAAGGACTATTTGGGACAGTGAGACAAGCATTAGCACGACAAAAAGAATGCCATTTTGATAAACATTAAGCAACCTAATTAGATAGCCATCATATCTACCTTTGTATAAATTTTTTGACCTGCAAATTGTGCTTTCGCACCATAAAGGCAGCTCTGCAATTACACCAAAGTTAAAAAGCTTAGAAACAGAATGTGCAAGTAAATCAACATAAAAGATATAATTGCCATATTCAAAGATCATATGAGGCTGCTTATTATCTACAGTCCAATATAGTCATTAGCACAAAACAAAACAACAAAAGCAGAGGAAAATGGCAAGAAACAAGAAGTCAGGTTGATAAAACGAAGAATTTGTACCTGATTCAGAAAAAAACATATTGCTTATTTTCTGATTTTATTTAAATTAGAAAAATTTTGACAGCTAGATGGCCTTTACTACTCCTCTGTCATACTGATGGTGTTTAATGTCATTGAACATACTCAAAACCCTGTTATGATAAGAAATATTCCAATGTGATAAACCATGGTAATCTTTGAGAGACGTTAATTAGTTTAGAAAAGTAATAGTCTAATAACCTTAAAATAGCCCAAATGAGTTAAAATCGTCAACTGTGACCCTCATTACTCTAAGATTTAATTTGTTATCTTTACCTACCAGTACGGAATGCTGTTATAAATAACTTCCTATAAAAAGTTACCTTACACAAAAAAGTTATACTTTCCTATTCTTTCAAACCTTAGTTGATACTGTATTATATTCATTATGTTTTCTAGTCCATCCATAATCTCACAGTATTTCTACAGTTCCACATAGGATTTATGGGCCAGCTTTTGATGATTTCATATGTTATTGTTTTTGGTTCCATTGCTATTTCATTCTGTAACCTCCATGTGAGCTTGGCGCTTAATATCTGGTACATTTTTATTTATTTATTTTTGACAAAGGGTCTCTGTCAGTCTCGATCTTAGCTTCTTAAACAGCAAAATCAGATTAGAGCAGAATATTATGTTGCAAATCTCAGTTAGCTGGTATTTGATGCAGTAGTTAAACCATTGGTTAGCGTGTCTATCCTACTGTAGAGTACTTGTCCATGCAAATAATATACAGCATTAAAACATGTATGTATTACAGCTTGCAGTTTTCAGAGCGAAAAAGAAAATATAGAAATCTAGTCTACCCAAGAAAGAGTACCTAAAGCCAACCTTCTCAAAAAAAAAAAAAAAAAAAAACCAAAAAAAAAAAAAAAAAAACCAAATTCTTTTTCTTTGCATCAACATCTCATATCCAAAGTGAAAGTTTATGAATTACTGAGTTAGTGAGTAGATTACACCCCTTTAAATCACCACCGTTGCCTCAGAGGAGTCATGTCGCTTCCTTTTTATGTCAATGTCTTGCATGGCTGAGTAGCCACAATCCACTTTGGCCAGGAGAGCTCAAGTAATTCGGAGCCATCAAATCCATTATAATGGGCGCTGCTGTCTTACAGAGACAACCAGTGATTGATAACAAAACCTGTCTGCTTTCAGTTCTCCTCTGACAGCAACAACCAAGTCCCTGCCTGCCCGCTCGGGCATTTGTCATAAATCAGTAGCAATTCCACCAAACAGAAAGGTGCTGGGGAGGCTCCTCCGTCCACTGGGCCTCATTTTGTTTTCAAATGCTAAAAATACAACTATTAAATGGCGAGATTAATGCCCAAAGCTTCTTTGCTGAAGTAGCTAATATTACATAAATAGTCTCTCCACTTTAATCAAAAATATAACAACACCCAATGTGCTACTGAATTCAATATCTAAGTGAATCACTATAATTTCCAAAAAAAGAAAAGCTTCACTCTGTGATATTTATACTTAGCATTTTAGTCTGGTTATTTCAGATCTGAGGCCATGTTTTTAATTATATATTATAAAATATTTCACAAAATTTCTATTATTCAGGATTGTCATAGAAATGAAATAAAATTTATATAATCTTACAAATATTAGTCAACAAGACATATTTGTGCAGTAATTTCACATAGGCTATATTATGTACATATGGAAATATAGAATTTGTTTTAGAAAAAGTTACTGCTTACCAACAGACACCAGTACACTTCAAATATCATGTGCAGGTGAATTTCAGGAAAAGCAAACAAATCTGATCTAATTTGCAGAATTTCAAGAACATTGAGCGTTCGCAACACCTTAATATACATTTTTTAAAATATCATGTGAGGCAACATCATGTATTTCTGTCCTAGCAGGAAAGAATGATTCTTGCAGGGAATTGCACAAGAGTAAAACAAAGATAATACATAATATCTTAAGGCACTTCTAAGAGAGGAAGGATGGGAGAATGAAGTAAAATGAAATTGCTACTCTTGGTAAGGCACTGAAGGTACTAGATATTGAGAATTTCATGGACTTCTCAGATCCTTACTGTAGCTATTTTTGTTCTCAAGTTAGAGAAAGGACAAGGCATCAGGTCAAAGAGACTAATGTACATGCTCATCTAACCACAACACTCATCTTTTTAAATGTGCTCTTCGACCATTTACTCTCATTTAATGAGAGCCTACTATAGTTCTGATGCTAAGCATCAAAGATAGAAAACTGAATGAAACATAGATACTAGAACTGCAAGTAAGCAATACAGGCATGAAACCAAGGAGACTGTACCAGTTAATAAACATAAAAATTTAATAATGGCCACGGCCAAGCAGTTCTACCAGCTTTAAACCCAACATGTCTCTGTACTTTTGATTTAAATTTTGTTTAGCTAACTAGCTGTTTGGCCTCAGATAGTTAGTCAATTCACCTCAGTTTTTCTCATCTGCAAACATGGATTTATCTCAAGATCATTGTGAGTTCCAAACTGGGAATGTGGTAGTTGTTCATTAAATATGAGTTTCGTTTCACCTTTACACACAAGCCACCTTCAGAAACAGACATTTAAAACTCAAAATGTACCTGGTTTATAGAATTCCCTGAATAGAACTGCTTCATAGCAACAATGCCCAGAGGCCATCTTAGCTGAGATCCTGGTCAAGAAGGCAGCCTGCCACCGGAAGGTACTGTTGCAGATAAAGGCTGAGAGTGCAAGGGGTGGGGGCACAGGCAGGGGTGGCTGCCCAAGGAGTACAAAAAGCTTAGCAGTGGAATTTCCAGAGGCTGTTGAGCTCTGTGTATTGGCTGGCCAGCCACTGCCGAGGCAGTGCCTCTGCAGGTTAAGAGCCATCTTACTCCAGTCAGCTCTCCTCCATCCTGGGGCACAGGGTGGTGTAATACAAGGCAGGCCAGCTAAGATGGAGTTGACCTGCTGTCAAATCCTGAGACTACTCAGAAAAGACTACGCACAACAGAATATATTCTTCAATGTGATAGGACTAAATCCTATAATCCCACTAATCCATAAAGGTATCTCTGAGTGGCACCACTTCAAAAATATACTCCTTTGTCGAACAGCTTGCAGCACCCATGAGGGAATTCTTTAGCTCAAGTTTGTTCTGCATCTGTTTCAGAAATAACTGCGGTTTGACTGAAAAACTATCTTCTCGGATTTCTGGACAGTTAGGCTTACGTTGGTTTCGATGGCAAGATATTTCCCTTAACACATCATCTGTCCATACCAACGTGACTGTGGGTACCATCAATGGCCTTCTCTCTTTTGGAAATTTGTTTCTTTTCTTTCCACTTCCATCCCTTCCTTCCAGAGTGAGACAATACAATTTCATGTACTCAGAACACTTTAGGGTTGACATTTAAGCTCTCTTCCTTACTGCTCCCCACCCTGTCTCTCTTGATTATGCTTCCAAGAGCTATCCCTCCTACTTAAGTTCAAAGTATCAAAATTAACAACTGTTGGTAGAGGAATTAGTAAATGAATTTGAAGGTTTGAATTTGCATCTTGTTAGGAATGTGATACTTTAGAATAATGTGCTGTATAAAATAAACTAATGAGATTCTATCTACTGAATTGAAATTGAAATCCTGAATGTTTTTGGCAACCTCATCCTGAACTGTTGGAGCCTGCGTGGCATAGTAGATAAACCATACCAGACACATGAGTCAGAAATTCTTACTTCCTATGTAACAATGTGAGCTCATCATGCTGTTACTATTCTTTTTTTTTTTTTTTTCATTTGTCAGTTGGTAATACTGGTATCAGTACATGACTCCCTCACAGGGCTGTGCCAGCGGTAATGAACACCAGCGGTATCAGACATACAGTGGTGCCTATATTTCTCCATGTTCATTATTATTCTGGGCCAGACACCCTACCAAAAAAAAAATCTTTTAAGACTAAGGTTCAGAAATCTCTGAAAGGGAATGAAATGGGACAGGTAGGTAGCTAGCCACACTTTCCCTGCCCTATGATGCAATATCACTGGCTTTTTTTCCCCCCCGCAGCAGGGACTACCCCCTTGAGGCTCACAGGAAGCCTGACAACAGGGAGGGGCACTGTCTCTTCCTGAGGACACAGGACGAAAAGGGAAGAAACATTCTTACCCTCCCTCCGTGCCCCTCCCGGCCCAGGCTATCGCTGGAACGGCCCATGTGTGTTTGCCATTTCCTCACCATTGAAATAAACTTTATATACAAACACGCTAGAAGCATTTTTACAGTAAGATCACAGCTGGCAAGTGCAAGTGCCAAAAGTGTACATAGATACATTGAGCATAAAGTATAAATAAGAAAAATTCACCTCTGCTTAGGAATAATTTAGCAACAGTAAGCACATCATTTAAGAAATACTTACTTTGGAGTCAGAAAGAACTGAGCTCCAATCTGCCTCTAACATATTTCACCTCTGAGACAATGTACAAATGATTTTGCCTCTCTTTGCTTACTTGGAAATGAGTGTAGTCTGACCTGCCTCTTACGACAGCTGTTAAAAGTCAAGTGAGATAGTACACAGTGCCTGTCACATAGACGATATTCCATAAATGACGTCTGTGAACACTAATTGGTAAGATCTGAAGAGCCTGTTTGCTGGGATCTCCCACATGCTAACACTGATATCTAGCACCAAGCTCTTTAAACTGTAAAATTAACAATGAACATTTAAGCAATAAATAAAAATTTTTCAGTGAAAAAAAAGTCCGAAGTCTCTTCTTGCCTGGGTATTCTGAGAGTAACTTCAAAGTGAAGATGAAGTAAGAAAAAGGTTAAACTAAGAGAAAGTATTTAATGTACCTACTTTTATTAGTCACCATCACTTAAAATATCATATTTGAAAAACAATATTTACTTTCTCCCCCACATTTTTTACACCACAGTAAGTTACTGGGAGCCAAAGAATGACCGAAAAAGAGATAAACAAAAGGTATGGCCCCAAAGCTTGAATGCCATTTATTCAAATGTAGTCTGTGGATATGTTAGGGAAACCACATCAAAAGGTGGGAAGGGGGAAGAAACAATGAGGCTGGTGACGAAATGAAAGAGGGTAACTGGTGACCTGGACTTCAGGGAAAGCCAGGTGACAAAGCTGTTAATGGGTGCTCTTTAGGTTTAATCTACTGCCAACCCCGGCAAGACACACATGATTAACTTAAAGAAAACTGAGACAAAATAATTGCTACTTTGAAGGAAAAAAAGTGATTGTAAGGCATGCGATAGTTAGGAAACACAGTATACGCAGGAAGTCTTTTTCCCTGGGATTTCATCTCAACATGGAAATTTTGGGGGGGGGGCATATGCATAGAAGAAAATACACAAAGAAAAATCTAAGTAAATATGTTTCAAGTGGAAAATATTCAGAGAACACCTATGCTATTGTACTATATATTTGAGTTTTTCATAACTTACATAATGAAAACATTACAGATTTAAGTGCATGCCAGAGAGACAAAAAGTAATGGAAGATAAAGCAGTTAGGTATTGTGAGCAACAGGAGAGAGAATTACACAATGTTACTTTTTCAGTGGCATAACTAAGAATTTTATAGAAATAGTTTTTGAAAAGTGGAGAAATATATATTGTGAAGAAATTATGCCTGGATTTCAAAACAAGAGACACATAGAAGGCATAGCCCCAAATCACGAAAGCCAATTATTTTGCATTATAACAAGCTTATCTTTTAACTCAAAAATATTCCATAGACTTTCTAAAGACTCCAGTTGTAATTACTAATGATCTCAAAATGACACAGGGGACAAAAACTGTCATCAATGGCAAACGTGCATAACTGAGGCCCCTGCACACAAGGCAGAGCGTACATAGGGTAGTGTATATTTGTTAGCATGCTTCATAGGATGTGGGAGACTTCAGCAATGATGATCCAAAGCACAGGGGAAAATACATGTTCGTGTCCTAACTCTGAAGGAGAGTCGAGTCATTAGAGATGTGTGGACAAAACAGGTATGATTGACGAACTGCCATTGCTGAGATGCTCACATCCCATGTGGGAGCACCAGTGTGGGTCACAGCTGCTCTGCTGCCAATCTAACTTCTGCTAACTGCACGTGGGGAGCAGTGGACGACGGCAGGGCCACTTGAATCACAGCCACCCCGTGAGAGACTGAGATGGAATTTTTGGCTACTTCGCTTTGACCTGGTCCAAGCCTGTCGGTGTGTGCAACAGGAGTGATTCAGAAGATGCAATTCTGTCTCTGTCTTTGCCCGTCAAATAAATAAATAACTTTTAAGTAAAGGAGATGGGGTCTAGGGTAATAAAATGAGGGAGAACTTACAAAGGTTGCTTGCTCAGCCATCTTCTTAAACCATCTGTGTCTCCATTCCTCTCCTTCGGGTATAAGGGAAATTTATTGTAATGGATGCTTAATGGTATGCTTTAGAAGAAAGAGAATTCATTTTTGAAGTTGCTTTTTATGGGAAAAGATCAGAGTGACCCTCCTGCTTCTGGTGTTTTTCAAATGCCAAGGTGTTTTGTTGCAAAGTCGTAGGCCATGAATTCCTCCAATGATCAGGCAAATGATAAAAATCTCACATGAGAATAAAGCCATTGGCCAAGGGCCTGCCCAGTGGCATAACAGGGTAATCCTCTGCTGCCAGAGCCAGACATCCACAGGGACAGCTGTCTGTATACTCACTGCTCTACTTCCGGATCTAGCTCTATGTGTACAGCTTGGAAAAGTAGTGGAGGATGGCCAAGTCCTGCACCCCTGAACCCACCTGTGGAGCCTGGGGAAAAAAAAAAAAACAACTGGACTCCCCAGCTTTGAACCCGCTCAGCCCTGGCTGTTGCAGCTATTCGGTGAGTGAACCATGATGGAAGATCTCTGTTCATCTCTCTATGTAACTGTGACTTTCAAAGTAAAATAAATATTCTCCTAAAAGCAAACAAACAAAAGACACAACAAGAAAAACAACAAAACACCATGAAAAAAGCATGTATGGCCAAATGTAAATATGGTAGAGCTACTCACATCTACAAGTTGAGAAAAAAATTCTTGCATTCCAAATGTTGAACTTTTTTGTTTGAATATTATTTCTAAATAATAACTAAAAAAAGTTTAGTTTCTAATAACTAAAAAAAGTTTTAAAACAGTACCTGGACCTTCATCATGTTTATAGATTCTTGTTTGATATTTGACCATGGGCATTGGCAGGACTTTTTCTGTCTTATCCATTTATTTTTGACATAATATTGCTAAATCATAGTTAAAATAAATTAAAACCATAAAAAGAAAAGCACCTTATTATATAAAGTTTACACATATATAAACAGAGTTTATATATATATATATATATATATATATATATACACACACACATATACAGTTTCCATTTTAATTTAGGAACTGTAAAAACCAAGATTTAAGAATTTAAATATATATCTAAAGAATTTAGATCCAAAATATACCAAGTACTCCTAGAACTAGTAGGAAAAAGCAAACAAGCAAAAGACCTGAACAATCACTGCATAAAAGAATATAAATTAAGATCCACTGTAGAGAAAGCTGCTGGCTGTGACGCCAACATCCCATATAGGTGTAGGTTCAGTACTGGCTGTTTTGCCTCCAATCCAGCTCCCTATTAATGTGCCTGGGAGAGCAGCAGAGGATGGTCCAAGTGCTCTGATCCCTGTACATATGTGGGAGACCTGGAAGAAATTCCTGGCTGCTTGCTCCTGGAATTGGCCAGGCCAGGCCAGGCCAGGCCAGGCCTTGGACATTGGTGAAGTGTACTTACAGATACAATTGTACTCACTTTGTCTCTTTCTCTCTCTAACTCTCTCAAATAAATCATTTTAAAAAGGTTACGAATTAAAGGAAAGATAATTAAGACCCAAATGAAACAGTTATATATGCCAGATGAATAATAAAAGTTGGGAAAAAAAAGGATTGGAGGAAAGGAGGGAGGCAGAGAGGACTGAAGGTATAGCTTTCCAGGTAAAATCAAGTATTGTTGAGAACAGG